>NC_059426.1:99434182-100042136 GCF_021028975.2 Sphaerodactylus townsendi | reverse complement strand
TTCCACTATCGAACAGCCCTTACTGTCAGGAAGTTTTCCCTGATGTTTATGTGGAATCTCTTTTTCTTCACCTTGAACACATTACTCCTAGTCCTAGTCTCTGGAAAAGCAGAAAACAAGCTTGCTCCCTCACCAACATGAAATCCCTTCAAATATCTAAACATGGCAATCATGTCTCCTCTTAACCTTCTCTTCACCAAACTTCACCAAACAGCTCTCTAAGTTTCTCTTCGTAGGGCATGGAATCTAGACTTCTTTCTTGTCAATGAAGAAAACCTTTGGATTTGTTATTGCAAATCAGTAGATTTTAAACGCTTTGGATAATCAATGCATCCATTAAGGTCAAAATTAGAGGGTTAATTTACATCATTTAAAATACATGTTTATTTTTAATGGATAGTTTTTTGTGCTGTTTGTGTCCAATGTTCTATTTTTAATTATTTATTGTTTTTAATATTTTGACATAATTTTCACTGTAAGCTGTTTCAAGGACTCCAAATTCCTAAATAAATAAATCACAGAGAAGTCAGTAAAGGATTATGTTCTGCATAACATTGTAGTCTTATCTAGTATAGTCTTGTGTAATCTTGCAACTGCTAAGTAAAATCTTCCTATTGGAAAGAACATCTTGCGGGGACAGTTTTCTTTTCCTAAAGTGATAGGAGGCTGCAGTGTGTGCAGGAAAACTACTAGACCTTCTTCTCTACTCTAAGTAATTCTGCTTTCAGTCTGCTGATATCTTCAGTCAGGGGGCTGATTATCAGTCAGAGATCCTTAGAAAGAATAATAATCTCAATACAGTCTTGTGGTTCATTGGTAAAGACAATGCTTTTAAACAGCCAGGTGAATTTGATTGAGTCAAAGGAACCACTGGGTTAAGCTGACCCTTTAAACAGTCGCATAAACACTGGTTTCCATGTGCTTGTTTTAAAGTAATGTCTGTTCTCTCCCCCCCCCCATGTGGGATAAAACTCTGTAACAGGACCTGTAATTTTCAGCAAGACTCAAACAGTGATAGCAATGCTGAAGTGTTGTGTGAGTATGGATCTAGTTTTTTTTTTTTAAAAACTACATTCAACTGAGTTGGATTCAATTATTCTTTTGCATTATGAAGAATTTTCCATGAGGGAAAATTCGGGGTGTGTGTGTGTGTGTGTGTGTGTGTGTGTGTGTGTGTGTGTGTGTGTGTGTGTGTGTGTGTTTTCTTGCACCTCTGTTAAATAGGATGTTTTTTTAAAAAAAATCAAGCTATTGTTTAAAAATACATTCACTATCTTTTTAAAGTTGTGAGGTAAGGGATTGGGAGGGAAGCCTCAAAAATGGAATAGTTTAGGGCTACATCTAAATAGTCTAGGGCTTTATCTAAATCCTGACCTGACTGTATGCCATCATCACCAAATATGTATTTGTAAAAGTCCAAGCTAATAATTTCAAGCCCCCCAAAACCACTACACTTAAAGACTGTCAAGACTTATCTGGTCATTCACACTAATTATTGGATTACACTTCCTGTTTTATTGAAAACACTTGCTGCAGAATAGAATTCTCTTTGGTTCCATAACCAGTTTTTGCTTTTGTCCGACTCCACACAACCATGATTTGCTTTTTTAAAAATAAGAATTCATCACTGTGAGAGACAAAAAAGAGGTGAAAATAGTCTCTTTCTTAATGTGTTTATGCATTCCTTATTGGCATCTGTTTCGCCTGTCCTGCTGTGATTTCTTCAAAATTATATTTACAAGCATAATTTAATTTACAGATTGCTTGGCCACAAAGATTTCTATTCACTCCCCGGGATATCCAAGTAGGCTTGGTGATTTGGCATGGTTGAATTGCTAAAACAGCTGAACGGGGCCCGATTCGGCTAACTCAGCTTGTATTTGGGCCAAATTCAAGCTGCCCGAATCGAATCCGAATCCATTTGAATGCTCGAATCCGATTCGTGATTCAGGCATTCAAGTGGATTGGGGGGGGGGGCGGATTAAAGGCAATATTTAAAGTGTTTTTCGCTGAAATTCGGTGTGGATTCAGGGGAAGAGATTTAAAGGGAGCCTCATGGGCTACCTTTAAACAACTTTTAAAGACCTTGTCTCTTCAAAATCATTTCAGTTATGGAAAATCGTGGGGGGAAGCCCCTTATTTACATGTGCCATAGTTCCAATGAAAATGTACTTTGGAAGCTTGGAATCTCTAGTCCATGTATGTTCCAAAGTTCTCTGGCAGCCACAGTGGCTTTATAACAAGTAAATGGGTCTGTGGGATGCAGTACAGGAGGGTGCAGAAAGAAAGGAGATAATCAGAACATCCCCCCACATTAATACATCAATCACCTGTGCAGACTCTTGTTACATGTCTCAAAGAAGAAGAGTAAATGATTTTTAAACTGCAGGGCCCCTTTTCTGTTCCTAACTTTCAGGAGCAGGGTTTTTTTGCGGGGGGGGGGGGGGGGGAATGCAGGATGAAGGAAGACAGAAAGCAAATCATTCCATGAACTTGTTCCTAACCTTAAAAAAAGTTTCAAAGGCTCTGAAGTGTGCTTAGATTAGTGAATATATCCAATATGGTGATTTGATTTTTAAATTTTCATTTAATCAGCTTTCATGGCATTCTAATACCACTGCAAACTGATTGGGAATTACCATTTCAAAGTGCAGGTTTTAAAAAGATATTTTTTTTTCAAAGTTTGTGGCATGTACAAGAATTCTGCTTTGTTTATATCCCTCTTCTCTTATGACAATGAATTAACCAACTCTAGCAAAAAATAAATAATTAAATTACAACTGTGCTGCAGATAAACAGTTTGAGTTACTTTCCCCCCCCCCCTTTTAAATTAGCTAAATTAAATGTAAAACCTTACTGGAAATCCCATGCCAGAAATTTTGAGAAAGTGTAGTATAAGCAAATTATTTGCCGAGAATACTTTTTGTGGAAGAGAGATTTATCTTACACCTAAGGCAGTTATTCGTTTTGAGTGAGAAAAGCCTGGAATTTTTTTGATTAGCTTGAGTTCGTGGATATAAATTTGTGCTGTTCATAAATTCAAAGAAAATTGAAATCTTAAAGGTAGACTTCCAAGAGTCATACAGTGATTTATATCTATTACATATAACAAGTATTAATCATTGTATTATTAAACATGTTAACACTTTTAATCTGTGAAGCATTTTACAGTTACTATGGATGAAAATTATTACCCAGCAGCTTGCATCCTGTGGCAAATTTTCTCTAATGGAAGGCATTTCCATCAGCAGAATGGAACTCTATCCTGCACCTCAAAAAGTTACAGATCTGCAACAGAATGGAATTGGCAAAAATCATCCCCCTTCTATTAGTGGCCCTGTATCTCTGCCATCCTGATCTGGCCACTGTGATTCATGCAACAGTCACCTCCAGGTTAGATTACTGCAACTCGCTCTATGTGGGCTTCCCTTTAGCCATGATCAGGAAATTGAAACTCATGCAGAATGCGGCAGCCAGGCTTCATACAGGAACATCAAGCAGGGACTGGATCACACCGGTCATTTACCACCTGCACTGGCTGCCGATTGAGTACTGGGTCATGTTTAAAGTATTGGTCTTAACCTTTAAAGCCATCCACGGCTTTGGACCTGCATCCCTGAGGGACCTCCTCTCCCCATATCACCCCTCTGTTCTTTGGAGGAGGACCTGTTGGTAATCCCTGGCCATAAAGCAATCAGGCTGGCCTCTACAAGGGCCAGGGCTTTCACAGCCCTGGCCACCACCTGGCGGAACAGACTCCTGAGGGAGATCAGGGCCCTGCAGGACTTGCAGAGTTTCCACAGGCCTGTAAGATGGACCTGTTCTGCCAGGCATTTGGCCAGCCTGGTTAGGATCATCACTGTTGTTACATCTGTTCTCCCATGGGCGCAAGGGTGGGGAGGGGGTGGGATGATGCCATCTGCTTTTATATGGTTCCTGTTTTATTTTATGCTTTTTTAATCTGATAGTTGTTGGTTCTATTATATGGATTTTGGTTTATTATATGGTTGTTCACTGCCCTGAGCCCTCCGGAGGAGGGCGGTCTATAAGACAGACAGACAGACAGACAGACAGACAGACAGACAGACAGACAGACAGACAGACAGACAGACAGACAGACAAATAAATAAATAAATGTGAACCTTTAAAAAAAATTCTCCAATCCATATTGGTGGGGAGGTTCGGGGGTCTAAAGTGGTATCAAATTTCCTGCCATAGAGAATGACACAAATGCCTTCCAGCCAATCAGAGTGTGGTGGGCTGTGCCTGATGTGCACACAGCCTTTTTTTGTTTCATGCCAGCTGAGTCTATCGTTGCAACATGTGCACAAGAGAACATTACTTTCTTAAATGTGTGCACAAAAGACCATACTCGCTTAAACGTTAGCACATTTATTTCATGCAAAAAAAGTTCCTGCCCCAACACGGCGCGACAGCCAATCAGGATGAAGAAGTCGTTGAGCAGATTGTGCGTTCAATCGTGCAGTAGCGGGGATTGCTGCACTGTTTGAAAACGTGATTGAGATGGATGTCCTCATCACACATACACCACAGTGGGGAGGGTGAAACCTTGATGAAAATGTGCCATTTCTTTTGAAACCTGTTTGTATCTGTATTTAATTTTCAGTGGGGATTCGACCCTAGTCACATTAGCCAGGACTTTCTATATAACCCCTGCCTTGGGGTTGGCTCTGCTTGGGTGCAACAAATGTACTTCCTGGTAAGTGTCATGTGCCTGGTCTCCCTCTGACATTTGGCTCTCAGTCTGCCTGCCTGCCTGATCTCCTCTCCTTGCCTTGACTCAGGACTGCCTTGACCACACTTTTGCTTGCTGCCTGGCCTAACTCGGGACTGTTTATGATGAAACCTTTGCTTGCTGCCTACCCTAACTCCTGACTGGTTGACTATGCCTTACATGCTGCCTGCCTTGACTCTGGCTTCTCTGGCCACACTCTAGCTTCCAACTATCTGCAGCACAGTAGATTATTATTGTAACAGAAAAATGGGAAAACTTCATTTAACAGAGAATTCGAGTTTCCTGTAAAATGCTCTCTATCTAATTTCACTCCTGAGTTTGGAGTTTCAGAGTAAATAGCTGAGACTAGCCTAAATTTGTCAGATTTTGAAAGCTAAGAAAGTCAGCCATGATCAGTAGTTGTATAGGAGACCAGGTATCCAGGCAGAGGAACCAAGGGCACTCTGCTCACCTCTTGCCTTGAAAATCCCATGAAGGGTCACCATAATTCAATTGTGACTTGTTGGCACTTAATTGTTATATTGTTGGAAAATGTCTACGAGCAGGGTGCAGTGGATAAAAGTGGGGGATGGTAATCTGGAGAACTAGATTTGCAGATTCTAATCCAGTGAACCATTTTTGTTTCCCCATTCCTTTGCATGAAACCTGCTTGATGACCTTAAGCTAGTCACAGTTCTCTCTGAGCTCTCTCAGCCCCAACTACAACACACAGGCCGATTACCCATGGGGCAGCTGCTGCGCACTGGCAGCTGGAACATGTTAAAGCAAGAAATCTTGTTCTGATGCACTTCCTTCTTGGTGTGTGCAAAGAGCACAAGCTGTCTCAAAAAAAAATCTTGCCCTGCCATGCTTCCTCCTTGAGAAAATGCACCAGGCCAAGATTTCTTGTCCCAACACGCTTCCTCTTGCCCCATCTGTGCTTCCTACTTTCATTGTGGAAAGTGAGAGCACTTCTGGCATGACTTTTGCACGGGGGGGGGGGGGCAAGGTTGGGCCAGAACCAGCTGTGGCTGATTGGCCACAATGTCTGTTGTGGGAGAATAAGGAATTAAGCTTTTAAGCCTTCTTACCATTGAGAAGACTGAGGTATAAATACAAACTCTTCTTCCTCTTCTTCTGGAGTAGAGCTGCTAGGGATTAGGTTTATTTCAGGTCTGTATTCTAAAATGGGTACAGTAGGTATGGTTTGTTTATTTAAAGTTTGATTCTCAGAATTGAAAATCAGAGTTCTTTCTACTCCTGAGAGTAAAACGGCTTCTGAGAAAATGGCTTCTGAGCCCTCCCTTTTTGCCTGCAGAAATACTGTTCACTTCAATACCTTTGAATTCAATCCAAAATTTCTGCTGTGCAGGCACACCAATCGCCTGCATATGAAAAGCAAAAAAAATTTGGGTTTTTTTTTGGGGGGTGCATAAAGGGTTTTGGGGAGGTCCTATTTGCACATTTGCGCATTTGAATACCTATAAAAAGGTAAAATGGTTTTTCCTTTTGAGCAAGCTGTTTCTTTACAATATTTTTATTTCTACTTATCATGCTCAACTAAAACAAACTTTCTTGTGCAGAATCGATTACCCCAAGCTTGCCAAAATGTTATATTATTTTCATAAGAAAGCCATAGTAGAACCCAAGACTGGGGTGAATTGGCCATTGACAGCACTGGCAAAAATCCTAGTGTGCTGATGGCTTGGAAGCAGAGGTAGAACAATTGTGGGTTATGAGGGGGGCTCTTGCCCCAGGTGCCACTCAAATTGGTCACATGGAGGGCATGTTTGACCACTTTCCACCTCCCTCTCCATCCCCAGAAAGCAACCTGTGGCCTACATTTTGCCAGTCTCTGCCTCCCACCACCACTCACTCTGTTGCTGCCACAGCAAGCCGGAATCTCAGCAAGCATGAACACTACTGGGAAGGGGGGTGGTAGTAGCTGTCTGCTCCTGGTCCTAGCATAGCCCCTTTCCAGCCAGAGGAGGAGAAAGTGGCCCCACTATGAGCATGCCTGCCATGGTCAGTTCACTCCCCTGGGCAGAGCCAGCCTAGCAGGAAAGGGCCAGGCTGGCAGTTTGGATACCTGGCCCATGTGGGCTGACTGGAGCTGTATTCCCAGAGCAGCCTAGCACTTCCTTGTTGAACAGGCTTCTCTCTACTACTTGCCCAGGGCTTCTGAATAAGGTGGTTGCGGGGAGAGAAAGCAGGCAGGTGATGGAGGCTCCTGTCAACCAGCAGAAAGAGGGCCCAGGGGAGGTGCCATCAGTGCAGCCAATTCAAGAACCAGTGGAACTTTGGGGGAGTTGGAGAGGGGGAGAGGGAGACTCCCTGCCCCCCTTTAAGTTTGTGGTGTTGGGATGAAGGTCAGGCTGCTTCCATGACCTGGGGTTCAACAGGAGGGGGGGCAAACTCCTTTCACATGCTGTCTCCTTCCCAGCCACCCACCCACCTTGGACTCTTACAGAGATTTCAGCAGCACAGGCAGCCCTTCTTCACTGTGCACTAAACCCTTGATCCCCACCCCCACCCCTTCAATAATCCTCAGCAAAGAAATGGCCAAGATCTCCTGCAACCTGGAGACCAAACAGGTATGGGACAAATTCAATGAGTGGGCACCTAGATGATCATCACCAAATCTAGGAGGTAAGACCCCAGACTGTTTGAATGACCTTTTCCTTCAAAATAATACTAACAGTAACACATTTTTATTTCATAATTGCCCTTGGATAGCTGGAAGTGGGTGAAACCATTTATTTATTGAGTACTTTTTAATCCTCAATCTTCTCCCTTGGAACTCAGGGTATTCCTTTCACCTTTCATTTTATCCTCACAACATCCCTGTGGGGTAGACTTGGTGGAGAGAGAATGACTGGCATAAGATCATCCAGTGAGTTTATAGATGAGAGCACGAACAGAATTTGGTAGGAAGAAGTATGCATAGTTTGGGAATGGAGAATAACTACCTCCCTGCTTTACCCCCACCCCCCATAAATGTTTCTGCTAGGAAAATTTCCTCAGCCTTTATGAAGAGCTGAGTCTTTTGCAAAGACTTTCTTTTTCAGTTGCTTCTCATCCTATTACTCCACACTTTGCTGCCTCCTGTGTGAATAGCATTGGGTCCAGTGCAGCATTGAAACTAGTTTTGACCTGCCTTGGCTGCTTCACATGTGTGTATTATCAGTTTATGTCTCAATCACCAGCTGATGAACCCCCATTTGTCTCACAGCCCACCTTGGATAGATCTTGCAGTTTCTCCTGATCTATTGTTCTTGTCTTTATTTATAAATAAGACATAACAGCAAAAATAATTTGCCTTGTGAAAACAAAATATTGAATCACACTGGGTATCACTATCCATGTGCAAAGCACTTGTGGGGAAGGTCTGTGGGGAGAAGGGTGGAATATAATCCTATCTGTACATTTTTAAGGCATCAATTTGATCAAATTTTGGATGCACAGAAAATTCCTCGCCCCCTTTTCTAAAGCATCAGCACTGAAATGAAAAGAGGAACAGAACAGGAGCTGTTATGTTTTTTCCAACAATATGCTTTTTTGATTAGTATTGTTGTCTAGAACCAGGAGCACAGCAAAACAGGAGTATGCATTTCTGCTATGCCTCAAGCTATGGGTTTACCAAATGATGCATCTGAATATTCATTTTGCAACAACATTCACACTTTCAATATTAAGATGGTATAATGACAGCTTTGCTTCAAGCAAATGTATAGTGCTAAAACGAAGAACTTGAGAATTTTTAAAAAGATTCTTTTGGCAGCCCCTGGGCTAAAAAGCATCTTGAATGAGCCACACCTCATTTTAACACTAAGCATGTTTGGATAAACTGCTAAGAAGATTTTCAGATGTTATTGCTAAAATATTAAGGACCCAGATCCAAAAATACCCATTCTTTTGGATCATTGTCTCTGGAATGGCTTAGTTTGGAAATAAAATAACACCAAGTTCTCTCTCTTTATGTGTGTGTGTGTGTGTGTTAAGAGAGAGAGAAAGATTGATGTAATCTTCCTTTTGTATTCATTACCAGAATGTAGCCCTCCAGTATATCCTTGACTGGAAACCTGCACTCCTGACTCCAGGGTATTCTTCTCCTTTACATCCAACTGGAATAATATGACCCAAGAAAACAACCACTTTTCCTATTGACTTCAAGATAATATGAGAGCATCCTTTTAGTCCGAGTCATTCCACACATGCCATTTATGTGATGAGGGTGTGTCTCCAACTGTCTTAGCACTGCAGCCCTGACTTAGTCTCAGCAGGAAGCTGCTCATATTTCTTTCAGTTCTAAATTGTTCTTAGTCTCAGTACGAAGCTGCTCATATTTCTTTCAGTTCTAAATTGTTACTGGCAAGATCTAGAAACTTCTTAACATAACACACCATAGGACCAAATATCACTTTTTAATTTTGTTTTTCCTACCACTGTTGGCGGGAGGGGGTTGAGGATTCCCTGCCCCATCAGGGGACTGGCAACCCTAGAAACCCTAGAAACTGAGGACCAGTTTTTTTTAATCCAGTGTACACTGTATACAAAGTGTATATGTGTTTCTGTATCTTGTGAACAGGCATTCTGCAAGGTAGGTCAGTATTCTTATTTGCCATATTGCTTGATAAAATGAGACAGCAATGTGCCTATGTTCACAACATGAGTGTATGGTAGAGGAAAGATTCAAAACAGGGATTCTTAGCTGTTATGCTACACTATTGGGTTTTGTAAGAACCTTTTTTCCAGCCTTTTATCCCACCTTGGAGGTTGTGGTAAAGTGGTTGAAACAGAGCCAGTTGACGCTAAATCCGTATAAGATAGAAATTCTAGGGTTTGGGTTGGGTTTGGGTGTTTGTGGATGGGAACTGTCAATTGCTGATTCTTGACAGTGTGCAGTTAACCCTGACATTGACTGTCAGGAGTCTCAGTGTGATCTTCAATGTCTCTATATCTAGGGGGCCCATGTCACACATGTTGCTCACCTAGACTTTTACCCTCTTCACTTGGTGAGACTATTGGTACCCTATCTATCCCAGAGCAACCTAGCTACAATGATACATACAACAGTCACCTCTAGATTAGAGTGCTTGCAAGTTGCTCTATGCAGAGCTTCACAGAAATCTTAAAGGAACAAACAGGAGAGCTTTCCTATGTGGCCAATGGCTGCAATGCATTTTGCATTGCATTTTTGCTAGGATGCTGCAATTCTAATGTGGATTGCAACAACCTATACAAAGGGCAGAGTAGAAGTGGGAGTATAAAGTTAGCCAATAGGATTCCAATTAAGGTACAACATTATTCTTTTGCCATTCACATACATTGTCAGGCCACATCACTCATACTTGCCCCCTTGAGATGCTGAGCAATTGGTCTTCCTAAAGGTCCCCATAGCTCTATTCAGTTACCCAGTTCTGGACTTTGGGATTCACTGAAGTGAGCATGTGCTTGTGGCTGTTCTTCTCATTTAAAAAAACCTCTTCCCAAAACAAACAGGCCAGAAGAAATACAGGGCAGGACAGTTTCCCAATTTCCTTATTCGGTAATTCAATTACCGAATAACTCCAGTTGCACCCAAAAGCCTCCACCAAACTCTAGTATATGTGTGGCACAGGAAGATGTTGAAGATGATTCTTAGTTCACTCAGTCCTTGGCAAGGCACCCAAATAAATGGCATATCTAGGGGGAACAGACAGCCCAGGAATCACTTTCAAGAGTCACATGGGAGCACTTTTGCCCAGACCACCTCCCTAGCAGAGGAGGATCAGGGCCCAGTGAGGATAGAGCAGCCGCAAAAAGAAACTATCTGCCATGTGCACCAGCCATCCTAGCCCACTCACTCAACTCATCCTGCTTGCCCACCCCACTCATCTGACCCAACCTGCTTGCCTAGACTGCCCACTGCTCACCGGACCCACCCACTGCTCACACAACCAAACCCAGCTCACTTGCCGAGCTGAGGCTTTTTGCCTGCCGCTCACTCAGCCCACCTTGCTCACTCTACTCATCCATCACTCACCCAGCCCCCTCACCTGACCCAGTCTGCGCACCCACCACTCATTCATCCCACCTGCCACTTGCCTAGCCTACCCCACTTAGAGAGGTAGGCAAGAAAGATTGAGTTTGGGGAAAAGGTGTGATTTTGGGGAGGGCACAATTTGGGGATGCACTTTCAGTACTAGCCTCAGGCACCAATTACTGAAGATACGCCATTGACCCAAATCTCCACAACATCCCTGTTAGATGCCAAGTTAAACTGAGACTGATTCAGCACCACTCAACAAGATTCCATGGCAGAGTAGCAATTTGAATCTGGGTATACCAGACCATGTATGTAACCACTGTACCACACTAAGATTTCTGTAGCTGCAACTGCTAAACAGTGAGTTATATGATAGAGAATAGCTCAATGGTTGCTAGTAGGCTTGGCCCCAGTGAGTCTTTCCTTAAAGGTCAAAACATGCCTAGAAAGGGCCCTGCCCCCTCTGCCCTTTCCTGAGCATTCAACTGCCAATTGTATTGTTGTTCCTTAGCAATGGTTACTGAGGACATTTGTTTATTAAAGATGCCGGGCATAGCTTTTATTGTTTTGGAACATGTAAACCCCCAGTGTTGTTGTTCTCTCACTCTTTCTATCAAGTTAAGTGTTTTATGCAAATCTGTGTATTTTCTTTGGTTTATAATGAGATCTGTCTTGTCTATGCATGGTTCCAAGCTCTGGATTTGCAGATTTGGCCATGTAGAGAATTTATTTTAACTTTTATTTTATTTATTTTTAAAATGTATGCTTTGCCTATATGCAAGATCTCTAGGAAGTTACAGCATCAAAACATCCCCATTAAAACATCTCAATTAAAACATTAACACATAAAAAAGTTTTTAAAATCCCAACCCTATCCCCCCATCCCCACTCCCCCACCAGAAGCATCATAGAATGGGCATCCAGGGAAGTTAAAAGCCCCATCCAACAGACTGGGTTCCTAATGGCACTGGCTCGCCACTCCCATGAAGGCTTCTCAACAGAGTGGGTAGGCTTACAGTGCAAGAATGCCCCCTTGCTGCTAAGAAGCCCCCATTGGCTTAACAGATTTATGCTACCTTTTCAGTGGCATAAATCTGAAGCCCCAGCCATTGGTGCTATGGAGGCAATGGCAGAAAGGAAGCCAACTAATGTCAGCTTCTCCCCTGGTCATGCGCCCGAACCACCCCACTACACCGGTGGCTGAGGCACTGGGACACTGGAGTGGCATCTACCACCGTGTCCTGCTGCTGAGGAGGGCCACAGCAGCTGTCTGCCAGCAGATGTGCCCCTCCACCAGGACAAGTGCCCTAGGGAAGGCAAATCTGTTGGTGTGGCTCCATGTCACTCCTACCAGTGAATTCTACCCCTCATCTTTGAATAGGGCTGTGACCCTTTTATTCCTCTTAGAATATTTTTAACTGTCCTAACCTTCACAATTTTATTTTTCAAGGAGAAGTTTGAGCAGAGGGCCTTTATATAAAATACCTCACGTTATTTCTTTTACTTTGGGTGCCAATTTGCTGAATCAAATACACCAACACAGCAGTGAATGATAACAGATGAATTTGTTAAAATATAGCTAACAAATTCTGTGACATGAAGATTGGAGAAAAAGGAACCAACCTCACTTAGTACATTAATTTCCTTCAAAAGGGAAGAGATAAGTGCAGGGCTGAGGTCTGAAAATATTAATTTGGTGTTCCATATTCTAGAGAATCAGTAGAATAAATTGTAATCAGATTTGTCAGAGCCATTTTTCTTTTCAAAGGAAACATTTTAGGGCTTTTCAGCAAACTCAGTTCAGCATTTGCATTTCTATTTCTGATACTGGAAACTTATTTCAACTATGCCTGCTTAGCAAAATAATTGTGATTTTTAAATAAAAAATGCTATTTCAGTTATGAAAAGGATTGCTAACTTTTAAACAGGTCCATCTAGTTGTCCAATTTGATTTGCAAGCAATTACCAGGTGTTGCTTTGCCTTGCTTTGCAATTACCAGGTGACATATTAATTCATGCCATGAAAATCTTGTGTTCCCATTCCCACTTATTAATCAACTATTAATGATAAAGTTCATTTTTTTCTGTCCAGCTGGCAACCTTAATTTTGAAACGTATGTTCCTTTTACATAAAATAAGCATTGTTTCAAATACTTTTATCTGTTTTTGTATAAGACTGGGAAAATAACAGTAGAGTTATGTCCTTCTACATCCATTGAAGTCAATAGGCTTAAATGGGTTAAACCATGCTCTGTAAGTGTTCAACACACACACATACACACACATATCCCTAAGGATGTTTTATCGCAGATATACTTTAATTAGTTGTCAATTATAGTTACAGTAGCAAGTTGTCAATTATAGTTACAGTAGCAAGTCAAACAATTAGTGACCCAAGCAGAGAATCAATTTAAGGAGTGAATTATGAATTTAAAAACAAAATGCTTTGGAAGAAGGAATTTTGAGCCAAACAGCAGTCAGGAAGAAAGGGGTGTTTTACTCTTTCTTTTATTCAAATTAGACTAGATATTACCTTTAACGTAAGTTCACCAGGGGACCTGCAGCTGAAAGTCCCAGTGGCAACATCTGTGTAAAAAGCACAGATGGACCCATTTCTGATCAGGGCTTTGGGACAGGGGGATTAGAGGTTCCTGCCTTCCACCCCTCACATCATTTTTGGCAGCCAAAATGAGCCAGGGGCTGAGGGAGCAAACATGGTTCACCTCTTTGTGAGAGTGCAAGTGCAAGTAGTCAGTGTCCATGCATCTTTCCAGCAGAGTGAATGACACCCCCCCCCCCAGTCTCATTTTGCTTCCAGAATGGTGGTGGTGGGAAGGCTGAAACCTCCTCATGTTGCAACCCTAATCAGGATTTAAAATGCATCCTTGAAAAACGTGGCATATATTTGAAACTCTAGGGGTAAGCAGTTCAGAATGAAGATGGTGAGGAAAGGATTAAGATCTTTTTCTTCATTTATTTGCTTTAAATTATTTATCCTTCTGAATGGTACACCTATTAGGGTACATTATTGCCCTTCAGGGGAAGATGCTTTGTTACAGAAAGCTTCTTTAAAACAAAAAATAAAATCTAACACTGGCTGAAGTAAAATTTTAAAGGTTAGCATGTAAAAGGTATTTTTAAAGTTGCCTTGTTACGTAGAGACGTTCTTGAATTCGAGTAGCTGGAAAAGAACTCTGAACAACTGTAAGATGATAACAATTAAATAAACTGAAAATTCCCATGCTTTCTGTGCAGTAAAAAAGGAAAGTAATGGAAATAGTTGACTGACTAGCAATTGGCCACTGGGTGTTCTAAATGTGAACTACATAAATAACAGCACTAGAGTCAACAAGGTTGTAATTGTGACAGAGGCAGGGCACATGGTGAGCTCTGGAGGAGTGAGCATGCTGGCCTTGGGCTGGCTGGGCAGCCGAGCCATACCCAGCCTGATCGCATTGGTGCACAAGCACAATGGGTGGAGCACGCTCCCTATATATTAGGCAGCACACAGTTGTTCCAGCCTTCTTCGAAGCCTGGAACAAACTGAACCAGCGCTTGCTGTTTTAGGAAATTAGGCCTCTGAGTAGGCAAGTTGAGGCTTGCCAGTGGAGTTTAGTACTTGTGGAATGGGGGTATTTTCATCCCACATCCCCTCTTACTGTTTGGTTGGGAGGTGGTTCGGTCAGCATATGGTGCCAAAGAAACACAGAGGGGGCCGCGTATTATTATTATTATTATTATTATTATTATTATAATAATAATAATTATTATTATTATTATTATTATTTATTTAATTTGTATACCGCCCGATCCCCGAAGGGCTCCGTAGTCTCCCAACTAGTCAACTAGTAGTCTCCCAAACAGCGTGGGCTTCAGTGGGGGAGGGAGCAGCGAGTCAAGCCCTGGATGTTCGGTCTGGTGGTGTTTCCAGGCTCCGTACTAGTCATTATCTTTCGGGGCTGGGTGTACAGCCAACGGCGTACCCTCTCCTCACTGCCCGAAGGGCTTGGGAGCCAGTGGCTCCATGGCAAGACTCCCCCCACTGTTTCGTCAACCTCATTGCAGGTCACTGCACAATTACCTCCTAGCTTTACCGCCCCACCATTGGTGATGGCGTGGCCAGGTTGTAGTACACCTGTGCATTCGTTACAGGCCATGGAAAGCCCGGGTCCAACTTATGCGGCCCAACCCACCCCTGGGGCTGTCCCCTTCCCTTATATTATCCCCTGGACAAGGTCTTTTGGCGGTGGTACGGCAATGCCAGGGATTTCAGGCCCTCTGACAGTCGCCCCTATACATCAGGGCCTGACGAGCACTTTATCAAACTTAGACCAGCCTGCAGGAAGCGAGTTGGTTTCTGTTCTCAGCACGGCACCACCCTCCACAGGGATGCCAGCCAGGCGAGGGCTCAAGTCAGCGGCCTCTCTGGAGGAGGTCTCCAGTTGGCTAACGGGCAGGGGCCGGGGCAGATGTCATTTGGCACAACGTACTGGTTCAAGTCATTTGTCTCCCAGTTCTTCTTCCTCAGGTGAGTCTTCACACGAGGATACCGCATGAGTGGATGGGAATTTTTGGAGGGTCGGGAAAGGGGTCCCCATCCTCCTGGAATGGCTCGCGCGCAGGCAAACTTCCCAGGCAGGTTTTGCGGTACCTGCCAGGTCGGTGGGATCTTCCCTATCCTGGGACCCTGGGAACCCTCCCAACTTGCACCTTCCAAAGAAGCTTAGAGAGAAGGCACTGGATGGGTATTTCACGGATGTTTTCCGGTGTGAGAAGGCTGAAGGCGATCTGGAGGTGACAGGTTCTAGTATGGATGAGCAAAAACAGAGCAAGGAGGGTGCAGACCGTACCTTTGATAACTAGCTCAGGGGTTTTGGAGAGTACCTGACTTTAATAGCCATGGCTTACCCGGCCTGGGGCTGGCACTTAGTGGCTCACATGAATCACGTTCTTCGAGCCACGGCCTTAGCGGGTGATATTCCCACCATTTCTTATGATGATGAAGTGCAGCATAGTGCTTCGCACAGGAGTGGGTTCTGTTGGGACCTCATCCATGATCAGACATGGATTGTCATGGTTCATGCCTTATCCAAACCCCTGGGTGAGGGTGGCCCCCAGAACAAAGGAAGCCACAGATTGGCGGGCTCAAGCAAGTTCTCAATCAGGTTAACATGTTGGGACTGTAACAAAGGGGCTTGCCATAGGACAAAATGCAGATATGAGCATGTGTGTAGCGGGTGCTTCACGGCTCATCCCTGCCAATGTGCTAAGGTCCCCTTGTGCCAGCCCTTTTGGACCGGCCAGTGCTAGCAGCCAGGGAGGGTCCGGGGCGGTGTCCAAGCCATGACTCTGATCCAGGACAGACAATGGAACAATAGTACACAGAATTATTACATTCACTAAAATATAAATCATGTCAGACCTCTGACAATGGACCAGTCTTGTCTTCCAGCGGGCTTTTATTTATTAGCACATATTTGTCATAAAAATTTTAATTGACTTACCAAGGCTGCTGTGCCTTCTTAACCATATAGGTGTTTATTATTGTTGACTTTCAAAATAGCTGAACATAATTTTCTCAAAATTCTCCATATTGCTGATATATTGGTCATGATGAATGCATTCATATTAGATTGAAATTGCCAATGAGCATTATTTTAAATTCCTACAAGACCTGTATTCTTGCATAAAGGACATCTTGCTGATCAATATACAAATTCTCACATAAATTCAACTTCCATGTGATTATAATGATTTTAAACTGCATAGGATTTAACTGTAAAAATCCTACTCAGGTCTGCTCAACAGGGTTAAAAAAAGAATGGCACTGTAACTGTCACAGTGCACATTCTAAGCAAATTTGATTTCAGTAGATTTAGACTGGCATAACTGCATAGAATTACACTGAAAATATTCTTGAAATAGCAAGGTTTAATTTAGTTATGACTAACTCCTTTTGATTTCCTTGAAACTCAACTATGAGAACTTCTCTGAATTAGAGTCAGTATGTGTAGAAACAATAGAGACAAACAAGCAAATGAAATAGAATGAGTGTGTGATCCCAAGCAGAGTTACTCCCTTACAAACCCAGTGACCTTACTGGATTTAGAAAGTTACAACTCTGCATAGGACAGCGGTGTCAGACATCTCACTTTCTGATGAAGTTAAAAATCTATTTTCAATTATGTTTCTTTGGGGAATTACGCAGCTACAAGTTTCAGATATTTTTGTTCTATGTCATAAATGTATATAAACTTGACATTTTAATATCAGAATATTTTTAAATTGAGCAAAATAGAATGATCTCTTTTTGATTGAATAGTTGAACTTTGAATTCTATTAATATTGATTTTAGACTCTGCATTATTCATGTATTGCAGTGGCGTAAGTTTATATTCCTTTCTGTCTTGCATGGTGTTAGTCTGAAGAAACATAACAGAAGATGTATCTCTGTGAAAAACCATAGACACTTTCTGAAGCATAGTCATTTTTATTAGATGTATAGATTCTGAAAAGAAGCTACTTGCAAGAGCTTTCCCCCCTCATATTAGACACAGGAAGGATGTCTTTAGCTACAGTTGCTCTTACCAGTAGTATACCTGCCACAGGGACAGGGGGTATCCCTTGTCCCTGAGTGTGGCCCAGCATGTCACAGGTCTATCAGAGTCCAGTGGGGAGGCCAGCAGAAGCTGCCAGGCTGCCCCTCCACCTCCATCGAGCAGGGGTGGTATGGGGGTGGGGAGGTGCTTGGAGCAAGTGTTGCCCCTGGGCGCCATTTCCCTTTGATATTTTATTTATTTATTTATGTTTCAAATATGTTTCAAATTTCTATCCCGTCCTGCCCCGTCCTCTAAGTACGGGAAAATAATTACTTTTGTGATTTAATCTGACTTCAGCTATTCTATGTGAACATAAGTGTACTCTACTCTGAGCATGCCAGCAGCTTTTGCTCATGAGAAACAGCTGAGTGCAGATATATACACCTGTATACACCTATAGATACATACACTATGAGTAAGGACTAAGTGGTTACCACTAACATTTTAACTAATACCGTTTAAAAATAGTCTATTTCACTCTATGTTGGATTCACATCTTTCAACAGAAGAAGATCAACTATGTCTAGATTGTTTTCTGTCCCCCCCCCGTGACATCACCAAAATCCATAATTACTTGGTTCAGAACTCTAAATTTAAATCACTGTTTTTTTCCATCATGTACATTTTTGTTCTGTTTTTCATTTACTGCTAAGGTTGGAGTCTTGACAAGGGGTCAGGGTGTCAGCCATTAGGTCTTGTCCTAGGAGTGCAGAAAACAGGGGCTTCTCTAAACAGGTAAGGGAAGCAATTTTGGGGCTGAAAAATTCTTACAGGAGGCCCTGCACTTCTTAACTGGTAAATATGGCTGGTGGGGAAGTTGTTGCAGTTACTTGCATCAGCTGTGAGATGGGGTTTTTTTGCCGGATGATGTGTGTAGCCAGGGTCGTAATGCAGCAGCCCTGGGCAAACTGTAGCCCCGGGCAAAATCTGAGTTGGATGCCCCCCCATGGGCGGCCACTCCACCATGACCAAAAAATATTTTGCACCAGGACATTGGTGCCTGCAGGGGGTGCATTTTTTGACATATCAGCACCGAAATTTCAGCATATCATCAGGAGACTGTCCTTATGCTACTCCCCAAGTTTGGTGAGGTTTGGTTCAAGGAGTCCAAGGTTATGGACTCCCAAAGGGGGTGCCCCATCCCCCATTGTTTCCAATGGGAGCTAATAGGAGATGGGGGCTACAGTTTTCAGGGTCCATTACTTTGGCCCCCCTGAACCAAACTGCACCAAACTTGGGGGGGGGTGCCATCATCTCCAGATGATACTCTGAAATTTTGGTGCCGATACATCCAAAAATGCACCCCCTGCAGGAACATCCTAGAAATTTGCCCAAGAATCTTTGTTCTGCATTGAGTTTTCTGCATTGCTGTCAATGGGGGTTGCAGGCTGTGGAGGGGGCACATTTCTGAAGGCACAGTCTCAAAACTTTCAGGGTCTCATCAGGAGACTGCCCTAATGATACCCCCCACGTTTGGTGCAGTTTGGTTCAGGGGGGCCAAAGTTATGGACCATCAAAATCTGTAGCCCCCATCTCCTATTAGCTCCCATTGGAAACAATGAGGGATAGGGGCACCCCCTTTGGGAGTCCATAACTTTGGACTCCCTGAACCAAACCTCACCAAACTTGGGGGGTAGCATAAGGACAGTCTTCTGATGATATGCTGACATTTTGGTGCCACTAGCCTAAAAACTGCGCCCCCTGCAGGCCAACAATGGAAAATCACTAAAATACCCCAAAACGAACCCAGCATTTTGATGCCCCCCACAAGGTGATGCCCTGGGCACCTGCCCACCTTGCCCAATGGGCATTATGCCAGTGTGTGTAGCTGTACCTTCAGCAAGTGTAAGTTGGTTGCTCTCTTAGAATTGAAGGTCCAGAAGCTTGAAGCACAAGTGTCTATGCTTCAAGACATTAGGAAAAAGGAAGATTTAATCGACAAGAGTGGAGCTGACAGTACTGAGGGAGGAACACATTGGGGATCTCTCTGAGGAAGATGGCAGTTCTCAAATGCTGGAGGTGGGCAACTGGAAAAATGTGACACAAAGAAGTAGAGCGACTAGGTAGCATTTTTGAGCTTAAACCTACAAAATTGATTTGAAATTCCCTCCCTTCTTTGCGAGGACAAGAAAGATGCACAGGAGCAACTGAGTTAGACCTCAGAAAATGTGCAAGTGATAGAAGTTTAAGCCCACAGAATGGCCCCTGCAAAACATCAGAGGAGATGTGTAGTCATGGTTGAGGAATCAATGCGAAGGGGAACTGAAGCAGCGATTTGCAGACCTGATAAGATGTCACAAGGGGTATGCTGATTCCCTGGGGAAAAAATCCGTGATGTCACTGAGAGGCTGACAAGATTTGGACCGATTTTCCACTGGAAAAATAAACCTGGTTCCCCCCAGTTCCATAAGATACTGTACCTTTTAATTCTGGTCTCTCCCTCCACTGCCGCCTTTGTCTGTGGAGGGGTCAAGGTAATGCTGGGATCATAAACTGCTCTTCCATTACTATGAGCCGTAAATGCAGAAAAAAAGGGGGGAGGTCCTGGCAAGTCCCAGTCAATTGCTCCCTGATTGGCTGTTGTGTGGAGTGGCAGCTTGAATGAACAATCAGGCAAGAATCTGTACTGCCAGGAAAAGTAAATTACACCCAGTGCTTTGTGCAAATTAAGAAAATTCCAGCATCCAGATGGCTTGTCTGGCTTACAAATTTACTATCTGTGCACTCTTTTCTTTTCCCCTTTGTACTGTCATTTCTATGAAACCCTGAATGCAGAGGGAAAAAAGGAGTTTCTCGGCAAGCCCCAGCTCTGATTGACTGTTGTGTTTAATGGCAGCTTGAATGAACAATCGGACAAGAAGGGTGGGAAAAATTACCCAATTGGTCTCACAAAATCAGCCTCAGCCCACAATTCTCAAAAAGGTGCACCTTCCTGCAGGTTTTTGAAAAATGCAGGATGAGCAGCATAGCATGCATCAGGACCAGAACAGAGCCGATTTAGGGATGGAAGCCATGGGGAGTCCTTGCCCAAACCGGGATATTTAAGGTAAGTATCCTGGGATATTTTACCCTTGGGAATTCAGCCTTGTTAAGCCCACTGACCATTTTGATCCACATGGGGACAAATGACACAGCAAGACATAGCTTTCGAGACATCAGAAGGGATTTTGAGGCTCTGGGAAGAAAGCCAAAGGACCTTGATGTACAAGTGGTCATTTCATCTCTACTTCCAGTTGAAGGACATGGCCCAGAGAGAGATAGAAGAATAGTGGAGGTGAACAACTGGCTTCGCAAGTGGTGCCGTGAGAAATGATTTGGGTTCTTGGATCATGGTCTGTGGTTTCATGAAGAGGGACTGGTGGCAAGGGATGGGTTGCATCTCACATCCGTAGATGTGGGGGAGGGAGATGGTATTCAAACAGATAGGAGTTCAACAAATGATAGTGATGGTAGTCCAAAGGTTATAGATCAAGGGATGTAATTGTACCTCTCTATTCTGCATTGGTCAGACCTCACCTGGAATATTCTGTACTATTCTGGGCACCACAATTCAAGAAGGATATTGAAAAGCTGGAATGGGTCTAGAGGAGGGCAACAAAATGGTGAAATGTCTGGAGTCCATGCCCTCCAAAAAGAGGCTTAGGGAGCTGGGGATGTTTAGTCTGGAGAAGGTTAAGGGGGGACATGATAGCCATGTTTAGATATTTGAAAGGATGCCATGTCGAAGAGGGAGCAAGCTTGTTTTCTGCTGCCTCAGAGACTAGGACACAATGGATTCAAAATGCAGGACAAGAGATTCCACCTAAACATTAGGAAGAACTTCCTGACCATCAGGGATGGAAAAATTCACTGCCTCGGAGAGTTGTGGTGTCTCTTTTTTGGGGGGGATGTTTTTAAACAGAGGCTGGATATCTCTGGAGTGCTTTGATTGTGCATTGCAGGGGGTTGGACTTGATGGCCCTTGTGGTCTCTTCCAATTGTATGATTCTACTTTTTTGTTAGCTTCTTGGATGCCCAGTAAACAAAGGAAAATAATTAAACCAATATTTGTCTCCTGAACTTATATAATAATTAATTTTTGGGACAGAAAGAGATATTCAACGATAAAAGGGTTAAAATCTTGGGGTGCACCTTCATCTCTTCATCTTGCTCTACCTCCAGCTTCTCCCACATGTCTTCCAAAGGTCTGCTGGCTAACTTAAATAAAGTTTACTAAGAAAATATAGAAAGTAGGAGTAGAAAACAATAAAACAGTCCTCTTCAATCTGAGCTACGTGCAGCTTCTACATGGTAAGAAAGTATCATTCCAACTATCTGTGAACAAAGAAACTTATAACTTTCTCTCAAGTGCTTGGAAACACATACTATGTGGCAATATAAATTAGCCAATGACAATCAATGGATCACTTCACTAGTTACTCAATACCACATTGGCTATGCTAATCTAGTTAATGTTTAATAAAAACAACCCAGAATCATTAACTCTCACATGACTGAAAAGCTGACATTTGCTAATACCAACACCCCTTCTTAAGCCATTGAAGTCACAAAGGTTCAGTCTTTTGAGCAGGTTTTCAAGCTTTTCTCTAGTCAGCAGTTTGTTGAATATGGCAGTAGCTATGGCTGTTTCCGCACGGGGGGAATACAGCGTCCCAGGGATGCTAAAAACAGCGTCCCTGGGGAGGGGTTCGCATGGCAGAAACGGCGGCCTCGCAAACCCCGAGCGGCACAAAGCCACTGTTTCCGAATTGTTTCCCTGAGGAGGAAACAGCGACTTCTGGAAACAGCAGCTTCCAACCACTGCCGTGTGATCGGCAGTGGCTGGAAGGCACCATTTCACCCCTTTCCCGAACGCCTTACCATCCCTCCAACCTTCTGGCGCGTCGCCCAGGCCAGGGGACATGCCCCCCCTGCCCTGCGACTCCAGAGCTGTCATGCAGGGCAGGGGGGCATATCCCCTGGCCTGGGTGACATGTCGGAAGGTCGGAGGGATGGTAAGGCGTTCGGGGGACTGCACAGCCTCTGCTCAGGCTGTGCCGTCTTCCCTGACCCTACTGGGACTGTCCGTGCAAACGGTCCCGGGGGGTGCATCGGCATCATTTATGTGGAAACGGCCTCTGTCATCTGAAGGACAGTACCTGATATTGGTGATTCCTTCCTGCTTCATCTTTCCCACAGAAGCATACTTGATAACAATATGCTTGCTTCTTGATTGGATGCTTTCACTCTTTGATGAAGCAATACATGACTGGTTGTCTTCAAACAATATCATTGGCTTAACTTCATTAGTGCGAAAGTCCATTGGTAGTTGTACAATCCACTTAAGCTCACTGAGTCATTTATTTATTTTCTGAAATTGCATTCAATAGGCTTTCCACACAGTGGAAACAATTTTTTTTCCACATGCAAGCTATGTTAAAGGTATACATGAATTGTATTTGCAGCTGTTAATTAACATGGTCAAAGTAGACTCAGGTAGATAAGTTACCATTATTACTATATAGAAGGGTAGAGTTATTTGACTTCAGCAACTAGCACCTTTCATTTCAATGTAAGTGAGCATTAAAATACCAAATATATAATGGCACTGATTTTGAAAGGGGAATGAGAATTGCAAAGAGATTATTATTGGGGAGTGTAGGGAGAATAATTTGCCCTGGTGATTGCAATGCTGCAATGAACTGGGGAGGGTGAATGAAAGAATCACAATTATGGTCCACAGATAGGCAAAGAATGGGGGCTTGATGCTTATTTGATTTAGTTATTTTAAAATATTTCTTGACAATGGGTTTACACAAAGCAATTTAGGCTTCCATTTTAGATTTTCTAAAAATAGCAAAGTACAGTGGAGAACAGCAGGGAGAACAGGCTCACATACTTAGCTTTGTTTAAGAAAGAAACGCCCTGCAGTAAAGAGATTTAAGAGATCCCATACCAGAATGAACAACTCTATTACAGAGAGATTATTGGATCCTTCATTTTCATATCTTAAGCAGTCCTTTTGGAAATCTTAATACACAATGTCCACAGGCTCATTCCTGTCCCCCATACTTATTGATTAACAAAAATATCTAAAAAGGTTAGTGAGACAGGACCCATTGGACATATAGCAGATGCTTCAAAATGATTGACAGAATATTGTCCACCCAGAATAGTTAACTCATTTTCCTGCCGAACAGGATTATTCCTGCCAGTCATTGCACTGTCTCACTGATTTGGGCAGGTTGATTCTATGTATTATGGTATTTATGTCATGCTTACATTTGCTGGTAGGTGAGGATGACTTAAATATAACTTAAACCAGTCATGTAGTTATGCATAACAAAACCAATCATAAATGATATATTTTGCCTATAGTTCTCTAGTTTTCATTTTACATTTCCCTAGTGAACAATCTAGAATATCACTATAGACAATCCATTTCTTTTCAAAAGTAATTTCATGTCCAGTGCTTCTTATGGTGAGAACCACCCTAAAGCTTTTTTCAAAGTTTAACAAATAAATAGTAGAATTTGATTAAACACTCTAGGGGAATAGGATAGGAGGAAATATTGGTTAAAAGGAAAGGAGCAGTTTTATATGCAAGCATGAAGTTGTTTTCAAAGTTCTTAATGCTTTAAAATAGACTTTCAAGCTGTTTCAGATTTAATCTAAACTAGCATTCAGAGGTACATGTTGTTACTCTGGTGCCTGTAAATGACATGGAAAAGAATATTTTCCCAACTCACTTTCCCTTCAGACTTCCCAAACTTTAGGATCACTTGACAGTGTTTGAAGTAAATCCTTCTGAACAACTAGAGATGCCTCTTCTCACTAAAAATTGGTCTCTCTTTGACACAAACTCTTTCTAAGTCAGTTCCCACAATTCTATCCATTCTGTGCAGAAGACAGACTAGCTCTGATTCTTGAACATAGACTAGGAATTCTCCTTGTCCAAGAGGTAAATTTCCCCTTCTTGACTACAGTAGAGTCCATTTCCCCCAAATACTTTCTTCCCTCCAACATCACAGGTCTTCCACCTCATCAGATTTTAGAGCTGAACTAATCCTGTCAGAATTGAATTCTTTCTATACACAGTAGATATTGACACAGATGGACCATAGATAGGAAAGTGTCTGGGCTAATTACATATGCCCATTTTAACACTGAAGATGCTACACTGAAGTTAATTAATTTTTTATAGTTGTTCATTGTTCATTATTTTCTTTTGTAATATAGTAAACAGTACACTGCTTCTGTGTTATATAGTTTGAAAACTGATGGTGATCTATCATGCCTAATGTGATTAAAAGTCTTCTATAATAAGATTTAAAGATACCTTGTTTGCTGCAGTATTGCAATGAGGACTATTATTCTTACTTTCTACTGATAAAACATTTTTCTTTATGAAATTCACAGCTATTCTTAATAGAGTCTGGAAAAATGCTTACATTGACAGTACTTCAGATATGAGCAAGGAAAGTTTATTGGCATCCGATTACTTGATCTGCTAAAATAGGAGATGGTTGTATAGGCTATAAGTTAAAAGATAAAAAAAATAACTAGTCAAACTCTGCCTTAAATTACAGAAATATAAATCTCATATATTGCCTTTAAAATCAGTCAGCTTACATTTTTATCACAGGTAAGGAAGATTGGTTCAACTATTTTAGAGAAAAGAGAATAGTGTTTTGTTTTGTTAATTGATTTCCATATTTAGATCCTGCCAAAGTGGTTCACATATTAAGATATGATATTGCAGCAATTGTTTGAACAATGGCCTGTTCTGCACAGCTGAAATAAGATGTCCTGAGGATGCAAAAAAGGGTGTCCTGGGAAGGCACTCCACACAGTCTTTTTCCCAAGACATCCTTAAAACACATTATTTCTGCTTAAGACTTCTTTTTTTAAAAAAAAGCTTCAAAATACACCTTTTTCCATGAGCCGCCTCAAGATATGTCCTGCTTTGCTATGTGGATTGCAGAGCTCAGAAGGCATCTTATGTTTCCCACTGGATCATTTGGCTTTCTGGCCAGTTTCACCCTCTGCTTGTGTAACCCCTATGATCAGAATGAGTTGACCCAGAAAGGGGTGGAGACTCAAAGCAGCAGAGGCTGCAAAAACTGGTGAAGTTGGAGGAAGCAAGGCTACCAGGCTGGGACCTTGATTTAATCCGTTATAAGCTCTTAACACCTTGTTTAAGGTAATTGCAAAGTTGTTGGGAACTAGTGGGAAGGGAGTTGGTTATTTTTGCTATAATTGTAAATGTTAGAATTTATTGTTTCAGGGCTTGCTATGTATGTAATTGATGGGAGTTCATTTGGGGACCTTCATCATCTTGGATCCCATTCACCAAGCCTCTGAAGTCTTCATAAGCCAACCACCAGCCGGAAGAATTGGACTTGGCATTTATCAGTAGATTGTCAAGATAAGAACTTGAAATGCAACCTAGAAGGACTGTAAATTGTTAATGTTAAATGTAAATGTTAAAAGTGTTATTTGTTAAGTAAACCATTTTGTTTTAAAATTTAGTTCTTTGCAACTCCTTCCAAGTTCTGCCCCATAGAACCCACAGTTAGAGGTTACAAATTGGCGCCCAACCAGTGTGGGGCTTGGAAGTGAGATTGCAAATATAAATTGCTTGCAATGGAAGTTTGCAACAAGTTGGGGCTTGATCCCCATAAAACTGTCTTGTTATGTGACATAAGTTCAAGAGATGTAAATGAGGATATTCAGCATGCTGTGGAAACTTAAGGTGCAATTGCTAAAATGTACAGGATAAAGGGCAGAGGGAAAGAGATGTTGCTGTGTGAATTTGAAACACATAATTCTGTTTGCAAGATAGTCAACCAGTGTATAAACTGTAAGTTGCAAGGGAAATGGGATGTAATTCCTATTGATGCAGAGTTTGCAACAGTTAGTTGGGAAGAAGCAAAACCGTCTGCACAGGGAGATAAAGGAACACTGTTTGGCAGTTACATGAAGGAAGGGATTCCAGTTGCAACCTCTACCCCTTGTGCAAACTCTGAATTGCAACAGCTTCTGGAAAGAGTTTTGCAAACTGCCAGTATAGCTAAGTTTCCAGCAAGTGATCTAAGGTTGCAATTAAAAACATTTTCTGGTATTTCACCTAAACCAGCGGGGGAAATAGAATACTCAGTATGGCGAGTTCATGCAAGAGAATTAATAGGAGATGACAGTGTTCCTGAAAATATTAAAAGAAGGAAAATTATAGAGAGCTTGCTGCCTCCTGCATTGCCCATAGCTTTGGGAGCGGGGGAAAATGCTTCTGCAAGAGAGTGCTTTGCTATTTTAGAAATTGCATATGGCAATATTGTTCCAGTTTCTGAATTGAAAGCTAAATTTTATGAGACCTATCAGCACATTAATGAACCCGCATCAGCATATTTAAATCGGTTGCATGCTCTGGCTATGGAAATATCAGAAGGAGGAGGGATTGCTGATGAAGAGTTTAAGTTCTATGTTCAGGAACAATTCTTTAGGGGATGCTGGCATGAAGCATTATTAACAGCCCTTAAAATAAGGAACATGGGGTGCAGTAGTGGACTAAAAGAAGTTCCATATGCTGCTCTCCTTCATGCAGTGAGGTCTTTAGAGAAAGAAATTTCTAGTAAACAGGAAAGGAAACTGAAGCAAGAGATGCATGAAAAGGGAAAGCCTTTCAATAAAATTGTGGGAACAATTGATAAAAGTACAGTGACTGACAAGAGTGGTACTAACAAAGAGATTGACTGGAAATCTAAATACTTAGAATCTGAGAGGGAGATGGCTAAACTAAAGCTTCAGCAAGCAAGGGACTGTAGCAATTCAAAGCCTCAGTTCTCCCAGGGTCTGAGAGAAAGGAGAATGGTAGCCTCTAAAGACCCCAGTAAGGTGTGGTGTTTTAACTGTGGATTACAGGGTCATCTTAAATGTGATTGTGTCAATCAGCCAAATCCAGAATTGGTTCATCAAAAATTACTAAATATAGCTGGTAACCAAGAAGAAACTTGTTTAGATGGATCATCTAAGAGCAGTATAGCAAGCCAATGGGCATCTGGAAAGGTGACTGTAGATATGGGTGCAAAGGAACTGTTGCAAGGCTTGATAGGACCTGTATGCAATGATTGTGTATATTTGGATGGGGTGAAATGCAGCTGTTTAATAGATACAGGTTCACAAGTGACGTGCATTTGTGAGACCTTTTATAAAGCCCATTTATCTCATCGGGAGCTGAAACCTATTAGGGATTTATTGGAAATAGAAGGAGCAGGAGGTCAGACAGTATCCTATTTGGGATTTATAATTCTAGACTTGCATATTTCAAATAATACCAAAGATATAGGAGAGAAATATGAAATTTTAGCTCTAGTGTGCCCAGACCAACGCATGAATCAACAAGTTTCAGCCATTATTGGTACTAATGTGTTAAGATGTGTGACTCAGGCCAATATTAATCCAGATGGGATCAGTTTTGCAGCTTGCACAGACTTGCCATATCGCTGGAAAGAAGCTTGCAGCTACTATTTAGAAAGTCAAAGGAAGAAGGCTGAAGTGGAAGAGGGAAGTGAAGTGCTGCTACAGCAGGGAAGGCCTGTTCATATCCCAGCAGGAAGATCATGCACAGTGACAGGTGTGTTGCAAACTTCACCACAGAAAATAGGAACAACAGTCCTTTTAGAAGACCCAGAAGTGGCAGCTGGACCAGGAGGGTTATCCATCTTTCCACAAATAGTAAAACCTACAGTGTTAAATATGAGAATAGGGGTCTGTGTCAAGAATTTGACACAAAAGGATATTGTATTGAAGCCTCATACTGTAGTTGCTAAAGCTTCTGAAGTAGAATGGACAAGAGCTCTAGCCCTGTCAGGTTTGGACCTCACAAATGGAAATGAATTCCCAGTTTTAAATTTTGAAGCTTCAGCATTAAGTAAGCCAGAACAGGAAAGTATTTCACAATGTATAGCAACAGAAACACCAAGGGTCTTTGCAATGCATGATTTAGACATTGGGAGAGTTTCAGGTGTCACCCACAAAATTCATTTAAAAAGTGATGTGCCCTTTAGAGAGAGAACTAGGCGAGTCTCTCCTACAGATTTTGAAGACATACACCAACATCTAAGGGAGTTGGCTACTTTAGGCATAATTGAAGAAACCAACAGTCCATATGCATCCCCAATAGTATTAGTAAGGAAGAAAAATGGGGCCCTTAGGATGGTAGTGGACTATAGGAAATTAAATACTTTAACAGAAAAGGATGCTTATCCTCTGCCTAGAATAGAAGAAATTTTTGCATTACTCGCAGGATCACAGTGGTTCTCTGTCTTAGATTTAAAAAGTGGATATTATCAGGTGCCAATGGACCCAGCAGATTGCCAAAAGACAGCATTTACCACCCTGTTTGGTAATTGGCAGTTTAAGATGATGCCCCAAGGGTTAACAAACGCCCCCTCAACCTTTCAATGAATGATGGAAAATGTGATGCAAGGCTTGAACCTTACTGAAACTATTGCCTTTTTGGATGATTTGATCATATTCTCTACAACTAAAGAGGAGCATGAAGAACGTCTCCTCAAGGTTTTGCAAAAACTTCAGAAATATGGATTAAAGTTGGCCCCTTCTAAATGTAAATTATTTCAATCATCAGTGAAATATTTAGGTCATATCATATCAGCCTCTGGAATAGAGCCAGACAAGGAAAAGACAGATGCCATTACCACCTGGCCAGTGCCTACAAACCTCAGTGAACTTCGGAGATTTCTTGGGTTTGCTGGATATTATAGGAGGTTTGTGTCAGGATATTCAATCATTGCTAAGCCATTAAATTCATTGCTAGCAGGTAGTTCTAGGGGAAGTAAAACTAAAGGAAACCAGTCTCTCAAAGACAAATGGGATGTAGGCTGCCAAGAGGCTTTTGAGACTTTAAAGTTAAAGTTAACCACAGCACCAGTATTGGGATTTGCAGACTGGAAGTTGCCATATATATTGCATACAGATGCTAGTCTCACAGGATTAGGTGCAGCCCTGTACCAAATGCAAAATAACTGTCTCCGTGTCATCGCTTATGCCAGTAGAGGTTTAAGCCGTAGTGAACGCAATTATCCAGTGCACAAATTGGAGTTTTTGGCGTTAAAATGGGCTGTTTGTGACAAGTTCCATGATTTTTGTATGGATCAGAGTTCAAGGTAATGACTGATAACAACCCAATGACTTATGTTCTAACCTCTGCCAAATTAGATGCTGCAGGGCAGAGGTGGGTGTCAGTATTATCTTTATATAATTTTGAAATAGTCTACAGATCTGGAAAGGCTAATATAGATGCTGACTCACTTTCTAGAAGGCATGAAGAGCTCACCAAGGATGAGGAAGGAGATAAACAACTAGAAAGAATTTCTAAAATGCTCCTAAAGATTCAACATGATCCCAATGCACTAAAGTCGTGGGATGTTGAAGTCTGTAAGGCAGTTATCCAAGTTCATGGTGTACGCCCCAAACATCCAATAGTGCCAAGATTTAATGAAGGGGACCACAGTTATATTGAGACCTTACCTGCCTCTGAGGACAGTATTCCAGAAGAATTTGCGAATGAAGGATGCCATATTAAATCCCCTTCTGATCAAAATGATGAGTTTCCTGATTGGAAAAAGTTGTAAAGAAGGGACAAATATATAGCTAGAATCATACACTTTTTGGAGAGAAGGCATAAACCCACCTGGGATGAAGAAAGAAAAGAAGAGTATGAAACTAGACTGTACTTGAGAGAGTGGCCCTGACTTTTTCTGTTGAATGGAGTTCTATATCGGAAGGTTCAACGAAAAGGAGAAGATGTAGAGCAACTTGTTATCCCTTACACTCATCGGAGGAGAGCCCTAGAAGGCATTCATGATGAAATGGGTCATTTTGGAATTGAAAGAACTTTGGAATTGGCTAGGGATAGATTCTTCTGGCCTAAAATGGCACAAGCTATAGAACAGAAGTGCCGTAACTGTGAACGCTGTGTAAAGAGGAAAGTGAGAGTAGAAAGAGCAGCTGAATTAGTGAACATAAAAACATATGCTCCTTTAGAGTTAGTCTGTATAGATTTTTTAACTCTTGAACCTGATGAAAATGGCACCAAAAATATTTTAGTAGTTACTGATCATTTTACCAAATATGCACAAGCATACCCCACTCGAGATCAGACTGCAAGAACAGTAGCTACAACTCTCTGGGAAAATTTTATATGCCATTATGGATTTCCTAGAAGATTCCACAGTGATCAAGGAGCAGCCTTTGAGTCAGAACTGGTTACAGAACTGAGTAAAATTGCAGGAACTAAATCCCAAACAACACCATATCACCCAAGAGGAAACCCTGTTGAGAGGTTCAATCGTACCCTTTTAGACATGTTGGGCACATTAGAAGTAAATAAGAAATCTAATTGGAGAAAGTACATAAAACCATTAGTTCATGCTTATAATTACACTAAAAATGATACTACTGGAGAATCTCCTTATTTTTTAATGTTTGGAAGACAACCACTACTACCAATTGATTTGTGTTTTGGGATAAAGTCGAAGGGGCAGACAGAGGTAGCTCATCAAGAATATGTACGAGACTTAAAACACAGGCTTCGTTATGCATATGATTTGGCCACTCAGGAAAGTGAAAAGCATCAGCAAGCCAACAAACGAAGATGGGATATGAAAGTCATCAAATCAAACATTTCAACAGGAGACAGAGTACTGGTACGTAACTTAAGTCCCCGTGGAATGCAGAAATTAGCTGACCGATGGGAACCTGTTGTGCATATAGTTCTAGAGCAACCCGATGAAAACCTTCCTGTATACAAAGTGCAATCGGAAGATGATGAAGGCATTGTTCGAACTCTGCACCAGGATATGTTGTGACCATGTGGATTTATTTCCTCCTCAGAGAACATAAGTGATTTGGACAGTCCAGACAGTCCTATTAGTGGTAGGACGAGACAAAAGCTAGCTGATGTCAACTCAGTAGGAGAAGATTTCGCATTCACATCTAACTCCCTTTCAGACCTCAATCCTATGGCAAGAGAATTTACTCCAAGCTCCCCTTCTGATAAGGTTATTCTAGGGTTGGAGATTCGGACAGTCCAAATCTGGATTTTTACCGAATCTGCACTGATTCGGATGGATTCGGACGAGCAGGGTCCGAATCTGAGCTGTCCGAATCCCACCAGCCGAATTACGTTTTTATTTTTTGGTGTTTTTTTACGTTTCGGCCTGCAGGGGGCGCTTTTTTAAACATATTGGCACCAAAATTTCAGGGTATCATCAGGAGACTGTACTGATGATACCCTCCAAGTTTGGTGCAGTTTGGATTAGGGGGGCCAAAGTTATGGACCCCCAAAAGGGATGCCCCTATTCCCCATTCTTTCCAATGGGAACGAAGGAGATGAGGGCTACCCTTTTGAGGGTCCATAACTTTGGCCCCCTGAACCAAACTGCACCAAACTTGGAGGGTATCATCAGGACAGTCTCCTGATGACACCCTGAAATTTTGGTATCAATATGTCTACAAATGTGCCCCCTGCAGGCACCCCCAAAAATTTGAACAAGATTCTTTGTTCTGCAGTGACTTAACTGCATTGCTGTCAATGGGGAGTTTCTGATAGAGGGCTGTGGAGTGCATATTTCTCATGGTAAACCCACAAAACTTTCAGGGTCCCCATGGAATGCAGAAATTAGCTGACCAATGGGAACCTGTTGTGCATCCTGGATCCCCTCTACCAGAAATTCCCCATTGACAGCAATACAGCTAAGTCACTGCAGATCAAAGAATCTTGAGCAAATTTATGGGGGGTACCTGCAGGGGATCCATTTTGAGATGTATCGGCACCAAATTATCAGGGTATCATCAGGTGACTTTCCTGATGATGCCCACCAAGTTTGGTGCAGTTTGGTTCAGGTATGGACCCTCAAAAGGGGTGCAACTATCCCCATTGTTTCCAATGGGAGCTGATAGGGGATGGGGACTACACCTTTGAGAGACCATAACTTTGGCTCCCCTGAACCAAACTGCACCAAACTTTGGGGGTATCATCAGGACAGTCTCCTGATGATACCCTGAAATTTTGGTGTCACTAGCTTTAAAAATGCTGGTTTGCGTGTTTCACCGCTCACTCACTCCAGCAGGCTTCATGTGCAGGAGCGGTGAAACATGCAAACTGGAATTTTTAAAGCTAGTGGCACCAAATTTCCAGGTATCATCAGGAGACTGTCCTGATGACACCCCCAAGTTTGGTGCAGTTTGGTTTGGGGGGGCAAAGTTATGGACCCTCAAAGGGGGGGCCCTATCTGCCATTGTTTCCAATGGGAGCTAAGGAGATGGTGGCTACCATTTTGAGGTAGTCTCCCGATGATACCCTGATATTTTGGTGCTGATATGTCTAAAAATGCACCCCTGCAGGCACCCCCAAAAATTTGCCCAAGATTCTTTTTTCTGTAGTTGTGACTTCCTGTGACATCAAGCCAGTCAATGGGGAAACTCTCTGGTGGAGGGAGCTGTGGGGTGCACATTTGTCAAGGTACAGGTCACAAACGGGGTTCAGGGTATCTCTCTGTGAGAGTCTCCTGGGATGACACCATCCGGGTTTGAGGAACCTTGCTTCTGCCGGCAATGGGAGCTGGATCCTACCCATAACATGGAACACCTTTAAGCATTGGTCACCAAACCTGGATGGGTCAGGCGAAGAGACTCCCTTCCTGGAAGACACCCTGAAAGTTTTGAGGGTTTACCATGAGAAATGTGCACTCCACAGCCCTCCCACAGAAATTTCCCATTGGCTGCAATGGAGCCAGCCAGCCACTACAGATTTACCCAAATATTCGGGCATATTCGAATCGGCTATGATCCAGATTCAGGCATACAAATCATTTTATGCCCCAAAATACCCAAATCCGAATTTTACCAAATTTTTTAAGCATTGACCAACTCTAGTTATTGCAGTTGGAAATCCTTTTCAGACAAGACAAGAGAAAGACAAAGTTGTGCTGTCAGCCGATCTATCAAAATGTGGTTCCTAAATTTAGTACATGTGGGATCTCTGAGGAAACTCAGTAACTGCACTCTGGGGACCTAAAAGAGCTAGGAACCCAAACCTACAAAGTTAGCTTCGATTTCATGCCCTAAACTTTTCAGTGGGGTTAACTGGAGTCAACACTCCTATGGTGGACATGTCATTGCTTCAATGATTTCTAGGGTTATGCTATAAAATACCTGTCGGGACGACAGAATTTTAGTGGAAGAGGAATGTAACCCCTATGGATCAGAAATGGGAGCTGACCCAGAAAGGGGTGAGGACTCAAAGTATGATGGCTGCAAAAATCAAGGGGTTGGAGGAAGCAAGGCTTACCAGGCTGGGACCTTGATTTAATCCATATAAGCTCTTAACACCTTGTTTGCTGTGAATTGCAAAGTTGTTGGGAAATCCAGTGGGAAGGGAGCTATATTTTGCTGTTATAATTGTAAATGTTAGAACTTATTGTCTCCAGGGCTTGCTATGTATGTAATTGATGGGAGTTCATTCTTGGGACCTCTTATCATCTTGGATCCCATTCCACCAAGCCTCTGAAGTCTTCTAAAGCCAACCACCAAACCGGAAGAATTGGACTTGGCATTTATCAGTAGATTGTCAAGATAAGAACTTGAAATGCAACCTAGAAGGACTGTAAATTGTTAATGTTAAATGTAAATACAAAAAGTGCTATTCTTAAGTTCAAGTTCAAAAGACCTTCATTGGGTATTTTCAAAAGTGTTATTTTATAAGTAAAACTATCTTTTGTTTTAAAATTTAGTTCTTTGCAACTCCTTCCAAGTTCTGCCCCACAGAACCCACAGTTAGAGGTTACAGACGAAACCTAACATCTTTGTGTGCAGCCTGAAGTTGATTCTCCCACAAGCATTTGGCTGGAAGGTAGCCCCTGGTGGATTTGCTCTGCAGGTTCCAATCCTGGGTTCCTTTTCAGTCCAAAAAGTACATAGTTGTACTCAGCTAGTCCTGCCTTCTGGCAATATATTCTTTTCCTCTTTCCCCCCCTAATTTTTGAGAAGCTATCTTCATAGCTATGCAGACACAGATAACAGAATCTTAGCAGTTTGGAAGATGGCTCTGCTGTCCATTGAAAAGCATTGGGTTGACCTGCCCTCCACTGGCTGAGGGTGCAACACTGCAAAAACTAAGTTGGCCCATGGAGGATAGGTCAACCAAATGCTTTTCAATGGACAGCAGACCTATCATCCAAGATTCTTTTATGTATGTCTAAGTAGCTATTTGATTTTTAAAACAAAACAAAACAGAGAAACTATATATTGCCCGAATCAGCAGGACCAGCTAAGTACAACTATGTTCTTTTGTGGCTGAAAAGGTGCCCAGGATCTGAACCTACAGAGTAAACATCCAGGGTCAACCTTCATTAAATAGAGAGAATACTTTCAGCTGTATACAAAACGTTGGGAGCAAGCAGAGGGTAAAACTGACCAGAGAGCAAAATGGTCAGGTGGGAAACAGCCTCTTTTCCCCTCTGATGTCTTTGCTATCTGGAAAGCACCCAGAAGCTGCCTCTTTTTGTGCTGTGTCTTTTTGTGCTGTGTGAAATGAACCAATTTCTGGTACTAATATTGAAACCGTTACATTTATATAGTACATTTAGTACATTTAGTACATTTCATCCTAAATAACACCAAATATTCCATGCAGCTTGTGAAGCATAGTCCACTATCATACATGCGAGCCGCCCTCATTGAGGCTGGCGAGGGAGAGCAAGGGGTTCCTTTATCGGAGTCGCCTCTTCCCATCTCCCTTCCACACTCACCTTGCTCGCCCTGAATCGGCTCTGGATGGACTACTGCTAAGACTCAATAAGCTGCCCTCTGACCTCCAGGGAGGACAGGGAGGGAGGGTCTCAGCAGTCTGGCAGAGCAACGCAGGACGACGAGGTGAGGTGGGGACTACTGGGAAGCCAGAGTGTCTCCTGGAAGTGTGCTGGCTCATACCGTGCAGTCATTGGGAATATCGCTTGTTTTTCAAAAAAAACCTCCCTCTAGGGAGGGAGTAGTCTTTGGGGGTGGCCTGGATGCTGCCCCTGGGGAGCGGAGGAGGGAAGCCAGGTTGGTGCCACTGTAGTGCCCCAGCAGTGCCACTCCAGTGCAATCGGGCGACTTAGGGGATGGTGATTTTGCTATCCCTCTGGCAGCAATTTATGATTTGGGGCCTGGTATGGAAATGGCTTTCAGAGTCACAGCAGATACTATCCCCCTGATAATTCTAATTCTATCAAGATCTCTCATTCACCTCTTTTATTTCCATCCTTGGTTTTGCTTTCCAGAAATCAAGGTTTTGAAAGACTTAGCAACACTGTTATAACAACATCAAAAAAGTCACTGACAGCTCAATGCATGTTCTTTTCTTCAAGCTACAAGATTCACCCCCACCTATTATTTGGGAAGTTTAATTTCTCCTCTTTTTTCAAATTTCATTTTTTTTTCTGTAAACTTGAAGTTTGTAGAGAAATTCCATGAATTTGTTTATAATACTATTTTGCACAACTGTTGGTCTAAGTACTTTGCATAAGTCCAGTTCTGTGAAAGATGTATGGAGGCATTTGTAGTTCCATTGCTAAGCCTAAAATGTCAGAACAAGCATGGTATTTTCAAACCATAGATCTTTGTGCTTGATGAAAAGCGGGAATACACCCAGTGGTGGGGTCTGGGGAAATAATTTTAACAACCAGTCCTGGTAGTGGGATCCAAAATAATTTACAAACTTGGTTGCTTGAAGTGCTAGCATTTTAAAGCAAAACCAGTCTCTACAAAGTGGGAAAGCGAACCTGCTGAATCCCACCACTGGTACGCTGCCACAATGTGTTGACTACTTTAATAATCCTTTTCTTTTCATAATTTTATAAAGTCCCAAGAACATTTGTAGATGTGATGCTGTTAGATCAACTGAAGTTTGCTTATTTGTTTTGTTAATTAATTTATACCTGGTACATTGTATTTCAATATAAGAAAGAAGCAAAAACTGTAGGAAGAATGTACTTCAATACCAATCAACTACTTAGCTTAGAGTGGTGGTTATAATCAATAATAAATTATCAGTATGTACAATTCCATCTATTAAGTTTTAAATATTTTTTACAGTGGCTCTCCTACAAGTACAGGAAAGGAATATAGGTTTTATGTATAATAAACAGGGGTTTCCTAAAATTAGGGTCTCAGGATCTAGAAATCTAATTTTACAAATCTCAAGTAGAAACTGGATATTACTATTCCAAATGGAATGTGAATCTTGTTCAACACTTCTATAGGAATTCATAACTCCTCTCAAGTGTCAGTCATAAGTAAAGAAGCTCTAGGAAGTAAAGCCTTCTTGCTACTACTTCAGTGAACTGCCTGCTAAAAGTAATCTGTAGGGACTTATAAGTGTGAGGGAACCCTTGACTGCACATATACATTAACACAAGGACTGTCAGCAGTGGAAGTAGATACAATATTGAGAAAATGGAGGCAAGCTGGCATAAAATCATCATACTGTCTTTTACTTGAAGACACCAATTTATATTAATTTCTGAGACAAATTAGATCTGTGAAATGAACACAAGAATACTGTTCTCTCCACTGCCATTTATTTCCACTCAGTTAGAAGCCCTGATATAATTTTACATATACTCAGAAGCCTCTGGTTAATGAGAAAGAAATCTCTTGTAGTTTTGATTTCATAAATACACAAATTCATGTCATCTTTAACTGAGCTGGCTTTGTATGACATCAGTATAGGTGAAGAATGTTTGCTGAGCTTAAGAGCACTTTGTCTTGTGGATGTGGGTATGCAAGCAAATAATAGTGAGTTTGGCATCATTTTTTCTGATTTTTTATGAAGCAAATCTATTAAAGGTATTTTTTTTTGCCAGCTCTCCAAATCAATGTATTAAGATTGAAGCTAGACTTCACAAGCCGGTGAACTATGCCCCAAAAGACAAATGAGTTTAGCCTTATGCAAGACGATTAAGGAGCAATTTAAAATGCTGAAGAATGTAAAAAAGAAGAAAGCCTGGAGAACAAGCAGCACAAGGCCCAGGCATCAGTCACAGTAGAAGATACTGCATTGCAGTTTAACTCCCAAGCCTAGAAAGGATCTTCAATCAACAAATACTTAACAGGAAATTTTAAAAGCCTGGCCTCTGCAAATATTTTCAGGGTTTGGACAGAAACAGGGAGGGAGATAAGATGTTCCCTTCTTTCAGTGCTGTGAGTAGTTTGCTCAGATTCCTATCAAACATGATTTGTGGTTTTATCTTTTTCTAGGTTGTAATGCTACTACCTGTGCTGTTATGATCGCAGCAGTAAGCAGCTAATGCTGTTCAAGATGAAGAAAGACCATGTGGAACAGGGACTTTTCATAGTTACACACGCTCCCTATGCTGTTTCAACAACAAAAGGAGTGCAGAGGGGAGTGAAGAATCTGAAGATCTTATGCTGGCACTACTATTGCAGAATGAGGAGCTGTTGGGGGTCCAAGACTTCAGCATTTTGCTTACCTTTATTTGTCATCATAATAGCAGTGAAATTGCAGGAACAGCTGGAGGAAAACGTTAGTGGGAGCTGAATTCTTACTTCAAATGGGTGGAAATCTGTGCAAACACACATTCAGCACTGTAGTCATCAGTATTTCCATGTGAAGTAGAGAGAACTCAGACCTATGTACACAGATCTGTATGATGTAGTCACTGATGTCCCCTATCAGTAATCTCATAAATAGGTGCGTTGAGACTGAATGACACATTCACATGAGCTGATGTTTCTCAAATATTACAATGTTGTGCTTTCAATAATTCACAAAACAAGCTATGCAGTTATTCTAGTATTCAGATCATTGATTTCGATGCTCTAAGACTTCAGTAACTATGCATAGGATATCACTATTACTGTTCAATCCAAAGGGATAAGGGCTGAAGCCGCATTGGTGGTGGTGGAAGGGTTTCGCTGGTGCCAGTGCCTTGAGCATTGTGCAAAGTGATACTGATACCAGTGTACAGGGAATTTTCCTTGATGGAATGGTGCCATGGCACGAGAACCCATAAGTTTTTCCCATGCTGTTGCTTCTGGTGTGCAGGAAGCCATGCCGGTGTGGAGGAAGAAGGGCAGAGGTGACTTTAGTTGATAACCAAAGAAGTTGCAGAGCAGGAATGCTCTCCTTTAGTAGCACAAATTTATGCCAGCAAAAAGGTTAGTGTAGGTCATATCCCAGGAGAAGAAAATATTTTATCTTTCTCCCTTGGCACCCACACTGTAGATTGCCTCTTTGGAGGCAGTGCTGTGGCATTGTCCCTGACTGCTGCTGTTCTGCATCCCTCTTTGGATTGGGCTGCCTGTCAAGTCTCTCTTCAATTCAGTTGAATTTTATGACTTGATGAAGTTTTTCAGCTTCATCCATGAGTCAAGTGTCTGGCCACGGCACTGCAGCCATGCCCAGCTGCTACCATCAAAGAGCCTTACTGGTGGCATGGGGAGGCTGAAAAAGTCAAACAGGCTCCCCACCACCGAGGAGCGTCTATGGGCCCCATGGTCTTACACCACCCCAAAAAGCAGCTTCAGTCTGAAGCACCGCCCACCAGTGTAATGCCATTAAAGGCCAGGAGGGAGCTGATTATGTTTGACTCCTCTGGCCATGCCATTGCCCCACCCCCACTACACCAGGTCTCTGGGATGCTGGTGTGGTGTCCAGCACCATGTTCCAGTGCCTGGATGGGGAGGAATGGCAGGAGCCACACACTGGTGAGATCATCCCTTCACCAGGGTAAGTGCCCCAGGGAGGGCAAATTTGCCACAGCAGCACCACAGCAGCACACTGCTCCCAGGAGCAAATTCCACCCCCTGTTTGGATAGAGCTCTTAATCACTTAAAACTAATCATGCGCAACCAGAAATTGTCCTATATGGCAATGTACATTTCCAATAACGTAAGAAAGTATCTAGCTATTTCAACAGTCATAAATACCATTACAGTACAGATGCAAAGTTCCATTACTGTCTACATTCCTGAGGATTTTGCTTGATAGACAACAGAGTAATTAATTTCTTTCTGTTGTTCTTGATATTCACCACTTCAAATGGTCACAAATGTTTGGTGACATGATATGATGTCTGAGAATATCAGACCTACATGAAACACAAACTACATGACTTTATTGATTTATTCTCTGGAATGACTCAACAGATTATACAAACTCTGCAATCTGACTGTTATCTTGCACAGTTCTAAAGAAGAGAATTGGCATCTTGCTTGCTTGGGAGGAACTACACAATATAGCCACTTCATCCTAAGCATTAATTTCATCATTATAATCAGCATTAGCAGGCACTCCCTGAAAGCTGGTACTTTAGCATACAGTAAAGTAATTCTATCTATCTCAGGACAAATTTGGCAAAGCAGTGGTGACAAGGAAGCAAGCTGCTGGAGTTAACAATAGTTACCATCTGCTGCCACTGATCTCCAACTTCTCTTAGCTACAGCTGAGCCCCGTGCCTTAAGGTTTCTTTCTTAATAATGCAGTTGGAATGCTTCTCATGGATCCCCTCTCTCCTTTTTTCTTTTCTTTTTTTGTTATAATGTATCTGGTCTACTATCAGACTCATTCAGACACTGACCAAAAACTGCAGCGAGCTGTACTTCAACTTTGACCTTCACTTTCACCTTCGCTGCGTGAGGCAGACATTTTGGTGGTGGGACATGAAAGATAGCCTTATTTTACTCTTCATCCTCTAGAAATAGCATCCTATGACAGAAGAATGGAGGTTGAGTGGTAGGAGCATTCTTGTAGCAGCATAATTAAGGGGGCAGTGAGGAACAACCTACCAGTTGAACCATTGTAAATTCTTTTATTGTCCCTGTTTAACCTTTGCAGCATCAACTGTGCCATGAATCTTCCTTTTTTATACTGGAACATCATACATGGACATGGTATAAGATAATATGGAATCATCTGAGAACAGTGCTTTTCAGTACTTAAACTGTTACTATACTTTTGAATGAAAGTGAATGTACTATAGTACTTTACTATAGAAGGCTACAGTGAAAATACACCCTGCGCAAACATTGTACTTTTCCATTCAGAACTGCTATTAACCTCATAATCTGTTTGCTTGCAAACTTGCTGATTTTTCCATCTTCTTAATTCTTTGCTGCCATGTTTTTCCTAGCTTACTTTTACATTTTAACAAACAATAATGGATGGTGCTAGACTAATGTTGTGTGATTTTCTAATATCTCCTTGTTTCAAATTTGTTGCTCATTCCACTTCAGCTTTGATTCAGCGTCATTCAAGGTTTAGCACTGGGAAAAAAGTCATTTATATATATCTAGATGGACTCCCTGTGAAAGAAATATAGCTAAGAGATGGCAATGAAAAGTCAAAATAGTGACTGTAAGGAAGAATAGTTTCCCTAAAAACAACCAGTTGTGGTGTTTCTTAGAGACAAAAAGCTGGAGCTTTGACAAATTAGCATGAACATCAGGGAAATCTGCAAAACAGCATCCAAAACCAGAAAGCAAACAATATGACAGTGTTTTAACCCTGAGAGGTAAAGAACAAAACAGAGGATGGTATGTGATCCATAAAGACAACTGACAACCTAAACTGATATATGACAAAGAAGGCAAATTCTGAGAAGAAAAGCAGAACACAGCCAAATGAGCAGCAGCAGGAAGGGGGAAAACATGCAGCACAACAACTTTAAAAGACCATGAATTAATGCTAGCAACACATTATGCCAATAAAGGTTGTTGATGTTAATGCTAGCAGCAGTTTAGCCCAGGGAAACAAGAAAAGGGTCAGCATCATGCTAGTGCAACCCCAAAATCGCACTGACACAATTCTTAATATGTCGGCCTCATTACAATGGCATATGTGATTCATTATGCATGCTGCCTTGCAATATTATTGTATGATGATGAAAATATCTGGTATGAAGCAAGCCGAGAGTTTTCCTCTTCCCTTACTCAGTGTGGTTTGGATTGGCTATTTCTTGCTAAGAGGCAACCCTGGGCATTGGCTGAGGTTCTGTAGTGATATAGAATCAAATTGAAAATGTAACACCCCCCCCCCCCCCCCCCGCCCCAAGTGATTATATAAAGATCATTTGACGAGAAAAATGAAAATATGATATACCTTGGCTGACCTACCTCATAGCTCTGCATACTGGAGGCTAAATTTCACATAGTTGGATTCTATTGCATCCTTCTACCAAGTATTTTTCTCCAACCACATGATATTTCCTTCAACAATGAAAGACTCTTCTCCATCTGACAAAGACTTTTTCCATCAAGAAAGTACATTCTCCATTGGAGGAAGGTTCCCTTGAAGGCAGTTTTAGTTGAAGAGAGCCATGGGGAAATGACTGAAAGGAAGTCATAGGATCCAGCCCACAGGCTGCACATCTATAGTCTGCACATACTGCTATCTATATCAGTCTGTACCCATCTCCTACAACATTTTTCTTCCAACTGCTTTTTCTACTATGATCAGCTCTAAAAACATGGAGAATTTTGATGCAGTCTTTCCCCCCAATCCTCAGCCTCTGTCCTCAGAATCTCTTCTTCTAATTTGTCCTATCAGATATTTCTTTTAAGTGGACAGTGGCTGTCTCTACAACTGTATCCTAACAAGCTCTACAAAATGGAATTCTGAGTTTTCTGCTAGTTTGGCACTCTTTTGAACCTCAATGTGCAGACCTAATGTATTTTCTAACTTGATATATCTAAAAACTCACTTAACAAAATTAAAATGAATTTCAGGAAATAGTAATTAAAGTGCTTAGCTTATTTTAGTGTGACAAATGAATTAGATGATTTACAACTCTGGATTGAACTAAAAATATAAGTTATGATGGTTAACGTATTTGTTGTTTCATTTTTATTGCTGCAGTTGATTTTCCACTATGATGTGCTCAACTATATTTTGGGTCCTTCAGCAGCATAATCTTAAATAGAGTTATGTTTTTTCTAAGGCACTAGAGTTTGGACTGCATTTATTCCCCCCACCCACCCACCCACCCACCCACCTTCAATATTTTATCTTCTATTATTTGCTTTATCTCCTTTTTCCCCATTATTGATATTAACTATGACAACATGGAAACTCTGTGTCCAGAGGCAATGTGAAGGACGGACACAAAGAGAAAGCAAAAGAAAGCAAAATATGAGAAATGATGCCTTCATGTCCTGCTTTGTAAACTTCCCAGAAGTATCTAGCTGATTAATGTTGAAAAGATAACTCAAGTCAGTCTAGATGGCTCTCTAGTCTGATTCAGAAAATTCTAATCATCGTGTGCTCTTTTGTTTTAACCTATATTGTCTCAATACTTTAGGCTTTTAATTTCCAATAGGCTTTTAATTTTTTCTCGTAGCTCACAAAGTTAGTATTTGTTTAACCTAAAGAGCCCCTCCCCATTCCCCATTAGTTTCAACAAATATTCCAAGATAGTTGCATTTTCAAGAGCAGACTGAAGACAGAGAACTCTCTGTACCTTTAAAGCTAAATCTCTAGTTCACCTAAGTCTTTTTTTATTAAAGTCTACTCTAAACAGAACCATCTAAAAAGGAACATTTTTTTCTGTCTATAATGGCTCAAAATGCACAAAAGCTGAAACTTGCCATTTCTAAGATTCTGATGATTCCTGACTCGGATTTGTAGAGGCACCTCCCTCTTGCAGGTTTACATGCATCTCTCTCTCTCTCTCTCTCTCTCTCTCTCTCTCTCTCTCTCTCTCTTTTCCCCCATCCCCATTATTATTCACATTCAAAGTGAAAAAACCTTTTGTTCTCATATATTTCTCATATATGCCAAGCACTTGCCCACATCCCAACTAAGCACACATTCACAGTGATCAAACTGCCAAACTCATGTCTGACTGTGCAAAATATTAAAGTTTCTGACTCCTCTGAAGCATGAAATCAAGTTTCTAAAATGCATGTATAGGGGTGGAACTACATGTTAGAAAAAATAGCGAACTGCCACCAAAACTGGCAACCTTCTCTCCCTCCATAGGGAGTACTACAACTTACCTGCTGTGTTAACATCATCATGCTATATGCTTTTCTATCTCTGCTCTGGGTCATTGGCTGCCAATGTCAGATGCAATATTTGTAATGATTTCAGGGGATAGAATAAACTGTAGCTTACATTCCACAGGGTGAGGAGAGGAACATGATTCAGAGATGCTATTTGGAAATGGCAGATCATTGTTCCTTATGTTTAATTTGTGACTCATCTTTAATCTATATCTATAAATGTGAAATACTGACTGACTCATCAACAGAACTCAAAAACCACCAAAGCCACACACATGAAATTTGGCACACCTGTTCTTTATGTACTCCAGGTGCTCACTAAGGGTGATTTCGCACTTGAGAATTGACATAGGGTTGACTCATCAGGCTGAAAGAGTTGACCTATGTCAATTCCCTCGTAACTTCCCACAGCAGCCAAGGTTGTCCTGCCGGAGCCAAGTTCAGAGGGCGGGATCACTTTGGCGTGTCATTCACTCGTTGTGCCTGATTGGCTGCTGCGTTCAGGAATGCAAACGCGGATCCCTTTTTTCCAATTTTTTTTTACGTTACAGCTACGTAGTGATTGGGCGAAACAGTACTGTGAAGGAAAAATGTTGCCGTTTCATTGCTATGAGTGGCGTGCAATCTACCCTTCATTACTGTGCATGGTCGTCAGTGTTATACGGAAGCGGGGGGAAAAGGTGCGCTTTTTGCCAGAGCGAGTCTTTCATTCTGCGCATGCCCAAAACATTAGTCTGTGATTGGCTGAATGGGCAAATCGACATTCCCCACTCCCATCAGCTTCACTTGAGTTCAACCTAGCTTTGCCGGTTTACCCCACCTCGGAGGTGGAGTCGAAAATTTAATGGCAGAACGGAGCAGAGCAGGATGAACCCTCGTTGGATTCACCGGATGTGGAGAACACTTGGGTTGAACATAGGTCGAACTTGAGTTCACACGGTAAGTGCGAAATCGCCCTAAGAAAGGATTTCCCAAAATATTCACTTCCACTTGATTTATTACCTATTTACTGTTTTTACTGCTCATTTCTGGCCATCTGTGCGAACATTCTAAGGGCAAATCAACCCCTCAGTCCACAGACATGCTGCACGAACATTCCAAGGGTGACAGTTAAATACCACCAGCTTCATGTCCTTCACCATGGTGCGCCAAATGCACTCTAACACCGCCCTCCATAGCGCATTCGAACCTACCCCTTCTGCTGAAACTGCTACAGGAAGAAGAGGAATTAAACACAGAAAGCTCTTTACACACTGCATTATAAAAAAACAACTACAGGAAGCTGCTGCAAAATATGTGAATACAAACCCATCAGTCCACAGACAGGCTGTGAGGAAATATGCTGCATGTCACCCCAAAGTTCACAAACAGGCTGCAAAGAAGTATGCTGAATGTCACCCCAATGTTAACAGAAAGGCTGTGAAAAAGTACTCCTCCACCCACCCTCACATTAACAACACGGCTACAGCCAAATAATATCAACATACATTACAAACCACACTATCACCTTGGACTACTAAGCATTTGTTGAGTTTTGCATATGGGCATCAGATTGATTACTGATGAGACAAATTTACTGCTCTCGGCCTCCGATCACCCTGTGCTTGGTGTCGTGCTCTGAAGTAGCCAGATGAGTCCCCAGGAATGTGCTGCAGTGGTGGTACAGTCCAGCTCCCTGCCCTTCAACCCTACCCTGAACCTCTTCACAGCCTTCTCACTCATCAGCATCCAATGGCAGAACACTTCCTTTTTGCATTCCGAAAATACAACGGTTGCTTCCACATGACATCTTTTAGAGCCCACCAGGTGAAAGAGAACAATAACACATTACATTAGAAAAAGACAACTACAGGAAGCTGCTGCAAAATATGTGAAAACAAACTCATCAGTTCACAGACAGGCTGTGAGGAAATATGCTGCATATCACCCCAAAGTTCATAAACAGGCTGTTAAGAAGTATGCTGAATGTCACCCCGAAATTCATAGAAAGCCCGTGATGAAGTATGCGTAGCAAAGCACGGGTTCCCTTCTAGTGTAATATAGTCAGAATTCATATCCATATATTCAGAATTCAACATAGTGTTCTCTTTCCTACATCAGAACAGTTTCCTCTTTTCTCCTCATTGAAAAGATACTTTAATAAATAAAATTAAGATGTTGATCATGATGTGTTGATTTCAGAGAATGACCAAGACAGCATATAGTTTTGCTAGCCAGCATTTTGAAATATTTGACTACAAGTTTATCTTCTGGCTTTACATTCAAAATAGGAACCTGCAAAGATTCCACATGGTCCAAATATCCCAAGTGGAGCAAGGGAAATGTTCACCAAGGGAATGTTCACCAAGGAACATTCAAAGATTACTTACAATTACCAGTCCTGCATGGATTCATCTGGGGCTTTGTAGCTTTCCTGTCCTTTAATTCTGGAGTCACAAAAACAGAAGAAAATGTTTTTTTAAAAAAACCAGTCTCCTTGATACAACTTTATTGACTGTGACCTTAATTTCCAAAATATTCTTAAAACTGACCCTTTCAAGTGTCCAAAAGCATAGTGATTAAGAGCAGGTGCATTCTCATCTGGAGGAACTAGGTTTGATCCCCCACTCTGCCGCTTGAGCTATGGAGACTCATCTGGGGAACTCAGATTAGCCTGTGCACTCCAACACGTGCCAACTGGATGACCTTGGGCTAGTCACAGCTTTTCGGAGCTCTCTCAGCTCCACCCACCTCACAGGGTGTTTGTTGTGAGGGGGGAAGGGAAAGGAGATTGTAAGACCCTTTGAGTCTCCTACAGGAGAGAAAATCCAAACTCCTCCTCTTCTTTTTCAAATAAATTAGCATAATGATGGACCACATTTAACCAATTGCTGGTAGTAATCTATGCTTACTGAACCTTAATGTTATAGGAAAGTCTTTGTTTTGGTTTCCCATTTGTATTGTGATTAATTAATTTCCTTATTTATATACTTTATTGATACCCTGCCTTTCTTCCCAATGCAGATCTGAAGTGCCTGGCATCATTCTTCTAGCCTTCATTTTATCCTCTTAAGCTGATTATGTAGGTTAGGCTGAGATAGTGTGAATGGCCCACGTGACCCAGCAAGCATCCATGGTCAAGGGGCAATTCATACCTGGTTCTCCTGGATTCTGATCTTTATCCAATTCACCATACTACCGTAACAACAGCTTATTAATTATTTAGCATCTAGCTAATTCATTGATTTAGTTAACTATGTGATGCTAAAACTAGAGTTGCTGTCTCACCGTTCATTAGAGAGTTGTGCTTACAAAACCAAAACTTAAATTGGATTTGCTGCTGATTTCTGGTCAAGAAGAAAAAAAGTCCTAACCTCACTAACCAATACCTAGCAACTTGATGAGGCTCCATGAGGAACTCTATGTGCTTGGCCTACTGATGGAGTTTGGGAAGAAAAAAGGTATTTTGTCTCTGTGAGGGAACTGAAAAAAGTATCTGACTGGTGAGACTGCTGAGAGTAAAAAGAGATTTTCTGATAAGAAAGTCTGCAGCTATCTGGAAAAAAGGAGTGTCCCATGGAGAGAACAGAATAGCCTAGCAAAAAGCTTAACGCAGACTTGCAGTCTCTGTGGATCTGCAGCAGTACCAGAGAAACCCAGCTAAAAAAAATGCAAGAAGGTTTCGGAGAGACTTGTAGAAGACCTCAGACAGGCATGGGCAGGGCTTACCCACACCACTACAGAAAATGGCACCTGAGGCAACACAGAAACTGAACCCTCCCAAACATCTGACTCCCATTTTTTAGATAACTGCACAACAAAATTAGCTCACAAATACATTCTCATATCTGCACCTTCCTTGCTTTTGCTAATCCAAGTTGGTCAAAAATGTGATCAAAATCTATTTTTCCAGTTCCTTCTCTTTCATGCTCAGTATTTTTGCAAAAATGGCTGATAATTTATAATAAATTAATGAACACTGAGAAAATCTCATTGCCCCTCCTACATTGAAGAAGAGAAAATAATTAAGAAAGGTGGGAAGAAAAAAAAACCTTAAATGTAAAAGGGTAGTAGCCGTTTGCAAATTCAATAATATTTGGCCTGTTTAAATGGGAGCACTTAGCAAAACATGGTAAAATTTAGCCCCTCCTCAGCTCCATTATAATGTGATCCCAAACATCATGAGCAATGCATCACAAGGAAAGTTTGTCCATGAGAACATTTCCCTCCATTAATACATCACTTTGTTTCTTAAATCTAATTAATATGAACTATATGCTTTAAAAAAAATGGGGAATGTGGAAGAAGGAATCCAGAGCACATTTAGTTCAGAAAATTATCCACCAAGGAAAGAGGTGCAGAAATTCCTATTATTTATGTATTTGTTTGTTTGTTTGTTTGCTTGCTTGTATGTTTGTTTCCTGCCCAATCCCCGAAGGGCTCTGGGCAGGTTACAACAAGCTTAGAACATTAAAATATGGCACTCAGCTCAAACTGGCTGAACACATCATTAACAACGAGTGACCCATGCTGGAAAATGATGCTCTTCTCACAATCAATGGGAGGCGAACCTTTTCTTGGCCAAAGACAGTCTCCAACCAGGGCCTGCAACAAACCAAGATCTGTCCTCATATCCACTCATTCACTTGTTCATTTGCCAATGTTATACATGCCCTCCAATACAATTTGCCTTAACATGTGATACACAGAGGAAAAACCTCCCTCATCTGTATATTATTAAGTCAGGATAGGAGATCTGAAGTTTCCCCTCAGTGCAGGAACGTTTCATATGGGAGAGAGGGAGAAGGGAAACATCTCACTGTGTGAAAAAGTATGCCACTGGCCCCACAGAGCCCAAAGGACTTAGGAGGCTATTTGCCCCATTAGATCCCAAGGACCAGAGGGGTACGCCTCCACAGAATTAAACTCAGTCAAAGGAAAAGGGGCCAAACAAACCTTTAGCCACCCTACCAAGACCTTAGCCCAGTCTGGATCACTGCCCAGATACCACCATCCTGGAGAAGAGATCGCCTTCTTGCAACCAGTCTCTCACCTTCCAAAGCCCTCTCTATTAGAACATCTCACAAAAACACACCCCTACCTGTCTTTTCTTGGTGAGCTTTGTGTCTGCAATTGCCACTTACAAGTCTCCCACACACACAACTTTTTCAATCTGGCCATGAAGTAATTTCTTGTTAATCCCTGTTTCATTGAAACCAACAATTATAAAGGGTCACTGCAGGCAATGGTGGGAGCCCTGAAATATGGCTCCCAACCCTGAAAATACGGCTCCAGAAACACAACTTGGGACTTTGTCTCTTCACCTTCTTGCTTCAAAATGCATTTTTAAGCAGGAAAAAAAGGACAGGGCAAGAAAGACCTACCGCCCAGCTGCAGAACATATCTGGCTGTTGCATATCACTCACCCCCCAATATTAAAATCATGTAAGACCCCCCCCCCCAAATAAACCATGACTGCATATTAAAATGCCCAAAATTACACATTCCAAGCAAAATTTAGTTGAGATGGGGATTACTGGGGGGGGGGGGCAGCTCCAAACTCTGAAGAAAAACCACTCAGGGGCCCGTGGATTTCATCACTATAAACCACTCATGGCTTTGTTAACCCCCCACAATTATGTCACAAATCAGGCTCAATATTATGGACATTGCATATCCTTTATTTTTGATTTGTTAACCCTCCTTCATTATCCTACAGTAATTAACTTTAAAAAATCTGAGTAAGACACAAAATAATCCTTCTGCTTCTTGGCTGGCTCTTTCGGGAGGGGGGCGTTCTGGGCTGCACCCGCTACACCAACATGGATACACCATTGCCTCCCAGATTTCCAATGCGTGCTTGCTTTACTATTCTGTCCGGAATATGTGTGGGTATCCTGTTTCTGTCACAGCTTGGAGGTTTGGGCATTGGGACAGATCCTTCTGGGAGAAAACATGCCAGCTTCCCTGTTGGTGGTGAGCACCACAAGGAGGCTTGGGGTGTGGAGCCACTGAGCCACATGTCCAGGCAAAGGCAGCTGGGTAGCTACACCTTCAGATTGTAAGAGGATCATGGAGAGGCTGGGGCTCCCATGGCTTTCAGTAGCTTGCCATACTATAGTTTTTCCCCAGCAGGAGACTTCAAATTTTGTTGCCAAAGATGTGATCTTGTACATTGTATGATATCCTTCCCTCCTTGTTCTATAAACTCTATTTTATTTCAGTACATGGTAAATGGTGATTATAGGATTTGGGATGTAGCTCTGAAATAGTACTTTCCATTATTTTGCTACTTGTAATTCCTCCTTGCTTAGGAGCAGTGTGTCAGGGTCCTGTTCAGCTACTAATCACCTAATCCCCTTTACAGCTTCTGGCTCTTTCCTGCTGCCTCCTGTTGGGAGTTTGGGACAGGCAACATTACAGTGTGACCAGTGATTTGGAGACACTACTGTTTTCTCATTTTTTTCCATTTTCACCTGGGATGAAAAATCTTTAGCTGTGATTGGTGGAAGAAAGTGGGATATAAAAGTATACATAAAATGTATGAAGTATAATGTGCAAAAATGCTCTTTAGTAGTGTATCTTTCAAGGCTTAATACTCATAGCAGAGTGAGCATCAATGGTGATTCTGAGGCAAAATACTTTAGACCTTAACTTCATTAAAGCTCAGAATCCAGGTATAGTACATTATTCTTGGAATGGTGTCCATTCTAGAAACTAAAATATTTTTTGTTCAAATAATGAGTAGTGGGGATTATTTTTAAGATCACTTTGATGTGAATATATTAATTTTAGATGACTTGCTGGACCACGCGTGGGTTTTTATTTTTATGTTTGCATTATGTAATAAGTTCTATGTTATCCTGCCTTTTCTCCAAAGAGCTCAAGGTAATATATATTTTCTCGTCTCCTCCACTTGGTCCTATACTGTGTGAGGTAATTTAGTCTGAAAGGGCTCGAGATGACACCGAAAGTTTCATGGTAGACTAAGGATCTGAACAAGAGTCTCCAAGATCGTAATCTAACACTTGAACCACTATACCACACAAATATATCACACTTAGGTGCCTTCTGCATATGCAAAATAATGCACTTTCAATCCACTTTCAATGCACTTTGCAGCTGTGTGGAACAGCAAAATCCATTTGTCAACAATTGTGAAAGTGGATTAAAAGTGCATTATTCCAAGTTGCCAGTTCTTCCTTGACCTTTCGCAGGAGTTCATGGGGGTGGGGCTGGGGGCAGTAATCTCTGTGTGTGACTCAATGACATCACTTCCAGGTTTACCTTGGAAATGCTGGTATTGCACCAGGACATGCTGGTATTGCACCAGGACCTTCTAGCACTGTCCTCCAAAAAGTCTGTAGAAACCATAGAGCTCTTTTTGGTGAAGTGCTTCAATATTCCCATCATAATGCCAGTGCTTCCAGGGTAAACTCAGAAGGGACATCATTGTGCCATATGGGTAAATTGCTCCGCCCTTTAGTTGACCTGCTTCTGCCCACTGACCAGTTGAGGGCTAGCAGGCAGGGAATTGCCCATCATAACGAAGCAATTGGAAACCCTCATCACACTTAACCCCTTTTCTCATTAGGATTAGGCCTCTCACAATCCTATTTCAGCCTTAAGTTTGATAATGTTTCTCCTCTTTCAGCAGCATCACAGTATTCTCCTTGATTTGGTTATGGCAACCATCATTACCATAGAAAGATTTCATATAAAGAAACATAAAAGATATACTGAGGCTGATGTTGATGCCACTGGTGACAGCAAACTGAGTATTTCATCCTTGAGTAAATATTTGGTTGCATGGGAAAACTCCACTGGGAATATAACTAATACTATTACTCAACTGGCGAGTTTGACAAGGAAAAGAGACTTCAAAGTTCAGAGCTCCTTATTTGAAGGAAAGTCAAGGATACTTGGGAAGGAGGAAGCACCCTATAAATGGCTCTTACAGTGTGGAAAGCACATTGTGCATATGGCAATGTCTGTTGCAAACAGAATGAATAATTCTCTTCCAAAAACCCCAAGAACCAAGGGTGCATATGAAGCTATTGTTCAAACAGATTTCTCAAATGGAAAAGGCCACTAAGAAGATTTCATAGCCATCAAAACACCAACCTCCAAGCAGCTTTCCAAACTATATCTGTGGTTAAAATTGGGATGTATGTGCCTAGCAACTGTTCAATAGGAAAACATAAGAAAACACAGAAATCTAGAAAGGCACTGCTGAGTATTTTATTATTTCCAATTCAGATGGGGGATGCTGAAAGCTCACAGGGAGTGGTGGAGAGCCACACCAACTTGTTTCCCCCCTCCACTGGCACAAAGGGCATCCCCACCAGCGGAGAGATCAGAGACTCTGGTGCCTGGCTGCCCCTCTGCGCTATGGTGTCAAAATTTGAAAGTCTGGCCACTGCCGAGCAATGCCGGTGTCCACTTGGATACTGGGCTATCAAATGTTGCTGAATGTCTTCATGGACTGTAAAGAAAAAAGAGCACTAGATGTTTGCTGTACGGCACATATAGAGAACGTGTAGGCACAGGATTTGTTAGAAAATGATATATGTAGGACATTTCTAGGAGAAATAGCTGCCCTGATCTTCCTTGTGAAAACTTCACACAAACATCTTTCTTGGTTTAAACACTTTTAACAAGGGAAAGAAAACATAAATCTGAGGCAATTGTGCCCCATAAGCTAGGCTGTTCAGAAAGCTTTGTTACAGTCAGTTGCTTCTAATTATATAGAACTGATTGAGTTTCTTCCACTTGTGTCATCTGAAAAAAGAAGAAATCCTGCAGACAAAGCAGATGGATATTCCCCAGACTTTCAGAGGTTTGCATCCTATCTTATGCTGCCATCGTTGCTACTTGTGTTTAGCCATCTAAGCACACTAAATATAGCTCTTAAAAATTAGACAACAAGATCACCTTAGAAACCAACAAGGTTTGGGGGCAGTAGTCTCTCTAAATATGGTAGGGAGCTGAATGGAAGTTCCCTGTCACTGAATGGCACAGCCCCCCCCCCCCCCCGCAATGGACTTTGCTGCTAGGGATATAATATTGGTGGTTGCAAAGAAGTGAAAATTTAAACTTTAAGCTCTTCAGGGTATGCTTGATCTTCTGCATAAAAAGTCACTTGTGACAGCTGCTACCAGGACTGACAATGCTGGTTAAAATAAGTCTTTCTATATCACTTTCATCCTGAACATCAGAAAGGTCATTTTCATAACTTTATAGATTTAAGATTTTGCTGCAGTCAAGTATAGTGCAATCTAGGATCCATCACATGACTATTTTAAATGGACACAAACACCTTTCTTGGGGCATGGATCTTAACATTATAGCTGATGACCATCAAGAGAGAAGAGTTTGGATTTGTACCCTGCCTTTCTCTCCTGTAAAGAGACTCAAGGCAGTTTACAAATGGTTTCCCTTCCTCTTCCCACAAAAGGTGGGTGAGGTAGGTTGGACTGAGAGAGTTCTGAAAAACTGACTAGATCACCATGATCACCCAGCAGGAATGTAGGCGTGGCAAAACAAATCTTGGTCATCAGATAAGAGCCAGACTCCGAACCCAAACCCAAGAGATGCTGAGCAGTGGGACCAAGAGAGAAGTGAATACCAGGCCAAGATTCACGAGCTGTGCAGTGAAATGGAGCTGCTCCAGATGTGAGCATAGCTGGCGGAAGCAGCTCAAGCCCTGAACACAGATGGTAACCGGGTTGGACCTGCTACCACTCAGCTCGGCACCCAGGCCAGTGCCCAAACAGGCATTCAGGCTGGTACACAGACCAGAGGGATTATGCCCCCTCCACCCTTGGGACAGCCAGTACCACCCAGGACAGCCATGCAAGGACAGCCAGCACCACCCACTCCAGTACTGGCAGCACCGGCCCCAGTGCCTCGTAGACAACCAAAAGTGCAATTTGATGGCACCCCTGACCGCCTGCCTTGCTTCCTTGTGCAAGTGGATGTCCGTATGCAAGACTACGGTAGACAGTATGCCAATGAAGTTGAACGGATTCATGATGTGGGAGGTTTACTGGAGTGGCCAGCCGCAGACTGGTATGTGGGGTTATTTCATTGACTCTGCTCACTCCAGCAGTTTATGACGGCCTTACATAGGTGCTTTGAAACCCTTTCTTGGGAGAGCAAACTGAGACATTTTACAAATGCACCAAGGAAACAAATCGTTTGTGGAATTTTCCGAGAGCTTTCGGGCTTTAGTAAAATACCTGATTGGCTGGAACAGGTGTTTGTGCATGCCTTCAAGGAGGCTGTACACCCTGCACTTCTTCGTTGACCATTGATGAGTGGTAACTCAGATACCCTTATGGAGTAGATAGTGCTGGTTGGTGAAGCTGAAATGAGAATGATGGATACTCGGAGTTACAATGCGAAGTCCTTTCTCAGCTGCCATCTGGGGCATGTAGCCCCAGTGGGACCTCGTAGAGTCACCAGTCGCCAACGCTCCGAGCCTGAAGAGATGCCTTACACCTGCTGTCACCGGCTGGGTCTCTGCCTTTACTGTGGAGACAGCAGTCATTTAGCCTCCACCTGTCCGGCCAAACCAGCAGCTAAAGGCCCACCACAAATGTGATCAACCAAGCCTACAACTTCCAAACCAAGCAAACCTAAGAAGGGGATCACAAAGGTAGCATTAGGACCAAATCCATCCTTCCCTGATTCCAATGGCAAGGTGACAGGAGTTGGATTTGTAACTGATGCTCGCAACCCGGATCTGCCTCCTGACACTACTGAAAGGGTGAGTGCCAACAGGGGACCCCTGATACTGCCCATGATTGTCACCAACTCCCCAAAAAGAACCAGGGTGATGGTTCAGGCACTGGTGGGATGTTCGCATTGCCTCATGAATCCCAGTGTAGTCAAAGGGTTAGGTCTCACCCCAACCTCCCTTCATAGATCCATCCAATTCATGCAGATGGATGGCCACCAAATGGAAGAGCCGCCGCTGGCTTTCAAAACCAAAAATGTGTGCCAACATTGGGAACACCACAGCTTTATCATTGCCAATGTAGTCAAATACCCTGTAATCCTGGGGATGTCCTGGCTGGAGGAACATGATCCAACTATTAAATGGGCGGATTGCATAGTGTGGTTCACTAATCCTCCTTGCAGTAGTCATGTACGTTCTAGCCCCCTGTACGCCTAGAGGAGAATGAGGGGGTGGCCGCTTCATTGGAGGGTCCATCCAGAACAGCTACCAGCATCCCGACACCTTACCGGGATTTGAGTCAGGTGTTCGAAGAAAGGAAATGTGATTTGTTGGCCCCACACCATAAAACTGATTGTAAAATAGAATTGGTTCCTGGTGCAAAACTGCCCATGAGTCCAGCAGAGGATGCCGTGCTTTGGGAATTTTTGGATAAAAACATAGCTCGGAAATTTATTCAGATGGCCACTAGCAGCTATGCCACTTCAGTGCTTTTTGTTAAGAAAGACGGATCTCTCCGTTTATGCATGGACTATCAAGGTCTTGATGCCATCTCTACCTGTAATAAATACCCCCTACCACTAATCAAAGACTTGTTGGCCAGTTTGGGAAAGGGGCACTTGTAAGTGGACTTACGGGAAACTTACTACCGGGTTAGAGTAGTGGAAGGCTTCGAACATTTGACAGCTTTTAATACTGGCTATGGCTAGTTTGAGTACCAGGTGATGCCTTTCAGGTTAAGCGGAGCACCTGTGGTATTTATGAGCCTTATCAATGATGTTCTTCAAGACTTATTGTTCAAAGGAATGGTAGTGTACTTGGATGATGTACTTATCTACTCCCAAGATGAGGAATCTCATGTGTGTTTGGTGCCGGAAGTGTTGAAAAGGCTTTTGGACAACTCTCTGTTAAATTGTCTAAACGTGCATTCTATTGTGAGAAACTGGATTTTCTGGGATATAGAATCTCTGCTGAGGGATTGGATGTGTCTCCAAGGTCCAGGATGTGTTGTGGTGGCCACTGCCCACTAACCACAAGCAACTGCAGTCATTTTTGGGCTTTGCAAACTTTTACTGTTACTTCATTCCCAATTTTGCTGAATTTGCCTTACCCTTCACGAACTTGCTCCGCACCAAAGGGAAGGGGTCTTCTGCTACGCATCCTAATGCTCCCCTTGGGTGGTCAGATTCCTGTCAACTTGTGTTTGATGCCCTTAAACAGGCATGCACTTCTGAAGCATGCTGATCCTACCCTGCCATTTGTGGTGCATGTGGAGGCTTCTGACAAAGCCCTTGGGGCAGCCCTCCTTCAACGGGTAGCAGATGGCAAATTGTACCCCTGTGCCTGCCTGTCTAAAAAGTTTACTGGCTCTGAAGTGAATTTGACTGTGGGAGACAAAGAGACAGGGGCTATCAAACAGGCTTTATCCACCTGGAGGCATTGGTTGGAGGGGGTGGAAAGTCTGTTCAAAGTGTGGACTGATCATAAAAACCTGGCTATGCTGAGTACTCTGGGCCACCTGTCAGCTAAGTAGCTTCACTGGGCTGATTTCTTCTCTCATTTTAATTTCACCATTCACTTTTTCCCGGGTAAATCCAACCATTTGGCGGACACTCTCTCCCAACTCCGAGAGGGGGGAGCTGAAGGGGTTGAACTACGGGCTCCTCAAACCATTCTTTCCTTTGCCCAGCTGGGTATGACCGTAACTACCTGGTCGCAAACACGCCTCCAGAGCACACCCATAAGCGCCTTGCTCGTTTCCCCTCCTTCCAAACTTCTCTCCTCCTTTCTGGAGGCAGGCAGGCAACCCATCTCCTCTGAGCTTTCGTGATGGGCTGAGCCTTTGTGATGGGCTATGGAGGTGGGATGATTTGCTGTTTGTGCCACCTTCTGTCCGCAAAACAATCATCCATCAGGGGCATGATTCAAAAACAGCAGAACATTTTGACTTTGTAAAAACACTCCACCTCCTTCAGAGGCAGTTTTGGTAGTGCTCAATGTGCAAATATATTGATGCCTATATCAGGGGTTGCCCTACATATATGGTGGCAAAGAACAACCCTGGTAAACCGCAAGGGCTTAAGCGTCTGTTTCCAGCCCCTGATGGCCCCTGGAAGGTTATCTCAATGGATTTTATTACTGATTTACTTGCCAGCCATGGCAAGACTGTAATTTGGATGGTAGTGGATTTGTTTTCTAAACAAGCACATTTTATTCCTTGTTCATCTATTCCAAGTGCCCCTAAACTGGCAAAAATGTTCATTTAGCATATTTATCGTCTACATCCTGTGCCCAATAAAATAATTTCAGAGGCAGTCAATTCATTTCTAAGTTCTGGAAGGCATTCCTATGGCTCCTGGGGGTGGAGCAAGCCTTATCTTCAGCTTATGATGCCCAATCAGACAGCCATTCAGAATGTACCAGTCAAACACTGGAACAATACCTTAGGTTCTATAGCAACTACTACCAAGATAACTGGGTGGACCTCTTACAGCAGTGGCTGTAAGTGGCATAGTGGCAGCAGTGGCATAGTGGCAGCAGTGACGTAGTGGCTAAGAGCAGTGGCTAAGAGCAGGTGCACTCTGGAGGAACCAGGTTTGATTCCCAGCTCTGCCGCTTGAGTTGTGGAGGCTTATCTGGGGAATTCAGATTAGCCTGTGCACTCCCACACATGCCAGCTGGGTGACCTTGGGCTAGTCACAGCTTTGCGGAGCTCTCTCAGCCCCACCCACCTCACAGGGTGTTTGTTGTGAGGGGGGAAGGGCAAGGTGATTGTAAGCCCCTTTGAGTCTCCTACAGGAGAGAAAGGGGGGATATAAATCCAAACTCTTCTTCTTCTCACCGTACGTGGAATATGCTTACAACAATGCAATGCATAGTAGCACAGGAAAAACACCTTTTGAAGTCATCTCAGGAGGAACAGCCAAGCCCCTTCCCTTTTGGCTCAACTTGCTGTAGATCCTCCTGAATTGCAGGAGTGAATTCAGCAGATCGTGGATGGCTGGGATCCCATCCTATGAGCACTAGAAAGCCAAAGACACTCAAAAGAAACAGGCAGATGAGCATCGCCACCCCATCGCCCTGGCGGCAAGAGATATGGTTTACCTATCTACCAAGAACCTCAGAGACATACATAAGTTCAGAAAACTGGGACATAAGTATATAGGTCTTTTCATGGTCGCTCGTATGATTAATGAAGTGACTTCTCAACTTTATCTGCCTAAGACTTTGCATAAAATTCACCCTGTTTTCCATTGCAGCCTTCTCAAGAAAGCCAGATGCCTGGCACCCCACACCATCTCCTCCCCCTCCAATTTTGATTAATGGTGCGAAACACTTTGAAATCCAGGAAGTGCTGGACTCGCATCTATCACAACCGCTTGCAGTATTTGATTTCGTGGAAAGGTTATTCATCTGGACAGAATGAGTGGATGAATGCTGATTGCCCGTCTTGTTCAAGCATTCTATTGAGCCTGTCCAAGCAAACTGGGGAAGGGGACTTAAGGGGGGGACAGAAATGTCAAGTTGCTATGTTTGGGAGTGGGGAATTCTCTGGGAATGCTTTCGCTTTTGCAGGTGCCTAATTATTTCCTAGTCTGTCATTGAGGTTTGCGGCTGGGAAGAGTCTCCAAGCTGGACACTACTAACTCTGTGGTTCCCATGTGGGGGTAGGGATTGTGCTATCCATATTATCAACTGTTCTGGCGTGCTTTTGCCAGAACTGTCCTTTTTCTGTTCCTGACTTGCCTTCAATAAAGTCCTTTGAACCTCACAAGCATTTTATTACCTGAGCGGGGGATTGACAGGCAGCCAGGAAACAACATTTTGAAGAGGGGAAGAAGGGAGTGCAGACAAACAATGTAGAAAATGATGGAATCAGAAACACCTTTGAAATGTGGTAAGTGCAGTATTGGAATAGTAATCCCATGGACTTTGAGTAGTAGCTGCCATAGGCATTTACTGCCTGCTGCTATTGTATGGGCAATGACTTCAGCTGCCACAGCAGGTTTATAGACCCCTGGTATATTTCTTTGACAAACTACATATTTGTACAATGAGTATTTCTTCTATAATTTAAAATGAATGAGTATACTGTCTTGCCATCAGTTTTCATAATATAAGGTCACAGCTGATAAAAAAGTTTAAGAGTTCTATCAGATGTGTCCCCCACCCATTTAATCATGGTGCAAATTTCTCACATGTCGGGATATGACTCTCAGAATTTTTCATCAGCTACCTCATGGAAAAGGATTCCCACTTGCCATTGTTTATGCAAATAGCCACAACAACCTTCTGTGAACATCTCCATGACCTACTTAACTGAGCTATAGAGAACCAATTGATAAGAGTCCTTGACTTTATTACAACAAAACAAGATAATTATACTCATCATCTGAAGAAGAGAATGGGCTCATCTAGTGATGATAGTAGGCAAGGCATGCAATTAGGTTACTGGTTGATATGGACAAAGAGATTGTTGAGAGGCACCTGGCTATATTAGGTAAGTACAGATTCCCCCACAGGCTAGATGGTATGCATCCAACAGTGGTCAAAGAACTTTCTGGAGATCTGCAGAGCCTTTGTCCATCATCTTCAATCATCTTGAAGAGGGTAAATGTTATCTCACTGTTCAAACAAGGAAGGAGGTGTGACACAGGAAACCACGGGTCAATCTGTTTGACCTCTGTCCCAGGGAAGATACTGGAGCAGATTTAAAGGGGCCAATCTGTGAGCAACTGAAGGACAGTTGCAACTGATGGTCTAGGTATGTCATCACAGATGTGTCCCCAACAGGTTCTGCTAGACCAGGGGTAGGGAACCTGCGGCTCTCCAGATGTTCAGGAACTACAATTCCCATCAGCCTCTGTCAGCATGGCCAATTGGCCATGCTGGTAGGGGCTGATGGGAATTGTAGTTCCTGAACATCTGGAGAGCCGCAGGTTCCCTACCCCTGTGCTAGACCAACTTTCTTTTCTTTTTTTTAATTGACGAGTTTATTCGATTGTGGGAATGCTGTCCATGTTGCTTACCTCGATTTTGGTAAAGCATTTGACAGAGTTCTGATGAATAAACGGGAGTACTACATTTTAGGATAGTTAGGGGGATAGTAAACTGGCTGTAGAACTGCACCCAAATAGTAGTTTCAATGGTTTTTCATCTGATTAGAGAGATGAGTCCAGTGGAGTGCTGCAGGACTCAGTCCTGGTAATTTTCAATATTATTATGAGGAAGTGAATGGACTACACAATAAGTTTGAAGGTGAGACCAAACTGGGAGGAATTGAGAAGACTTGGAAGGTAGATATAGAATTCACAAGATCCGAACACACTGGAAAAGTGGCTGATGTGAACAAATGCAATTTAATGAAGGTAAGTGCAGTGTCCTTTAAAAGGGGGTTGGACAGATTTATGGAGGAGAAGTCGATTTATGGCTACCAATCTTGATCCTCTTTGATCTGAGATTGCAAATGCCTTAACAGACCAGGTGATCGGGAGCAACAGCCGCAGAAGGCCATTGCGTTCACATCCTACATGCGAGCTCCCAAAGGCACCTGGTGGGCCACTGCGAGTAGAAGAGAGCTGGACTAGATGGACTTTGGTCTGATCCAGCTGGCTTGTTCTTATGTTCTTATGTTCTTATGTTCTTATGTCCTACAACTGGGTCACAAAAATGAGAAGCATGCTTACGCTTCTGGGTAGCTGTGGGTGTAAACAAAATTTGGAGTGTGGGTGTACTGTAAGCTAAATATGAGCAGTCAGCATGATGCAGTGGCAAATAAGGCTAATATGGTCTTGGGGTGTATCAATAGATGCATAACATCCAAACTGCAAGATATCAAAGTCCTGTTGAATAGCACATTGGTTAGGCTGCACCTGAAGTTCTGTGTGCAGTTCTGAAGGCCTCACTTCTAAAAGGATGTGGACAAATGGAATGAGTGCAGGAGAGTGATGAGAATGAAAACCATGTGCTAAGAGGAAAGGCTGAGGTATTTGGGAACGTTCAGTTTGGAAAATATGAAGCTGAGGGGGGACATGATGATTACCCTTTTGAAGTACTGGAAAGAGGAGGACAGGGAGCTATTACTGTTGGCAGCAGAGGACAGGACTTGCAATAATAATTATAAATTATTAGGTGAAAGGTGTAGGTTGAATATTTGGAAAAAAATGTTTACAGGAAGAGTAGTTCAGCAGTAGAATTGGCTTCCCAGGGTGGTGGTGCACTCCCCTTCACTGGCAGTCTTTAGGCAGTGGCTATACAAACACTTTTCAGGGTTGCTCTAGGCTGATCTTGCACTGAACAGGGGGTTAGATTAAATGACTTGTGTGGCCCCTTCCAACTTTATACTCCTATGATTCTATGAATATATGTTCTTGGAGATAAAACTGGTAATGTTTGATGGAACCTACTCCCTGCTATGTGAGTACATTTTTTGCAGCCCCAAACACTCACTTAGAATTATTTCCACTGAATACATTTATTCATTATTAGAAAACAAAAACCTAGGGTTGAATACAGCCAGCTTTGTTTGCTCCATTTAACCCATTCATCCATCATTATTACAGCCCCAGTTCCACATGGTCTTCGTCCATACTGGTCCCATTACCAGTATTTTTTTACCAGTATAACCTTCTTAATGGCTGAAGGAGACCTGCTCCTCCTGTTTTTACCAGTAGTTGTACCCCCCCTCCCATTCTCTTACTACAGGTAGGTTGCAAAATCGATCTTACTTTTTAACTCTTACATGCTTTCTTGACAGATCAGTTACTTGTGAGTTATATAAATATATTGAGCCAGAGAGAGGATTCATTCCATTGTTCCTATACTACAAAGAAAAAGTAGAGTATATCAAGAGGCAGTAACATTATGTGGAGAGTTTTTGAGTCACACCTGAAAGCTTTCCCACTTCTTTCAGAGATTTTATCTAGCTGAATAGTAAGAACAGGTTCCTCTTTCCCCTATCTGGACTGTAGAATTTAATTGGGTTGCCACTTGTTCTGATTGTGTGCCTGTGCATTGCCACTACACTGCAAAAACAGCAGAAGGCATAAGAGCTCCTAAATAAACAAGTAATTACAGAAAACACATTCTGAATCTGATTCTTCTCTCCCAAGTGGATTTGTTTGTCTTAATAGCACATGTTCATCCTGACTGGATTAAAACAGATACTTGCTAGCGGAGTAACTAGTTTGTACTTTATTCTCTGCTATTTTAGTTCTCTTTGCAGTGCTTTCATTGTGTTCACTGAATGGGAAGCAGCATACATAGAAGCATCATTTTGATCTTAGGAAAGTGCTTCTGATTATTTTATTGGGGACTGGAATGGTACTGCTAGAGAAATGGCCATCTGCTGGACTTCAGACCTAAGCAGGTATACTCATTGACTGGTGGAAATAGCCAGAAGCTAGATAGTAGAAAATATATGAGATTAAGAATGTGCCTGAACTGTGCAAAATGCTGATAAAAAATAATTTGGCAAGATAGGCATCCGTAGCACTGAACTTACAGAGAGTGATGTGGGTCAATAGAAATTCCCAAAATAGCAATCATAAAAATAAATTATCTCTGAATTGTGTGGAAAAATAAACTGGGATATTAAGGGAGATTGATATGGTAGCACTAGTGAAAATAGATTGGTAACTTGCAAAAAAATTAAGATGCATAAAATTAAATGGAGGAATTGCTTCAGTTACTCTATAAGTTTTCTGTAAGAAAATATCTTTGGAAAGAATAAGTGTTACACTGATGAGATTTTATTATTTCCTCTATTACACACCTGTTTTTAATAGGAAAATAATGTATAAGTATCCAATGAAAACAATTCATAAAATTAAAATATTGAGCTAAATACTGGTCAGTTGTCTGTTTTGGCATTGGAATTAAAATGGTCAACTCATTCACCATGGGATCAATTAAACAACTCCTTGTCTACCATTTTGAACTGACTTTTAAATTATTTTTAAAATGTCTTACCCTTCTTTTTTAACATGTTTGTACATTCACACCCATAAAAAACTTGTATCTATATCATAAAGAACTTGTATCTATATTTAGATGAATGAATGGTAGGCAAAATACTCAATATAGTCGTACGGAGATGAAATGGTGACCGGGGACAAAACCTCCTCCGGGGGCCACCCCACGCCCCTGTGGAGACCCACCCTCTCAGACCCCCACCCCCACACAGGGCCTGAGAAGATAGAAGGAGATACATTTGGATTAACTTTCTAAAAAAATCTCCTTCATCAACAATTTGAATTGGTGATCTGAGGAAGGGGAGAAGTTCCCTGAAAGTGTGGAATCTGACAGCAGACCATGTTCATTAATGCCAATTTGTGCATGTATAGAATTTCCATACGGAGCAGCAATGGCATGATGGCTAAGAGCAGTGGCTAAGAGCAGGTGCACTCTGATCTGGAGGAACCGGGTTTGATTCCCAGCTCTGCCGCTTGAGTTGTGGAGGGTTATCTGGGGAATTCAGATTAGCCTGTGCACTCCCACACATGCCAGCTGGGTGACCTTGGGCTAGTCACAGCTTTTCTGAGCTCACTCAACCCCACCCACTTCAAAGAGTGTTTGTTGTGAGGGGGGGAAGGGCAAGGAGATTGTAAGCCCCTTTGAGTCTCCTATAGGAGAGAAAGGGGGGATATAAATCCAAACTCTTCTTCTTCTTCTCTTCTTCTTTGGATGAAATAATTATTGCCAAGTCTACTTGAAAAGCCACATGTAATGACTCTCTGACTTCATTTCTTGCTCCACCTATTCGCCTACCCATTCAAGAACATTATTGCTGACCAGTGACAATTGGTCACTGGGTTTGATTTATAAAACAATCAGTCTCTTAATTGAGGTACTGGGACAATAATTGAAGATCTCTGGCAATTTTGGCAAGATCTCCAGGGGATTCCTGGAGATTCTGGGAGATTCTGTGGGAACTTGACAAAGCATTATTTTATGTAATTGCTATGTTTACTTAATTGCTGTTAGAGAGGTATCAATGTTGTGAGAGTTTGTAGGTATGAATGTGGTGTATAAATGAATGATATTTTCATATTTTGATGTAATATTTCTCATAGTTTCATTTTTCCACATTATTAAATGCTTGAACTTTGATAAATAGAGGTTTGCTAAGTGGGGTGTATTTTTCTAATTATTGAGGGCAGCAGCCTGCCTGCAGGGAGCCCAGGAGGGCGGAGGGCCACCACTGTCTGTGGAGCCCTGCTCTCTCCCCGTGGAACCCTGCTCCTTCCCCAGGGAGCCTGGGGAGGCCTTTTTGCCTTCCTGCCTGCCTGCCTGTTTGCCTGCAAGGAGCCTTGACTAACTTTGGCTTCCCTCGGGCCAGCCTCTGTCATCTTTGATGACGTGGGTGGGGCCGAGGGAGGCCGAAGTCAGATGAGGCAGCAGGAGGTAGCTCGTCTGACTTCGGCCTCCCTCAGCCCCACCCACATCATCATCAACATGGGCAGGATTGAGGGAGGGAGGCTGAAGATGAAGATCAAATGAGCAGATTATTTGTGTCTGGGGTCATGGGTTACCCCATGTTCCCAGGCAGATATGCCCCTGAATATACTCTAATGCTGGAATCTGAAGTTAAAAAGAAAGAATACAAACTTTAAAACATCTAAATATAAATACATGCTGTAAGAGTTTCTAATACTGATATATCTGTGGTATGACATACTATCTAGGGGGGAAAGTGAGTTTCTTATGCTTATAACTGTGCTATGAGCCCATTTTCAGTTCAACTTGCATTTATATTCTCTCATAAGATGTTTCTGGACATGTGATTGTGGGGTCAGATTCAAAACTGTAAATGTTTTGTAAATGTTGATGGTTGGGCAGATGACTATTAATCATGTTTTATGCTACAGTCTTAAGAACACTTTCCTCAAATTAAGCTCCATTGAATGAAATGGGTCACACTTCTCAGTAGATATGCCCTGCTTTGTCCCCATAATTACTTAAACAAGAATTCCCACATTTGCAACTGCCTGCAAATAATTTCCTCCAGCTTATTTATTTATTATATCAGGTATTATTACTTCATACTAGCTATCTGGTATGAAGTAATAATGTACGCCTGGTTTGTGTATAATAAAAGAAAGGTACTCTGTAAAAAATGTTTAAAACATGTTTGTAGCATCAGCATAGGGATTGTCCTTTGTGCAAAGTAATTTACGGGAGGGAAGTCAGCCTGATATAAGCCAATCTTGTCAAGATTGATATTTCATACTTAGCTTTGAAGTAGCATTATACTGAGTGGACTCTTTCCTGCCTTTTCCTCTCACTTGCCACTGCTGACATCCAATAAATGAATAGGGAAGAACGAAAGGGAGACTGCCCTGGCCCTGCCCCACTTTCGAGTAGTGGCGGCTCCCCGCGCTGCTCAGCGAGAGCATGTCTGCCGGCCACTGCACGTCTTCTCTGCCCTTCCCAAGGCAAGTACGTCTCACTTGCTCCTCTGTGCATGCACCCGAACTGGCGCACATGCGCAGAGCAAAGCCGGCCACCTTCACCAGGCTGGGCAGACGGCCTTGCTGCTGGGACCCACCCCCCCGCAATGGCGGCCGGGTAAGGCGCGCCCGCGCTTTTCAAGAGTAGTGAGAAGTAGGGGTGTTTGTCATTGCCATCCTCTGGAGAATCTTCCTTGGCAGTCTCCTTTTCCTGTGTTATACACCTCCTTAAGAAGCAGGGGTGGAGCAAGCTCAACGTAGGCCCCACGGGGGGGGGGGGGCTGAGAAGCTTGCGCCCCTAGCGTAAGTTACGGGGAGCCTCAGTCATGGAGCGCCGTTGGTCTGGATTTTGTCTCACTCCAATCTTTTGGTTTATTCCTTCAGCAGCTGGGCTGAGGAATAGGTTTGCCCTCGGGGACAGCATTAGTGCTGCCCAGAGGCTTGGATCACCCCCCATGCTGCACCATCTGTTTTTCCTATGCTTTCTGTTAATAAAGTTCTTTGGCTATGGCCTTATCCACTTAAAACGTGTTTTGGAGTTTTATTGGGAAAAGTGTAACCGAGCGGGAAGGGCCACACATCTACCCGCAAGCACTTTGGTGGGGATGGCATAAATTGATTGCGATTTGAAAGCACATATATTTACATATTTGAGCCAGTATTATGTACTGGTTAGAGACCTGGACTAGTATCTGTGGAAACATAGCTTGAGTCCCCACTCTGCCATAGAAGCTTGCTAGGGGTCCTTGGGTCAGTCACACACTCTCAACCTAATGTAACTCATAGGTGTGTTGTGAGGTTAAAATGAAGGTGAGTAGAATGATATAAATTGCTTTGAATACCCATTGAGGAGAAAAGCAGGGTATAAATGAAGTAAATAAACAAATCTACCCAGATGTTATGTCCCATCAGCCCTTTGCCCTTTACAATTCTTTTCTGAGAATTTCTGAGGTGCAAGCCTTTTTGATTCCATAACCCAAATTTTGGAAGATATGAAGAAACAGATTTGAAATATGTGTCTTAAAGGACTTCTACATGTTCCAGAGGCCTTTTCTTTCCTATAGATAAGGTGCAGTGTGGTAACTTGTAATTAAAAACAGATACCAGGAACTGAGTAATCATTTTTTCCTCTTCTTACTGCCTTCTGTCATGACCCCATGTACTCCTGGGCAAATTTCCTTCTGTAAACATTCAGATTGCCCCCATATCCAATAAATCTCCAATAGAGGCATGAGACCACAGCATGGGTCAAACTAGTTTATTTAATACAGCTGATCTACAACATCTTTAACTATTATAATGTTTCATTGAGGGTGGGCTGCCCTAGGCAGCTGAGCTATGGCTGCTTTTTGTTTGGCAAATCCACACTCAGCCTAAACAGTCAGCAGCAGCTGCCAAACTTGTTTGCCTGCACATATTGTGCAAAGAGGTACCCAGCTGCAGCCCCCTTCCCTGATGAGCTGTGAAGCATTGCCAGATTTGCAAAAATGTTGCTGAACATCAAAGACATTCCTTCACTTGCCCCATTCTGCCATAAAGCTAGTGATAGTCTGTTCAGAACATGCCCTCCATCTTGCCTGATGGTTCAGGGTGTTTGCTGCTGCTCCCTACAAAACAATAAGCAACCTGCCATATCCCTGTCAAACAAGGAGGTTAGCTTTGCTTAACACCCATCCCCCACCTGGGGACTACACCATCACACAGAACCTGATCAGGTAAGTCCATATTTCAACCTTCAGCATAGAGATGATCACTGTTATCCCTATCCAGGTGAGGCATATCAAACTTAATTTCCTGATGGGAAATGTAAGTCAAACCACTATCTCAAATTACCTTATGAAAAGCAAAATCTAGTTTTCACTGAGCTCTTTCAATTTTGGAGGGCCTAACTGCCCACATACCTTCATAAACATACCTTCATAAAAACTAATTGAAAACTGGAATAACTCCAGGTAACAAAACTTTTATCCCAATTAAATCATTAAACCCTTTGTGCCTAAGCATCAATCCTTGAGTTTGCACTAGGTCATTCTCACCCAAATGCAACACAAAGATTTCAGGATGACTGCCCTCCCTCAAGACCTGATAGAGAGAAGGAAGGAACTGGCTCCATAATATCTCTATTCAGAAAAAGCGTGCATGCACACAAAAGCTTATACCAAGAATAAAACTTTGTTGGTCTAAAGGTGCCACTGGACTCAAACTTTTTTCTACATATTTTTTGCCTGCCTCTGCATGCTGTTAGCTTTGAAGTAGCATTATACTGAATGGACTCTTTTCTGCCTTTTCCTCTCAGTTGCCACTGCTGACATTAAATAAATGAATAGGGAAGAAGGAAAGGGACAAAGGAGAAAATATTACGAAATAGGGCATAAAAGAATGAATAGGTCGGTGAGGAGTCAATTGACTCAGAACAAGATGTCCAGAGCTGACTTGTAGCTTTTTGTTCACCATTGTCTTTTAGCTTTGTGAGTTTAGAGAAATACTCTTAAAATGAGAACTGAACATTTAGACAGTAGACATATATTTGTAAGGTTGTATTGCCCCCAACATGCCCCAGCCACAACCCTCCTTTTCAACTTTTATGGATCTCCTTATCATGAACCTCTGTGTCTTGTCCCTCAAGTGGGAAGATGTTTAAACTATTAAAAAAATAAGTTCAAGAACCTCTTTCAGGTTTACTGTGTCTGTTTGGACATAGAAGTACTTGGACTATACACATTTTATTTATTTATTTAATAATTTATTTAAAGGATTTCTTTTCTACCCTTTCCCTTACAAAAACACAAGCCAGATTACAATATAATCAACAATAAAATACAAAAAAATTAAAATCAATAACGTAAAACAATTGGCAGGCAGAAGAACTAAAATTAACTGAATGCTATCCTGAATAAAATAATTGTCAACTGCCTCCTGAAGGTTGAGAGTGATGGGGTCAGGTGCCCCTCCCCAGAGGTGTACTATAGACATAAAGACACTCTTCCTGACATAGCTGCTAACATTTGTGTTGCAACACACCAGATTGATATTTTAAATGATCTATTCACTACAACCTAAGATTTCTTTCCTAGGAAAATCCAGCCAATTGAAACCCAATTAGCTTATGAATTTTGATCCCCCTGCTTTACTTTGTATACTACTTAAATGAATATCATCTACCATTTTGTTGTTTGCTCACCCATTTTGAAGAAATTCTTTGGAAACATTTCTGTGCCTACTTGGGATTTTATTATCCCAAATAAGTTCATATCATCTGCAACATTTGCTATAACACTGTTCAGCCCTATTTAACTGTATAACATTTCTGATTAAAACAATCTAGGAAGCTCAAAACAGTAAGGCCGTTTCTGCACGGCCCCCTCGCGCCCCCACGCCGGCAGGAGTTCCGTCGGTGTGGGGTGAAGATATATGAAAATGCGAGCGAACAGAGAACCCGACAGAGGCAGGCTCGCGCCGAGCAGCCTCCTGCTCCCTCCCGCCCACTTACTGTGTCTTCCTCGTCGCCTGCGAGCGTCGCCAGCCCAGCCAGCTGCCCCTCCGACTGGAGGTGGGAGGACAGTAATGAAGCTGGTACGCCATAACAGCCAATAAGTGAAGGCGGAAATCTTCTGGCCCGGTTGCGCGCAGCATAGCCGCCAGAGGCCGATCCCTCAACAACAACCCTTTAAAGGGTTGTTGTTTTGAAGCGACAGCGCTGCCCTGGGAGGAGGGAATCGGAATTACGCGCTGCTGCGTTGCAGCAGCCCGGCGCCACAGCTGACCTGAAACAGCACGGCAGGCGTACATTAGCGGGGTTTGAGTAAACGGGCCGGAGAATGCGACCTAAGGGACTTAAAATAAGAAATAAAATAAAGCAAAGTTGAAGGATGAAAGGAAGGTCACCCTGAAAAGTTATTGTAAATAACAAGAAATTTATAAGAAATAAAAGATCAGTGAAGGATTTAGAAAGGCCTCTAAGTGATGGCAGCAAAAGGAGACAATTCTTCAAAATTAAATGAATTTTTTGCTGTCCTCACAAACAAAGATAGGGTGAGATACTGGGCCTAGTCATAAATTTCCCCAGAGCAAGAACCCGTAGTGAATAAAATAAGAACTGTGCCAAAGCAGATGCTCTAGAAATTAGTGCTTCTGAACTCTGAAGGCTAACTAGCCTCCTGGCAGCAATAGAGTGAAGGAACAATCCCAGAGCAATTGGAACAGGCCTGCTTTAGCACAGCAATAGTGCAACTGATTCAAAAGGCAGCTGAGCTCTGCCTATTCCCTGCCCTCATCTCATACTTTCTCCTGGGATAATGGCTCTCTGGCTTCATTAGCTAAGTTAACACTGGGAGTTTACTATGGAATCTGTGGAGCAAGCCAAGACGTGGGCTTCTGTGGCTTGCACCCCTGGCAGCTAAAGAGTCTTCAGGAAGTGGCAACTGCTTATCTGGAATCTCACAGCTGCTCCAACGTGTTGCAATTTTTCTCAGCAGGCGGACTGGAGAAAAATTTAGGTTGCTGGGGGACAGCACTTGGGCTGCCCAGCACACAGATCAGACCTCCATGCTGCACCTTACGCATCTGTTTTACCTTGATCCAATATGTTAATAAAAGACTATGGCCAACCCCTTTTTTACCATATGAGATCTTGTTTTTGTTGTTGTTAATTCAGGGTCATCTGTGGGAGGGTTATCAGTTACTTCTCTCAGGCAGCAAAGGAGTGATTGCGACTTATCACAGGCAGCGTTGCTGCTCCCTGGTGGCTGCTGCCTTCCCTGGCCTCGTGAACTCTCATCCAACCTATGAGGCCCTGCTTTGGTGGTTGCACAGGCGTGGAGAGTGGTGGGGGTGCAGGAGCAGTGATGCTGGGGGTCCCCCCATGTCACTGGGAGGAGGCCAGGCAGTCCATGTAAGGCCATGCCTGGCCTTTGCACACTGCATTTGCCAGAGTTGGACACGTTCCCACCCACCTCTCTCTGGTTTGTTTGTTAATGTATGTTACATTGTCACAATTTGCAGTTTGCACATGTGGGATTGATCTTTAGTTTTGGGGACAGTGGGTGAGATACCTGCTTTGAGGGAACCTCCTTAAGTGGTTTGGGGTGGAGCAAGCGAATGGGTAGTATACCCAGACATGGGCTTCTATGGCTTGCACCCCTGGCAGCAAAAGAGTCTTCAGGAAGTGGCAACCATCCATCTGGAATCTCACAGCTGCTCCAACATGTTACAATTTTTCTCAGCAGGTGAGCCTGAGAAAAATTTTGGTTGCTGGGGGATAGCACTTGGGCTGCCCAGCACACAGATCAGACCTCCATGCTGCGCCTTTCGCTTCTGTTTTACCTTGATCCAATATGTTACTAAAAAGGCTGTGGCCAACCCCTTTTTTACCACATGAGATCTTGTTGTTGTTGTTGTTGTTGTTAATTCAGGGTCATCTGGGGGAGAGTTATCAGTTACTTCTCTCAGGCAGCAATGGCTCTCTGGCTTCATTGGCTAAGTTCACACTGGCAGTTTAACATGGAATCTATCATAGACAGGACACAGAAACTATTTCTGCTATTGTAGGTTCTATGGTGAGACTTTAAAACTATTCTTTTCCTCTCAAAAGTACCTTCCAGCATATTACAGAGTGCAGCAAAAATGCTTTTGGCTGTCCACATGGGTTTTCTCACAACGACAGCAAATTTATCCATGTGGTAAAGATCTGTGCTAGAATGTTTGGTAAACTTTGCTTCAGGGGGCAGTGGGAAATGGGCCCTACCCTTTGGGGGCCCATAACATTCAACCTCCAGAAGCAAAGTTTACCAAACCTGGATGGTGTCATGAAGAGACTCTACTGAAGGTACCCTGAAAGTTTTGTGGCTTTACCTTGAGAAATGTGCACCCCACAGCCCTCCCCCAGAGATTTCCCATTGGCTGCAATGGAGCCACTTCAAAGCACAGAATCTGCCAGCTCTCTAATCTTCCCACCATAGAACTTGAAGAAGCTTATGGTGTTTCACCACCACTCCTACACATGAAGCCTGCTCAGTCACTGGACACTGTGTAACAGACTTCTCTCTGTGACATATCTCTGAAGATGCCAGTCACATATGTAGGCAACTTGTTAAGAACAAGAACTACCGGACCACAGCCACACACCCTGGAAAACCCTACAGAACCTCCACCTCTTAAAATGAAGCCATTCTGCAACACACTTCAAGCAAGGGACACACTTGGGGGAAGGGTTTTGTTGGGGACTCAGGAGGGAAGAGTTTTTTCGTTAAAGGGCGAGTTGGGCCGTTTGAGGCCCAATTCGGTAATGGCGCAGAATCGGATGCCATTGATTCAGATAGCTCCAAATCGGACACCACTGATTCAGACCTGGCTTGGTCCAAATCTGCCTGAATCAGAGGCAATTCGGACTGAATCCTTGATTCGGCTGATCCGAATCGCCAACCCTCGTCCTGTCTTACTTGCAGGTTGCAGTGAGGAAGCTGAGTATTTTATTTACAGAGATGTTGGGCATCTGAGGAAATTCAAATTTACCTGTTTGCACCATCATACTGCTTTTCAACAGGTATTGCCCCCATTGGCCTGCAATTTTTAGAAGAAAAGAAGATTCCACTTATGATTTCTGAGTTGAAATTTTTCTAATTAGGTAGCTCTGGATGCTCTTAGTGGCTCCCCACTAAGTCAACAAGTATTTTGATCATTTCTTGCAATCACTTTAGAAACAGATGTTGATGACTGGGTTATGAAGTTGGAAACTGGCAGCTCTAGAAGTCATCCAATACACAGCAACAAATTGTATCAGCTATATCTGAGGCAGTCAAAGATTTCCTAGAACAGCTCCCAGATCTTTTAATATGGTGAATTGATTTGGGGGAATTTAATGGAGCTGCTGGCACTTCCCATTCCCTGGGAAACAGCATTTCCCCAGTCAGCCGTGGATCTAAGACTGATCAGACAATTTGCCCTGACAATTACACAGTCCTTCTTGGAGGGAAGGGAAATTTTAGACTGCAACCAACCATTACATTGGCCATTTGGTGCCACATGTGTTATGTGCTAGTCCCTACTCCTTGCATCTCTGGAGGGACACATTCTCAGTCAGGCAGCTCCTGCTAGAATTGCACTGGATTCTGCTGGACAGGCTAGTTTGATTCATTTCAATTATTAATGTATTGTTACTAGCTAGACTTTCTTCTACCATTTTCCCCTAGAGGAGGGTTGGTCCACCTTTATACATAGATCATCTATCAGTGCAACTAAAACTGGAAAAGAATGGCAGACATCCAATCAAACATTGATGAAAATGGAAATAGAACCTGTTGAGCCTTCACAATATGACAACATTTCTGCGATTTCTTAAAACTGATATATACATTCTTGTTCTTGAATTACAGTATGTTACTTAAACAATTTTTTTCCAAATGACACAGAGCTGCTTTATGTAGTGACATGCTCAAGGAAAAAAATTTTTCAACACAACAGGGGACTGAGTCAGTTGAATCAGGAGTTTGCCTTATGTGTCCATAATGGTGTTCATAGTTTTACTTGGTAATCACATTGATATCTGAGTTATCAGCAAATCTCTGTATGATGTGAATGAGGATGAATTGAAACCAAAGACAGCTGTGAATCACCATGGGTTGCAGTTGCCACTCGGGGTGGGTAGGCAGAGTTGAGCTGGCTGTTACTGCTCAAGTAAGGGTGGAAGCAGAACTGTGGCCATGTTAGGCCAGGCAGACGTCAGCCCGAGCCTTTAAAGGATTTTCTTGCCTGCCTCTGCCTATCTTTACAAGTTTTTGTTAATGCATGTTATCTTGTGATAGCCATGAATGGTTTGGTGCATGAGTATATATCTGGAAGGGCAAATGGGGAACACCTCTTGCCAGGAGCGTCCACCCAGTAGAGCCCCACAGCAGAGTGAAGCTCCAGTATGGGGCATCTGCCTGTGGGAGCTTTGCCATGATGCAGACACGATCAGATCAAGAACCATGCTAGGCTTCACACTTCTGGTTGATTAATAAAATGGCAATGGCCAATTGATTTACCCAAGCAAAAGAGTGGTGTGGTTATTGGGAGAGGGCTTCACCCAGGAGGTTCCCACCCTCCGACAGCAACTGCAGCTTAGGATCTCATGACATGTCTGCTTTGACAATTTTGACTTTCCATAAAATTATGGGCTGATAATGACATGAGATGCACGCCCACAGCATGTAGGTATGATGTGGCTGAACAATTTTAGTTCATATAATCCACATCCAGTTTGGTCAAAAGGATTTCCTCTGAGCATCCATTCATACAACAGGCAGACTTTCATGTATCTTTTTAATTCTTGGAAGCTGTAAAATTTAATGTATCTTTGGAGGTGGTAGAATATGTAGATCTAGCTCCACAAATACTTTATAAATACCTGTGGGCTATCTTTTTCTTCATGGCCTTCTTCCAACTGGGTAGTCTACCACACAAAGCAACAGTAAATCCAAAGTGAGATGACAAGTTCTTTGAGCAGGGGGTAATGAATAGATCCAGCCTCACAACCAATCCATCTTGTTGCATGTTTGTGAGGCTTGGTATCCCACGGTGTTCCTCCTTCTATGGTTTCCAGAAATCCTGCTGAAACTTCCTCAGACTCACTGCTGTGCACAGTTGTATAGCTGGAAGGAACTCTTCAGAGAGGAAACTGTAGCTCATGGAAGTACTCCAGACTTTCAGAAAAAATGATTTTACAGTAACAGATATTTCTGTTTGCAGTATAGCACAACAAATTTCATCAACTCCCGACTGAGAAACTGAGAAGTTAACAATAATCTAGTAACTGCTTTCACTTTAAAAAAGACCAGTACAAACTTGGTATTTATATATATGTTTGGTGTAAGAACAGAGATTTTGCAAATTAATTACAAACACAGAAGGGCCTGAAACATTTGCAATGCCAAAACAAGAATACGGCTGAGCAGAGATATGCAGGATTCCGAGTACTCCTGTTTGGTGTTGATTTCTTGGTTATATTGATCTCATTGGGACAGTCAGAGATTTGCAAATGTTTGCATTTTGGAGTTATAAAATAGCATGAAAATGCCTACACTTAAAATATGCTTCAAAACCTACAGTAGCAGAAAATAAATGCTCAGAATATGAAGGCTTGAATTCTCTCTGCACTGAAGTGCTCTTTCTTTCATTTTCTTTATGTTTATTTATGATCTATATGCCCTATGGGGAAAGAAAAGGATCCCAAGGGCTGCTCTTAGTTTTATTTCCTTGCAATTGAATTTGAAGGAACTGTGGCTTCAGCTTTCCTTCTCACAACATTGATCAGGCAGTTGTGACTCCTACTACATACAAATACCTGTCAAACATTTCATTCATTTTGTAGACTGGAAATGTTTGAGTTCTGCTGTCTGCCATTGTTACCAGAAGCATTTGACGCTCCAAAAAGTAGCCATGTTGTAGATCACATATTTTTTTCATTAACTTGCTTGTAGCAACTACCCCTGCAAACCTTTTGTTTCACTGCAAGCCTTCAAAAACCAAAACTCTAAGGATGGATTTTGGCATTAATCTGATATGTCAAAATCCATGGGTTTCAATGTAAATTGTGCTCTTCACTCCACTTGTTGCATGGTTCTCTAAAATATCTGTAATCTTGTGAAGGATATTTATTGGTATTTTTCCCCATATGTGGTATATTTATAAGTGCTATTGAAACACTTACCATTCAGTGAATATGTGTGGTTTGAATACTGGCATATACACAAACATTTTAATCACCTTTTTAGCAGTAGAAAGTCAAACATACATGTGTCACTAAGAATACTTGTTAAAATTCTCATAAAACAACTGAAGATATGAGTGGTTGAGAAGAATCAATGTGTTGTAATTCAACTCTTGAAATATTTTCATCTATCTTAAAGAAACTTGCTTATAAGGTATTGCATTTCAAGTGTTCAGAATACATCCAGATTCTTAAGATAAGATTTTTAAAAATTACACACATCACATTTTAAGGGCATCATGTATATTGCTTATTATGTTATCTGAAACAGGAGTCACATTAATATAAGAATAGTCCTATTGAACCAGACCAAAGATTTATCTAATCTAATATTTTTTTGACCTGGCTTCTGTTTTGGGGGACAAAAAAAATCACAAATTCAGTTGACATTTGTGTGTATGGGGTGTGTGTCTATGTTTTTGTTGTTTTGTTGTAAAAAGAAAAAAATAATAAGGACTTGTATTTTGGGGGGCATTGTTTACTAATGTGCAGATGACAATATCTTAAAAAGGCAGAGGTATACAAATGCAATATCTGCTGCCCTGAAAAGGGACACTAGGATGCAATTTCATCTGAGGAAATTGGAATGTGGCTAGATATATTCAAGGGATAAACTACTTAGCAGAAAGACAAACACAAAGTACCAAATAGTGTTAAATGAAAATATTCTCTTTGGCCATTAAACTGGAAAAGGTGTCTTTTTGTAAATGCTGAAAGAGTTGCCTTTGCCCAGAAATAGTTGTTCATCATTATTCACTAGAATTTGGGTGCTGTGTGGTTTCCGGGCTGTATGGCCGTGTTCTAGCAGCATTCTCTCCTGATGTTTCACCTGCATCTGTGGCTGGCATCTTCAGAGGATCAGCCAGCCACAGATGCCAGCCACAGATGCAGGCGAAACGTCAGGAGAGAATGCTGCTAGAACACGGCCATACAGCCCGGAAACCACACAGCACCCAAGTGATTCCGGCCGTGAAAGCCTTCGACAATACATTCACTAGAATGTTTTTATATTCACTATTTTTAAAATCTCTGATAATATAGAAAAAAGTGCTTGATCATTCATGGACACATACAGGAAGATGTTTCAGGTATTCAGAACTTCTATACTTCATCCCTTTTTTCAAATAAGTTTGGACTCCAGATCCATACATAAAAAGCGCTAATAAAATGTAAAATAAATAAATAAATAAAAATTAAGTAAGTCATTGTTTTAAAAATGAAATCCTTGGTAATGACATTTTTCTACACAACTATTAAATGGTTTCAAGGCATCCCATTTATCTCCACATTTGCATTTTAATGACACAGAAGGGCAAGGAAGCATTAGGAGTTAATTTTAGAAGGGGAAGTTGGGGAAAAGCCCCTTGGGACTATACGCTCAAATAACAAAGACTTGTCATAATGATAAGTATTTGCTTTCTTTAATCAAGCCAAAACAGTTCCATGACACTGATTAATGATTGGCAAGCCACTCCCATGAAATGCATGGGGCTTGGAACTCCTCTTTTATTGCCAGTATCTTCTGGATTTTCATTTTAGAAGATCAACTTTGATTAATGAACAATTATTTTTTACTGTTCTCAAACGATAGCTCTTTCTTCAATAGTGGTGTGTTCCTTAATTATCTGCATGATAGCTTGTGTGAAGAGATGTTTGCACAGTCTGTCTTTTTTTACAATGGTGGTACAAGCCATCATCATAGTAAAGTATATCCAGTCCATAGAAGGAAACGAAATGGCTGTCTGTGAAAGGAAGTGCATGAGCCAGCCAAAATCCTATTGACTGAACTGGGAGAGTTACATGTTTCTGAGTAGCTCTCATTCAAATCAATACAGCTTTTCACTGATTATATCTTGTCCAATGGATGATCTATTGGAGCAAAATAACTGATATTCCAGGACTAATTTATGAATTAAATTTATAACCTATGCTTCTACTGTAAACATTCAGGGTCAAACTATCTCTCTACTGGTTTCATTTTTCCTAATATTTTCCTGTAAACTTTAGTAGAGGGTCCTTCCTAAAAGGGAGATTTTGGTGAACAGAATTGAGGTTTTGGTGAACAGAACTGTCTATAGGTTTCGTTCTTTCTTCAGGCGAAGATGTCATAGTTTGCAAATTCCTCAGCAGGATATAATGCTATAGAGTCTACTCTCCAGCCCCTTCCGCACATGCAGAATAATGCACTTTCAATCCACTTTCACAATTGTTTCAAAGTGAATTTTGATATTTCACACAGTTAAATCCAGCTTCAAAGTGCATTGAAAGTATATTAAAAGTGCATTATTCTTCATGTGCGGAAGGGGCCTCAAAGATTTTTCGCCAGGAGAACTGATCTCTACTTTGGAGATCAGATGTAATTCTGGGAGATCTACAGTCTCTTCCTGGAGATTGGCAAGTCTAGATTAGATATAATCTGTGACCAGGCAAAGAAGCCTCTATATGGGTGTTTGAAGTCATTGTTCAATCAATTCTTGGAGTCTCCAGCATGAGGCCTGAGATTCTCTCTATTATACTGTTTCTCACCAAAAGAAAAAAAAAACCAAAATTGTAACTTGGTTCAGCATATGTTACCTGAAATGGTAGGAGTTTCCCCCTTTCAGAGTGGGGAATTAGCAAGACCAGACTCTTCACTTAGCAAAAGGCTAGGCAAGCTCGGGAATTTGGTAACCTGTTTACAAAATCTGTTTTTGCAAGAAATTATTCAAAAGAGCAAATAAAGGTTAACAATTTTCTTAAGGAATAATTGGGATACACAAGCATACAATATTCAAAATAGCAGAACACATACACAATCCTCAGATATAAGCATTGTTACATGGTTAAGTTGGGGATAGTGGATGAATTGGGGTAATTTTTAGGAGATCCTGAAATGACTTGGGCCATGGAGAAGAGCCTGGTGACCTTCAGTGGGCTCCAAGAAAGGAGGATAGAAAGCAGGAGGCATGCAGCAACAAGTGAAACATTTACTGGCTAAGATATACTGGGCAGAACATAGTGGTCAGACCAGCAGTCCAAATAAACTGAACACTGAGTGTTCGGTGAGTGTCTATTTTATAGGAGAGATCAGTCCCTCTAGCCATGCTAAGAGAGTTTAATCTCCTAGGACAAAGAGGAAGTCCTGCCTTTCTGGGGAAAGACAAGAGTCAGACATCAACCTTGAGTGTTGTGTCATTATTCTAATGGGTTAAGCTTGATGGGCCCAGCATGGGAATGCCTGAAAGGTGGAAAGGTGGTTGTTAGAGAAATTAGTCAGAAGAACTAGTCCTTGGGTTTATACAATAATTGGCAGGGACACTTGGGGCAAATACATTAACAAGTCCTTTGTCTCTGCAGAGGTATATAGTTCAGGCCTGGAGATGGGAATACTCCAGGGCAGGGGTACTGTGTTCTCTTAATCCCTTCAGGAAGGGTGCAGCATCTATTTTCAAGGCAGGTGTGGGCAAGGGCAAGTCCAGACAAGTTTTTACAGTATTCTTGTGGGTACACTAGCCTATGCAGAGAATGGTCTCCCCATTTTGGTACTGCACTGCTAGGCACCCCAAGAGGTTAGCAGAACTGGTAGAGGTACCATTGTTTTAAAAGAGATGCTATCAGCTCACTTTGTATGTAAGAATCACACTACAGGTTAAAATTCACTAGGGTTTAGGATTTTTCTTTAAAAGAGCTGTTCGAAAGTGGAATTCACTGCCTCGGAGAGTGGTGGAGTGTTCTTCTTTGGAGGTTTTTTAACAGACAGGATGATTATATGTCAGGCATGCTTTGATTGTGTGTTCCTGCAAGGCAGGGGGTTGGACTTGATGGCCCTTGTGATCTCTTCCAACTTTTATGATTCTAAATGTGCAGTAATTCTTCTCTCATCCCCCCCCCAATATACCAGACTTTCCTCTTCCTGCACACCACATTTTGTTGGTATTTTGTTTCCTATGGAACTATTTATAACTATCTAGAATTCAGAATATTATAGGAATCCTAATTGTCATAGTAGCAACTATTGCCAAATGTGGTTCTCTGTAGCTATACACTGTACATTTAAAATACGATGTGGCTGGCTTATTCATGTGAGCTCCCAAAGGCACCTGGTGGGCCACTGCGAGTAGCAGAGTGCTGGACTAGATGGACCCTGGTCTGATCCAACAGGGTAGTTCTTATGTTCTTATTGTCCTTTTAAACATGACATCTGAAAATAGCAATACATATTAATCATTCATTTTATGCATTTCCACTGCTTTGACGCATACCCTGTAAGAATGTGTAGTTCTGAGATCTCTTCTTTCTTGTCGCATTATTTCATTTTATTTATTTTACTATTAAAAGTACTGCTCTACTGTTTGGCTGCTCTACTGCGATCATTTAAGAGCAATGTGTTAATATAGTGAATTGGTAACAATATTGCAGTGTTGTGCATTGGCTTCTAGCATCTGAGTAACATTTTTCCCCCTGCTGGCTGCTCTCAAGAGATTTAGAACATTGTGCTTACAGCATGCACTGCTTGATTAATGAACAATTATTTTGAGTCAATCATTAGATACTTGCCTATGGGGACTACCTTAATTAGCTAAATGCAAAGAATTTTCTGTCTCTACACAGACAGTCTATGATATTTTTAATAAAACAAAAATAAGATTAAAAGCACGTTAATCATGTCCAGCCATCAGTTTAAGAAGAAATTCTGTTGGGATATTTACTTATGGAAGCTTTAAATTAGTAATGACTTTAGAAAAAAAAGTAGACAAATGTTGCAGCCTTTTTGGGTCCCAGGTTCTCTTTTCTTGTGTGTGTGTATTGGGGGGGGGGGGGATCAACTTTTCCTATTTTATAGGAAGCTATAGCCCAGACCTGTATAGCCCACAGTAGCCTGATTTGGTCAGATCTCAGAAGGTAAGCAGGGTTGACTATGGCAAATGTTTGGATGGCAGATCCCCAAGTAGTACCAGGGTTGTAGTAATGCAGAGGCAGGCAAAGGTCAACTACCTCTGAATAATTCTTGCCTTGAAAACTCCACTAGGCATCCAAGTCAGATGTTGCTTGACAAAAAAAAGTTGTATAAGCTGTTTGGATATAAAAAGATTAACCCCTAGGTACATAAAGGTGTGCTTATAACATCCAGCAGCTTTGTTAATGATATACTCACATGAAATCCTACATCATCTGTGGCGATCCCCACTGCCACTCTACACCTTTTTATCACGGTAAAGTAGAGTTTCCCACTTTTTGCTTTCTTGAGTCGCTCAGGACTGAATACCCTTTCTGATAGCATGTGATGCATTCAGGCTGGCTGGCACCCTTTCTCTCAGCACACACAATCTTTTCACTGTTAAACACCTTTTCTGCGACATCACCCTCATGAGGTAATTCAAGCAGACACTGATACACCAGAGAGCAAATCCTCCTTTGAGTATAATTCCCTTTCTAACTGGCTTAAGAATTCTTCTCTTTCCCAGAAGATATATTCTCCTCACTCTTTATTTATGGACACTGTGGAAAGTTTTTATTATTCCACCTCTGCCTTGACCAATAAATATACTTCCAATTCTTTTGTCTGTGTATTTCTGCTCTCAGCATACCCTGCCACACAGCATATTTCAGATCAGATTCACTCCCTGACTGAAATTTCTCAGGGTAGATTTTCACTCATAGTTAAGGGACGTGCTGTTACCCTGCAGGTATCCAAATACAAAATCTTTTCCCTCTCAGAGAGATACCTCCTCCCTCTGTTAGTCAGCTGGTTGTTCCCCCAATTGGAGCACAGGTCAGCTTACCCAATCCAAGTGGTCAGTTCCTATGGAGGATTTTCTCTTGTACTCGGTTTGTGACTGCACTTTGATTTTGGCTCCACTTCCAAACGTTATTTATATGTGTGATACATCACATCATGTAAATAATGCGGAGACATTTAGTGGGCCCTTGAAAGTTTGCCCAGTCCTGTGCACATGGCATAAATGCATTAAGGAAGAGTGGAAATAAGTATGACAGCTTCACCCCCACTAGCACATTCACTGCAGTGTAAGTATAGGACCTACATACATCCATAACTCCTTTCTTTCATTTGCCATCTTATCTTTCCAACAAAGGGAAAACAGATAGTGAGATCCAGGATTACTGTCAACATTTCTGAAGTGCTTGAAACAATTAGAAACGATTCTGCTCAGATTTGGATCATTTTGCAATGTATTGATGTGTATGGTTTGGGTCAGATTTCAATTAGTAAATTAGTAAATGGAGGGGAAAGTGGGTAAAAGTCATTTTTGACCTCAGTTCTAATTATTCATGACACTTGTTACCCTGATTGAATAGCTTACCAGGTTCCAGATTTCAGTGCATTGCTGCTGCTTCCAGATTGATCTTCCTTTGTTTGTGCCCCAGCACACTATTTTTCTAATATTCCTCCTCTTATTATTTGATATCTGACAGAAATAACAAGCAACTTTTTTTAAAAAAAGCAATGGACTTGAAATTCAGCTAGACCAGATAAAATTTCCATGACATGACATCTAACAGAAATGCTACCTTGGATATGCATGTCCTCACTATCATATACATTGCTTTATTCAATATCAGCCTTAATTACTTTTGCTCATTTCGATTAATCTATATAATCTAGTCTCTGGGCATTTTTGGTAGGACAAAGCAAAGTCATTTTTCTTCTTGACTTGCAAAGAAGGTTTCTGCAAATGAATTTCAATGAAACACATTGTGGTTCAAATGCATTTTCTGCAGACAACTGGTTACTTGAATTTATTCTAATGTTAATATTTTGTACTCTATGGCAGAGGACATGTTAAGACCAGTATATGGTCATCCAAAAAAGTATCAATTTTTTGCAATTCTAGTTAATGCGCAGAAAGAAAAGAAACACAGAGAATCTCTGTTTCTAAGCAGCACAGGAATTGCCATGGAAGTACAAAGAACAAGAGAAAAAGACAACAGGACTATATTGGTCTCATCTCGAAAACTTGATGCTGACTCAATGAAACAAAGTGACTGGTTGTCATAGCCATGTTCCATATTTTCCAGTTTAAATGAATCCATCATAGATGGGGGCTGTTGACATGCCAGCTGCCATCAAAATGCAATATAAATTCCATAGGAGGGACAGAGGACAGTGATAGGTTGGGCAGTCACCTGAAACATCCTTAAAGAAGGTCAAGATGGCTCTTACTGCATACATAAATTGAGGACTACATTTTCCTCTGAAAGAAGGGAGGGAGAACAGTGTTGGAGCTGGTTAACAGTTGGAGGACATGCTTATCCATCTTCCACAAATGAGTTCATCACCTTGAAAAACTAATTGTGTAGGCTACCCAGATGAGATGGATAAATATGTCCTCCAGCTCATTGGTGTGTTCCGCAAAGCTAAAATAAGACACACTGTGGATGCAAAAAAAGAGGTCTTTTCCCCAAGACTTTCCTAGGATGCCTTATTTCTGCTCAAGATGCCTTTTTTTTAAAAAAAAGTCTCAGAGTGCACTTTTTTCCTGAAGTCACCTGCAAGATGTCTCCTGCCTAGCTGTGTGGAACACAAAGCTCAGGAGGCATGTTGTTTCCTGCCAGACCATTAAAAATATTGAGGAGCTATCTTTGTAATTATGCAGACACGCGTAAGAGAATATTAGTTACTTGGAAGACATGCCTACTGCTCACTGAAAAGCATTGGGTAGACCTGCCCTTTGTGGCCCAACAGGTTTTTTTCCTCACTGAACAGAAAAACTTGAAAGGTGGAAGACAGGTAAATCCAGTGCTTTTCAAATGGCAGCATTGACCAGTCTTCACCAAGCAGTAAAGAATCTCTTACATGTGTCTGCATAGCTATGAAGATAGCTCCTTGGGAAGAAAATTAGGAAAACTATATATTGGCAGAATCAGCAGGACCAGCTGAGTACAACTATGTCCTTTTTGGACTAAAAAGGTGCCCAGGATTGGAGCCTGCAGAGCAAATGTCCTGGGGCTATTTTCAGCAAATGGCAGGGGGAATCCTTTCAGCTGCACACAAAATGTCAAGTGCAAGCTGAAACGGAATTGACCAGGGAGCAAAACGGTCAGGCAGGAAACAGACTCTTTTCTTCTCTGATGCCTTTGCTGTTTGAAAAGCACCCCAAAGCCGCCTCTTTTTACGATGTTCCCCAGACATCTTATTTTGGGTATGTGGAATGAAAAGAGGCAGTTGACTCTTTTAACACACCTCACAGACATCTTTTTTTGTGCTGTGCAGAATGGACAATTGTTTGTGTCATATTTCCAAATGCCTCGCAAAGATAATTCTGGAAAAATACTCTAGTCTGAAAGTGTAGATCATGGTCATAAACCTTATAGGATTTTTAAAATAAAATTTCAAGGGAAAATTCTGAGGAAAAAATGCCTCATTTTGTATAATAAAAACATGGATAATATTTAGAGGTAAAATGTGATTGCAATGAATTATACACTTCTACTTGAGACCACTAGAGTAGACAATATATCATCTTCCCACAGATGTACAAGTATGATAATGTTAAAGAAAGATCACACTAGATTTTACTTTATTCTGCAAAAAAAAATCCACATTGAAGATTTGTGAAACTGGAGAGAAAAACTTTTTTCCAGATTTTTCATAACTGAAACAGCTCAAGTTTCATCTGAAATTTAGAAAGCATAATAATCCTCATGGCTTTGATGACGTTATTTGTTTAAGTTAATTCATAGTTCACCTTTCTCATAGATTACAAACTTTAAAAAATGCAATAAAATTAAAATGCAAACAAAACCAGATAGTATTAAAACTACATTATAAAACTGAAAAACATTATAAAGCATTCAATACATACATGCAATAAATAGTCCAATAAAAAGAAAATAACTGCTTTACATTTTTCAGAGATATCACTGAATCTCCATCTCACTGAATAAATATGCTCTCCATCTCACTGAATAAATATGCTCTCCCAAACAACTCTGTTTTCTGTATTCTATGGAAGGATAGTATTGTAGAAGCCTTTCTAACCTCATTGGGCAGGCCATTCCACAAAATGTAAGATGAAACAGAGATCCTGTTTGCAAGATGGCAATAATTTCTATCTATTTATTTATTCCATTTGACTTATCATATTACTGAAAAATAAATTAGATATTTTATAGCCACTACAGAGTCAGAAAATCAAAACCACTTGCAGTATTATTTTTTGCTGCTAAGCCACTTTGGAGCACAGTCACTCATGAAATCCCAGCTTGCTCCTGTTGACTCCTATTGAACACATTTTAAGTTTATTCACATCACAATAAATTTGCATTCTGGAGACTGACAGATGGTATTTGCCATTAATTTCTCTAGTATCCACCCTGCATGGTAGTTTGCAAAAAGGTTCTAGAGAGTAAATTGGAACCAGATGAACAGGGCAGGATATAAAACAACAAATATCAGCAATACATAAAACAATATCAGCAATACACAAAACAAGATCCAATTCAAAATATAAAGCTCATGTCTCCTTTCAAATTGGATAGGTTGTACAATTAATTTAGTCCAAATGCTGAGAAAATGTTTACATGCTTGGTGGAAGTGACCATTTGCAAAGAGGGGCATGATTCTTCTCAAAAGTGAAAACATTGCTATTTAAAATGTCCTGTTCTGTTAGTACAAACCATCAAATAGCAACTTGAATAATGCTGACTAGCCTGAGTTCATCAGAGCTTGGAATCTAAGCAGGCTACAATGGCCAGTATTTGGACGAGAGACTGCCAAGGATGTTGCTATGTGAGGAATGTTGCTATGTGAGGAAAGCAATAGCAAACCATCTTTGCTCATCCCTTGCCTTGAAAACCCCATGGTCCACCATAAGTTGGCTGCTACTGGATGGCACACAGTTGTGGTGAAAACTTAAGTCTAGGACTGCACTGTTAGTACATTCAACAAAAAGACCAAATCATTTTGTTGCAACTTTTAAAACATCTTTGGCAAATAAAAAGAGATCCCCCTATATGTATTAAAATTGCCCGTATTAAGCTAGTTAATTTAAGTTGCATGCCTAGTATTATGTATTAAAGACTAGTTAATTTAAGTGGTATGCCTGAACTACTTCAGACATGGTACATGCAGACACTTGATGTTTACATATATATTCTATACTGAATATACGTCTATAAATATAAAAAGCTAACAGTGTTTTTGTTGATGACAGTATACCTCAGTAATTGCTGGGCCAAATCCTCTGAAAATTCCCAGCCACTATAGTCAGCCAGGCGAGAGTGTTTTTAGATGTTCACATACCTGAAATTTCACACCTGGCCCAGGTAAAATGCCTTTTTCCTGGCGCTCCCTGGTGAAGGACATGCAGCTGCCTGTGTGTAACTGTCACTTTTAGAATGTTCGTGCTGCTTAGAATGTTCACTCAGATGGCCAGATATGAGCAGTGAAAACAGTACACAGCCAGTAACTCGAATGGAAGTGAAACACATACACACACATACACACGAGAGAGAGGGAAGGGAGGGAGGGGGAGGGGTGGCATGCAAGGGAAGAGAAGTGAGAGAGGGGAGACAGTGAGGGGTGGCATGCAAGGGAGGGGAGGCAGGGGGCCCAGCATCTTGATATGACCCACCCTAGTGGAGGGAAAGGGAAGGGAAGGAGGGGGAGGGGGCATGCAAGGAAAGAGAAGTGAGGGAGGGAAGAGAGTGAGGGGCGACATGCAAGGTATGGGAGGGAGGGGCCAGGCACCCTAGATTCCATGAATACTGCGGTTACAGTTAAGAAAACCAGATACGCATTACTCAGGAGTAAGCTTGGTACAGCAACCATGACATAGTTTGAATGGCTGTGTCACGCCCCTCAGAGGGTTTCCTCAGAAGCAACACCCATTGCCACCAACCAAACTTACTCCCAGGTAAAGGATCATGATCAGCCAGCCTAGATGTGTGGGAGGGGTGCCTTTCCATCCCCCCCCCCCCAGGAATGCGGGCACACACATCAATGACATCGCACAGTATCAGGCTGCGTGTTTGCATGAGCACGTACTGCTGGCCCCTGCAATTGATTTGCTGCTACTGTTCCTTTTCCATTTCACCACAATAAGCCACAGCAACGCGTGGCCGGGCCACGCTAGTTATATATTATATATTGAACTGTCATGTAAGGGCATGGCAATTCATAAAATTGACTTCTAAGGCCTGGCTGCTAAGTCTCCCATTTCATTTGGATTAGCCTAAATTAGTTTTTCCCTGTCCCATCCTCCAAGATCCCAGATTTAAAATTTTAGTTTCCTTTTGTCCACTTCTAATACTTCTATTTTTACATTAAACATGCCGATGACAGCTAAGCTAATGTCTGAATAGGTGTATGTGTGCATCAGTGTGTGATTCAGTGCCAACTAAACAAGGGATACAAAGGTGAACCTATCTTGTTCTCAGTGTTAATTTTCTGTTGAGTATCTCATTTATTCACACTGCTGATTTGTTTATCCTTCACAATGAATACATTTTGAGTAGTTTTGCATCTATGTAGTGGTGGCATATTGACCTAGGAAGTGATTGGATAGCTATTGTTGATACATACCCGCAATGTACTTTCTCACACATTTCTCTGCCTCTTGACCTTGGAGTTTAATAAGAAAGGCACCTATGGGAGCACACAGCATTCTCCCACACTGGACCAAGCCTTTCTTCACTCCTCCAGCCATGCCAACACTATAACAAGGAGACTCCGATTCCGGACTCTACTGCTTCCCAGCACTAGTTTAATGGGTCCTGGAACTGAGAGGATTTTCTCCTGTCCAGCTTTGGGGTTTCCCTCTTGTTCAGCTGACTTCTCTATATTCACCATTAGGCCTGCCTCCACCTGCCTCTTTCCTGTCTGAGCTCTGGGGTCCATTGGGGCCAGTGCTGAGAAGGAGCAGAGTGTCAACATGGCTAAAGAAGTGGAGAAAGACTTGCTCTTCCTCCAGTGTGGGAGAATGCTGTGTGATCCCATAAACAGCCTTCTTATTAAAGGTGCCTGTCATACCCCCAGAGACACCCTCACTATTTTCCTCATTTCTCAGTTATTCCCTTAGAATAGGTTTAGTTGCCTTTTGTATAGCTTTCTATGGGAGGGAACCTTAGTTAGACCCCTAGAGGCAAAGCACTATTCTTTTAGTTAGCAGTTCCTGCTTTACAATTTGTCTTTAGTTCAAGTGTCTGGAGAAGGCTGGAGACAGCAATATCTCAAATGTATAAGGTGTTATGTTTAAGGTAAAAGTCCAAAGTAAAAGACCCACAATATTTTCAGTAACCCAGGGCCTTTCCCCACTTATCTTAAGCCCTCGCTACTCGAGGAGAGTAGCGCGGGGTCCCTCGGCACTCCCCACTGAGAGGTGTGGCGACAGCGCAGCCGCCCTGAAGCTGCTGCTGTCGCGCCCCTCAGCGTGCAGCATCCCAGGCGCTCTTCTTAACGGCACCTTTTGATGGCCCCGCGCAGAGCGCGGGGTCGTGGGGACGACTGGGCGTACGCCTGGGATGCTGCGCACTGAGAGCAGCGCGAGGCATAGAGGGGAACGACGAGAGTGGGGAAAGGCCCCCAGTTTCTACAGAGTTGCAAGGAAACTGAGTCCAAGCAAAGGAAACCGGGAAAACTCAGAAGAAGAAGCCAGCAGCACAGACTTCCTTAGAAGCAGTTAAGGAAAGATTTGGTGACTGCAAATTCTTCAAACAATCTCCAAAGTTTCCAGCATTGCAAGTATTCTTTATTTAGTTAGTCTCCATGGGAGGAGTCAGAGCCCTACACTTTCAATATTATTAAACCATTTTTGAACTGTTACTTATTTGTCTGTGGGTCTTATATTCTGTTCTGGCCAAGTGCAAGTTGCCTGAATTTTAGTTTGCTTGGGGAACAGAACAGTGCCTCATAGGTAGGAACTCCAAGGTTGAGAGGCAGAGAAATATGTGAAAAATAAGATAATGTTGGAGTTATTGGGGAGTGCCAGAGAATTAAAATGAAAAAGTGGCCAAAATGTACTGCCTTGGTTGGCTTATGAATGGTCCAAAATGATCAAAGACAGGACAGGACTAATTTAAAATCAGCTGGAAAAGGTCTACGTGCAATTTTTGCATGGATACAGTTGACATCATTCATCAGGCAGCAGTATGGTGGTATATACTTCAAACTACAGATGGATCAAACTACAGCAGATAGTAGTCTTATAGCACATAAGACTTTTTTATTGTATTAGCCATGCCATTATCTATCAAAACTGTACTACCAGATTCTACTCATAGCCCCACCCACTCATGTACAGGAGTGTCCTTAATTAATCTAGGAGACTAGACTACCAGACTAGTAAACAGATAATTTCCTGCCACTTGATTTCCTTTCTTTCCATGCCTTGAGTTCTCAAAAGACTTTAGTACCAAATATTGCAAGGGTATAACTTCACAGGAACAAGGTTCTACTTGGTGTATCCATTAGGCTTGGAGATTTGGGTAAAACAAATATATGAATGATACACCCTCAGTCATTGTAATTGCATTTTCTCTATTCCATATGGGGGATTTGTTCCCAATTGGTAATCCTGTCATTTGTTTAAGTACATCCCAACATTATGTTATAAGGGGCCCTTTTCAGGGGGGACTGGAGTAAATGTTTTTCAACCAAATAACACCAAAATTGCAGCAGAGTGCTGTCTACTGAAGAATACCAAAGTTTCAAGCAAATTAGACAAAGGGGGCAAATTTAATGAGCCCCTGAACAAGGCATCCCCAATGTATTGTTGAAGGCTTTCACGGCCAGATTCAACTAGTTGTTGCGGGTTTTCCAGGCTGCGTGACCGTGGTCTGGTAGATCTTGTTCCTTATTGCAGTCGAAACATTAGGAACATGATCTACCAGACCACGGCCACACAGCCTGGAAAACCCACAACAAGCAAGGCATCCCCAACTTACTATTTTCCCAGCTATAGAACTTGCGAAGAACAAAAGGGCTCTGCTCCCACAAAAAAGGGAAGGAAAGAGAAGTGTAGATCTCTGCGGCATGTCTCCAAAGGTGATTGGCTGAAAACACTCTGTGTTTCTACGAGACCACGGCCACACAGCCTGGAAAACCCACAACAAGCAAGGCATCCCCAACTTACTATTTTCCCAGCTATAGAACTTGCAAAGAACAAAAGGGCTCTGCTCCCACAAAAAAGGGAAGGAAAGAGAAGTGTAGATCTCTGCGGCATGTCTCCAAAGGTGATTGGCTGAAAACACTCTGTGTTTCTCCTGCATAATGATCTGATTGGAATGGAGAAAGGCCATTGCTTGGGAAATTAGTAGAAAGGAAAACATGAGAACATGCTATAGCCAACCTTGAGGCTGCCTTATACTGAATTATTCAGTATGAGCAGCTTCATGTGTCCTCTCTTCATATGTTGTATGACAGCAGATACAGTAGTTCCCCACCCCAAAAGTCATTTTTAAAAGAAAATTTAGTTTAAAAAGTTTTCTTAATTGTTTATTTTTATATTTAATGAAATATCATTTTCTGCATTGTTAAAAATATTGCATCTAATACTTATACTTTGTTTCAGACTGCTGTAATCCTAGTTCTATTGCTTATTACATGCCTCATAATACTGACTGAATTGATTTACACTGTGTCATCTCAGTGAGAAACAGACTATAAATAGCGTACAATAAACAAACAATAACCTGGAATGACAAAAATCCAAGATAAGGTTGGACTTTGTGTATATTTGGATTAAACATAATAGAATGTGATTATGACATGCATATTATCTGTGAAATAGAATTTCTGGCTATTCTAGTATATAAATTACATGGGATTATAGGAAATTATTGTTATTTTTCAATTTGATCTGAATTTGCATTGGTATGTTTGTATTAGTCTTTTTGAAAATATATTTATTTTAAAAGTTAAAATAAGAAGAGTTGATTTTGATACCTTGCTTTTCTCTAACTTTAAGGAGTCTCAAAGCAGCTTACAATCTCCTTCCCTTCCTGTCATGGATCAGCCCAAGGACAATGAAGAATCTTCAGAAGATGAGCTGTGTCTGGAGGGCTCAATCCAGCCAAAGCTTCAACAGGGTTAAAGGTCAGTTAGAGCACAGTGGAATAGAACAGCAGGCTAGCCAGCGCTCAGTGCCTGAAGTGTTTGCAGCAGCTCCTCCACCTGCCTCCAATTCAGTACCAGTTGAATGGGCACAGGGAATGAGTTCACTGGGAACACCTGAACCTGCTGAGACTTTCAGATGGCATCGCCAGAGGAGGTCAGGGTAAAGACACAGTGCTTGGTTGCTTGCACACCAAAGGGTTGTTTAGAAGACAGACTGTGTGGATGCTACTTGAGCGTTTCCTTGGTGACACCCACCTTACTGTTGCTTTGGACTCAGACCCTTGGATTGGACCCCTTGAATGCAGACTTTGATTAATAGACTGTTGGCCTTCTGTTCAGGTAACTTGGCTCAGACCTTAGCTCTCTCCTGGCTTTGTCTCTGATTTTTTTTCTTGGTTCCTGTTTGCTAGTCATCACAGACCAGGCAAACCTCCTGCTGTAACATAACACCTCTGACTGGCTGCCTAGACCAGCACACTTCCCCTCCTCATAATAGGCACCTTGTGAGGTAGGTGGGGCTGAAAGAGTTCTAAGAGAACTGTGCCTGCCCTAGCCCATGGTCACCCAGCAGGCTTCATGTATAGGAGTGGGAAATCAAACCTGGCTCTCTAGATTAGAATCTGCCACTCTTAACCACTACACCATACAAGCTCTTACAAATTTTTAGCACATAAGTAGTTAACAGTGTGTTATCTGGAAAGAGAAAAGCTCCCAGCATTTATTTTGACAAACCATGGGAACCTAGAGGACCAAACATCTTGGTTGTATTTTACTCTTTTTCAAATTTTATTTCTAGATAATATCTTCTACTCGAAAATTGCAAAGCTGACACTTGCCCCACAAAGAGTGAATTTTGTTTGCCCCATCTAAGGTCTCTGAAAGATCAGCTGTGTAGTGTTTGAATTTTAGCTCCCATGGTGATGAGTCCCACTGTGTCTGATAGTAAAATAGTATGACATTGTGCAGATAATGAAAACTGCAGAACAGGGTCACCAACCGACAATGTAGGAGTCATCTGCTATACTTCCCAGGCAAGGAGGAAAACCCTCCGATGCTGACTAAATATACTACAGAAGAAATAGAATGTTGAGAGCAGCTGAGGAAAAAAGGGAAACCTTATCTGTTCACCCCCCTGCCCAAAAAAAGTTTAGAAAATTTTACAGGGGAAGATTTATAGAGGGTGCGGATTTCCAAACTGTCACCCTCACCATGATTTTTCAGTGGTTCTCAACCTGCATACTTTTTTATTCATGGTTGGTATTGAAATCTTTTCATAATAACTTAATTTCTGGATTTAAATCACCTATTTTGGGGTGATTGGCTTTCCGCTTCTTTTCTTCATTGTAAATCACCTTCACCATGTTCTATGCAAGTCGCTGGACTGTATGATGGCTAGATTTCCATGGACGCCCCCACTTACACCACTCAACTGGACATCAGGGGGAGAAATGAGTGAGGTTGATTATGCTTTTGCCAACACCACAACATCACTTCTATCATTAACTAGAAATGACATCATTCCATTGGTGTGACTCCCTAGGATTCACCCAAACTCTGTTGTTAAACCACAGAGTTTGGTGTGATTCCTAGTGTGTTATATGAATATGATGACTTTGGTTCCCAGTTCACGTTGTAAGTAAGAGCACAGCATCAGCATTATACTGATCTGGTAGGTATTTGTCCCCCTATGATGCCTCATTGGGTGTCAGAACTGAAGCAGCAACACTACTAGACAGGAACAATTTATAGATAGTGAAATCTATGTACTTTATCATGCACATAGTCAACTGGAAAGGCTGCAGTCCTGAAAAGCTATTATGGAAACCTTTGTATTAAAAAAAACACCTAAAGTGTTTTATCAAGCTTAATGATGATTTTTTGTGCCCTCCCCTACAAAAAGAGCTATAGAAACCCCATAGCTAAGATACTGACTTTCTGATTCCTCCTCCTCTTGGCATTCAGGATGGGCTTGACTTTCTGGTTGTGTTGGGGAGGAAAAGAGTTTTTTGTCCAAAGGGGAACCTTATCAGATATCATGGGAGGTAAAGTAAGAGCTGATATCTGGGTGAGAGGAGAGTTTCTGAAGATAAACATAAGAACAATTCCTGCAGAGAAGGAATATCCTGTGAAAATAACAAAGTAGTCTGAGAAAAGCTCACAGTTAAATAATTCCATGAAAATGCATCTGAATGTTATTAGCAAAGCAATGCACTTGCATAATGAGCAGCAAACAGCTGGAGGTTAGGTATGTGCACCATTTTTAAAATAGATTTTGAATTTCAGTTTGTTAGACCCAAAATGTTTTGGAACCCCCCCCCCCCCCCCCCCCCCAAGTACCCATACTGGTAATGTTATCCCCTTTTTTCAGATACCTTAACATTTTCAACTCCATTAAAGTTTATATTAAAATTTTTTGAGGCTTATAGGGTGATATTTTCAAAGGCAGAGGTACCAAATTTGTAGGATAGCTGCAGGTGATTCTCCTTAGAATAACTCCCATGTTTGATAAAGCTTGGGCAAAGGAAGCCCCCTACCAAAACACATGCACACACACACACCATATACAAGGTCCTAAATATACAAAACAAAACCCTTAAAAAACTGTCAACAATCAACAAGGCACCCAAACCAAGCAATTGGAAAGCCTTTAGGCCTCATAAGGCCCTGAGTCCCACCCGCCCAATCCCAACTAACAGGCCAAAAACAAAAAGGTGCATCAAGAAAACTTAACAACAAAATATAAATTAAATCGAAGTATCTGAAAACAAACCAGTTTTTCAAATGTTAACATCTTCTCCAGGCAGCAGAAGTCTAATGCAGGCAGGCAGCAATCGAAGCGATGCAGCAGTTGAGGCACTGGAAACTCTGAGAGATGAGCAACCGCTAAAACCAAGCTTGGCACTGAACTATCTCAAATCTCTCTCTTGAATGCGGTTTGCTGGAACCAGATCTTCTTTTATGCTTTTTGGGCATGCTCAAAAAATGTGAAATAAATCCAGGCAAATAGACACCGTGTATGATTGGCCTGCTGGAATCCTACTGACTATTCTAATTTTCTGCCCCCCTTGTTGTCCTACTGGAATTCTACTGGCTATTCTAACTTTCTGTCCCCACCTTGCACCCTTCACTCTATGTAGGTTGTTGCAATCCATATTAGGGTTGCACCATCCAACAAAAAAATGTAATGTAGAAGGCACTGCAGCCACTGGCCAAACAGGAAGGCTCCAGTATATTATCCTAATCAAACCTTCAAGGTGTCTTTCTCCCTCCCTCTTGTCATAGAAACCCTCCAAAGGGCAAGAAAAGATTCTTACTTCCAGAGCATTCCAGAAAAGGGGAAGGACACCATTGCCAGCCCAGCAGAACCTACCTTAAAGCCAAGATAAGTTTGCAGTGTGGAATGTTAAAATGTAAAGCCCAATCACCAGCCTTGTGAATGGGGTTTAATTTGTTCTTTAACTACCCCTCATGCCCTTATATGTCTTGTGTGAAAGCCAACCCCCCCCCCAAAAAAGGGAGGGAGGGAGGGAGGGAGGAAGGAAGGAAGGAAGGAAGGGATTTATACCTCACCTTTCTCTCCTGCAAGGAGTCTCAAAGCAGCTTACAAACTCTTTTCCCTTCTTCTACATACAACAGTCACCTTGTGAGGGAGGTTGGACTGAGAGAGTTCTGAATGAACTGTGACTAGTCCAAGGTCACCTAACAGGAATGTAGGATTGGGAAAACAAATCTGGTTCACTAGGTAAGAGTCCATCATTCATATGGAAGAGTAGGGAATCAAACCTGGTTCTTCAGATTGGGGTCCACCCTCCCTTATCCACTGTACCTCACTAGTTGTAAGGAATTCCATAGAAGCAGAAATAAAAGGCTTTTGGGAGTAAAAGTCCATTTATTAAGACATCTTAGAAAGCTCAAGTACACGCAGTGGCAGGAATGGCACTTCCTCACGAAGCTAACAGGTTATAACACCATTCACCCCATCCCCCCTTCCTGCTTCCTATAGAACGGTAAGTTCATCTCCGCTAAGAAAGATAAAGTCTCCGCCGATGCATCTGGCCCATCGCCCGGCTAGGAATGCACTCAAGGTTACTTAAATTATCAACACCATTGAATCCTTTACACTCTGCCTCCTCGAAGAAGACCCTCTTCCCCAGGTTTATGAAAGGCGCCGTGAGCAGAAATAAGGGTGGGGCTTCAATATTTTCGAATAAACCCATTGATTATTCCAGAGGAATATCCCACCCAAGAGATTCAAATATTGCAAGCGCTACATTAAAGCCAGAGTCCAGGATAGCCGCCACTTCGTAGTGCTTGTGGGCCATCAATACTAGTCGGTGGGGCCTCTCCGGGCGGGTCGTACAGGTATCGAAGCTGGAGCCTCCTTGAGCAAGCTGGAATGAAGCACAGGATGGATGCTACTAAGAGAGTTAGGCAAATCTTGCCGGCAGTGACATCATTAATCACTTTAGTAATCTGAAAGGGTCCCACAAATCTCTTTGCCAAGTTTGGAATATTATTTATGCACGCCTCTGAGATTTTTTGTAGATAAATACACCCAGGAGCCCACACGAGAGGGAAAATCCGAAAGCGGTGTTTATCCGCTTGCAGTTTTGGGAGTCCTTTTGCTTGTTGTAAGGTATGGCCTGACCTTCCATCCCTCGGCTAGGGATGAAATCCACTGTTGAAATTTGGGGTCCAAAGCTGTTAGCGGGTAGTTGTGGCAACGGCGGAAGGAGCCATCAGACACAATTTCAGCGGGGTTTTCGGTAAACTACTATGAACCGCATTATTGTAGGCTGCATCTTCGCGAACGGAATAAGCTCGCGACCAATTGTCTTGGTGGTAGTTGGTGTAACAAACGTAAATACTGCTCTAGGGTTCTGTTCGCTCTCTCCGCCTCGCCGCCACTTTGAACGCGGTAGGGCGGCGACGTCGGGCGGCCCCTAACAACCCCAGTAAAAAACGCTTTCCAGAACTTTGAGATGAATTGGGGCCAAGGGCATCGGACCGACCACCTTAACGGGGCTGAAATGGGAGATCGTAAACATGTTGGAATAAACAGCCGCCAACTTAGGAGCCGAGGGGCTGGAAGCACATGGAATAAAATGGGCTTTGTTTAGAAGAATAAGCCCACCACCACCCATAAAACCGTGGTTGCCATGACTTTCGGCAAATCTGTAATAAAATCCATGGAGATGACTTCCCAAGGGCTAATGGAGGCTACCGAGAGAGGTTTCCACAGCTCCATGGGTTTTCTCCCGATGGTTTTGGCTTCTGCACAAACCGGAGCAGCCTTTTAATGTATGCCTCAATGTCTTTTGGCGCATTGGCGCACCACCAGAACTGCCGGCGGCTAAAATGCAGAGTTTTCAAAGCCAAAAATGTCCAGTTTAACGGGCATCGGGCAAGCTTCAAGAACCTGCTTTGCGGAGGGGAGGCACGCATCAACATTCCCTCCGGCCAAACTCCATTCTCCAAACGCAATTGGGAGTCACTCTCCCGCCGCTGAGGTTGTCAGGCAGCCCTCGGCTTCCCAGAAGTTCCCGCGAGGGAAAGGAGAGACGAGACTGGGAACGGGGTGGAGGAGAAGTGGGCGCGCAGATCGGGTGACAGCCAACCCCAACTGGGAGGGGAAAGAACAGTGCTGGACAGTCCCCGCAGGCGCCACCACCCTCCCCGGTAGGCGAGCCGCTGGCCAGCCAGGGGTTTGTTGGTTTTCCCAGGGAAAAAATGGACTGTAAAAGAGAAACGCAGAAAAGAAATCGCCCAACGGTTGTTTCTATGGACATCTTGAGGGGGGGGGGTGGAAAGAGCTGCCAGGTTTTTATGATCCTGACTAAACTTGAAAGGGTGTCGCTTTAGCCCCCTTCCAGCCAGTGCGGCCAAGTGGAGAGTGCTACTTTGATGGTCGGCGAGTCCCTTTGTCTCCCACAGTCCAGTTGGAGTTCCGGCACTAGAGAATTTTTTAGACAAATAAGCACACGAACCAGTCTACCATCTTTATTTTTTTCAACAGGGCTGCCCTGCAAGTGCTTTGTCCTGAGGCATCCACGGAACCACAAACGGAGATCTGGGTCAGGGTGCTTTAGGATAGAACCGTGGTAAACGCAGACTCTTTTAATAGCTGAAAGGCTGTTTGACATTCCTCAGACCAGGAAAGGGGGCCCCGGCTTGGTGGACAGTGGATCTTTACCCTAGTGCTAGCAGGTCTGTGAGGGAGAGTCAGTTCAGCCAAATTGGGGTATAAAATCACTATAGAAATTAGCAAAACCAAGAAACGACTGGAGTTCTTTATGCGGTTGGTGGGGCAGGCCACTTGAGGACTGCATCAATTTTAGCAGGATCCATTTTAAGCCCTCGGGCTGCAGGATCCGTGCAACCCAAATAGTCAATGGAGGTCTGATGAAAACAGCATTCGGAGAGTTTGGCAAAGAGAGTTATCAGCAAGCCGCTTCAATACCTCTCAACCAATATTTCATGCCTTCTTCATAGTTTGCAGTAAATTCAAAACGCTATCTAAGTATACAACAACCCCTTTGTACAGTAAATCATGTGGAGAACTTCGTTGATAAGGGCCATGAAAGCTCCGGGGCCCCACCTCTAACCCGAATGGCATTATTAAATATTCAAACTGTCCAAACTTTGTGTTAAACGCAGTCAGGTGTTCATATCCTTCAGCAATTTCTGACTCTTGTAGTGTTTCTCTCAAGTCCACTTAGTAAAATGCGCCCCTTTGCCGAGTGCATCTAAAAGGTCCTGATCGTTATATTATTGGACAGGGAGATCCCATTGACCTCGAGCACTTGTGCAAAAGTCAGTAAAGACCCATCTTTTTCTTTTTGACAGCCCAAAACGGAGCAGCGCAGGTGGTGTTTGTAGTCAGCCGTGATGAACTCAATGGAAAGCAAGGTTCTGTCTAAGAAGGCACGGTTCCTCTCCTCATTGGGACTCATGCGTAGACTCCTACCCTTGGGTGAAGTTGTGCCCCTGGTTGTGCGACAATTTTACAGTCAGTGTCTCTGTGTGGCAACGACGCATTCCCAAGTTCTGAAAACTCTGGCTGACCGCGCATTATGCGGTGGATGCCAATAGAATCGGAGCAATCACTGAGGAAGCAGGGAGGGGTGTGTGTCAGGAGACGCGGTTTCCCAATCTGCGTTCACCGCAGGGAGGGTCAGGGTGAATTCTAGGATCCTTTCTTTTCCAAAATGAACTTTGGTTCATGTAACAATAATCCAAGGCATGCCCAAAACTATGGAGTGCTTCTAGCCACTGGCGCCAAAATAAAATCCATTCCCAATGGTCGGCGAACGGAGGAGAACGCTTGTTTTTTGTAATTGGCCGGTCCTCTCGCTCCTCGGTGGGGCTGCTTCGCCCATTTGGGTGAATGGTATGGGCTTAGCCAGGGGAATTCGGCTCCAGACTCTTAGCCCTCTGCCACCTGGGGCCGTGATAAGCAGTGGGAGCAGCCGGAATCCACAAGGGTCGGTAGCTATAAATTATGTGTTTAGCGGGTTGGCCAGAAATGCTTGAACAGTAATGGGGAGCTTGCCTTCACTCACCGCGTCAGGAGTCGTCTATGTCCATGGGGCTGAAGAAAGCAAACAGCCGTTTCCCTCCTCTGGTCGCCTTCGTCACCGGGCTTAGACGGAAAGCCAGTGGAGGCTGCCCTGACCCGCGGGTGGTTTGGCAGACGAGCGCGCTGGAGCTGGAGCGTTGGTTTTGTTTGGGACAGTTGGCGCTAGGATGACCTGGCCCTCCCGCAGTAAAGACACAATCCAAGTCGGGCTTAATGGGCGCTCAGGAGGTGGTTTCGGTAGGGGCTGCTGGGTTTAATTCCCAGGACACAGTAGTGGTTTTAGGCTGCATGCCCTCCTTTGACGAAGCCGACTCAAACGAGACGCTTCACTTAAATCTAACTGATCCACCTGTAATAGTACTCTGGTAACCAATTAAAAAAAACACCGCTTTCACTTTAGCTTGCCGCCCACAGTATCCGAGAAGTATTCGGTGATTTCATGCTCAGGCTAATTAGGGGAAGTCGCAGCAGCCGCCAGCACAACACCGGCAATTCTGCAAACGGCGTTGCCTTGCTGGATGGTTTTGATGGTGCGGATCGCTTCATTCTCGGCGCCTGGATCTTGAAAGCTTTAAGGCTTGAGGAATGCGGGTAATTGTGGCGAAAGAGTCCTCATCCTGCAACTAAAAGAGTCACTTAACCAGTCGTTGCTGCCCCATTCCAGGACTGAGCCGGTCCTATTTTTTTCGCTGGCCAGACCGGTATAAATCATCATAGTCTTCCAAGTGGGCATTGAGTTGTAAGATGAAGTAAAGAAGTTTGAAGCTATCCCATCAAACGCTGGTATCGGGGCCGCAGTAGCCCCGCTCGAATGCTCTTACTGCTGGGGGAGGTGGTTACGCTGGTTGAGCAGGTTGGGCAGGCAGCTGTTGCACGGGGCTTTGAACCGGGCGCTGGCGGTGTTATCGCCGGCGCTAAAGTGCGTGACCCAGGTAATGCACCCCTGGCACCGCCTGATCAGTAACAGCATAGATTCCAACTTTGGGGCTTCCTGGTCTGCTGCCCTCCTTGCCTCTAACGCAGCCAGCTCCTCTCCTTGGCGAGTCAATGCATCCTGGTGCGCATGCAAAGCAGCTTTTTTCCCCGTTCCAATTTAGCCAGTTCGTCCCGCTTAAGGGCTTCAGTGAGTTCTGGCTTTGCGCGGCGCGAGAGCCTGAACGCCGCTGCTGCCGTTGTAAATCCAGTCTGAATGTTCCAGGACTTTATCATGGACTGACAGATTCTTAAGCATATTGTCGCTGGAGCTGCCTTTGCACGTCCAACTCCTGCTGGACTTCTTTGGCGTTGTTGTTCCGTGTCCTCTCCTGTTACGCCTGCAAATCGTGCCCTCGCTCTCTCCCATAGCTGGCGCTCACTTGCCTCCATGGCATCCGGGCAGTTCTTACTTCCTCATCCCAGTCCCCTCTCGATGGGAGAGGGAACCGGTCCGCTGGGAATGCAGGCTTACTTCGACTCTTCGCCGCCTGGAAGCTGGCATTATCGAAACATCAGGAAGCCACCGTGTTCTAGGCACCCCAGGCGTCAGCGCAATGTGGGATTGGGGGGGTCCGATTAGAAGCTGCACGATACCCTCCACCTACGTAGTCCCGTGCGTCCTTTTGACGGGCCCTCATGGTGCTGCGCCACGGTGGTTCCTTGGGAGCATCACCAGTCATTTAGTCCAGGAATCGCTCAATGGATTCCTGTTGCCGGCGCAGCGTGGCTGCCCGCCTCCTCCATGACAGGTTGCATCTGAGGTTTGCTTAACCACACGAAAACGGTGAGAATCCCATCCACAGGCTTTCGATCCATAGATATTTTTCCCAAACGTACTCATGGAAGTCCCCATGGTCGCCGCTTCAATCCTGCGCTCCAACGGAGTAAAGGAAGACTCCTCGCGGTTGATCACGAGTGATCGGGGAAAGAGCTACCAGCGAGGTGCCCGCTTCCCCTGCCCGGCTCCTCCAGATCCAGAAGGAAAGGTCGGAGCCCTCTTTGGGGCTACCGCGACCTTCCTCGGGCAGTAACATTCAACCCTCTCCATCGCAAAGACAAGAGGTCCACTGCTAATTGGTGAATATAGATGAATTAGGATTCCTGCCACAATGTAAGGAATTCCATAGAAGCAGAAATAAAAGGCTTTTGGGAGTAAAAGTCCATTTATTAAGACATCTTAGAAAGCTCAAGTACACGCAGTGGCAGGAATGGCACTTCCCGCCAGAAGCACAGGTTATAACACCATTCACCCCATCCCCCCTTCCTGCTTCCCATGGGAACGGTGTCTTCATCTCCCGCGCAAAGATAAAGTCTCCGCCGATGCATCTGGCCCATCGCCCGGGCTGTGGAATGCACTCAAGGTTACTTCACCATCAACACCATTGAATCCTTTACACTAGTAGTATGGGGGGGAAAATGGCTCCATTCAAAATGCTGCTTTTTTGGGTTCAGCATATTCTAATGCAGTGGTGGCGAACCTATGGCACTCCAGATGTTCATGGACAACAATTCCCATCAGCCCCTGCTGATGGGAATTGTAGTCCATGAACATCTGAAGTGACGTAGGTTTGCCACCATGATTCAAATGTATACCTCTATTGGGGATAGTCCTCTCTTTCATTGACAGTTGACTGGCTTACCAGTGACTTTCACCAGATATAGATCAGTTGTATAAATAGAGAGTTGTATTGTTTTTCTCCCCTCTCCCCCTGGATTCAATGACATTGTACCCTTCTGAGGCTCCTCTTACTCCTCAAATCCCAATCTCCCTAGGCTTCACCCCTCCAATTTCCAAGAATTTTCTGGCTTAGAATTGGCAACCATACCTCCTTTCCACCCAAGAACCAACCTGCCTTTATCTGCCTCTCTATCTTAAGTTTTCTATCTCCTCTCTCCTACCTGCAGCCTCTGCCTTGGAATACTAGTCTTTCTCCACAGGGGGATTCAAAGCAGCTTGTTTTAGTCTCTTCTCCTCCTTTTTATACACATGGCAACCTTGTGAAGTAGGTTAGGCTGAAAGTATTAAACTTGTCCATAATCACTCAGTGGGCTTCTACATCAACATGGAGATTTGAACTTGGCTCTCCCAGACCTTTCTCTGAAGCTCTAATTTATTTTATTTATATTTCAAACTTATAGGCCGCCTCTTCCCCAGGGGGCTAATCACTACAGCACACTGCCTTTCATAGTCTGCTACTGAACAGTATCAAGCACCCAGACCTAGTTAAGTCATCCAGGTTATGTAGTATTTAGTCGCCCAGTGGTTGCTTTCAGATCAAGGGTTGCCAAGCTCCAAGTTGGACCTAGAGATCACCTGGAATTACAACTGATATCCAGATAATGAAGCTATATCCCCTCTGGAGAAAATATCTGCTTTGGAGAATGAACTCTGTGGCATTTAATTCAACTGAGGCCTAACCTCTCTCCAAATTGTGTACTTTTCAGACTTCACCACAAAATCTCCAGGAATATTCCAACCTGGATCTGGAACTCTGAGTCTGACCACATAAGGCTCTCCCCCTGCTTTTTACTTGCAGAAACTGAAGCCTGGAACACTGTGGTTGCCTAGCAACAGATAGTGAAAGAATCTGTTGCTTATAGGTACAGGCTTCTTTAACCACCACCACCATCACCATGTATTTCTTAGACTTTATCTTTTTTTGCAAACTTCAGGTTTGCAGACAGATCACAGCTCCATTGACTGGATTTAAGTATACAAAGATTGGCTGACTTCATTACTAGAATTCACAATTTCTTTGCATAATAGGATTAGATGGGCCACCTCTCCTGTCTAAGCTTGTGGACCAAGTCCACTCTTCCTAGCAATGTCTGCTCTCTGCCCCTTCTTTTAGGAAAGTTATGTTATCCATTGCATGGTCTGAATGACCCAGGGTTGCCTAATCTCATCAAATCTATGAAGCCATGCAAGATAGTCTCTGGTTAGTATTTGGATGCAAGAGCACCAAGGAAATCCACGGTCACTACATAGTGATAGACAATGGCAAACCACCTTTGAAAATTTCTTGCCTTGAGAACTCTGCCATACATTCATTTTATTTATTTTATTTGGCTTTTATCCTTCCCTATCCCTGCAGGGCTCAGGGTGAGTCACAACAAATTTATAATACAATCAAAAAAATTGGCTGCAACTTGTCATCATTTTCCCCTACCACCAAATCATCCATGGACTGTGTAAAATATTTTTTACCGAGATCAATCTTTCTTTGAAATGGTGAAGTTAGGGTTGCATTGTCGTTAGTCATTTTTTAGGAAATGTAAGACAGTGCTGCTTTGAATGAGCCTTCTATTAATTTTGCTGGAAGACTTTTATTGTGTTTATGTGCTTCGTATATTGAATGGAGATTGCCTTGAACCTCAGTAAAAAAGCTGTTCATAATTATTTTTCTTCCAATACATAAATGAAGGGAAGAGAATACTTTTTTAATTCTAAAGGAATATTAATTAAATATTAAAAGGTTTTCTGGGAACACTCAGTGACTTGGTAATTGCAATGGACATTCATTAATAAGGACAATTAAGAAACCTTGCTGCTTTTGCAGTATAATTCCTGCAATGATCCAACTGAGGGTTTTTAATCACTACTCACTTTCTGAACTGATGGAGACACAGATGGATGGTGCAATCCAAGCTTGTTCCAAATGATCAAATGAAAACCAGTTTCCTGTGTACAGGCAAATAGTTAGTTGACAATAAGTTGGTCTGACATTCTACTCAGCTTTAGAGACACATTTTAGTGACACATACTTTGAAACAGTGGTGGGATTCAGCAGGCTCACACCACTTCAGCAGAAGTGGTTGTTAAAGTGGTGCTTGTAAACAACCAGTTGTTAAATTATTTGAATCCCACCACCGGAACCGGTTGTTAAATTATTTGAATCCCACCACTGCTTTGAAATAACTTTATGCTTGAGATCCATAGTAATTCTTTTGATTTAGAAATGGTTTTTTTAATTCCAAACTATAATTGGTGGTTTGGGGGAGGGGACAATACAATCTTCAGCAAGCATTTCACATGAGCAGCAGTGGTGGAGCAATAACGGGAACATCCGGGGACAACTGTCCTGGGAACTCTCTGTTAAGTCACATGGGGTGCAAAACCACCCTCAAAACCCCTCCCCCTTCCCCCCTCAGTCAGGCCCGGCCCTTACAGACTGCTCCAGCCAGCAGGATCAGCTGAAGCAGTGTTTATTGGTGTGGGGCTGGGACAAGGAGGGAAAGAGGCCCAGCCCTGCAGGCTATCTGAGACCACCCCACACCATAAAGGTAAGTGGGGTGCAGGGGTGGGGGCACAGCCTGGGCCCAGAAGGAGCCTTCTCCCCGCCACCCAAAGAGGACAGTCCGGCATCAGCCTTCTCCCCCCACCACCCAAAACAGCCAGACGGGCCTGCAGGGACCCGGCAGCAGCCTTTTCCCTCCCCGCCACCCAAAGAGGCCAGTCAGGCCAGCAGGAGCCTTCCCTCTCCCAGCAGATGCCTCCAGCACTCCAGCCTAAGCATTGTGCTTTTTTTTAAGCTGAGAAAGGGACCCTTTCTCTGCTTAAAAAAACAACCAAATGCCAAGGCTGCAGCGCCCCTCTCTCTGAGAGGTTCTGTCTCAAAGAGAGAAAGGAGCACTCCAGTCTTCTCTGATCATGGATCACAGGATCCATGGGAAGTTCTATCTCTCCCAGCTGCCCCAGCCCCATCAATCTTGCTCTGCCCATGGATCACAGGATTCATGGGCAGAACAAGCTCTCTTAGCCCCACCCCCAGCCCCTTTGAAATTACCTGGGGCAAAAATCATTGTTTGGTCATGGTGGTGGAGGGCGGTCACCTACCTGGGGTGGGCACAAAACTCAAATTTTGCCCCGGGCTCCATTTTTCCTAGCTATGCCTCTGATGAGCAGTGCAATACTTGAGGGGCGGGGGGAAGATAGTTGGGCCACAGCCAGGGATGGTACAGCCAGGCTGCAGCTGTGTTGCCTCTTAAGAGGCTTGCTGGCTACATTGTGACACTGCCTCAATTTATATGACTTACATGATTAACATTCGATTCTAGCCTGGATTGTGGGACCTCTTTCAGCTATTATAACCTATATAGATCACCATTCATCTCCCCCCCACACACACACACTACTGCCTAGGTTATTGACAGTTATTATACCCCCTGGTTCTGTATGATTTTTATTTGAGATTTAATCTCAAGAGTGGGGCTATTTTTTATCACCACCATGTTGTTTTAGATTTAGCTATATAGATTTTATCTATAGTTCTGGTTTTGAATCACTTGTATACTATTTATGTTGTGTGTCACCCTGAGTTCTACTATTTAAGGGGAGAGGAGGATATGTGTAAATAGATTTTATCATGAGTTCATTTATTATCTGTGCAAGTATAGTGCACACCAAATGTTAACCTTTGTTAGGGATAATTCAAATGACTAATTTATGTATACATTAATCACAAGCAGTAAAACCCATTGTGCTCAACAATACAATGGGCTCTAGACAGCTGTTGGGATAATAGTGACCATAAAGGGGGCCAATCTCTAATCCTTTTTCCCCTCCTTGGCCACCTTTTTGGTCTCCCCCCCTTCTTCTGTGTCTATCAGTCTCCATCCTGCCTCTCCATTTCCATAGGCAATCCCCACCCCTCATTTGCAAAGCTGGATCCCAGCTTTGACAAGGGGGAGCCAGCAGGGTGCTTGTCAAGATGGGGAGAGTTCTCCCCTTCTCTATAGGCACAAAGACCCCCCTCCCATTTGCAAAGCTGAATCCTGGCTTTGAAAATAGGGGAGAACCAGCAGGGTGCCTGTGAGGATGGGGAGAGTTCTCCCCATCTCCACAGGCAACCAGACCCCCCCTCCCATTTGCAAAGCTGAATCCTGGCATTGCAAATTGGGATGGGTGGGAAGGGAAGGAAGTCCCCCCAGTTAGCACACTGCCAACCTGCCCTCGAGTTGCACCTATTTCTTGGTGTGTGTATGTGCATATGGGCTTCCAGTCAGTATAGTATTTCATGTATTCTGTTTGATAGATGTATTCCAAAGGGGGGAAGAGATATATATAATCATCCAGACAGATGCACCACTTTGGTGGAGATCTTCTTGGTGAAGAATGGGCTAATTTTTTTAGGTGTGGGGAGGAACAAAACCAACCCCCTAGCCCTGCTTTTGCCTCTTGGAAAACTTTCAGGTTGCAGCTCTCAAATTCAAAATGTGAGAGGGCTATCAAGTGGATTCATTACTGTAAACATCTCCCTGGGGTCTCAGACAAGGAAAAGGGGGAGAAAAAAAGGCAGGGCTTCCATTAGCAGGGAATACTCAGATTGGAGATCTCAGTACTGAGAAATTCAATCTCCAAAGCCCCAAGAAAGAGGCATGTATGCACACACACTGCCTTGCTCACTCATTCTTGCAGGCACTTGATGAGGCACACATATGCATGCAGGTGCACATCTGCATGGGCTGAGGCTACTTGAGTTTTTCCAGATAGTTACCTGCTTATGTTTCCTCCTCCCTAGCTAATTTCACTCCAGATCTGCTGAGATCATGCAGGCTTGCTCAGAGAGCTCACTCCTCTTCTGGGCACCTTCTTGCATTCAGCTCCCCTCTCCAGGCTTCCCCCTAGGGGATGGAATCAGAGAGAGGTGGGAAGGGTGTTGCTGAGGATGCTGGAACATTGGTGGAGTCAGGAGGAGGAGGCTGCTGCTGTTTCCTCCTAAGAGAGGAAGGTGAGAAAAAGTGACAGGTTTGCTGAACAAAGAAGGCAGTGGCAAGCTCCACCACCAGCCTGAAGGGAGGCAGCCATGTGTGTGCAGCAATTGGATGGGAGTGTGTCATTGCCACCGTCTAGGCTTACTCTTTTACATATACTGATTGTGTTTCTTGTAATATATGGAACTTTACTAGTCACATAGACTGTAAGAGCATTATTCTCATCTGTTTTCCAAAATATTTGCACAGGTAAAAATAGACAATTATGCACCAGTTTCAAACTGAAATAATTCCTCATAATTGAATAGTAATGTATAAAGTAGTGCATATTTTCTGAAACTACACAGGGCAAATAAATATATGTTATACCATACCATATTATATATTGTCTGTTCAGAATGTGTAAAAGATATACATACAGTGTTGACATCCAGGGATTATACCAAGAAGAAAATTTCCAAAATTCCCCTTAGAAATCTGCAATATACTTTCTGTTGGCATCCAAAGCCAAATATTTTTACAACTGTTCATTGCACTTAAACAGAATGGTAGGAAAATCTCTTGGGATATTTCAACCACCAGGGATACTTTGTTGTTTCTTATTATCATGTAGGATCACATAAATGATGGATGTGTAATAAGAAATATAAAGCGATCAATACTGTTGAAACTGCTAGATGAAAATAAAAGCAAAAGTTATAATTGAGAGAACAGGAAATATATAAGGGGCTTTCTTTGGATTGAGAGAGAAGGAAGTCATAATGGCTTTGTATCAGATAGCTAGACATGAATTTGAAGACCTATAGAAAATGGATGAGACAATTAAAGAAAGGGGAATCATCATTTAGACCTCCTGCCAACAACTGAAAATAAAAAGGAAATTCAGGTTGGGCATAGTAGTTTTAGCATTCTCAGACACTGTCTCCAAACATTTTGGCATCCCTAAGACTGTTCACTTTGTTTATACTAGAATCCTCCAAACTTCTTGATAGACCTAATTAGTCTATTGAAATTTTATATATTCAAAACATCATGCTATTGTAGAGCTTTCACAGCAACAACAAATTCACTAAACACTAAATAAGACGAAATATGCATTTAGAGGTTAAAAAAAATTCACTTATTTTGTACCCTGGTTTTCTCCCCACTGGGGACCCAAAGCACCTTATATTCTTTTCCATTTTATCCCTGTAACAGTCCTGTGACTATGTCTGACCCAAGATCATTCAGCGAGCTTCAATAGCAGAAGTGGGGGTTCAAGCATGGGTCTTTCAGCTACTAGTTCAACATTTTTAATAACTATGCTACATTTTAGGACTACTGAATCTATGATGCTCAAGGTCCAGAAGTGAAAGTACCTGAACACTAAATTAAATATTTATGAAAATTGGAATGAGAACTGGCTGAAATTAGAACCTAACAACAATTTTCCCAAGGAAATACAATTAGCAGTGATATTCCTTAAGTAAGTCAACACCTGATTTTTGTTTTGTTTAGGTTTTAATAGACACTAGGGTTCAAAAAAATATAGGAGGTTGGTATGGGCTTTGTTACACCAATGTAAGGCTTTAATGAGGTACAGGGAGTTTAACAGGTGGGAACATGTTATTAGCCCTTTAAGGAACCTCACGGAGAGAGGAAGTCAAAACAGTGGCCGTTTCCACATGGCCAGCTGAGCGGGGGTGCATTGGCATAGTTTATGTTGTTCGCATGGACGGTCCTGCTGGGTGCACAGCCGAAAGCGCAGCCTTCACACAGGCTGCACTACTCCCAAATGGCTCTTACCTCCTGTCACCTTTGTCGTGTTGTAGAGGCCAGGGGACACACCCCCATGGCCAGAGTGACAGCTCTGGGGTCGGAGGCCAGGAAGCGTGTCCCCAAGCCTCCACAACGTGATGGAAGGTGACAGGAGGTAAGAGCCATTTGGGAGGGCCACGGAGAAAATGCCAGCTTCCATCCGGTGCCGTTCGCTTGGCACCAAATAGAAGCCGGTGTTTTTTTAAAAAAACCTCTCCCCCCCAAGCAAGGTGTAAAAGCGTGTCTTTGCACCTGCTGTGCAAACAGCGCCCCAGGGACAGTGTTTTTACCGTCCCTAGGGCTCTGTTTTCCGCCCATGTGAAAAAAGCCAGTGAGCCGGTATCCATTCTGTTATGAAAGGCAGATACTGCTGCCAAATACACCTTAACAGAAGAGTTGGCTAAGCCAGATCTCTTAAGGGACAATAAGTAGGAAAAGATCTTGTCAACAAGACAAGAGTCAGGGTCTAAATTTTGAGATTCTGCCTAGACAACAAATCTGGCCCATTTGGCTGAATAGAACTTTCTGGTAGAAGACTTCCTGGAAGTCATCAATGCAGACAAAACTTCATCTGGCCAACCTGTCTGGAAGCTACATTTTGGTGAAGAACCCATCCAATGCTCAGGAGGTCATTCAGGGGTAAACATAATTGTCTCCCTTTGGATAAGTTCCACAAGGGTCCAAACCAGGGCTATTAAAGACATCCCCAACCCTAGTTTCAAGTGACTTGGACACAGAGTCTGATTTCATGACCCCCGGAAGAAGATGTCTCACCATACAAAGATAAAAGATTTCTGGACTAGCTGTTTTTCATTAGATGATGCCCCCCCATAAAAAAGTAGTCCTAGCATAAAACAGTTTAGTGAGAACAGTATATTAACATCACAAAGCAATTTACCCTTTCACAAAGAACAAAAAAACCCCTACCTTGCATGTAACCACATCTATAAATTGGATGAATAAATAAAACATTATTTTAGCATATCTTCACTATTTCAGGATTTTTTAGCGGTTTTGTTACCATACTGCCCTGGCATTGGGTGAGGGTACTTGTTCACAAGTGTCCCTGACTGCTTGTCAGCCTAAAATGTGATGCTGGGCTTGCAGAGATGGGGAGCCCATTCTCTGGCAATGGCCAGGTCTATCGACAAGCCAGAAAACTCATTTATTCACTCATGCTCTCAGCCTGCTTGCCATAGCAGCACCTTCTCAGCTCCACACCCAAGGAAGGGTATATCCTCAGCATGATACAGCAGCCCTGCAGGATGGGTGCTCATCTCTATGTCTATTCCAGCCACAAAGGACCCTTGATTGCATTACGTCCCCAGATTGTCTTAACTCAGATACTTTCTTCTATGACTAACGGCTCCTGACCACCTTAGTTTGCATTTTATTGTCTCTCTGCTGTGATTTCATCAACTACCTGGACAGCTCCCTGCTACACACATCCATTGAATGTTTCTCCCATTGCTCCTAATCACCCTTCCCCTCTTCATTTCCATCTTGCATATCCCAAATCTAATTCCCAAAAGTCAAAGCCCACTGGACAGCTCCCAGGGGTCATCCAGACACCTCCCAAAGGTGGCCCTTCACCCTGTAAACGTCTTACCCTCCAAAGGTCCAATTGCTCGGTGCCACTGACACTTTCCATCTTTGTCGCTGTGTCCAACACATTGCCCCCGGAACCAAACACTGGTTGTTTGGCTCTAAACCCAGATCTTCTTCACATCATGATCAGGTTGTGTTATCCATATACCCCATATACCTCTCTTTTCCAAAACTATTTTCCCAACCTATTTATATCTTAGGAACTCTGTGTGTCTTCTGCACTGAACTGAGTACTTGTTAACCGAGTGCTTCCAACTCTGCAATAAAGATTGTCAAATTTGCCTTATTCTTCTCTCTATAGATCTTCTTCCAAGAGCTGACTTTCGCCTCCACTGGTATTAAAGATTTCCTACCCAGTCTCTCGCAATATTAATAAGCAGTCTTCTCTGAGCTAATATTCCCCATTTCATTGAGAGACTGCGTCTCCATCCTGGATAACAGCTTAATCATTTTGGATGGAAATGAATTGGCCTCCTTACTTCCTATTACAAGAGTGGAGCAACATTTCTGCAGACTATGAGTCCAAGGCTCATTCCACACATGCAGAATAATGCACTTTCAAACTGCTTTCAGTGCTCTCTGAAACTGTGTGGAATGGCAAAATCCACTTGCAAACAGTTGTGAGAGTGGTTATTTTGCGTGTGCGGAAGGGGCCCAAGTGTCTCCCAGAACAATAAATGTATCGCTTTTACACTAACAATGCCAATTTAATTGAAAAACACTCTTTAAGTAAAATAAAAAGGCATGTTTTCTTCTGTCAGGTTTTATACAAATAAATGAAGGTAACCAAGAAACCAAATTTTGTATGATTTCTTTTTACTAGAGTAAGCAAATTGAAATGAAAAGGACTTGTTAAAAGAACCGGTAAACCAAAGGTGAAGGACTAAATAGTAGTGATGTCGATAGTAGGGAAGGGTCCTATCCTGAAGGGGAAAGAGTGTCTTATTTTTATTCTGTCATACAGGGAATATGACAACCTGTAACTGATCCTGAGTGGATTACCTTCTCACCCTGAATATGATACTCCTCCATCCACCTTACCTGAGCTCGTTATGTACAAAGTGTCTGCTTCATGGCAGGGACAAATGTCCATCGCAGCAAGATTTCTTGTATAGATATATTTCCCTGAGCCCTGCTTTCAATTTTCATTCTCCCTGCTCCAAGCAACACCATTTTAAGCACAACTTTAATGTTCTTTGCCAACAGATGGGGGAAGATTTGCCAGTGAGCACAGCTTTTGTCCCAGACATTTTCCCTCCACCCACTACCAGCCCCTCCCACTTCCATTGACACTTCTCATACTTTTCAGATTTGTTATTACCTTCATTTTTGTTATTACTTTTATTTTTGTTATTTATTATGTTGATATACCAATATAAACAGAAAATCACTGCAAAATCGCTGTCTTTTATTGCATCTGAGAACCTCCAAATGGCAGATCTGTCATTTCCCTCACATTCTCACTTCCAGAGCCATTTCAGTTAACAACAGGATGGGGAGGGGGAGATGTCTGAATGATGATTTACAAATGGTGGGCCAACCATTTAATAACACGGCTCTCTCTCATTCTGCAGCAACAATGGGAGAAAGTGTGAGTGTGTGGAGGGGTGAAATATATCAGTTCTAGGGCATGGTTCCCTTTTTCAGCAGAGTGTGGTCCAGGGAATTGTTTTGCCTCTTTCTTTGAGGGGGCGGGGACATTTTTTGAAAGGGGCTATAATATTGATATAACTTCAACCACAGATATATCAATATAACTGCAATTTAAAGGATTTTAACAAAGCCTTTTGTCTTGCAACTACTGGGTGTGATGAGATCTCTGCCTTTAAGAGGGAGTTGATGGTCAAGAAAAGCATAGACCCTAGTGAGACTTCAGCAAGGAAGCTGCAGGGAGGCAGTGGATGCTTCCTCATGTGTAAACAGAGGAATGCAGCAAGAACAGACTATAGCCCCTTCACAGCTATGAGTCCCAAAGTAAGTGTTCCATAATGAGCCCTGCTTATCTTCCCATACTTCATCATTTTCCTGCATTTTGCATAAGCTAAGCCTAGTGAGGGTAGCTAGTATAACCACTGCCATGAAAATGACTCAAGAATCCTACATTCAAGGTATACTTCTTAGCAGTGTACATCATCTGAATTACACAAAAGCTGTGACAAACTGTTTAAATACAACTTTCTGTATAAAAATCATAAAGAAAAAAAGTTGAGAATTCCTAATGCAATCATTCTACTTTATTAAATAAGATCAAGTCATTTAGAACTTCAAAATCGGGATAAATCAGATGCAGGAATCTTGGAAACATGCTTTTCAGCTCTTAATCATTTGAGTTCCTTTTTGCATACATATTTTCCAATGCTAAATGTACAAAATGAAAATGATATGCTGTACAAATAGATTCATTAGAATGACAGACAGTATTCCAAATGTTGCTAGATTAATATACAGGCATTTTTTAAAAAAAATTGTACACATAGTACATATCCAGTAGAAATCTAGTGAGATAAGATTGCTACTGTGTTTTTAAAATTTACTGTTCAATGAGATTAGCAAAATATACACAACTGGACTAATCTTTATCACCAAGTAATCGATGTACTTTTAAATATTTTTTCTTTTAAAATAAACTGTCAATTGGATCATACAAAACGTATCTTGAATTTTTCTAACCAGTCTTTTTTTACTTGGGAGGATTTCTCTCCCTCCAATGTCTAGCACAGTCAATCTGAACAGTTATTAACTGCATAAAGAACCAATTCTTGAAGAGGAAGATGGAACACATAAAACATAATTTAACAATAAGAATTTTAGTGTGTAAACAATTTAAAAGCCTGTGCCAGTTGAGAAGCTTGCTGTAATTGTTGTCCAATATTTTACAACTCAGGAGCACTCTCACCACATATGAAAAATAATTGCATTGTCATTGCCACAAAGCCAACAGTTTCTGAAGGTATTATAAAATCCATTCAGTGACTGGTGCCATAAATTTGTCTTGACCTGTATGGCCCAGGCTAGCACAATCTTGTCAGATCTCAGAAGCTAAGCAGAGCTGGTGCTAGTTAGGGATGAGAACAATGGCCCTTTGGGAAAGCCAGGCTGGCAAGCCCCAGAAAGAGGGCATACGGCAACATATAGCAGATCTTGGCAAGTGACATTGGGTAGCATGGTGATGGCAATGGCAAGAGGGCATGATGGTGAAGCTAAGGAAGTGGTCAAGCCATTCCCTAAGGGGAGTGACTGAATGAGCCTGGTCTGGTTCCTGTTCTGAGGCCAATACTGACTGTTACAGTATGTATCAATATATCTAATTCTCAACAAGATGCTTTCCATGGACACGTAAATATGGACACTGGGGCCATTTACAGACAAGATATGTCTCCCTGTGCTTGCAGAACAATCTGAAACTAAAAAAAGTTCATTGTCAGGATAAACCCCCACCCAACATTAACAGAAGCAGTGCCTGTAGTTTTATAAAACAAAATACCATCTCAGTGGCCACTGCTAGGCAATCACAACAATATCACCAGTCCTCAATCTGTCAGCAAAATGCAGATAGAGCCCTTTTCGGGGCTGCTTTTACCTTTGATGGAAGATTTGCTGGTCCTGGGCCAACCAGTAACCACTTGGTAACTTGTTACTACTCAACTTTCAAGATTAGCCCAAGCTCAGCTTCAGTTGCCCACAAAAACCTGTGTGGTTTACTGGTTAGAGTTTCAGATTTGGATCTTGGACACCCAAGTTTGAAGCTCCGTTCTGCCATAGAGGCTGACCTTGGGCCATTCACACACACTCAGCCTAACCTACCTCACAGGCTTGTTGTGAAAATACAATGGAAGCAAGGAGAATGATGTGGACTGCTTTGTGAAGAAAAGTGGGCTATAAATGAAATGAATAATGTAGCTGAAGATGGGTGCCAGATAAAAAGATGGACTGGTGAGTGTGTGAGAAGGAAGCTTGAAAAGCTGAGGATATGTGGGCTGCCAGGAAGATGAAAAGAGGAAATTCTGTGAAGCTGAGGTTATAGAAGTAAGTGAGGTGTTTACCACAGATCCTTGTGGGTTGCCCACTATGCAACTGGCCTGGTCTGCCTGCTGGCATCTTGAATAATTTTCCAAAGGAGAGGTTGCCAAGTACAGGGAAAAAGGAAAAACTGAAGGTTGGCTGGGGGGTGAAAAGAGGAGAAGAAAGCCAGAAAATGGGAAAACTTAGTAGGCTTTTGGGAAAGGGATAATAGTGGAGAGTGAGGAATTGAGATGCCCCTTGCAAGTCCCTGCAGTTGCCTCATTTGTATGCTTCTAAGATAAATTAATCTAGTCTATCAGGATTTAACCAGTAAAATCTTAGAACTTGCAGAAAGTAAATTGATTCTAGGTGAAAAATCTAACGCAGTGTTCAATTATGATCTTGACAGATCAAGCAGCAGTAGTAATAAAAATAGTTCTGACACTGGTTGAGACAAACCATGAAGTGTTCCTGCTTAGACAATAATGAAGATGTTATCATGATAAAGACTATATTTTAATTCTAGAATTGATCTGTTCTTGATTTTAAGATCCCTCGCCACCTAGGTATGCAACAGTTACACTGATCATGCTTGTCAACCTCATCCAAAAGTGGAGGGGTAGATTTGTAGTGGTCTGAAATCGCTCTACCACTGCACAGTTGCACCATCTCCTAAGGAGTTTGAGGCAGTGCAAGGAGCTCAAACAACAAAAAAAATCCCTGGCCAACCTAACATCCTCTATTGCTGCCCAATGGACTATGCCACCCTAAACTGTGACGTAAGTTCTTAGGTGCTGTAGAAGTGTTCCCAGGCTGAAAGCCCTGTGGAAACCCAGTAAGTTCAGCTGCACCACCAGGAATGCTTCAGACTGCCTCACCCATGCTGGCATGGGTTCCTGCAACAGAGTGGTACTGGCACGCACAGCAAGTTCAAGTTCAGGTGCCATGCAGTACCCCACCAGCTTAGCAGCCCCTCCACCAGAATATTTGTCCCTTATGCTGGTGGAGTGGCCACCAGTGTTGGTGCAACCCAGCACTGTTTCCAAGGCTCCATTTCCACCTCCACTTCCTCAGCTTGGATTTCACTCTTCATTTCTTTAACATTTAAACTCCAAATAAAATCCTCTTTTAATTGGAAATTAAGTAATAACCAACTTTATTATAATGAAGTTTAAAACAAGATATGAGAAATGTTGCTGCTATTTTTTAGATCAATATTGTGGGCATGTCTGATTTGATAATTAGGGAAACCCGCAAGACCTTTATAAGAGGTATTTCTCCCTCCTCCTGTCACCTGTTCTTTAATATAATGGCTTATAGACAAAAGAAACTGGAAATGGAAAGTGCCACTTGGAGACGATTAAGTTACTACATCAATACATTATGATTGTTCGACCATTCCCCAAGCACAGAATTGAGATAGGGTTTAACTGAATTTCATGTATGAATAGCTGCTCTATATTTATTTATTTATTTATTTATTTATTTATTTATTTATTTATTTATTTATTTATTTATTTATTTATTTATTTATTTATTTATTTATTTATTTATTTATTTATTTATTTTTCTTTATTTATTTATTTTTTAAATTTATAAACAGCCCAATCCCCAAGGGGCTCTTGGGCTGCATCACAACCACTATGTACTGCCAAAACATAACAAGGGTCACGATAGTGACCAAATACACTAAAATCCATTAAAACAATTAAAACCATTTAAGCAGCGGACAGAAACAATAACAATAGTAATGATGGTGATGGCGTCCCGTAGCCCAATTCCTTTAAACTACTCCCCAAAAAAGAGAGGGAGCGTCCAAACGCTTCCTTAAAATAGCAACAAATATACAAATAAAGTATGTGGCCAGTGAACAAAAGCCTGGCGAGTGAAGCAAAGGAGGGGGGGGAGGGGGCTTAATTCCTCAGCTTAATTGGACACTCCAAAGGCCCGGTGGAACAACTCAGTCCCATAGCCCCCATGGAATTCACCAAGGGCCCGCAGGGCCCGGACAGCTGGAGGGAGAGCGTGTTCCATTCAGGCCGGAGCTAAAATGAAGGTCCTGGCTCGTGTGGAGGCCAGCCGCGATCATTGAGGGGCCAGGAACCAATTAGTAAATTGGCCTCTGCTGAACGCAGAGGCCGCAGTAGGAGCATATGGGGTAATGTGGTCTCTCAGGTACGAGGGTCCCAGGCCGCTGTAAGGCCTTTAAAGGTCAAAACCCACACCTTGAAGATGATTCGGAATCTCCACTGGGAGCCAATGCAGCTGGTGCAACACAGGTTGGATATGATCAATAAAGGCGCCCCTTCAGAGCATAGGGCGTGTCGCCGCGATGCTGGACCAGTTTCAGCTTCCGAACCAACCGGGCAAGGGAAGGCCCGCGTAGAGCGAAGTTACAATAATAGTCTAACCTGGAGGTGACCGCTGCATGGATCACTGTGGCTAGGTAATGCCTGGAGAGAGGAAGGGGGCCTGTACGCCGGGCCTGACGAAGGTGGAAAAAGGCAGTCCGAAGTTACAAGGGCCACCTGGGCCTCCATTGAAAGAGATCAATCCAGGTGGACCCCCCAGACTGGCGGACGGAGGATGCCGGCACCGTGGCTCCCTTCCCACTCCGCCGCAGCTGGAAATCCTCCACCCCCCCCCCCCCGCGCTATTAAAGGATCTCCATCTTCGATGGATTTTAGTTTCAGCCTGCTCTGTCGCTAAATCCAACCAGCAACCGGGCCCAAACAATGCTGTAGAGTTGCAGGGGCTGTGACAGCTCCCCCCTCCATCAACAGACCGAGGCTGAGTGTCATCAGCATACTGGATGACAGATCAGCCCAAAGCTCCGCACTAAAGCTGAGCAAGTGGTCGCGATATAGATGTTAAATAATAGCGGGGATAATAACGCCCCCTGGGGTACACCACAATGAAGTGGGCACTTCCGGGAGGCTTGATCCCCGCATTCACACCTGCTTACGCCGATCCCGGAGGAACGAGACAATCCATGGAAGAACAATGCCCCACACCCTGCAAACGGCCAGGCGGTGGGCCAAAAGGTCGTGGTCGACTCACATCAAACGCTGCTGTAAGGTCTAACAATGTCAGCAGCGCCGATCCGGGCCTCGGCCAAGTTGCATAATGGAGCGCATCTCAGACGGCGAGAAGAGCTGTCTCCTCGCCCCATGCCCAGCACGGAAGCCGGACTGGAAGGGGTCGAAAGCCGATGTGTCATCCAGGAAACCCTGAAGTTGCTCCAACACTACTCTCTCAACTACCTTCCTGCAGAAACGCAAAGATTCGAGACGGGGCGGTAATTGGTCAGATCCCCCGGATCTATCGATGGTCTTTTTTTCAAGAGTGGGCGGACCATCGCCTCCTTCAACCTATCCGGAAAAACTCCTTTGCTCAAGGGAGCTATTCGATGATATTCAACAGATGGGGTCGTGAACTCCTCACCGCAGGTTTTAATAAGCCAGGAGGGGCACGGATCCAGAGGACAAGTAGTAGGTCTAACAGCAGCCAGGGCCCTGTCAACTGCGGCTTCGGAGAGCAGAGAGAACTGGGCCAAACAAGGGCCAGAAGACGGCAAGGGAGCCTCCAGCTCACTCATTGTAGTCAATGTAGGAGGAAGGTCATATGAGCTTAATGGACTTTGTCTGCTAAAAAGCTCATAAATGCCTCTACAGCTAAGAGCCATTTGATAGGTTGTAGAACCTTCCGATAAAGAGGTTAAAGACTGAATTATACTGGCCAATTAGAAAGGTATGAGCTAGCAGATGCGAGAGAGGAGGAGAAGAATACTCTCTTCGCCTCCTTCGTCGCCATCTCATAGGCTTTCATAAACATCCTATGAGATGCTTGCGCAGCTCCGTCACGAGATTTCCTCCATACTCGCTCTAGTCGTCTAAGCGCCCGCTTCATCTGACGTAGCTCCTCCGTATACCACGGAGCTCGCCAGGAACGGGGGCGTAGAGGACGCTGGGGGGCAACAACCTCGATGGCATCGGAGAGCCGGGAGTTCCAGTCCTCCACCTGCTCATCGAGTGTGCCAGCAGGTTCAGGGTCCCGCAGAGCATTCAGGAAACCAAGTGGATCCATAAGTCTCCGCGGGCGGGCATAAATTGGCCCGTCGCCTAGACGGGCGTGTTGTGGCAGGTCCACCCGGACCTTCAGGGCGTAATGGTCGGACCATGGCACTCTGTCGACAGAGGATACGACCATATCGATCCCCAACCCAAAGACTAGGTCCAGCTCTTATGGTTGGCTTCTGCGGAGTGGGGCCAGAATTTACAAGGGAGAGGCCCAGCGCCGCCATGGATGACACTCAGGTCCACATTAATAGAATAACGAGGCGGCGCCGCATTATGGACATTGAAGTCACCCAAGACAATAAGTCTAGGGAACCGCAATGCCCAGTCTGCCACCACCTCCAGCAGGCGTGGCAGGCTGTCTCCCGGCGCGCTAGGCGACCGGTACACCAGAAGAACAGCCAACCTCTCCACGGCCAACCACTCAAGACCGACACATTCCATGCCGGGAATCTCTGGGACTGGGGCAGCCCTGAAGGGAATAGAATCACGGATGAACATTGCCACTCCACCCCCCCGGCCCCGGGTTCGTGACTGGTGGAGGCACGCGAAACCTGGTGGCGCGACCTCGCCTAAGGCAATGGTCTCGCCCTCACGCACCCAGGTTTCGGTGACACAAGCCAGGTCCACCTGCTGAACCCCGAGAAAATCTCGGAGTATGGCGGTCTTATTATTGATGGACCTGGCATTGATCAACACCAGGGACGAAGCGGAGTGTTCCTGAACCCTACCATCCTCGTTCCTCGAGATAGGTCGGAGGTCAGAAGGTGAACGAGCATATCCGTATCTCGTCCGCCTTCTATCAACAGGCCACCGCCTACCGCTATATTTACCCCGCCCTATCACCACTGGGATTCTTAATTTACCCTTACTTCCTCAGCACAGGCTACCCGGTTTACTGGCTTGTCAAAAGCAAGCCAACATAATCAATAATGCCAATCTGGTTCAAAGAACAAAGAAGCCTTCAATGTGCTTTTCCCAGCTTTCATGTCAATGGTATGCCAATAGGAATTGTTTCTGATCCCCTCATGCTGGTAAGTCATTTTTATTTTCAGCACTTTTTAAGTAATCCCATGAACCTGGCTTCCATGCAACCCTCCTCTGACTTCATATTCCCTATAAATCAATTGCACCAATCACAGTGCAAATTTTTGGGGACTCTCCTGCTTTCTTATTTCCATTGCCCAAACTGAGTTAGCAGCCCATAAGACCAGCATGCTTACACTGTGAGCCCTAGTTTACTTACAATGTCATCCTAATTAGAGTTATACCATTCTAATTCCACTGCTAAAAATCTTTAGTGAGAAACTTTTGGATGAATACCATCCCACTATAATATAGCTTGTATTGGTTATCAGCTCTGAAAACTTTTTCCTGGAAAACAATGGGTTGGATGTTTATGTCTCTTAAATGTATCCCACACTGGATAATCTCAACAAACTCCCTACACTCCTTCAGTATTCCTTTTACATATTTGTTATATAGGTTGTTATATAACAACCTTCCTGTCTGATTTGCTGTTCTTGATATATTCAGATAAATATTTCTTGGGTTTTTCATGCATTCAGCAGTTTGCTCTTGAATCTCTTCTTTACTTTCCTCATTATAAGCTAAACTTGTTTTGCCAGAGGCTATGATCGTTTTTATTTTTCTCATATGGGAAAAAAAATTCAACTTCTCAAAGGAATACTTTTTGTCTTTTATGACTTCCTTTGCTTCCCTCTTTGCATTTTCCTCTACCCTCTGTTACTGCTTCCCCTGGGCTTCCAACACAGCATCCTTTCCCTTCCTCATATTGTATCACAGGAAAAGAAATGGGGAAGGAAGACAAAATGGTGAGTGGAACAGGGATAAAATCCCCAGAACCGTGCTCAATAAGCAAAGGCTGCACTACTCCTGGACTTACTACCTAGCAGGCCAGCACTTTATTAAGTAATGAGATTTGGGGTGGTAGAGTTAAAAAAAACTCTAGAAAACTAAAAGCAGAAATTTGGTGCAGCTTGCAGGCAATCAGTTCACCATTTTTTTAAAGTTCACTTAACTTTATTATACCCACCAAGACAAAAGCAAGTGAGCAGTTTGCAGCAGAATCCTGAGTAAAGCTACACCTCTGTTCACTTCATTGTAAGGACAGATTTTTCATCATCTAAGTGTTTGCATGAAAGATGAGTATATTTACTCATTCATATTTAATTTTTCAGAAAGAAAATATATCTGTGCAAGGCCCTGTTACAGTCAGTGTTCATGTGGATTGGATAATGTCATTAGAAAATGTATTTAATTTCATAATAGTATTTATTTCTCAGCAAGTTTAATAAATTTAAAAATGCTGTCCATTATAAGTAGATAAAGCCATATGAAGTTACACAACTGTTCTTATTCAACTGTTTTCATTCAATATTTTTGATTGTTAATATTTAAACAAGTGAGGAACTGCAAAGAGGAGGGAAATTCCATTTTCACTGCTAAATCCTGTCTCCCTGCTTTTATGCCAGTTTCCACCAGTCTACTTCTGTATCCTGTCTTTCTCGATATATAGAGATCTTTTCCTCTTGCATCTTTAAGATCTCTGGTCTTCTAAAGTTAGTGTTGCAGTTAAATACATTCATTTTGATATCAAGGCAGTGTCTCTCAAGACAGGGTTTTTTCCAGGGAATATCGAAATGAGATAGCCTAGTTGCCTGAGTGCTTCAGAAGAATATTGATTACAGCTCTTTCATGTGACCTTCTGAAGTGCCTCATTGTTGGGCTATTAATAATGGTACATATTTGCAGGATAATAGCCAACACTTCCAGAGTCTCCATTATAATGTTTGCTTGTTGGTTGATTAATTCATAAGCCTAAGAGGGCCACCTGCCATTTCCCGCCATTGCTGGCAGATCTCAGTCACACATTGCCATCCTCCCCAAATCAATCATTTGAAACCTGACACATCTCCAGGTCTTCATTACATCATCCACAACACATAGCGGCAATGGGGACATCCAGGTTGGCTTGTCCTAGGCACCGCCATTGCCGTCACGTGTCGGTGGCAGGGCCAGGGGCTTGTTGGTGGTGTGGCCTGGCGGGGGTAGGAGAGGCGAGGGGGCATGGGGGCAGCTCATGCCCTGAGTGCAGTTTCCCCTCCCTTCATCACTGCATCATCCTGATACACTTTTGTTGTATGCCCTACAGTAGGAATTATTCTATGCCAGTGAGAGCCTGACCCTCAAAACAAAAGTGTATTTGATCCTAAATTTGTACCAATCACCGTACAAACCAAATCCCACAAATCAGAACCTGTATTTTTGGATGAATGTGAATCCTAATTCTGCTCTAATTTGACCAAAAGCAGTGGCCCCTAACTGTACCCAAGTAAACGTAGCCGCAAAGCAATGGCACAAACATCCCAATCCAGGGTCTGTGAAGGGCGTGGCCAGCCCAATCCTGGAGTCTGTGCAAGACCACATCACAGTGTTTATCCAGCCTGCCAGCATAGGTGGCACCTACACCAGCAGAGAGGGCAAACTGGGAGGCAGGTGATTACTGTGGAGCAAACCTTTGGACATTTACTGTAGTCTCTTTCACATGTCTTGTTTTTGCCTGTTGTATGATCCAAGCCACATTCTCTTTTTTTATGTGTTCTACATGTATGCGCTCCCATCATAGTCCCATTCCATGTTCTTTTAGTTTCTTTATCTAGTGTTTCTATGAGCGATTATAGAGTGATCTTTCCATTAAAAAAATCAGATTGGCATGGGTCTTTGTGCACAATTTCTTTTTTGGAATATTCCTCTCTGAGAATCCATATCCAACATCCCGCATGATCACTCCTCCTCCTTCCTTCTCTTCCACCCTCCTCCTCCTGTTCCATTCCTGAACCCTTGCCCCCTACTTCTCACAAAAAAATTATGCACACACTAGCAATAAATTGTTGATGCAAGTATATGGGCTAGAGAAAGCAACTGAATAAAATCAATAGTCCTCATATTGCATTAAAAATTAAATTATGCCAATATTTTTGAGCACCCTTTGCTACCAATGCATATTAAGCTGCAAACAAATTTTAAGGCCCACATAGCACTAGTGATAAATCAATTGACCTCACATTGCAGCCGAAGATATAAAGTAGTCCAATATTCTGTGAGTGCAATTTTCTTTTTTTCCTTATTTATGGATATTAGTTTGCAATTCAACAACAACTGTTATAACATCATACTTTCCAGAGGTACTACAGAAAGCATTCCATTTATTTTAATTATTCCTGTGGGACAATTGTGATAGGTAGATGACAGAGTCACATCATCCCTTCTGGCAGTGGGACAATGCTAGATATTAACAACAAAGAGATAATGGAGTGCAATATAAATAATCAGGAAGATAAAAAACGCATTGCACACCTGCTGCCACCACAATTTAATACGTGCAAAAGTGAAAGCTAATACAATATTTTGTATTTCACAAAAGTGAAAGCTAATACAATACAATATTAATACAAAGTTTTGACCTTTAAAGCCATTTGCGGCCTCAGACTTCATACCTGAGGGACCGTTTCTCCCCGTATTGCCCTGCCAGGCCCCTCCGCTCCTTGGAGGTGGACCTGTTGATGATCCCTGGACCCAAAGTGATCCGACTGGCCTCTACAAGGGCCAGGGCTTTTACAGCCCTGGTCCCTACTTGGTGGAACAGGCTTCCAGGTGAGATCAGGGCCCTGTGGGACATATAGAGCTTCCGCAGGGTCTGCAAAACGGACTTGTTCCGCCAGGCTTTTGGCCAGCTGGGGTAACATTGAATTTCACTATAAATTAACATGTAGCATGTAGCATGTGGCCTCCCGTGGGCACAAGGAAGAGGAGGAGGGGGAAAATAATTTCTTTCTGACACCATCAACAAATTATGGTTCTTTTAACTTTGTGAGGGTGGAATGTTTTAGCTGTTCATATTTTTAATATATTTAATTGTTGTGAACCACCCTGAGCCCCTTGGGGAAGGGTGGTATAAATTGAACAAATAAATAAATAAAATAAATATATACCTATCCCTAAACAAAGTGCAGGGTGAATATACAGAAAGCAAAATGCACATACAATCAAAAAGCACTATATGAGTCCAAACTGAATTCTTTCCAGACTTCACATAAAATACAAGGTCCGGTATATTAATCCCAACAACATGGGCAATATCAGTGAGATGTATATAATGGAATCAAAATCTTCTTGCAGAACTGGGTGCCAAATGTAAAGATGAACAATGGCACACTACTGGTATGTTGGAAAAATATCAGATTCTCTTCTGATTGATTTACAACCTCACTTGAGAGAACATCATAATCAGCTTGCCCCGTAGACCAAAATTAGTTAAGAGTGGTGGGTAACAACTGTACCTGGGATGTAGAAACTCCAATACATATTCCAGAATGCCACATGTGTTTGTTTAGCATTTTCGAAGCGAGTTCTTCATCAGTGCAAAATATCCTCAATGTTAAAGTTCATATAGTCATTGCATAATTCAGGGTTATCATGCCAAATTAATGATATTATGTCCCATGACAGATATTATGGTTGTATTCACTTTTGCACTTATTAAATTGTGGTGGCAGTAGGTGTGCAATGTGTTTTTAATCTTCCTGAGATTTTAGAGGTATAAAACAATCCTTGGTGAGGTGCCATTTTTAAATATAGAATTTCACATGTGCCACAGTCTTGCTGAGATGTTATAGCCAGGTCATCTTTCACTGCAAACAGTAACCTAAAGATGCATGCCAATAGAAAGGAGGTCATGGAGTCTCATGGAGGGAGAAGGAGACATGATTAGACCATGAAATTTTGAGGAAAGGAGAAGGTGCATGAAACTTTGCGTACTTTTCACAGAAATATTGACAGTTTTGAAATGATTGCTGATGAGATGAGTGCCAGGGACCACACATGCTCAACTGTACAGTACAGAACCAAAACAAAATCCTTGAGGCACAAGTACATACATCTTTTCCTGGTTTCTGTTTTCATTGAAGCAGTGGCCCTACTTTGGAGAGCTCAGTTTTGATCTATATTAATGGGTTTCCTTATTCCACAGTTTTCTTATTTTGCAGTTATTGCAGCATTGATAGTTTGCTTGGCTTATCCAGTATATTTAGTTAATTGGTGGGAAGTCATTGGAGCATGGGAGATATAGCGGTAGGCCCAGGCCAAATGCGAGACATAAGGTGAGATATGGGCATGCTCGCTTTCTGTCTGACCTGTGGCCTATCCCAATAGATGCAGGTTGGGTGGTAGGGGTTTTTTACTCTGTTCCAGAGCTGCTGTTGCTGGATGCGAGGTCAATCAACAACAAGTGTGCTATGCTCCGGGATGACTTCAGGGAGCAAGCCGTCAACCCTGCATGTGTCACAGAAACTTGGGTGAGGGAGGGAGAGATGGTCTCCCTCAATAACCTTGCTCCATATGTGGCAGTCCAGCAGCCTCGGACACAGGGCTGGGGGAGGCATGGCAATGCTAGTTCGGGATTCTACCTCCTTCAGGACATCCCCTGTCCCGGCGATCACTGGCATGGAGTTTTTGGGCCTTCACTGGGATCACCCTGAGAGGTTGGCTGTCTTGTTGGTGTACCGGTCACCTAGCACACGAGCAGACAGCCTGTCATGACTGCTGGAGGTCATCTTCAGGTGGGTGTTGCGGCATCCCTACTTGATTGTGTTGGGTGATTTCAATGTCCATGCTGATTCGGCCTCCTCTGTAGTGGCTGCTGATCTAGTGTCATCCATGGTAACTCTAGGCCTCTCTCTGGGAATCTCTAGGATCTCTCTGGGGATCCCACTCATCAGGGAGGCCACACTCTGAACCTGAACTTCGTGGCAAGAGTGCATGTGGCCTTATCCTCTATAAATAGAATGCTGTGGTCTGACCACTATATTCCAAGGGCCCGAATTGATATTGCCATGCCCCCCCTGTCTAGGCAAGGGGCATATTTGGGCCCACACACTATGACTAATGGACCCTGAGTGGTTCCAGGACATCCTGCTGGAGACCTCACCTACTGGCGACACTCTTGATGTGCTGGTAGAGAGCTGGGAAACCAGACTCTCTGAATCAATCAAGCTTGTTGCTCCAAGACAGAGGTGGAGTAAAGGGGAACAGTGTCCAGGGCACGTGCATGCCCTGTGCCCCTGCCATGGCACTGCCCGACCCGGAACACCCCCAGAATGACCCCAACACATCTCCAACACACCCTTGCACTGATGGGAGCCTGGGGCATTGCATCCCCTCCCCCATTGGCACTATGTCACTGCTCCAAACACCCTCTCTGCTCCCACGCCAGATCAGCTCTTTGGTTTACTGAGGAGCTGTGACAGATGAAATGGGAGCTGAGACAGCTTGAATGAGTGTGAAGGGTCAAGACACTCATATAGGATGCTTATGAAAGCCTATGATAATGTGATGAAGGAGGCAAAGAGAGTCTACTTTGCTTTCTCAATTGCGACTGCAAGCTCACACCCAGCGCAATTATTTAGGGTAATTCAAACTCTCACAAGGTCCAAAAGCTAAGGAACTGGCCTTCAGTTGTGAGACATTTGCAAGCCATTTTTCAGATAACATCTTCTCCCTCCGCCAAGCCCTTCCTGCCATGATTGATATAATAAGGAAACTGGAGGCCCCTTGGTCATCTTCTGGTCCGTGTTTGGACCACTTCAGTCAACTCAACCCTAATTATGCTGACAGGATTCTGGCAGCTGTAAGACCCACCACTTGTTCTTTTGATCCATGCCCTTCCAGGTTGGTGAAAGCCAGCAGGGAGGAGCTTTGGGGCCACCTGTTGAATATCATCAATAACTCCCTTGAGCAAGGAGTTTTTCCAGTTCAGCTTAAAGAGGCAGTGGTTCATCCGCTCCTGAAGAGGTCTCAATTAGATCCATTAAATCTAGCAAATTACCACCTCGTCTCGAATTTTTCATTTCTGGGCAAGGTAATTGAGCGAGCAGTAGTGGACCAACTTCAGAAATTCCTGGATGACACAGAGACATTGGATTCCTTCCAGTCCAGTTTCTGCACTGGCCACAGGACAGATACAGTTTTGCTGGCTGTCATGGACAAACTCTGGTTCCAGACAGATCGAGGTGGTTCTGCTCTGTTGTTGTTAGATCTCACTGCAGCATTCGATACAGTATATCACGACCTTCTGGTCGGCCATCTCGCTGAGATCAGAGTTTGTGGGACAGTCTTGAATTGGCTGTCCTCGTTTCTCCATGATCAGGGATAGCAGGTATCATCAGAGGGAGAGAACTTTGAACAGCACCCCATGATTTGTGGGGTGCCGCAATGGGCGATCCTCTCCCAGATGCTTTTCAACATCTACATGTGTCCTCTAGCTGGGTTATTGGAACTGTCTCAGCTCAAAGTTCAGATAGCTGAAACTGAAGCTTGGCTCTCTAACCCCTGGTATATACCTGTAAGTTACAACATAGCTCAACCCACCCTCACATTCCCATAATATCAGCATAATAAAGAATGGTGTGAACAGAAGCATTGTTTTGGGACAGGCAGTTCCCTCCTTCGGAGGATGGTAGATAAGAGAGAATGGTTAAACTCTATTGACTAGTTACATTGCAAGCAAGGGGGGCCTCCTTGGCCTCGAGTAATGATAATGGCCCGGCCAGATGTGGCCTTGATGCGGACATGTGAGATGCCAGGCTGAGAATGGCACGGCCTGACAATTGGTCCTCGAATGGCTCAAGATTAGCAGCTGCATTTTGTGTAGGTGCTTTCCTTCATTTCACTAGTTTCATAAATGTATAGTTTTCCAGACCCTGCAATTTGCAGTGACCTTTGGCACGCCATAAGGTATACTGACCAAACAAAAGGTCCTGTCAAATTAAAATGCAGTGTTCTGTTTGGGTACTCTGTAGGCTTGCTTTCTCCAAACACAGCTTATGGGACTCTCAGGAAATGTACAGAGGAGCACAGTGTGGATGCCTACTCAATGACCTAACCACAGGTTTTACTCTTGGTAGATGATCTATCATGCCCATAGCAGAAAAAGACAGCCTCTGGCTGAGATGTCACCTGCAAGATAGATTTCTTTGGCAAGAAACAGGAAGTAGCATGTTACAGTGCTCAATGATGTGACTCTGCAGTGGCGGAAGCAGTGTGTTTCTGAGGAAGAAAGTTCTGTGAGATGAATGAAGAGTTACTGGCTGAGGAAAATCAAAGAAATATTTAAAGGTTTGAAGCCAGTGACTGCAGGCATGACAGGATTCTGAAGGTTCTCCATTGAGAAGAGCATGGATGCCACAACATCTGCTGTAACTGCAATGAAAACATTACAAGACCTCAGTGTTCTAGGTCTAGAAAAAATTACACCCAAACACAACCCAGGCACCATCATTGTGTTTCTGTAGAGAACACAACAGAGGGGAAAACTCCATGTCCAAACAGATCACTGTAAGCCAGGACAGCAGTGCTCAACTAACACCATCCAAAAGGGTTACTGCTGGCCTCAGGAGGACTCATTTGGACCTGTAATGTTTTGCCCTTGGCCTGTTCCTTAAGGACACTTGTCAAGAGAGAATCTATTTTGTTTGCTAGAGGCCTAGTAAAACCTTTTTTGCCTTTCTCATGACCTCAGAGGGTTAAAAAAAAGTACCTATTCACTGCGATTGAGTGCTCTATCTCTTCAAGGTTATTGGGCATGAAATCAACTTCATTAATTTCAACCAGCTTGGACTGGTTAGTTGGAGAGTAATTGAAAAGGTTTCATTTGAGAGAGGGGGGGGTAGACCTGCTCATCATTCAGAATATTCTTATTGAAGTGTGCCCCGGTGCTATGTCCTTCTTCCTCAGATCCTGCTCAGATCCCGGTCAGCTTCCTTTTCCTCCACATTTCCCATCCTCTCAACCACTTCAGTCATCTCCTCTGCATTTTCCTCTGTTATCTCCTCTCACAACCTTCTTTGTGGTCGCTGTATGGTTAAAAATGAAGGCTGTCACATGTCTGGTGTTGTGCTCACAAAAACACTTAAGCATGTGTTGCAAACAAACTTTCAGCATTAATGTTTAATAACTTCAACGAAGCCAAACGTAATGGACACACTTTCCTCATGGTTATACACTGTGGCGTATCTAGGCAAACTGCAGCCCTGGGCAAAACCTGAGTTTGATGCACCCCCATGGGAGGCCACCCTTTCCCACCATGACCATACAATGATTTTTTCCACCAGGTTGTTTCAAAGTCACCACCAAATTATAGAACCGTGGTGGCGAACCTATGACACTCCAGATGTTCATGGCCTACAATTCCCATCAGCTCCTGCCAGCATGGCAGGGGGTGATGGGAATTGTAGACCATGAACATCTGGAGTGCCATAGGTTCACCACCACTGTTATAGAACATGCCCCAACTCACAAATCTGAACACAGCAATGGGCATGCCACACAGCAGAAATAATTTTTTGAAAACATTTTCAAAATGCTTTCAAAATGTTTTATTACTGCTATGAAAACATTTTATGGTGTTGTATCCAGTCCCCCCCAATTTGGGGAAACAGCATCACTTTCAATGTTATTTAAACTGGGAATCCCAGATTATCCCTTTAAGGTGGATTTAAAAGGAGAATCTGGGCTCCCTAGTTTAAACAAGTGATGCTGGAATCCACCCCCAAGCAGCGTCATTTTCAATGGTTTTTAAACTAGGGAGTCCAGATTCTCCTTTTAAATCCACCTTAAAGGGAGAATCTGGGGTCCCCAGTTTAAAAAACATTGAAAGTGATGCTGTTTTGGGGTGGATTATCCCCCACCCTGAAACAGCATCACTTTCAATGTTTAAATTGGTGACCTCAGATTCTCCCTTTAAATCCATGCTGAAGGGGGGGATTTAATAATAATAATAACCTTTATTAGGTATTGAGAGAATAAAAGAAAGAAAGAAAACAAGCATTGGCAGGAATGGGGTGGATTTAAAAGAAAAATCTGGCGAAATTTAGGGGGTGCCTGCTGTTAGGGGTGCAATTATTAAGATAGCAGCACCAAAAATTCAGAGTATCTTTGTGAGACCCTACTGATGATACCACCCAGGTCTGGTGAAGTTTGGCTCAGGGGGTCCAAAGTTATGGACCCTCAAAAGTGTAGCCCCCATCTCCTATTAGCTCCCATTGGAAACAATGGGGGATGAGGCACTTCCTTTGGGAGTCCAAAGTTATGGAACCAAACCTCACCAAACCTGTGTGATATCATCAGGAGAGTCTCCCAAAAAAATCCCTGAAATTTTGGTGCTGCTAGCCTAAAAACTGCGCCCTCTGCAGTCCAAAAACGAAAAAACACTGAAAATACAAAAAAAACACAAATGAACCTGCAGTTTTTGTGCCCCCCACAAGGGGGCGCCCTGAGCAACTGCCCACTTTGCCCAATGGGAGGAACGCCTCTGATTATACATACTCCTGAGAGAAACAGGTTGCAGAATGACTACACCACCCATCCCTACAAACAGAGATTTTACAGCGGCCTAGCTCTGAATGGGATTGCCTTAGGGTTGCCAATCTCAAGATGGGGATTGATCTCTTTGTAATTTTGGAAGATCTTCAGGCCTCACCTGGAGGCTGGCAATACTAGGTGGGGAAAAGTAACCTCTTGTGTGCAGAAGGTCCTTGCCTTGCAGTACATTTTACAGTTATGATAGCATATTCTCCAATTTGTAAATTTCGTTGTGCGTGCACAATGACAATAAAATGCCTATGCTTATGCTTAATTTCATGAGAAAGTGCTGTTTCTGCCATGAGTCCAAAGACTGTGAGTGTTAATTTTTTTGAGGAGGTGTCTGTTCAGTACAGAGGACTAACCAAAACAAAAATGGGCTCAGAATATAACTAGCAACCATAAACACAAAACAATACTGGATCCCTATCTATGGGTCACAATAAACTAATTGTGATATATCAGGCTAGAATCACAAAATATTCACTGACAACCATCATGGTATGCTAGATCCTCAGTCCATAAAAGTTCACAGAATCACACTCAGAAGATACTAGCATCTAATATGAGAAACTGGAGTACATGATACCAATCAATCATTAAATATTGCTTCATAGTGTTTTTCACCCTTTGTCAGCTTTCTTGTCAGTTCAATGCTGTTCTTTCACCTTTCAGAGAATTTATCTTGCTGCTTAATGCATGTCACACTCCTATGGGCTTAGCTGCCCACAGATAATTCTCTAGCACTAGAACATTCACATGGAACGTTCACATATACAAACACTCTTCAGGCTTCTCAGTTTCTCAGATATTTTGCCAAAATTCAAACTTCCATGTTCGCCTTGAATTTTGCTTTGGGTAGAATGTGATAGAAAATTAAGGAAACATGAATCTTTCTCTTATGGCTAGAACTTGATTGAAATAACCTTTGAAATGCTGAATTCCTTGTATAGGGCTTTTCTATTTTCAAGGCCCAGGATCCACCTAATGTAGAAATCAGTGCCAATATCATGAATATGTGTATTTATGTGAACTAACACATAGATTTGATATAGAGACATAAAGTTCATCATCAGTTTGAGGCAAAGCACAGTTTTTTTCAATGAGTTATTTTAAGCTATAGTTAGATGTTTGACCACTGAGCATGTTTGAGATTAGGTTCAAGAAGAAGTAACATTTCAATCTGACCTCTGTTTTTTTAAGATATTTAAAGTTGTTCATCATACAGAGCTAGGCATTTAATCTATCTGCATTTTTAAGCTTATTTCTTTTGTGATCTGGGTGATAGTTTCTCATTGCATTGTTTTTTTATTGTCATGGCTAGTTTTCTGTGCTTCCTCTCAAGGACTGATAGTCCCTTCATGTAAAGCTTTTGAAACAAAAGTGTCCAATGGGTTGCTTGTTGAGGTATTATTTTTAATGCAGATTTTGGGGTAAAAGACAATTAACCCACCCTGTCAATCATGTATAGCCTGTAACAACCAATTCAAAAATGTTGATCAATATGACACTTCTGGAGAAACTAACATTGTGACTTGAACTGAGCTGAGATTAATTAAAAGAAAAACAAAAATAAAAAACAAGAAGAATGACATTCTAGCTGAAGGGGAAGAGTTAGTTTCCATGATTAAATAAAATAACTGGCACTGACAGTAGAGGAGAGGAAAACACTATTAAAATTTAATGTATTTTCACAGGAGAGGTTAACCACGATTTTTTAAAATACTTAATATAAAGGTTTTATTTGATTTAAAATAAACCTTAATTAAACAAAGTGGCTGAAAATACATTAGCATATAACAAATGCCATACTAACATAAAGAAATAATCAAAATTTAGATTTTTGGAGAAAAAATTTCTTGGAGAAATGAAAGAGAGATTCTAGAATATTAAGGAAAACTAGGAGGAAGGTTCACAAAAAATGTGAAGGTTCATGCTTGAAGTACAGCCAACTGCATCTTTGTCAAAAGGGTAAAGAATTTTGCAGGTATATAATACTTCTTCCACCCTGTGTCAAGTCTGGACTCTCATCTGGCAACTCAAAGACTATGCCTGTTACACAGAGTTTTAGAGGTTTTTTTCCCATTATGAATCTAAGTACAGGGCAAGATCTGGAGGAATAACAGGGGTGTATTGGAGAGACATGGCTTCCATTGAAACAGAGGAGGGAAAAGAGAGCTGCCCCTGCTTCAGAGAAATGAAATCATGAGGAGAAAAAATTGATGGAGTAAGGTGAAAAAGAAAACAGACTGCCCTAGTAATGAGAAATCTGGACCAGAAATGCATAAACTGGGAAGGTATAAGAACATAAGAACATAAGAACTAGCCTGCTGGATCAGACCAGAGTCCATCTAGTCCAGCATTCTGCTACTCGCAGTGGCCCACCAGGTGCCTTTGGGAGCTCACATGCAGGATGTGAAAGCAATAGCCTTTCTTGCTGCTGCTGCTCCTGAGCACCTGGTCTGCTAAGGCATTTGCAATCTGAGATCAAGGAGGATCAAGATTGGTAGCCATAGATCGACTTCTCCTCCATAAATCTGTCCAAGCCCTTTTTAAAGCTATCCAGGTTAGTGGCCATCACCACCTCTTGTGGCAGAATATTCCAAACACCAATCACACGTTGCGTAAAGAAGTGTTTCCTTTTATTAGTCCTAATTCTTCCCCCCAGCATTTTCAATTAATGCCCCCTGGTTCTAGTATTGTGAGAAAGAGAGAAAAATTTCTCTCTGTCAACATTTTCTACCCCATGCATAATTTTATAGACTTCAATCATATCCCCCCTCAGACGTCTCCTCTCCAAACTAAAGAGTCCCAAACGCTGCAGCCTCTCCTCATAAGGAAAGTGCTCCAATCCTTCAATCATCCTCGTTGCCCTTCTCTACACTTTTTCTATCTCTTCTATATCCTTTTTGAGATGTGGCAACCAGAACTGTAGAAGGAATACCCTGATGACTCCTTGGTGAGAAAGAAGTAAAAGTTTTACATTTACTGTGCCTATCATTTTTACATGAATTAAATCCTCTGAATCCTCTGAATACGGATTGTGAGTTCTTGGCCCCTTATGCCTGCAGAGGGAGCAAACATACCGACACAGCTCCACACCATCTCCATTGCCTTCCCCCATAGAATTGGGCTGTAAGTCCCATTTTCTCCCTCCTATCCAGATGCCCAGTATTTAAGAGCTATTCTTATTGGATAGTCTTGAGTAATACGTTTCATAGGTATTTTGTTCTAGGAATTAAAATATATTTATGATTTTTAAGGTTTGTTTTAATTTTAAGCAGAGAGGATCAAATTACTGCAATCCATTAATTATATATTTAAAAACTCTGGTATTTTTGTTTAAGGTTTTGGTGCAAATAGTCCACTCACATCTAATCAAAAGTTTACTAAAGTGGTACTTGCCCTTTCCAGAAATAAGTATCTAATATCTTTTCTAGTGGTCCCAAACTGCCATTTTGTCACAGTATGTCAGTTGGTAGATTACACCTCATAACCTTGCTATTAAAAATTACATAGCTATATAAAATGCTAACAGATGGATACACTTTCAGTCCAAAAAAGCCCAATTTCTAGCAGAAAATACTTTAATAGCTTGGTTTGGTTTATTAATCTATGTATTTCATAGAACCTTGATAGCTAATGTCTTTTGGTAAAATCCACCTTGCAAAACTTTTACATGAGTTCCTCTGAAAAATGAACCGGTTTCAAAGTTTCTGAACTTTGGGGATCATTTGGGGATTTTTTTGTGGTTTTGTTCCTTTTTATATGGGGAAAAATAATTATAATGGGGGAAAAGATTTTAAAAGGAAAAAAACTGAACTGGATATAGTCTGCATTGTTATTTTAATATTCTCTCACTAGTCAGGTGTTCCATACTTGGATACTCTAGTGGATCACAGCTGGTACCTGTGTATGCAGAATTTTCTCCTTTCATTTCAACAGAGACAATGTGTCAGATCCCTGCACATCATGGCAGAAGCCTCAGATAGTGAGTCTGCAGAAAAGGAGGCTGTAGTTGGGCTACCAGAAGCCCAGCCAACTCAGCCTTCAGGAGTGGGCACAGGATCAGGGCCAGGGGCTCAGGCAACACCTGAGGACACAACCCCTGGGATGGAAACTGCTACCCCAAAGCTACTTCCAGATCCCAGCTCTGTCCTTCCCCTGTACCCGGCTGTTCAGTCAGGGGACAGCCTTTCAGCTCCTACACCCTCAGGGTCACCTGAACCCTGGGAACAGCAACAAAGGCAGCTGTGGAGCCACCTACAGGAGCAGAGGAGCAGCAGGTTGGCAGCTTTAGAGCAAGCAAGGAGAAACAGGGAGTTTTTGCAGGAGCCAGGGTAAGGGACTGCAGTTGGGGAGGTTGGTAATTATAGGCTATTCTGTATATAAGGCTGCAGTGTGGCAACAACGTTGTTTTGGGATGAGTGAGCCTTTCCTTGTGTTGTTCCTTGCCTTGGACATGTATTCAATAGAATTTATAAACTCAATTGTATGTCAAAGTACACCAGACCAAGTTAAGACTATAAATAGATACTATGATGGGAGATCAGTGATCAGGACTCTCACTTGAAAAAAAAGCTGATGGCTATTCAGCAAGTATAGTGTAGTGATTAAAGATTAGATTAAGACTGAAGTGACCACTGACCAAGGTTAAAAAACTGTGATGAAGCTTTTGTACTGACCTTGGGTCAGTCTTTCTTAACCTAAACTATCTCAGAGGATTGCTGTAAGAACTAAACAGAGGAGAGGACAGCCATACTTACCATTCTGAGCTCATTAGAGGAAAAGTGGTACAAAATATTATAAATGGATATAAGTACTTATTCAGGCAGGGGTCAGGATACAAGAGATCATGATGCACTTTCCTCTGTAGTTATTTCCTAATCTCTCTCTCTCTCTCTCTCTCTCTCTCTCACACACACACACACACACACACACACATTCTAAACAAGGGGAAAAATTACACTTATAGTTTTTTGTATATGTATTCCCTCCCATATTGGGAAAAGAGTACCCTCAAACAGAAAATGGTGGAATATTTCAATCAGGAAAATAAAAGGGGACAGGTTTAAATTACCATTTCAAGTACTGTGAGCTCAATTTAAATTAGAAGCATTCTGTGGCTATCAGTTTTTTTAAAAAACCAAACAAACAGGAAATACAGTCATACAATTTAGTTTGGCCTTGATTTGTCCTAAGGCCAAGGGAAAATCTTTAGAAATAAATCTATTGAAATGAATGGTATGGTAGCAGCACAACAGCTTTCAATATTTTTTCCAGGCTGAAATTTCCTGTCTGTGGCTTGCCAAGAAAATATATCAATGTATTGGAATTACTTATGAATTAACTTCTATGAGGGTACAATTTGATACCTAGCTAGTTGTTCATATTATAAAATAAAGATTTTCAACCTGTAATGACTAAGCAAGTGTGAAGAGAAAAAAAGTTTTGAAACACAACAAATACATGAAAGTTCATACGTACACACCTAAAACCTTTATCTTCATTCATTTCAGTTTCCAGAGCAGCTGGAAAATATATTTATTTCAAAAATACATTTATTTTTATTCTAGTTTTGTTTCATTGTTTAGTTATTTATTATTTATTTAGGAGATTTCTTTGCTGTCTCTTGAGAGTCCTGCTGGAGGCAGCTTCCAATTGAAATAATAATGTATCAATATAAAACTGCAAGCTATAAAAAACAAACCAAGGGACATAACATGAGTTAGTAACAAACATATTGACTTGGAGAGCTAAAACCATCCTATTTATCTTTCCCAGCTAATTCCTGTGGCCTCTGTTGAGATAAGTCTCCACCCCCCCCCCACCACCCCAGTTGCCATGTGATGAGGAGAAGAGCTGGGATTGGAACAAAATGTGCAGCTTTCCTTTTCTCTCTGAGCCCTCTATCAGCTCCCACCCTCTCCAAAACACTCCTTATCTTTCTTTAAAATACCTGGTATGGGGAATCTCGATCAGCATTTTTCCTGAAGTTACAATGTCTGCTCAGGTATACATGTTGTTTCTCTGATTTGTATTTTATCTCCCCTCCCATTTTACCCACTTTGGGACTTTCTGAAAAGAGTAAGGCTTCCCCGAGTTTGCTGAAGAATCCCCACATCTTTCCCTGGTCCCACTTTGTGGATTTTTTGATCAGCACTCTGGGGCCAGATTTAACATTAAATATATAGATGCCTTTTCCTTTGTTTTTCCTGAGCAACTTCACAAGGGATATTTAAATCACCTATTTAAATACATAAAAAGAATGCATTAAACATTTCCTTTCACAGCAGACATTCCCAGTCTCTACGGGAGTTATGTGTATTCTAATTAGTTCTGTTTTCATTTTAAAAAGAGATTCTAATCATGGATTTCTTGCATTGCATCTAGGATGTTCCTTAATTTAGACCCCTTGCTTCATGCCACCTCCATGCTGAAGATAATCTTCCCTTATTGAAAAGTTCCAATTTCCCCTTTATGTAACTTGCATGGTGCTTGATAAGACAGAAGAAGAAATCCTGTTAAACATCTGGCATGCTGCAGTACATGGCTGGTGCTTTATTTATGACTTTTATGTTGTAGGGGGGCCTGTATTAAACATTCCTAGCCTTGGCCTCCTTAGGTTTGTTCTCTTTTTGTTCTTTGACAAAAAGAGCTGTTGAGTATGGAACTTATTAGTTCTTTCACTAGAGATTCATACAGAAAAAAATCTTTGAATGCCAACAATATGGTAAAGTAATGAGAAGGAAATAAATAATGGCAAAATGATAATTCATTCAAATGCAGTATGACAGCAAGCCTATTGAAGTTCATAAATCCATGAAATGTTTGCTGTGATTGACACTCCTTTAAAAAGGTAGCATGAGATAGAGGAAGCAATGAAAAGCCACAAAATGCACATTCATTTTCCTTCCAAGCAGGAAACAAAAGGACTAACATGACAACACTGGTGCAGAAGATTTATTTAAAGATGCTGTTAATCTCTAGCCATTTTGTAGTTGATTAGACTGTGTGGCTTCAGTCAGGAGGAAGAAGAATCTTCTGTGGGAATTTGACATTTATAAGACATGGGATACAACCCACACATCAGTTATTGGGTTTAAAAGATATGGAACATAATATGGTAAATCATAGGGTTCATAATTAGCATTGTGTCCATAGTACAACACAGCTTACATTACCAATGACTATTATAAGCTTCAAAGTAACTGAAGAATGAATATAAATCTGCAACATACAGTTTTATATCACATTTCCAAGTCACTGGTATTAAGATAAACTTCTTTCTCATACCTTATATCTCTAGGAGAGGACAGTCCTAGCTTTCCATACTGAAAGCTGAAAAAATAATTTACAGATAATAGACAGGCTTTTCTCTTGACCACTGGTAGAATATCACTGTTCTACTGTTAATCAAACTGTTTTCCTCCATTTTATGGTTTTGGAATTATGGATCAAACAAGACCAGTTGTCAGAAGATCAGAGAACGGGTGTCCAGTGTGTTTCTCTTAATAAATATTTGAATTAGGGCTGTGGAAGTGGAAAGAGGAGCCCTACTTCATTCTCCTGACTTTTTTAAAAAAAAAACCTGAATCCAATATTTAATGCACTGTGGGGTAAAGTATAGTAGCATATCTATATTTGTCTCAACAGGGTAAAAGGATATCCTGGGTAGACTGTTTAAGGCACAGGTCAAATGTTTTAAATATCTGGGCCTGCAGCTTTACTATTGCGATTACAAACTGTGTGGCCAGTGTCTCAGCTATCATGCGTTTCTTCTATAATAAGGGCAAACAATATGTACCTGCGGCGCTTAAAGACTTTAATGCCAGGGTATCCCAGCAGCTTTTATATGTGGTTTCACTTTGGATAGGCTCCTGGTCCAATTCAGTCAAGCAGGTACAATCAAGATTCTTGTACAAACTCCTTGGTATACCTCATCGTGTGCCCTACACTATTTTGTGCAATGAGACTGGACAGCACCTCTTGGAGACAAGAGCCTGGCTTGCCACATACGAATTTTGGTTATGCCTCTGCTTTAACTATGAAGCCACTTCTTTGAATCACAAATCCTTACAGCTTCTTTATCACTCTGAATGGTGGGGCCATATTGAATCCGAAATCCTCATGCTAGGCTACTCTTTGAATTCCTTGGCCATGCTTTCATCTACAGAGATATTTCAGTCCTTGAAAAGGAGGCTGCTGGATCAAGAACATCAATTCTTAATCAAAAAGGCCACCAGGTCTTGCTCACCTCTAGCCCTGGGTATCCCCTGCATGGGGAGCAGGGGAGCTAAATATCTCTATCAAATAATTTCACCCAGATTACATAGAGCAGTGATGCGGGCTCGCTGCAATGCTTTTCCATCAGCTGCACTAAGAGGGAGATTTGCCAAAATCCCTTACCATCAAAGGCTTTGTGCATGCATTGGGGACTGTGTAGACGCCATAGTACATATCTTGCTCTACTGCCCCCTTTATACTGCACTTAGAACAAAACTGCTAACACAGCTGTTAGCTAAAAAACAGCATGCTTCCAATTCGCAGAAGATCATCTTCTTATTAGATGTAACTGATTCAACAGTCAAATTTCTTGACTTGTTTATAATTCAGAGTCCTCAGAGTAAACTTGACTAACATCTCCTTCCTTTGTATTTTTATTGTTATTTCTTTTTTCCTTCTCCTCCTTTGTTGGGCCTGAATGAACCTATTGTTTACAGAAATGCACTGTTATGCAGTGGTGGGATCCAAAAATTTTAATAACAGGTTCCGATGGTGGTGGGATTCAAACAGCGGTGCCGCCACACACACGCACCTCCAGTCCCTATTGGGCAGGGAGATTGCTTTAGTAACCCCTTCTCGGCACTCAGAAAAAAATAGTAACCACTTCTAGAGAAGTGGTGAGAACTGGTTGGATCCCACCTCTGCTGTTATGCCAATAAAGGTTGTTGATGTTGTTGTTGATTGTTTAAGGCCTCAGCACTGAAACAGGGATGCTGGCCTCCAGCTGAGGCCTGGGTATCTCCCAGAAGTACAGCTCATCTCCAGACTACAAAGACCAGTTTCCCAGGGGAAAGTGGATGCTTTGCAGGGTGGACTCTATGGCTTGGTACCCTGCTAAGGTTTCTGTCCTCCCCAGGCTCTACCCCTAAATTTCCAGATGCTTCTCAACCTGGAGCTGGCAGTAGGCTTGGTGACTCGAATATCCGGATCACCTAAAATGGCTAAATCATGGCCTATTCGAGCATATTTGGGCCATATTCAGCCCAAATATATGATTTCTGAATACAAGCTGATCTGAATAGAAAGTATTTAGATCAGCTTGTATATATTTGGCAGCATTCGGAGATCATTTAAACAATCCTCAAATGCCAGCTTCTCTTCCTCGAGATTTCCTGGCTGGCAAAGGCACCTGTAAGTTTCTCAGAGTCCTTAAAGGTTCCTCCTGGCTTCTTGCAGGCACTCTCTGGCTAGGGAGGGGTGGACTCTCTGTCAAACTGAAGAGAGTCCACACCTCCTTCTGCCTCGAACAAGGGAGGCTTGCGGTTTTTTCTCTCTTTCCAATCCTTCTATTTCTCCCAAGTGCTTCTCTTGCTGAAGCAAGAGAGGCATTTTGGAGAAAGAGAGAGGAACACTGGAAAGAGAGAGAATCACCAAGGCTCCCTTGTTGGAGGAGAGTATTGGCAATTCTGTTTCTTTCCAATCTTTCTCTCTCTTTCTTCCCAGTGCTTCTCTCACTTCCATACCATGCCCAAGCAAGAGAAACCACTTGAGAGAAAGAGAGAAGAACATTGGAAAGAGACCAAACAAAGGAGCCTTGGCAATTCTCCCACTTTGGAATCTTTTTCTGTCTTTCTCCAAAGCACTTCTCTCGTTTCCGTGCTATGAACATAAGAACATAAGAACATAAGAACTAGCCTGCTGGATCAGACCAGAGTCCATCTAGTCCAGCATTCTGCTACTCGCAGTGGCCCACCAGGTGCCTTTGGGAGCTCACATGCTATGCCGAAGTGAGAGAAGTGCTTAGGAGAAAGAAAGAGGAAGATTGGAAAGAGAGCGAATCGCCAAGGCTCTCTTGTTGGAGGGGAACCTTGGTGAATCTTTCTTTTCCCAATCTTTTTCTCTCTTTCTTCAAAGCGCTTCTCTCACTTCTGTGTCATGCCGAAGCAAGAGAAGCACTTGGCATCACAGATGACATCACTGCTTTATTTCAACACTATCTAACAACCAGCTACTTCCAATGGGACAATGATTACTATGAACAGACCGATGGGGTAGCCATGGGAAGCCTCCTCAGCACAGTGGTAGCCAATTTTTACATGGAACATTTTGAGAAACAAGCACTCAAAACAGCACCCAGGAAACCAGCAACTTGGTTCCGATTTGTGAATGACACTTTTACAAAATGTTCCATGTAAAAATTGGCTATCACTGGGCTGAGGGGGCTTCCCATGGCTACCCCATTACCTACAAACCTTCTTCAAACCCACCAGGAAAATACAGCAGATGTTATGTTCAGCAAAGGACAAGAGAGACCCCCTCATTTCTGCAGAAGTCTATCACATACCCTGCAGCTGTGGAAAGGTCTACATAGAAACCACAAAATGCAGCATTTGTATTAAGGAGCACAAAAGACACTGTCGGCTTAACCATCCTGAAAAATCTGCAGTTGCAGAACATGTGTTAAACAAAACTGGACACAACATTTTATTTGAGAACACTGAAATTCTGGACACACTGAAATTCTGGTCACACAGCACAGGGAGGCCATTGAAATTCATAAACACCAAGACAACTTCAATAAGAAAGAAGATACTCTGAAAATTAGCAAGCTTGGCTCCCAGTACTTAAAAAATGGACTGATAACCCCACCCGCAATACAATGCACTCAACCACACCTTTGCATATCAAATTCCACCCAAACACTTAATGATTGGTTCCCCACCCTGGGAAATGGACAATATACCACACTAAACTTTCTCTTCTAACTAGATACAGTGTGAAACAGACTTTTCTCTGTGATACACCTCTGAAGATGCCAGCCACAGATGCAGGCGAAACGTTAGGAATAAGATCCACCAGACCACAGACATACAGCTTAGAAAAACCACCAGAACCGATGGTGGTGGTGGTGGTGGTGGTGGTGGTGGTGGTGTGTGTGTGTTGGTGTGTGTGTGTGTGTGTGTGTGTGTGTGTGTGTGTGTGTGTGTGTGTGTGTGTACACATTTCTGAAATCTTATACATTGTCCTGTTAAAAACAACAAGAAAAATTAACTGCAGTCATTCATTGACAGGAATTTCTGAATGTATTCTTGGTGTAAGTCTCACTTACTTCATAATTTCTAAGTGGAAGTACAACCAAACAACTTTTACTTTAACCCCTCCCACATAACAATCAGAAATGGTTTGTTCCAGGGAGTTCAGGGAGAAACTTCAGCAATTCCTGTCCTCCCAAATCTGGACAGTACCTTGCTTGCTATAAAATTCCCTACCCTATTTTCCCCCTCATGGATAAGAAGATCCTTTAGTAGCAACATTCCAAGGTTTATCTCTCTATTCAGTCATTGCGGGTAGATGTGTGGCCCTTCCCGCTCAGTTATACCTTCCCCAATAAAACTCCAAACACGTTTTTTAAGTGGATAAGTAAACAGGCCATAGCCAAAGAACTTTATTAACAGAAAGCATAGGAAACAGATGGCACAGCAGGGGGGGGGGGTGATCCAAACCTCTGGGCAGCACTAGTGCTGTCCCCAGGGCAACCGATTCCTCAGCCCAGCTGCTGGAGGAATAAACCAAGTGAAAGATTGGAGTGAGACAAAGTCCAGACCGGTGAAGTGCCCATGACTGGAGGCCCCCTCCAACTTATGCTAGGGGTGGAAGCTTCTAAGCCCCCCACAGGGCGTCCCTACCTTGAGCTTGCTCCACCCCCACCTCTTAAGGAGGTGTACAACACAGGGAAGCTCCCCCAGCTCCCCTTTCCAGGGGATCATCCCCCATGTGCAACCCACCAATGGCTATGACAATAACAACGCTATAATCTTCACAACATAACAGGGACGGGTGGGTGGGAAAAGCCTCCATGTCCCGGCTCTGAATGGGGCCTGTCCACGAGGCAGGGCCTTTTATAGGTCCTTGGCCCAGCCCCCATTCAATTGACGATCATGGACATGAAATTGAGGTGTTAAGCCTTAGCTCCCTGTCATGATATACCACTTAACTTGCTCAGCACCAAGGACATCTTCTCCTCAGCACAGATGACTGCTCAAGCTAATGATGGCATGGCCTAGGAACGGCCCTTTATCCTTAGATGCCTGAGGTTTTGTGACAGTCCTGACTGTGTTCTATCCGTCCATACTGAGAGACCGTTTTAGAAAACGACTTTCAATTTTTTCTTATTTTTTGAATAAATCATTTCAGTAGAATAATGTAGTTTGATTTTATTAAACTACATAACACTTAGGAGTAACCCAGCTTGGAAAAGAAATAGGTTTTTAACATAGAGGATAGCAGTTTGCAAATGCAATTAGAACTGCAGGGTTTGAAACAGTTATTTGTATAAAGCAGTTAACTTGGGTAACAATCTTAGTTAGGCTTATATAGTATTATTCTTTCCAAGGAGACCCTTACTCTCATGCTCTAAGCTCCTGATCAGGAAGAAAGAGATCTTTATTGCCTGCCAATAAAGGAGGACTGATGGGTGAGTTATACCCTCCAAATGCTGGATTGCACACAGTAGATTTTGTAATATATCACAATATTCCAAAGTTCAAGGACTCTAACCCAGACTCTACAATAAGCTTCCACATGGTTTATTCACTCTCTTACCGCCAAGAGTTCTGGCGGCGTATGGAGCCCGCCGCATGCAAGCTATGCAAACGGGCCAAGCAGAGGTATCGACAGACAGCAGGTATGCAATTCCGCGACGAGATCGCTTCTTCCTTGCGCTTCATCTTCACGATAAACTCGGTGCCGTTACTTCGTTGGCGCCGGCTCGCCTGATCGCTGCTTCCTCTGACCCTGGAGGTCAGAGGACAGTGCGGGCGGGGCTGGCGACGCCCAGCAGATCTCCATCACTTCCAGGACATCGCGAGTGGGGGGCACAGAAGGGAGACAGCAGCCGCTACGCCGTTCGCACCGGGGCCGCCGAAGACGCCTTCCCAACAACAACAACCCTTTAAAGGGTTGTGTTGTTTAGGCGTACCTGAGGTCAGCTTCCTGGGGAGGGACGAGCTGAGCTGTCGCTTGTGTAACAGCGCCTGGGGCGGCGCTTTTAGCTCTCAGGCCGCTGGCACGGGCCGTATGAACGTGCTTTAAGTTTCCAGCCCTGGTTATGGATAGCACCTCCTTGTCTCTACCTTTGATAAGAATATAAAAGTATGAATTGCTTATTATATTATGGTGCCAACATGGCCTTCCATAACTGGCTGTTATTCTATTGGGGTGATGCATCTACTCTCAGGATGCCCAAGGTAGCTCATTACCATATTAACTCTCTACCCCTAGGTGTGAAAAGCCCAGCTCTTTTAGTACATATGATCTGTGAACTTGTATGAAAGGGGCTTAACCTATATTGACATGTAAAGGGATAAATTGAACTGACATAATCAATGAAATATTGATGATGTACAACTGATTGATGTATGAACAAATATAAAATTAAGTATTATTTGCTTCTGCCTTGGTCAGTGGACCTAATATTTTGCTGTACTAAATATATCCTTTTTATTCTTTTGCACCAGTCACCTCTAAAGTCTCTTATGGGTCTTGAATCTTTGGGGGCCTTCTCCTGATTCACAAAGTGTGAAAGCAATACTAACCCTGACATGTCTAGTTATAGCCTAAGCCACTCAACCATTAGGTCTAATTATAATTATCAGCAAACACTTTGAATAATATGAAGCATGGTGAAATTAGATGCAAGTGGCTCTGAGAAGGTCTAGAATAATTTTCATCTACCATTGAGCAGCTATAAAGCACATAAGATTATGAGAAAGGGCTCCTTTCTCATATCCCTATGAGAAACTCATACAATGCGTCAGATTCTCTTCATTCCTATAATATTGATGCTTAAGAGCCTTTTGGTGCACAATAGTAAGCTGTAGTACTGCAGTCCAAACTCTGTTTACATCCTGAGTTTGTTCCTGACAGAAGTCTGTTCAGGTAGCTGGCTCAAGGTTGACTCAGCCTTTCATCCTTCTGAGGTCAGTAGAATGAGTATATATACACCACTTGCTGGCAGTAAAGTGTAAATGACTGGGGAAGGCAATTGCAAACCAACCCATAAACATTGTCTAGTAAATGTTGTGATGTGATGTCAACCCACAGGTCACCATTGACTCTGTGCTCACACAGGCTACTACCTTTACCTAAGAGAAGCATGGGATTTGGGCAACATAGAGATCAGATCAATACATTCCTGAAAAAGTAGTAGTAAACTTTAGGAATACACCATATGTGTATATGTAATATTGGCAGCAGTAGGTTGGACTGGACATGAGGAGACAATGAGTTGGAAAGCTAAAGAAAATGTGACTGTAAAAAAGCCAAATGATTTGCTTTTGGCCAGAAGTTGTATGATTGCATTTAGCACAAATTTGTAATGCAGGTGATGCAATTCAGTTTAACTCGAGTTTCACCCAGAGAGATAAGACACTTTTCATATGTACATTCTGTTTTAAAACAGATTCCAGTTGACTTGAGGATTCTGTGAGAAGAGGAAAAATTCATTCCCATCCCAGTGTTGTCAAATCTGTATATGTCCATTGTTCAGGAAAGAATAGCAATTTTCAATAAAATTTTAATGCTGTCTCATCTGCCTAAAACTTGGCAGTCAGGAAGATCCCTTGGGTCAGGAAGGGTACAATCCCTAAGAATTGTGGCTTAATTGAATGGGAATGAGGTAACACATATATCCCTTTGACACAAACTGGGTAAAGAAAATAAATAGGCCTGATGAGTATAATACATTTAATACATAATACATTTTAAGAAAGGGAAAAAACAATTAATGCAAAAATGAATTGCAGTTTCTTTTTATGCTTTATCCCCTTTGGACATTTTATCCAATCTCTCTTATGCAGAGACAGCTGCTATTCAGTAATGTCTCTTTACATAAGGACCATTTCCAAGTGGTTTTGATAGAAACTTGAAATATTTTAGATTTTTTAAAAATAAAAACATTGTTTTTCCTAATCTCATATGGCAGAACATACTTTTTAAAATATTGGTTTCCAAAGAAAAGAATCTCTTCTGTGTGTAATTTTAAGATTTCTGGGCCAAATGAATGCCACGTGATTTTGAATATTATGCATTAAAATGGCCAGGCTGGTGAATATACTTTAGTGATAGGGTCAATAGGTTGCACAAAAAGCATCAGGAAGCACAGGAAGATTTTAATGAATTTGCCGTTTATTTTTGTGAATGTATTTTTTGCCTTTAAAGAGAATGTCATGCCCCCACAGAAACCTTTGTTATTTTCTCATTAAGTGTCTGTTATCCCTATAGCTGGCATGGGCTTAGTTCTTTGTATAGTCTTCTAAGAGAGGGAATTTTAGTTAGCCCCTGTCCCTTTAAGAAATTTTCCTATAGACAGTCTTCCTTTGTTTCCAGTAATGCCCCTGTTCAGTCAGTTAATCAGTTCAAGGTGCCTAGGGAGTTGGAAGGCAGCAGTATATGTTATGGCAAAAGGTGTATGGAGAGCATAAAGTTAAGGTTGACAGAAAGTAGAATCCAGACAAAGGAGTCAAGGAACCTAAAGAAAGGAAAGACAAATGGACTTTCTTGAAAGGAGCCAAGAACGGATAAAGTCTACAGCTTCAAGTTTGTTCCAGTCAAGCAAGTACTTTATTTTAGATCAATTCCCCACTTCAAAAATGAAACCCGATTCAAATCAGTTTGGTAAGAATTGGGAGCTTTTCAACAAGGATTCATGCTCCCCACCGCAGCTTCTACCGCCTTGCTCAAGGAAACGTGGCAGCCATGCAGGATTCCCCACTGGTGGAAATCAAATGCGCGATCCGCTCAGGGGGTTTCCTGATTGGCTGCCACGTTGTGCTGGGGTGGGAATTTTTTTCTTGAAATGACAAATGCACGTCTCCGCGAGCATGTGCAGACGGACTATGTGTCCACGAAATCAGAAGCCCTTTTTTCTCTCTCTTTTTGTTTGTTTGACACTATGTTTTTTAAAGAATAATAAGAACAGCAGAGCTCACTTGGGGTGAATGGCTGAGCGTGCGGGGAGAAGCTCCAGGTGGGTGGTGCTGAAAGCAGCTTCCGATCTCTGAATGGTGGTTTCTCACAGCTGCTAGGCTCGTTCCCCCCATCCCCGACCTCCCTCTCTCTCTCCCTCCCTCTCTCTCTATCTCTCTCCCCCACCATAGTCATTTCTGGCAAACTCTCTGGCGCACATTGTGCTTCCTGACAGCTGGCTCCTACCGGGCAAGCAGTCAGCCACAGCCTGGGACAGGCAAGGGCGCTCTCTGCAATGCCTCGAGGTTTTGCTCTTTCAAGTTCAGAGGGCATTTTGTTGCTGACTGCTGATCCAAAGCTGCCAAGTGGGGTTGTGGGGGGGGGGAGGGCTCCCCTTTCTGTGCTGGCCTCTGCGGGGGCCGCTTGCACGCTCCCATGCAAATGCCCCCCTCCACTCCACCGGCATAATTTCTGCTAGTGGAGAGGCGACCTATTAGGGTTTGACTGGCTGCTTGTGTCAATTTCAAGTGCATTTGCAGGTGTTGTTTTGTGTCACATTAACAGTTTTAACAGTGTTGCACAGGGCTTAAACTGCCACACACACACACCCCACACACACACCCTGCAGCTCAGATTTTTTTCTTCTTCTGTGGTTTCACTTTGATTGTGTTTAGTTTTCACTGCTGAGCATTCTGCATATTGCCATTTGTTCAGTTGGGCTTGCAACCCCCACCCCCAATTGGATTTGTTCTGTTGAGCCTGCACTGCCACAATGGCATTGGGTTCTGATGGACTTCTGTACATTGCTGTTGGTTCTGCTGGGCTTGTAAAAGTGCCCCTCTTGAGTTTCCACTGCATAGATTCTCTGGTTTGAGTTTGGTTCTGTTTGGCTCGGCATTTTAGCTTGTGGTTCTACTGGCATTACTGAGTTTTGCAATGGTTCTGTTGGGCTTGGTTCTTCTATGGGAGACACTGGACAAGTAATTGCTGCTTGAAGACATGGCTTTTTCCCTGGAAGCAACTTGGAGTGTCCTCCTCCCTTAGAATGGCTGTGAGCACCCTTTTCAGGGCTGATAGAATTGGACTCCATGGTCCAATCTACTTGAAATTTAGGGGTTACTTGAATGACAAGTGCCTGAAACTCTGCTGCAATTGTGGTGCCTGTAACTTTAAGAAAAAACCCTCCAGCCATTCATAATGTTTGGTATTCAAGAATATTGGGAATACCAATGTTTTCCAGATCCAATATATTCAAAACCTAAAAAAAATAGTTCTTTTTTTGCACACCTCCAGTTAAGAGTAGTTTTCTGGACCTTTATAAAGGGAAACACTAAAAGAAGAAATCTTACAAGATCTAAATCACTATTGCTGCTGCTGCTATCATCACACATTTTACTTCTACATATCACATTGCTTTTTTCTCCCACACTGGAGACTCAATGCAACTTATAAAGTAAAATATACATAAAGAGTACAAGTTGAAACAAAAAGAAACAAAAGTCAACAGGCCTCCAAACTTAAAACAAGTGATAAACTATGAGGACATCTTGAGTTCTGCTGGTTCCACTGACCTAGTTCACACAGAGCTAAGAGCTCATACCTTTAGTCAAGCACAAACTTAAAATTACCAATGGCGGTTTCTGCATGGGCTGAAAGCAACATCTTCAGCCCGGTAAAACACAGTTTTGGCGGGGACCCTTTGCACAGGCGCTGCTGCCAAATCGATGCAGCAGCGCTCTGTACCCCGCCAAAACAATGCTTTCAAAACTCGCTTGGGGAGCGAGTTTTCCTGCAAGCACCAGCTTCCATCCATGTGAATGGCAGCGGGTGGAAGCTGGCGTATTCCCCTTCCCGGCCCCAAATGCCTCCTTACCTCCTGCTGGCAGCCGTCGCTCTGCTGTCGCTCCAAGGAGGCCAGGAGACACGCCTCCTGGCCTCCGTAGCTGCAGCCATCACTCTGACCATGGGGGCATGTCCAGTGGTGGGATTCAGCAGGTTCGCACCACTTCGCCAGAACAGGTTGTTAAAATGGTGCTTGTAAACAACCAGTTGTTAAATTGTTTGAATCCAACCATCATAACTGGTTGTTAAATTATTTGAATCCCACTACTGGGCATGTCCCCTGGCCTCCTCAGAGCAACAACAGTGCGACAGCTGCCAACAGGAGGTAATGAAGTATTTGGGGCCGGGGAGGGGAATACGCAGCTGTGCGGAGCCTGCTCCAACATCTGTGCATCCCATGGGGCTGTTTGTGCGAACGGCCCCAGAGCCTGCATGGCCGTAATAAAACTGACTGACTGACTGCATCGGCATGATCAATGCCAATGCAGGCTCTCTCCCTTGGCTGTGTGGAAACAGCCAATGAAAAAAGATGCTGAATCCATGTCTTTTTCAGCTGGCTCAGTTTCCTCCAGAATAACTGGAAAGATCTGAACCTCACTTGAATTCAACAAAATCATCCAAAGTGACTGTATTACTTAAATGTATGCAAATGCTAGTGTACCCCTTCACAACTGCAGGATGCATCTCCTGCAGGAACATTATGCATTCAATTTATCTAACATACATTTATTTATGTATGTATGTATTTATTTATTATAATTGACATTGCATTGAGAACTTGGCTGTCATTGGAGTTAGTACAATAATATTGATTTCTGAAGAACTTATTGCTGAATATTCAGCCTCTATCCCAGATGAAATGAGTCTGAAATTGTGAGGTCAAGTACTCTTAGCTGACATTCTGAATAATTACAAGCCCCAAATCATAGGTTAGCTCAATTTTTCAGCCTTAACTAAAAATGAGCTGGCATGAAAACTCAATTTTCTAGTGAATTACACATTAATACTGCTTGTCCTACAGAGCCTTTTAATACAAAGTGAGAGTATGAAGAAACACACTTCTGGTACTTTAAAAGAGCTTTGCTATACAAAAGTGTTCTCTTTCATGCCAGTAGAATGTTCATGGATTACAGAATGTGCAGAATGTGGTATTATAGCTGTTGAGTTGAATCAAGACTACATTTTCTGATAAATGGAGAGGTGTAATTTGTGCCAATTTGCCAATCTTGCCATTCCTGAAAATCCCTTGCTGTCCAAGAGCAGTATTTCAGGAAGATCAGTGGGTTGCAGCAGGAAGGGTAGAGGCATTAAAGTTCTGTTCTACCAATGGAAGATCCTTCTGTTAGAGGAAAACTTGGTCTGGATCTAGACCATTGTTTATAAACTGTATTGCAAACCAGTGTGTTCCAAAGCTTATTCAATTGAAAGGTCAGTATTGGTGTATGGGTTCCTTGAAAGACTGCTGGTTAGACACAGGGAATGTGGTTAAGGAGAATTTGGGGCAGGAAGCTGTTCTATAGTATATTCAATTTAGTGATAATTAAGTCTAAGAGCTACTACACAAACGTTTACATGCCCTTGACATAAAATGATTCCCCAAATTGAAAATTTGAAAAGCACTACATTAAGTAATTATATAGTTATTCCTGCCCTAATTAGTAATTGCCAAGTTCCTTCCATGAACTAGTATGCACTATAAACTACTAATTCAATATGAAGAAGCTGACTCGCATCTAGTGGAAGAATTTCCACAAGTATTAATCCAATATGATGAAGCTGACTTGCATCTAGTGGAAGAATTTCCACAAGTAGAAGCAGAAGGCAGTTTTTGTCAATGCTTCCCTCCTGCTGCACTTCTTTGACTATTATGAGGAGTTGCTGGGGATCCCTCTTTCCCCAGGGGCACATTTTGAGGGGCATTTTGGACAGTGAGAAGAGTAGGCAGAGAAACTATATTGCATAGATGGAAAGGCTCTGATTATTGTCTGGCAAACTGGTCTGTGGCCATTGTCTGTAGCCAGGAGAGTGAAGAGCTCTGAAACTTTGCACAAAATATGTTGATAACCGTTCTCTAGGCCATTGCACAGTCAGGCTATTTTTCCTGTAAAAGTGCCTGGAGGAATTCTTGCCTTTTTACAGAAATTTCATATTGACGTCAGACTGGGAAAATCTTTTCCCATACTCAAGACAACCATTCTCTAGGCCATTAGACAGTCAAGCTACTTGTCCTGTAAGAGTGTCTTGGAGGAATTCCTGCCTTTTCACAGAGACTTTATTTTGACATCAGACTGGAAGGATCATTTTCCGCACACAAGACAGCAGTAGAGCAAGGGATTCTGTGATGTTGCTTGTATGAGTCCTAACGACAAGGGCTCCCTGTTGGGTAACACTTCCCTAGAAAAATTCAAGCATTACCCTGAATAGTTTTCAACTATGCAGTGGCTATGGGGTTGAGTTTCATTTAATTCAGCCTTGTCAGAATCTCCAGTTGAAAATTTAAGGTGGCAGCTGATATGAAAGGCCACTGCTGATAAACTGAGATTTTCTAAAAGTCTGAGTAGAGGGGAAGACCTTGATGGATTAAAGGTCTAACTCAGGATAAGGCAGCTTCATACAGTCACCTATGCAATAAGTAAAATTAACTTTTTTCCAGGCTCAAGGATATTTGGGCAAAATAAGATTTTAAAAAGGCATTGGGGGTATATATGAAAAACAAGGACACTCCCAGGGCTCTGCAAAAATCCATGTATATCAACTGGTTCAGATCCAATAATGGCACATGCAGATACAGGTGAACATCAAATGGCACATCTTTTTAAAAGAGAAGAAGAAGAAGAAAAGGAGTTTGGATTTATATCCCCCTTTCCAGTAGGAGACTCAAAGGGGCTTACCTTGCCCTTCCCCCTCACAACAAACACCCTGTGAAGTGGGTGGAGCTGAGAGAGCTCTGACAAGCTGTGACTAGCCAAAGGTCACCCAGCTGGCATGTGTGGGAGTGCAAAGGCTAATCTGAATTCCCCAGATAAGCCTCCACAGCTCAAGTGGCAGAGCGGGGAATCAAACCTGGTTCCTCCAGATTAGAATGCACTTGCTCTTAACCACCACGCCACTGCTGCTCCATGGAACTATCAACTAAGATGCCCAAATCCCTTTCCTGGTGTGTGACTGATAACACTGACCGCTGTAGCATGTATGTGAAGTTTGGATTTTTTTGCCCCTATGTACATCACTTTACATTTTGCTACATTAAACTGCATTTGCCATTTCATAGCCCACTCACCTAATTTATCAAGGTCCGCTTGGAGCTCTTCACAATCCTTTTGCGATGTGCCGGAAGCTGGGAGACAAGGTACGGTGTTCAGAGACAGTTGGGGGGAAATGGCGCCTTCCAGCCTGCTGCCATTCACACAGCAGCAGTTGGAAGATGCTGCTTCCAAAAAACCTCACTCAGGGAGCGAGGTTCGGAAGCAGTGTCTTTGCACCGCTTGGCGGTGGCGAGGCCAGCACTGCTGCATCAGGACACAGTTTTTAGCATCCCTGGGCCACTGTATTCCGCCCGTGTGGAAACAGCCAACGTTTTAATAGTTTAAGTAGTATTGTATTGTCGAAGGCTTTCACGGCCGGAATCACTGCTAGAACACGGCCATACAGCCCGGAAACCACACAGCACTTAAGTAGTATTGCTATTGTGAAATAATTTCATGATGAATTAACGTATTTTAAATTATGTGTGTAAGCTGCCCTGAGCCCAGTTCTGGCAGGGAAAGGACAGAGTAACAAATCCAGTAAATAAAGTAAGCAGGGCCTTTTCCAAGCCTTTTTTTTTTGCCTTTGAGGTAGGATTTATTGGTCCAGGCTAAACTAGGATTGCCTGCTCCAGGTTGGGAAATTTCTGGAAAGCTTGTGTTGTAATCAGAGAAGGGAAGAGACTGGGGAGAGAAAAGGTCTCTGCCAAATAGATTCCATCTTCCAAATCAGTTATTTTCTCCAAAGGGGACAGATTTCTATTTTATGAAATTCAGTTTTAATTCTGTGAGATCTCCAGGTCCCACCTGGATGTTGGCAAACCTAAGCCTGGCAGCAACTTGACTTGATACTACCCAACTTACATGACTGAACTAGCCCTGGCTGCTAGCCCACCCTATGAAAGCCATTGTGGTGATCAGTTAGACCTTCTCAGTAGGTTCTGAAAGGCTCAGGTTTGAATTCCCATCTTGCTGTAGAAGCTCACTGGGTGATTTGGGACCAGTCACATACTTTTAGTCTAATCTCACAGGGCTGTTATGAGGATAAAGAGAAGAGGAGAATAATATGAGCAGCTTATATTACCACCGTGGAAAAAGGTGGGATATAAAAGTATGGTAAATAAATAAAAAATATATAGCTGAAAACAGGAGACAGATAAAGCCAGCAGATATGGGGGTTGAGAGGAGGGGAACAGTGCCAAGGGCAATGTTTTGGAAACCTTCTTGGCTGTATTTCTGGACATTCCTGTCCTTGTAAGATGAAGTCTTAAGGATTATATGAATTCAAGGAGAACAAGGGTTGCATCAATATATCCAACATTATACAGAAGAAAAACAAATAACTTGATTCTATAAAGGGTTTCAAATCAGAACTGAAAAAACTAAACGATACCAAAATAAGAATCGCTATTATGAAGTTCAACATGTATGTCTTTTATAGCATTTCTTAGTTCTAATTTAATGTTCACAAACTGGCTTTTCTGCCATATTCTCTGGCAACTGCATAAACAAAGATTTGGTAGAGTAAAGCAGCTGTCCTAAGGTATTAGAATCCTGGATAAATAATACAAAGAACAAGCAATACAGCTAGAAATCTAGAGGTTACATTTAAAGTAGCAAAGGGAAAAATATTTTTAGAGTGACTCAGCAGTGAAAATCAGCTCCTTAAATTTTAGTCAGCTGTGACTACAACTTTTTGTCTATTGAGAATTAGCATAATTGCATGTACTAAGTACAGATAAGCATGCTGTTCAATCTGTATACTACAGAAAAAATAAAGTCAGCTCTCTGTTTCCAGCCATTGTACCCATTAATTTAATGCCTTCCATTCTCTGCTGGGTAGGGAAATTGTAAAGATTTTTTAAAAGCCTTGAACTTGAATACGGGAAATAATTGACTTCTCTCTCTCTCTCTCTCTCTCTCTCTCTCTCTCGTAACTGCTGCCACCATCTGACCATTGTAAGAATTGTCCACTGGGAGGGGCAAGACCCCCCAGGTTCCCTTCCAAGCTCTGAGGTCTTGCCTTGTTTTATTCTGTAATACATCCAGTCTGATTATTCTCCTTAAGGTGGTCAAGGCATTCATGGTCATTCCCACTTTATGAATCCTGTGAAATATATGAACTGGCTCACTCAACCAACAAATTCTCATTGCTGAGACCTTAAGTGAACATTAGGCTGCTTCTTGTCTGAGCCCAGATATGCTTTGGGAGTTATTTGTTTAAGATTTTAAACACATTTGTTTAAGGGTTCTGATTCAAATCAGGACCAAAGTGCATGGGGAAGGGTTAAGTCTCTGCCCCCCTTACCATTATTCTGACCTGAAATGGTACACAGAGCTACTATATGCTCTGGTGGGAAACTTATATTAAACACTCATGTGTAGATACTTGTAAACCATCAGTGGACATAAGTTGGGGCAGGTAGCTGAGCTGATAAAATTCCCAAAATGCTGGGCATTGGATCACATTGGCAATATCTGATACTACTTCTGTCTCCCTGACATGATTCTCAATTCAAATATTACCACTCTCAATAATACTGAAATTGGGAATTGCATTAGGGAAGCAGGAAACCTGTGGAGGTTGGAGCTGCCCCCCACTCCAGAGGTCAGATATACCCACATCTAAAATAAAGTTTAAAAGGGATATGTGCTACAAACCAGCTTGGGGGGGGGGGCATCCAGATAATGGGTTAAGTTGCTAGAGTCTGGAGGCCAGGTCTTCTACCCCCTAGAGAAAGTCTCAAAACCAACCTAGAGCTTACATCTTGAGTGAGAGCAAGTGGTGGCAGTTGTCCCAGGGCCAAGAGCTCTTTAAGGAACAGCTGGAATTAGAGGCACCACACTAATCAGTTCCCCTGCAAAATATCCAGAGAATGTGGAATGGGCCACTGATGTGGTGAAATGCCCCTTGGACTCCCACAATGCTTGTGTGTGTGGCTTGTGTGTGTGTGTAAAGCGCAGTCAAACACAGGAAATATATGGTGACCTCAGCAAGGGGCTTTCAAGACCACTGGGAAGCAGAGATGGTTTGCCATTGCCTTCCTCTGCAGAGTCTTCCTTGGTGGTCTTCCTTCCAAGTTCTGACCTTCCTTAGCTCCTGAATTCTAATGAGATCAGACTATACCATGATGCCTCCCCTCCCCTTCACCATAATGCTTAGCTTCCCTTAAAAAAATAATCATGTCCTCCTCAATTACAGATTTTTTTTTGCTGGTGTGTACTTCTAGATGTACATTTTCCCTGTGATGCACATAATATTTCCCTGGGCCCATTTCAGGTTGTAAAAACTGGTGGTAGGATTATCAGCACGAGAGGCGTTCCTCCCATTGGGCAAAGTGGGAAGTTGCCTAGGGTGCCCCCTTGTGGGGGGTGCAAAAACTGCAGGTTCATTTGTGGGATTTTTTGTATTTTCAGTCTACATGGCAACCCTGTAGAGTTTTCAAGGCAAGAGACATTCAGAGGCTGCCATCCAGTGGTAGGATTCAGCAACTTCACACCACTTTGACAGAACCAGTTGTTAACATGGTGGTTGTAAACAACCAGTTGTTAAATTATTTGAATCCCACCACCTGAACCGGTTGTTAAATTATTTAAATCCCACCACTGCTGCCATCCAAATATTACCCATGTTTGACCCAGTTTGGCTTCCAAGTTCTGACAGGATCCAGATTCCCTGGGTCATCCAGGTTAGGGCTTGCCTGAATATATAATAGACTTCTCCTGTTTTCTTTTCACCTGAAATGATAGTTGCCTAAGCCAGTGGCGTATCTGCCCATGTCTCTGAGCACAAGCCATCTGGTCATGTGGCACAAAATCCCCCCCCCCCACAGGACAGAGAGTCAGCCTCCCCGAGAGAGGCAACTCTGACAATGCATGTAGCCAAAACAGCCTAGCAGGAGCAGTCTGCTTTTTCAGTCAGCTGCCAGCTGAGTTAAAATAAGTGGGGGTGGGTCAGTGCCTTGGACTATGTTTTCAAGTTATGGTGAGCATTTCAACAAGATACCCAAGAGCCTTTGCTAAATATGCAAATTACCAATTTGCATATTTAGTAAAGGCTCATGGGTATCTTGTTGAAATGTTCACCATAACTTGAAAACATAGTCCAAGGCAGGACTGGGCCTGCTAAAAGCAGGGGGACTGGGCCACATCCCTGATTTCCATGCAGACCAGGGGGTGAGGCTGATGAAGACCCAACTTCGCAGGTAGGCATGGGGTGTGGGGGCATTCTTCCCTCCCAGGTTCCCAGCAGGATCCAGCAGCAGGGGTGTGCATGGGTAGGCCTCTGCACGGGGGTGGGGCTACTTGCGAGTGTGGGGGGCACCCAGAGGAGGTTTTGTCTTCGGGTGCCCTTTGCACCCCATACACCTCTGGCCTAAGCCTCCCCTCCTCAAATCCGAGAGAGGCAACAATAGAGTAGTGGAAGAGATTTGTATTGTAAGGAAGGCATACTTGCTTTATGAGTTATGGTCTTGAATCAGAGGTCCTCTTTCTCACATAGAGTTAATCTGATCCTTCATTATAACTGTGATTTTAAATTTTCTCTGGCTTTGTGTGAGTTAATCTCACTGTTGGAAATGGGTGAATTCATACTTCTTGATTCTGTAGATCAGACTATCTGCAACTAACACAAGCAAAACATTTGTGTGTTGCATCCTTAAGGATCTGCCTCTCATGGGAGTGAGGAAAGCTGATGCTTTATACATAAACATGAATTCCTCCTTAAGCCACTTACAGTGTACAAGGATTGGAAAAAATGAAAATGGTGTGCAGAGAAAGATCACATGCAATGATATTGTTCAGCCAGCACATTGGTAAATTACTCTGATTAGATGACATGCCTATCAGAAACATATCTACTCTGTCTCTCTGCCTTTCTCTTGCTACCTTGCGGAGCAGAAACAGAATCAGCAAAATTCCAGAGAATGTACAGAGAACTAATGGCTTTTCCTCATTGTTTCCAAATGCTGCTAATTTTACTGTTTTTTTTCTAATAACTGTATCAGTGAATGGCATGACTCAAAAATGCATGCCCCTTTTTTGTGGAAGTGGGTCATAACAGTGTCCTCCCACACATTCCCATTTGTCCAAGCTAATTGTTACGGCTTCATCTAACAGGTCTGTAATTTGCAAGGTCATTTTAAAATGCCCAGCTGATAAACAAATGCTCATAGACCAATCATATGCATGTTACTCAGAATTATGTCTTGCTTTGTTTAACCATCTTTTCACCAAATTAAGGGTAAGACTTAGTCCAATCTAAATTAACTGGGATTAAAGGCTTTCAAGGCTGGATTCAACTGGCTGTTGTGGGTTTTCTAGCTGTGTGGCTGTGACCTGGTAGTTTTTGTTCCTAATGTTTTGCCTGCATCTATGGCTGGCATCCTCTGAGGCATCTCACAAGGAGATGTGTTTCTCTTTGCCACCGAGAGAAACATATCCCCGTGTGACTTACCTCTGAAAATGCCAGTCATAGATGTGGGCAAAACATTAGCAGCAAAAGCTGCCAGACGACAGCCACATAGCCTGGAAATCCCACTTCAGTGGGAAATCCCAGCATCGGTTTTACTTCTGTGTAAACATTCATAGTGTATGCGTATACAAAGAAGAGACCCATTTTGTGTTTATTTATTTATTTAGAGCATATCTGTATCATCTCTTCAGGAAACCTACTTGGGACAGCTTCTAAATGAAATATGATAAAAACACCAATTGAGAACATCAGTTAAAAATAACAAGTTATTTACACAGAATTAAACAGCATTTTTTTAAAAAACCAGAATATGAGCAAATATAAAATCTGTAATTGTTTAAAAACAGTCTCATAAAACATGTTGAAGCAGACTTTAAAATAATCTGAAAGATTAACTCCTAATTAAAACTGTGTAAAAAAACCAAAATGTTTTAGTGTGGCAGTTAAAAGAGAGAAACTCTCTTGGTACCTTGGCAAGCCTCAAAGGGAAGGGCATGCCACAAATGAGGTGCCATCAGTGAAAAAGCCTTGTCTCTGATCACTACCCACTTTACCTCTCCAATCAAGAGCACAGAAAAGAGGGCTTGTGAGAAAGACCTTAACTGCTGGGATGGACAGTACAGGAGGACACAGTCCTTGAAATATCTGAATTCCAAGCCATTTGAGGTCTTATATGTAAGAACCAGCACATTAAAGTGTGCCTAAAAACAGTGCAAATTTTTGCAGCACAGGGGTTACACAGTCCTGTACTTTGTTGCCAGACAATTTTCAAAGGCAGCTTTATGTACAGCATATTTAGGAACCTGGTGTTGATATCATCAGAGCATGAATTTGTCCATGCTGAAATCATTTCAACCTCAGTAGTGGCATAGGGCAGGGAGGAATGACACCCTAAACAAAATGGTGCCCAGTCCCACCTCCTGTGCCCATCTCCATGACACCCCCACTTACTTTAGTTCAGCTGGCTGAAAAAGCAGACTGGTGGGAACTACACTTCTCAGGAGACTTTGCAAGCCCCAATTCCTGCAAAGGCCTCCCTAGGGGCGGGGGGGGGGGGTGTTGCAAGGCCTCCTGGAAAGTGTAGTTCTCCCCAGGCTGATTTTTCAGCTGGTTGCTCTTTGCAGCTGGCTGAACTAAGGTAAGGGAGGCATGGGGGGAACGACACTTCCCAGGAGACCTTCCTAGTCCCAACTGCAGAGACCTCCCTGGGAGGTGGGCAGGGGGGCTTTGTGGTTTCCCTCCTGCTGCACCAACAGGCTGCTCCATGGTTCCAGGCCTGGCAGGGTGGGGGAAGGGGAGGGGTGTGGAGGCAATTTTTCACCCCCACGTGACCCCAAAGGTGCATGCCCGGGGTGGCGGCGCCTCATCCTCCACCCCATTGCAGCTACATGACTGAACCTCAGTTCTCAAGGCAGGGTGAAGTTACCATATCAGTTAAACTTAGAAGAGGTCCTAGGCTCTATGGAGAAGACCTATACCTCCAACCAGGTCGGGATCCCACAGGCTATAAACCTACATTTTCACAGAGAGTTCAAACCTGGCAGGGTAGGCTGACTAAGCAGCTTTATCACTGGTTCTGGTGGGTTTTCTGGGCTGTGTGGCCATGGTCTGGTGGATTTTGTTCCTAACGTTTCATCTGCATCTGTGGCTGGCATCTTTAGAGGTGTATCACAGAGAAAAGTCTGTTTCACACTGTGTCTAAGTGAGAAGGGAAAGTTTACTGGGGTATATTGTCCCAGGTTCCTAAATGTTAGGAACAAAATCCACCAGACCATGACCACACAGCCCGGAAAACCAACCAGAACCAGTTGAATCCGGCCGTGAAAGCCTTCTACAATACAGCTTTATCATTGACAATGACAAACAGAACTTCAGTCATGTCTGGATTAATCTTTCGTTATTAGCCTCATCCATCCTATTATCTTCTCAGTTTTCCAGACACTTATCTAACTCAATTGTATATAAGAAACAGAGCTGGATAACATTCACATATTAATGGCACCTCTTCACAGGCGTAGCTCCCACGGGGAAATCCAGAGACAATGGACCTGGGCTCTCCCTGTGGGAGTCACGTGGGGGTGCAAAATCATCCAAGCGCCCCCCTCCTCCACCCCCTTCTGCAGTTGTCCTCCCCTTTTCATCCTCTTTGCCTCCCTCCTTGCCTGCTGTTGCCTCCTCGTCTTGCTCCCTCAGCTGCTCTCGCTCACTCTGTTTTCCTCTATATTTAAAAAATATTCACTCAGCTGGGTATTTATGTCTCCACTATCAGTGAACTTTTCCAGTTATGGTGAGTCCCAATTTCATTTTACAGTTTCCTAGTGTGGGGCCAGGACCGCATCTCTGGTCCTACACAGCTGAATTAGTTTAAGACTAAGGCCGTTTCCGCACGGCCAGGAGGCGCCCCCACGCCGGCAGGAGTTCTGTCGGCATGGAAAGCGGAGTTCGGGAGCCTGCTCAGCATCAGCGCAAGCCTGAGCAGGAAGGGTCGAGGCCGGTAGCGGCAGGCGGCAGGCGTGCCCTCATGCGACGGAGTCAGCCTCTGCGCCCTCCCGCTACTTTACGGGCAGTGTCCTCCTGGAAGTAGCCTGGCCGGACGCGTCCACAGTCTCGATCATCGCCGTCCCTCCTCGACCCTGGAGGTCGGAGGACAGTGTGGGGCGGGCTGTGACACCTTTCCCGCGAGGCGAATTTCAAAGGAGGACACCGACGATCTTGGCGAGAACGGGCGGAGACGGAGATTTCCCCGGGCGGCGATGTTCAAGACCGTTTTAGGAAGACGCTTCCCTTCCTCAACAACAACCCTTAAAGGTTGTTGTTTAGGGTGCTTGACGCCGCCTCTGGGGAGGGAAGAGCATGTCACGGCTGCCATGCTGCAGCAGCAGCCAGGTGCGAACGGCGGCCTGGGGGTGCCTTTTTTGGCGCCCCCAGGCCGTCATAAATGGGCCGTGCAGAAACGGCCTAAGTTAGAAAACACCCAAGAAGCAGTTTTGAAACAGAAGATAAGTTTACTAGACAGCATAAGTATCTGACCAGGGTGTCCCCTTAAGTAAGAGGCACCCCCACTTCATACAAAAGGACCAATTTTATAGACACAAAAATACAGACGTCATACAGTTCATCCCCTTACTCACGTATTCTAACCCATACCCCTTTCACGTGCTTTAAGCGTGAACCTTAAAATCCCATTGGATAGTTCTGTCTCGTTGTCACATCTAGACAGCCTCTATTCTACATGTTACATTCCTTCTGTTATTCAAACACTGCATGCTGTTAGCTCATGGCCCTCTCTGCCCATATGCAAAGGGCTGCAATAAAACTAGCCTGCTGTCTTTCTTGTTTCCAAGAAAAAACCTGTTTTATTTATTTTTATTATTTCTAAGTTTGCTCCCAAAGAGAGAGATGTATCCCTTAGGGCATGCAGGTCTGAATCTACATTCTTTGAGATCATAAAACTTCCCTTCAATTCCCCAGTTTGAAATGTTAAAACATGATTTTAACAGATTATACAATGATTCTAACACAATAGAATTATAGTGAAATACTAATACATGTGAATCTCTCATTATCATTTCTGTGTTCATTTAACTATATAGAAAAACACTTTTTCCTATTTTAACTAATCACATTCTATAGCTAGTTCTGAAAACAAAGTTTATGTCTGCTGTCATGTTGGCTCTTTAGTGACAAGATCTTAAAGATGTTATCTTTGCTTGCCTGCATACTCACTGACAAGCTTCTAACATTCCTTTTTGACCTGCTGCTAACATGCAGTCTTGCTAGTCACTATACAGAAGTGCCATTTTGATTCTTAGCATCTTTGGTTCATATGAATTTCCATATTCCTTAATCAAATACAAATTTATAGACATTCTGATCCATCTCCACACCAGCATCCTCAAAGCATCTGAAAATCACTACTTTGTAATTTGCCTTCATCCTTTTCTGCCTCTCCAAAAAGATATTTTCCCCAAAGTGTCTCCCAGCATCTTCAGAGCCTGCATGCAAATGAGCCTTCTTCTCATTTGCTCTCATTCACTTTCAGTTTTGATTTTGCTTCATGAGGGAGGGGGGTGAGAAATGGCTGGGATAGAGCCAGCCAAGCCGGGAGAGTGTAGAAGAGATCATGCATGCCCTTCTGAAAATTGCATTGGTAAGTTTTAAAACAAAATAAAAGATGTTCGTTTAGTTTCAGTTTTACAGGGGGCTTCACTAGGAGGCTTATACAAACAAAAACTAGTTTGTGGCTTTTACCTGTTTTCTTCCAGCATAAGCTCAGTATTATATCTGTGAATTGCATTTGCATGAGATCTTTAATGCACTGAATATGAAAATAATCCCTTTATAGGTAATGCAGTTTTATAGTGCTAAACAGCACACAAGCAGCATGAATTTTGGAAATGCAGAATCTGAAGAATTTACAAAATAATTTCATAAATGCTAGAATGCATCCAGCCATGAAACTTGAACACTTGAACCTGCAAAGTTTTAATTAGTAGTTTTCTTTATATTATGTATAAGCCATATAGTTAAAAAATTATGCATATACATATAGTTAAAAAAATATGCATATACATGTATGTGATGTAAGTGTTGCATACTTGATTCCACTTGAAAAAGATGTATTTTTAAACCTTCCAGTCTTCCCCCTTGCTATTTTAGTTGGCTGTGGCTATTTTGTTTTTGGTATAGCTTTTAGCAAATAATTTTATAATACCGAGTCTCTCAAAGTAAGTGCAGAATGTGGTTTTTCACTATAAATAGTGGAATCAATAGTTAGCTAAGGGGTGCAGGTCATATTGCTCCAACCGCCAGATGGTGGCTGGAGATCTGGAATTACAAATGATTTCCAGGTACAGAGATCAGTTCACCAGGAGAAAATGGCAACTTTGTATAGTGGATTCTGCATTGCACTCCACGGAAATCTGTCTTCTCTCTGAACCCCCCAGGTTTCACCTTGAAAATCTCCAGGTATTTCCCAGTCCGGAGCAGGCAACCCTCGTTCTGCACAGTGTAGAATGTTTTAATGATAGCTATCTTCAATGTTTGTGATGTCTAAATTGAAAACAAAGAAGCCTAGAAGAAAGAGCAGGGGACACAAACACATAGTTGTTCATAATTTCCTCTGCATCTGGGATTATAGAGAGTGATGTGTTGGAATGCTTGGAGTAAATTCCCCATACTAAACTCCCTAAGGTTCAACAAAAAGGTCAAAGGTCAAAGTCCGATGTTGCCTCTTGGCACTGGTATTCAGAGGTTTACTGCCTCTGAATGTGGAAGTTCTGCAAAGTTTCAGCACTCAAAACAGATTTTTCAAGAGCAAGCCAAGAAAGTAGATTCTGAGTTTGTGCCCAAGCAGCCCACAGCAGCTTCTGGCCTTGGCTACCCAGGCTGATGAATACTCACCATATAAATTCAAAATAATACATAAGCCCCCTCTCTCTCCAGGAAGAACCTTTGGGTCATCCTGGGGTTACTTTGGGCTGCACCCTTAGCAATTAGCGGACAAATCTGCAGTGCTTGGAGTTCTTGTAGATACAAGTGTGAAATAGGCATTCAGAGAAAGAGATGGAAATCCAGGCTTACATGTACTGTGGCTAATTTGGGCAAGTTTGATATTAATCCAAATTTGCTATTATTTCTCGCAGTGCTTGGGAGCAATGCAAAGGAATGAGCGGAGGGTAATGAAACATTATTCACAGCAGTAATAAAACATTTTGAAAGCATTTTAAGTCGCATGTCACTTAAAATACTTTAAAGTATTATAACAGTTGTTAAACATTTTGAAAGTATTTTGAAAGTGTTGTCATTTTTTTATTGCTGTGTGCCATGGCCCATTGCTATGTTCAGATTTATGAGCTGAGAAATGTTCTATAATGTGATAGTGGCTTTGAGATGACTTGGTGCAAAAAAATCGTTCTTTGGTTGTAGTGGGGGAGGGTGGCTGCTCATGGTGAGGGGCAGCAAAACTCAAGATTTTGCCCCGGGCTCCATTTTTCCTAGCTATGCCTCTGCACCTCATCAGATCCCCTGATGGTCTCTTCCAGATGTTTTCTGTATGTTGAAGAACATGGAGAACAAGATGGACTGCTGCAGATGCCCCTAACATAAATGTCATAGAGTAAGATCCTTCAATGGTTATCCAAAAGAGCAGGTCAACTTCTGCCCCATTTTAATAGCTACTTGTAAAATGGCTGCAGCTTCTGGGAATTAAAAATACATATATATTTTCTTGCATGAATGTAAAACAATTTAATTGGATTCTCTCTCACCAGGTTCTAATGACATACTTATTTTTTTAAAGCTACTCTTTGCATATCATGGTTTGGGTAGCCCTACTGTTTATTATTGATTTCTTTTTTATTTTTGTGTTAATGTTCATTATAATTTTTCCATGTTGTAAACAGCTCTTGACACCTTGGTTAAGGTGGAAAAGCAATACAAAACAAAATTAATAATAATGGGATTGCAGCCTTTGTTTTATGTCTTGCAATTGTTACCACTGCTCAATTTAAATCGCTGGTGCTAATTATTTAGTTAACAAATATTGGGTCTAATGAACAACTGTCAACTTCGTTTTGTTGTATTAGTGTGCTTGCACATTTCCAATGAATGTGTGAGCAAAGTTTTCTATTTCCTTTTAACAATATGTAGACTATTTAACACCATTTTGGATAACAGCCCTCTATGCTCAGTATTGAGAAATTGCCTTGCCAAACTGACACCCTTGTGTTCCAGCCTAGGTTATGTCATGCTGATAATTAGACTTACTACACATGTGACTTGTTGGCCATTTATGCACTTGTGGCCTGCTCTGAAGTGAGTGCACATTTCCTTTGGGTAAGATTATCTATGCCCAAGTTTCCCCTCTTCAGAACTCACTGCGCTCTCAATTTTGATTCTCCATGTGGTTTCTAAAACCTGTGGAAGTGTGATTTTTTTTTATCTCGCTTCATAGGGAAAGTGAATGAGACCCATGTGCATTTAAATTTATTCAGGTTTTCTGCTCCTCTCCAGCTTTCCTTGCGTACACAGGAGCAATTCTGCCACTTTTTGTGGCCAGCATTTCAGGGAGATCAATGGGGCTCCTTTAAAAAAAAAGTAACACCATGTATCTAACACAGGAGTTTTAGACCTTTAAAATGTCCTGTCCCCAGGTAAGGTGACAGGCAACTTCCCCAAATAGATGTTGCAGAAACAACCAGTAAGTAGGGGGGTCAGTAAAATGGCAGCTTGACTTGGCAGGAATCTTTAGGGCTCTTCCTCACTTGTAAATGAAGAAACACAGGGAAACCCCAATATAGAGAAAAATCCTTGGAGTATGTACTGCCCACATAAATAGCCACAATATCATGTTACCTCTTTGAAGTATGTAGAAAATGTACATTGCTTTAATGTTCTGCTTGAATGCATGACTCCATTTATTTCGGCAAAAGCATGATCATGGTCTTAAATAGGCTGATTGATGCCAGCTGTTCCACCATAACTGTGGTAACAGCCCACAAGGCAGCCTGAAGACTTTAGTTGCAGCAAAGAAACCTATGGAAGGAGATAATCCTTCAGATATGTGGGTCCCAGGTCTTTAAAAGTCCTAACCAGCTCTTGAATTAATAGAAAACAGGTGATATTTTTAATGGCAATAATTCTATCAAACATTGCCAGGAAATGGTCAGAAGCAAGGACAGCCACAGTTTTGTCCTGAGTATGGAGAAACTAGAGAAGCTAGAACAGGGTTCTGCAACCTGAGGCTCCGGAGCCGCATGCAGCTCTTTCATCCTTGTACTGCAGCTCTGTGTGGCTTGGGTCCTCTCAGTCTCCTTTGGAGTCGCTCTAAGGGTTAATGGGAAAGAGTCCCCGTTCCTAGAGAGGCACAGCCCAAGACGGCTATCCCAAGCCACTTCTTGCTTCCCTGTCCCAGATGCCTGGTTGGCTGATGCTGGCGCGGGGTGGGGGCGGAGCACCGCTGGTGGATCCTCTTGAGCAGGTGAGCGGTGAAGGGCGGGAAATGGGAAGGAGTTGCAGGAGTGCAGATTTTCAGTGCAATCCCAACCTCAGTCCGCCCCCCCCCTTGAATGGGGGGTCAGGGGTCAACCCTGCTTTGGGTGGTCTCATTTCCCCCTCTCCCAGTCCCTCTTGGGGGCGTGACCACATGGGGGACCCCAGCAGCACCACCTTGGGTTGCAGACCCCCCAGAAGCCCTGTTGAGTTCCAGGGGTTTTCCTGGCGGATGGCAGCCTGTCTGAGTCCCGGTGAGAAATACGATGTCAGGTTTTAAATGAGTTATTACCTCAGCCCTGCAAGGTTGCACTCATCGAGGCTGTTTGATGGGGAGGCAAGGGTGGGTAGGAATTGTTTGCTTCTGCATTGCCAAGGAGGGCAGGAGCGCATGGGAAAGCCTTGCACATGGATCTTGGAAGGTTTACTTCAGAGTAAGCCAGTGGAGGGTAAGCTTGTAGATCGTGGAGGGGAGGAAGGCCGGGATCATCATCAACCATGGTTGTCGCGGGTTGCCAACTCCTGGAGGGCAAATCCCAGGACATTTGGGGGTAGATTCTCAGAAGCTGTGGCTTTTGGGACCAGAGCGGGGGCCATGCTCAGTGAGGAATATGGCTGTCGAATCCACCCTCCATGGCAGACATGGAGGTCTGTTATTATTTGTTAAGAGTTCAAAATGTTCAAAATGTGCTCTTTACATAAATAAAATATAATTTTCTCTGTAGCATTTCATGGATTTCATAAGCAACACACTATAATTGTTTATACAAAGCGTAAAGGTAAAAAAAACAATATATGCGGTGTTATCTTCATTTTAAATGTCAAAAAGTGTATGCGGCTCCAAGTGTTTTCTGCAGAAAACGGGTCCAAATGGCTCTTCGGGTATTAAAGGTTGCCTACCCATGAGCTAGAACATGTTAACCAGATACAGAATCATCACAATGTAACCCTACCCACACTTTTTCAAGCTAAATACTTTGTGTCCCAACAGTTTAGCTGCATATTTCCCTTATCACAGAGCTACTTTAAAGATGCACAATGAAGATATTTTTAACTGTATACAAGGAAGAATATAAAGTCTGGCACTATGAACACATTTCAAATGTATGAGACATGTTTCATTTGGGGAAATTCATGTGAGAGCTGAGACTGGTTGAGAGTGCCTGCTGGGAGTGCTCTCAGGGGAAAATAATTGCCTTTGGGAAATAAATTAAAATTACCTACAATGTTTAGCACTGCAACAATATTTTTGTTCATTTATTTAAATATTTCTATCCTCCTCATATTCAAGGCAACTTAAATTACAATCAAAAACATAATTTAAAACATACAAAAGAAAATCCCCTTTCTAAAAAAAGTTGACTGCCATCTCTTTCCCATGAAAATCCTTGCCAAATAAAATAGCCCCACAGTGGCTCCTGAATGTTTCTGAAGACATTGGCATCCCTAGCATGATGAAATGTGAATCTTAGTACCACTTTGGCGGTACAAATGAGTTCATTTTAGCAGTGTCCACATTGCAAATATGGGCAGAAAAATTATAGTAGGCCTTGAATTAAAAAAATGTTGTGTGAAATGACCCAAGAATAATTGTTTACCACCTAGTCATTGAAATCAGATAGGGAGTAGAGCCATTGTCAATAGATTGTAACTATAATTGTGGTGGAGGTTATTTTGGACTCAAGAGTGCGGCAAATGTTTTGAATATTTTTTTTCATTTCAGCAACTTGTCTCTCCATTATGGAATTTTGGAAGTCTAAGATCATATGCAATCTGTGAGATGTGACCATAGTGTCATGGATGAAGGAGAGTGCTTATGCTTTAATCTCCCCTCAGAGAAAAGACTCTAGCTGAGAGGCAAAACAGTAATGGGTTTCAGAAATTAATCTTCTACCCTTTTTCCAACTGCATGAACCTCCTTACACAAAAGCTCACATCAGGTTTACCTACACCAGCGCCTTTTTCTCAGTTCTGGTGTGTTAACATGAATGATAGAAGGTCAGATTTAATGGGGTTGGCGTTTGACTAGAGGTGAAGTGTTTGGCAAGGTTGAAAGGTGAGGATCTGAGGGTCTGCCTTTCTTATGGTGTTTCAGAATCACATCACAAGTCACCATGGAAACATGACTTTTTCTGGCATGCAATACAAGGAAAATAAAAACAAAAACATATTCTCAATTTAATTTGAATCTGTTAAAAATCACACTGAATTGAATAGCTGCCTTTCTCCCACGGTGATTAGGGAATAGTGAAAAGGAGGAGAAATCAGAAGCTCAGAGTCAGTCTATTTTTTTTAAAAGCACTAAAAATACACTATGAATAAAGGTCCACTGCAATTGTGATGGTTGAAAATATTGCGTGAGTTCCCTGTTGAAAAAAACCTGGCACATAATCAATGTTATGGCTTAACCGGCTTCATGTAACTCCAGAATATGCCAACATCAGACATTCATCTGTCAACTTGCAGTTGCTACTACTTACTACCTTCTTGTCACCATTCTCCACCAAACCATTCTACAAAACAAACATAACTGCAAACTACATTTTAAAAGGCTTCTGGATAATACTAAATATGCCATCTTGTTATGACTGTATACAGTGGACCATTCTAAAAGAATTATGCATACATCCCAAAGTATGTTTAAAATGGCACCATTTAAGAGAAAGTGGTAGTGCTATGCTAAAGCCTTGTGGACACATGGAAGATAATATGAGACATTTAAGAAAGAACTGAGAATGGGCCTATATTAAGACAACAGAGCAAACACATCCCCGGTGTTTCCTTATCTAAAGTTCCAAAGAACGAAAGGAAGAAACATGAGTTAGTTAAAACATGGAAGCTTTTTTTTCTGTAGTATATCAACATTGTATTATATACCAAACTGTTTGGAACATTTCAGATGCCTTCTGCATGAACAATTATGTATTTTGGCAACCAAATTCTCCTTTCTTGAGACCTATGTAGCTTCTTTTTCTTTCAAGAACAAGCTATTCTCATTAAACTACATTATGCATTAAGTTCTGCATTTTTCTCATATCTTAAAATCTGCAGATCTATTTTATACCAAACAGTGGTGTTTGTTTATTTATTTATTTATTTATTACTTAAACTTTTATACCGCCCCCATCCCCGAAGGGTTTATATCTCAAGAAAGTGAAGGGCATTTGAGACTTTCACTTATATCTAAAACTGTTTGCCAATAAAAAACAATGAGAGTCAATCATGTCCACCATCCAGAGTTTAACCTTTGACAGGGGAAAAAAAGGATCTATATCTCATTAAAACGTGAGGTATTTCTGCCAACTGTTGGATTTTTAAGGGCACATAGAGATGACACCAAAGAAAAAAAAGAAAAAAATAGCCCTTTAAATAGGTCTCTGATTTGTTCTCAGAATTTTGGGGTTTGGGAGGTAACATTTAACATTTGAAAACATTTTCTCAGATGCATTTCTTGTTCACCTGTTCTAGTACAAGGTATGTACTTCTGATTGGCACAGTAACTTTCCCTTCTTGCTGAGCAGAGTACAGCCTTTATATGCACAGTGCATGAGGTTAATTTGAAACTTGTCTGTTAATTTAAATAAATCCACCCTCTCTCCTATCTTCTACAGTCTTTGTGCAAATCCTGTTGAGAAACACAACTTTAATTATTTTAGCTTTCCCCCCTTTATTTAATTTTGAGGGCACAGCTGCTAGGCTCAGGGAACCTGAGAATTAAGTGGTATCCAATGTGCTCTCATCCCTCCCTGGTTGCCACTTAAACTGCTAGTAATAACAAATCCTTCAGGACATCAATAGAGTTGCTGTGTTGAATAAGTGCAGGCTATCAGGCGATAGGCTTGCAGCAGCAGCTCTACTGCCTGTGACATCACTCCTGAAGCTCAAACCCCACTCTAAGCTGCCTTCATTAGTCAGTGTGTTCGCTTGTCTGCTTTTCCAGATCTACAGACGGACACACGCGGGAAGGCTGTTTGCAGAGAAAGGACTGTGGAAATCAGAAACATTGGAAGAGACGGAGGAATAACGGGAGAGTGAATACAAGCATCGGCGAACAAAACAGGCTTACAGTATGAAATTCATCTTGCTTCATTACTTGCTGTCGCTTTCCCCTGTACTGGTTCTCAGCACCAGGTGAGTACACAGACCTTTCTGACTTGGAATTATGTTTGAGAAGCAATTAAGAAGATTTTTTTAACCATCATTTACATTCCAGCTTCTCCCATGCTTGTAAGTTCAGAAAGCATCTTCTTTTGAGCAGATTTCAGGGCACATTCTCTCTCTCTCTCTCTCCCCCCCCCCCCACACACACACTGATATCCAGTCATTTCCTAGTTTGTCTGGTCTATTCGTTTCCTCAGCCTGTAGCAAAAAAAAAAGAAAAATCCCTGCTTGCTCTAACAATGACCAAAAAGGTATTCTGATTAAGCAAAACTGCAGCAATGAGTTGTGGTGAAAATAATGAAGCTTTAACAATAGAAATGGAGTATATTCTGGGATTTTTGTTCTTAAACTTGCGATTAAAATCATAGAACCAAAGCATAGCATAGCATTCATTGTAGTAGGAGTTTGGTAACTGAAATATCACCTTCTTTGGTCCTGTTATTTGTGTTTGCGAAGAATGTAATGTCGGAATGGCATCAGGATGTCTGGAAAGTGTTTTGAAGTTCAAGAACTATAGGGGTTAAATCAATGCAATAGGTTAGGGTTATCAATCTTGCTTATCAGAAATTTGTATAAGGGACATTCTTGAGAAATTTGTATAAAAGTATTTCTGCGGAGGGTGAAGCATATTCTCCAGCCTGTTTTTAAATAGCATGCCATGTGCAGTAAAGGGACAGTACTGTCCCACCACCATATTTTATTCAGATAGAAAGTTAATATTGTGTATAAAGTAAAAGTCTTACTGTTTTTGCATGACTTTCAATTTTCTCATGCTTATAAACAAGGAACTTGCAACTTCCCACTGTGTTGGTTATTAACTATCTTGTAAACTTTTAAGTCTCTGGAGAGTATAATGATAATGTGCACATGGCTGTTCGAGAGAAATGCTCATCATCCTATGCCAAGCTCCCCCACCCCCACTCACCCCCTGCAATATTTCCTTACTGGTATATTTGGAAGAGCTTTCTCTATCTTAAGGTTTAAGCACAAAGCCATGGAAATAAGACCGTTCACTAAATTGATGGGTGTTCAGATGTAATTCACCTGTGCAGAAGCATCTGACAACTGCAGATGTATCTTAGAAGAAAGAATTGTTGAAGTATAGTGAAAAAAGGACCGCAGATATTTTCTTCCAGAGTGAGAAATGCCAAAAATATATTTCCTGGTCTCTACATTTAAAAGAGTATAGATATCTTGCTATAGCAGTCATGAATCACTTTAATGTTCTTGTATGGACTATGCTATTCTTACTTGAACTGTGTGTTATGATTTGCTAATTATCTAAGAATCTGTTTTGATTTAGTAGGTAGTCCTGTGAAATTTCCCTGTCAATTCATATTGACAATCTGGTGTTATCTTAGAATTATGTATTCTTTGCAAACTGACACAGGAATTCAGCGAGAGCATAAAGATGGAAATGCAACTTGCCAAGACACAAGTTTGCATCTTAAATGAGCTTTTGACTGAAGTGCTTTTATGACTGAGTTGTTGGCTGCCAATTTATCTCCAGAAAAAATGAAAGGAATCATTTGCATTTTCCTTTTTTTTGGGGGGGGGGGAGAAATAGATTTTATCAAAGAAATGATATAGTGTATCACTGCAACCTATGATTAGTTCCATTAAATTTTAAGTGAATATAACTCTTTGCATGCAAAACAAACCATTATAGAAAATTGTTCACAGTCCCATTGTTCTGCTTGAGTTTGACAGGTATATGATGAGCTGGGATAAAATACTTGGATCTTTGTCCCTCCCTTTCTTCAGTGTTGCTTTCAGACTTATACATTGTTGCCACAGATTTGAAGAAAGATATTACTTTATATAATTGACCAGGAAGAAATGGTGGTGGAATATTTAACAGTGCTCACAGATGAAAACTTAAGACTAGTGTATTTTATTACAAGACAGAATTACACTGAACAAATTTAAATCTATATTCCCACTGGAATTTGGTTTTTTAATTTCATTTGGATTTTAACATGCACTTGTGTTATAACCTTGAGTTTTAACCTGTTCTGTAAGTCATGTAGATCACTATGCTACAGTGGTAAAACATTCAAGAACAAAGTGATTCTTTTCTTTTTGAGCAAATTAATGTTTGAAGAAAAGTGGATGAAAATGACAAGCAATGGAAATATTGGGATATGGGACATAATGAAGTTAACTCTGTGTGTAATCCAAGTTGTTGAATTGGTTTGTTAATATTTTGTCAAGACTATAGGTGAGACAGTTTTCCTATTTTGCTGCATCTTAAATGGACTCTACTCTAATTATAATAATGAGCACATGGCTTTGAACAGGATCCTAATGTGTATTGTGGGAGTAAGGAGACATGTATTCAGTAATACAGTGACTCATGAAACAATAGGGATTGATTGCCCCATTGGATGTCAACTGTCTTGAGCTTACAATATAACAGTGACTGGGCATGGCAAGATTGAGCCAATGATATTGTTCACTATAATTTATCCCAGAATGCCATTTAGGCCCCTTCTGCACATACAGAATAATGAACTTTCAATGAATTTTCAATTCACTTTGCAGCTGGATTTTACTGTGCGGAATAGCAAAATCCATGTGCAAACAATTGTGAAAGTGGATTGAAAGTGCATTATTCTGCATGTGTGGAAGGGGCCACAGTCTGAGACATCTATAGCTTCTTTTTGCTAACATATGGTTAATGTTCAGATCAATTGTCTCAGCTGATAAACTTTGCAAACAGTAGCTGTAGTAAAGATTGAAATCTAGTATCCTGGTGTGAGAAACTGCTGAGGTCAGATATAGTTTCAGCCATGAATAGTGCAAGATTTCTTTTGAAGTATGTTTTATCAACTTGTTATGAACTTGTTATGAGCTATCTTCATTTGGCATGTTTGACAACATTAAAATAGGTATGAATTCCATTTGATTTGGGGGTGGCTGTGTCATACATATCTGGATTTTTCGACACTATTCCCACCAGGCAGTTAGCCAAAATACTACAGAATGACTGTAATGCGAACTAGCTAAGATGTGGCTCATTTTCTATACAGAAGAAGTATTTTAATACATGGTTTTTCTTAAGTTTTGTGATAGCATTGATATTAGTGAATGCTCCAATATCTTGTTCAAAAGAGAGAAATTTGCCTGGTATCCATGGGCTTAAACTGGAGTACCTCTGCATAGAGCTGCACTGTGTGAGAACCCTTGCTCCAGTAGAGGGACTCTTTTTCCCTTCGATGAAGGCTTAACTCTTGTTCCCTTCGATGAAGGCTTAACCCATTGAAAGAAGGGTTCCTTGTTTGATAGGAAGAAGTTGTGAGATCCAATTTAGGGCCAAGCATAAAAAATGCCAGTAAATCATCATATTGCAAGCCTTTGGTGCAAGAGCCAAGGAGGTCTGGATTCTTGGCTCTTAGCCTGTGGCATTGAGTGAACTGTTCCAGAAGAAACAGCATTATTCTTTTAAAAGTTTGCAATGAAGACTTCAGGATTTGCAGAGCTTGAGAAAGTTCAGAAAGGAACTGCAAAAATGATCAGGGGGCTTGAGTAACTGCCCTATGTATAGTAGTTAAAATGGTAAGAGTTGTTTAGCTTGGGGGGGCGGGGAAGGTAAGGAGAGACATAATAGGGTAGACATCTTACCATAAGTAATTGGCTAAGGGGTTGAATATCTGATGATGAACCCTTAGCCAATTGCTGTGTAGGATGCACACCCACCCAAGCCCTGTGCTTCCTGCATGCCCATTGGCCCATGCCCTGCCCAACCTCACCCAAACCTACCTCCTTTGCTGCTGGAGAAACCTTCCCACCTCCCTCATCCAACCCTCCAAATTCCACCCCACCCCAAATTAACCCTCACCTTCCAACCCTCCTCCCACCCAAATACTCATCTTGCCACCCTACCCCAAGCCACATCTTCCAATCCTCCCCTCCCCTTCCCCACCCCTCCCCACCCCTCCCCACCCTCTCTGCCCCAAGTCTCACCTTGCCACCCTTCCCCCACCCCAATGCTCACTTTGCCATCCTCCCCCACTCCTAACCACATTTTCCAACCCTTTACCACCCAAGTCTTACCTTTCAACTTTCCCCAACCCCAAGTCTCATCTTGCTGCCCTCCCCCACCCCAAGCCATTCCTCTGCACCCTCCCCCTATCCTCACCTTCCCTCCTATCCCAAGCCATACCTCTCCTACCCCAAAGCCACAGACAGGGGGTGGGAGACTCCATAAATTGAAATAAGAGGTCTCCTGATGGGAGGAAGGGATCAGCAAAAATCACTGCCCTCCTTGCAGTCACTGAAATCTATGCAGAATCCAAGCCAAACTACAATCTATATGATTCAGTTACAATTCTTGGAAGACATTTGATTACAGTATGACACATATTTTTTGGGGGTGGGATTAGAATAGGGCATAATGCCAACTACTGTTGTGGTAAGGACCTGCTTAATTTCCTTCATGCACATTACTTCAATTGTTATGACAGCACATACTATTTAACTTACAGCCCAATCGGGTGGGTGGGTGAGAGAGAGAGAGAGAGAGAGAGAGAGAGAGAGAGAGAGAGAGAGAGAATTGACTCCTGAATGCAGTGTGGACCAACGTCAGTGGATTTGCCCTCTCTGGAGGACTTACCTGTCAGAGGAGCAAAAATATCAGTGGGCAGACCTTGCAGCATTCCAATACACTCCTGCACTGTGGCCGACCTTGTTGTGCAGTGGGGGTGGGCCAGATGGGTTCCCGGGGCTGAAGCCAATTGTAGTTCACTACCTGGCCTTTAGAGCTGGAAACACTGTGGCCAGGGCCTTGGCAGTACATGACCGAAAAGACTTTCAGCCGGCTGGTGCTTTTCTCCTTTTTTGCTGCACCCTCTCTGGGAGTGGCACAGCAACAGAAACATGCCCAACTGCCTCTGGATTGGAATGACTCTGTCAATAACTCTATCAATGTTGGTGAGTGCCTTTACCAAACATAGATCTCTCAGAAAATAACTCCCTAATATGAGATTAATTAATAAAAGAAATGGTTCTTCTAATCCAAATGTGTTATAAACAGTAAATGTTGACGAATACTTTTTAGTTAATAGGCATTAGTTTCCTATCTACCATAATATTGGCTATATTTTTATTTAATTATACCATGAAAAGTTACCATGTACTGTGGTAGAATAATCCCAAAATTTTTTGCACATTATATTTGTGTTTGCTTTAAACATATGTGTTTTAACTTACACCAGGAAGTTACTTGTAGCAGATATCTAAATTAGAAAATCCTTAGGCTTGCCAAATGTTACCCTATATAGATTGTCAGGGTTAAGCTAGCAATTTGGTGGCTGGGATTTTTGCCAAAAAGCCCATTTAGAACGTTCAAATATTCACCTTTTTGATCCTATTCAGCATCATTTATTTGGGTTGCTGCTTTTATGGCAGAAGAATGGGGAAATGGCAAAGCCAATATGCAATAAAGATTGACTGAGACTGACGAACAAATTGGCTATCAGATTTCCTGATACATTTTGAACATCCATGTTCTTCTTTCTAAGGGGAAATTACTCAACATCTAATCAGTAATAGAAAGTTGAAACTGATATTCCAGTATAATTTAGTATCTAGCAAAATAGCTGCTAAATAGTTAAACAGAGAAGCTGAGATACCCATGTGTTAGATGTTAGTGAAAATGTTTAAACATTTGGTGGGAAAAAAAGGTGTTTAAGAATATTACTAAAATTATCTGCAGAAAATGATTCCTAATTTTAGCTCAGATCAAGTCAATTCCTAGGGTTTACTTTTTCTTAATACATATGAATTCATATGAAAACAAATTTATGAACAAGTTTGAATAACTCTATACCATACTCAATGTATATTTATCTTTACATTGATCTGAAAAGCACAAATTAGATTCAGCTATGGATGCTTCTGAAATTTGCCTCATGTAAAGTTCCTCACAGATTTTGGGTTTCTGATTTGTGCTGAAGTAGTTGTTTCTGATTTACTTATTTCTGGACAATGCATTAAAAATCTCGCTTATTTTTTTTTTTAAATCCAAATTTGGTCACATCACAGCTCATGTGTCATTTTTCCTCAGCTTGCTTTTTTTCATTTGGTGGCATCTTTCCCTTCATGTCCAAGTGCACTGTGATAAAGTTCAGCAATGTATCATTCTGAACATGGTATGTACACACATTCATATCAATATGTAGTTTTCAGAGCATAGCTGAATGTCTGCAGTGGAAGAGATAGCTTCAAATCCAGTAGCACCTTAGAAACCAACAAGATTTTCAGGTATAATTTATTGAGAGTCAAAGGTTTGTTGAAGTATCAGCCAAAGTATCTAATGAAGGGAGCTTTGACTCTTTAAAACTTATACCTTAAAATCTTGTTTATCTCTAAGTTGCTACAGGGTTTGAATCTAACATATTCATATCAAAATTGTTATTTATATTGCACTTTACCAGGGCATTAGTAAAGCACAGTAGAAAAGAATACTGATGAAAACATATGTGCAAATGATCACGAATGCTTTTTAAAAACACATTCACATCAATAGCACGGAAGTAAAAATAATACAAATTACTTGACGGAAGTGCAAGATTTAGCAATGTTAAATATTACAATTAGAACTCTTTTTAGTCAAACTAGAATTAAAGAGGAACAAACTGTATCATAACAGTGAAATTTTGGAACAATGTAAAATAAGGGTACTAGGTTTACCTATGTTTAATCAATTATAAGATCAATAATTTGATAATATTTCTTTGGAGCACAGACATATCAGATGATTCTTAAATACTGGTTCTGGTGGGTTTTCCAGGCTGTGTGGCCATGGTCTGGTGGATCTTGACTAAGGTCACGCAGCCCGGAAAACCCACCAGAACCAGTTGAATCCGGCCGTGAAAGCCTTCGACGATTCTTAAATAGTTTGATCATTTTCAAGTTTTTATTCATTCTTAGACTGTGGCCCAAAAAAGTTACATTAATACATTGATAAAAATTAAATGCACAGCTGCAGTTTGTTTTTGGTTTTTGATAACACAGCTCTGACAACCAATGAAGCATACTGCTTTTTAAAACCCAATAGCAGCTTGCCTCTTTGACAGTGGGAGCTTCTGCAGCAAAAACTTCAGTGAAAACACACCTAAGCTTTCAGGAAACAGAAAGATTTTCATTCAATGAATCCTTTACTAGAGGTCAGATATAATGACCAACTTCCACTATGCTGGATATAAATTAGAAGCCTTCTGTCAAGTCTTCTTCTGATGGATAGAAATTCCTTGAATTTCTGCCTGCCAGAAGAAAACTTTCTCAGTTGGAGGAAGATTTAGGACTGAATTACACATTTTTAAAAATGATATACTGCATTTACAGCTCAAGCAAATACCCACTCAGGTCATTTTAGCTCAGGAAAAATAGTGATGGGGAAGCCAGGAGCCCCTTACCCCGTGCTTCAGTCCCAAGCCAAATCAGGCCCTTGTACTTTTAAGTATGATATTCCATGAAATTGCTGCATGGCTGAGGTGTAAAAGACATGCGTCCTGGATAAGCCATTAAAAAGCCATCTGTAATTTTACCCATAGTAGATAAGAATAATGGAAACTATCCCTGTAATTCAGTTCCAAGGATTTGGAAGTATATCATGAGTAGAATTAATTAATGATTTTACACAAGACTTTTAAGAGCCATGTGCATCACAATATTCTAACATATTGACAGAAAACAGAATGTTAACTGGGACCTGTCTCAATGGGCAAACCAATTTTGTATTATCTACACTGGCTTCCAGGGTGTTTCACAGCTTAATTCAATGTGCTATTTTTTTTATCTTGAAAGCCCTAATCAGATTGGTTGAAAGTTACCCAAAAGACTGTCTCCATTGCTATGCTCTTACCTTTAGTGTGAGTTCATCTGAGGGATTTCACAGTATTATAGGTACATCTCTAGTGAAGATCAATGCAAAAGCTTTCCGGCAGCTAATAATAAGTTCTGTAGTATTTTTCATACCTACCCATTACAAGATTTTTGGTGACCTTCAATAGGCCATCACAGGTTTTCTCCAATGTAGTAGATGGGCTGTGATGATTTTGTGCATTTTTATATTGTATTTTATATTCCTTTTTTCTTATTTTTTTTGTAAATTGCTGAAATAGAACTTATTTTGAAGTTCCCCCATTTGTGTGATAGCAAATATTTTCTCCCAAAGTATAAAACACAGCATTAGTTAAAATATAAACATTCTGTATTCAGCAATAGCCTTGTTAAAAAATCTAACGAAAACATTTTAATACCCAAACTCATTCAATGGGGTGTAGCAATAATAGGGCAGTTCAGTGAGAAACCCCTCCTAGGTCTGGTATTAGTTAATAGCAGGGGAAATGATTTTCACTAGTTTTTTTTAATGGAATCATTTCAGGAAAGTCTTGAATTGCTACTATAAAATACTTAGTAATTCAGTTCACAGGAACAAATGCCATGTTAGTGACTTGGGATAGAACTAAAAAAATGTCTCTAGCTTTAAAGGCACAATTTTGACATTTCTTTATTTGAAAATATTTATATCATCGAAACTCAAGGGTAGCTTACTGCCAAACGCCATTTTTATATTGAAGTAAAGCAAAGTTGATAGAAACATTCCTTCTGGTTTAAACATCTGAAATTGACTTTCAACTTGCAACATAAAGTGGAATTTCACAGCTCCCAGTTTTTTCCAATTGAAAATAGTTTTTAATAAACATACAAAACCACACCTTAATGAACAACTTTTTGCCTCAGTGTTTCATTTTTGTCATATACACCTCATTCCTGTGGCATCTTAATTCTTCATCTTCATAGTGATCAGCTGAAAATGCAGGAGTCAGTATCAATGCAGCTACACCATTGTAAGCTCATTGGCTTCAATGGACTTAAAAAGCTATAACTCTGTATTGCCCTGACCTGGATAGTCCCAGGCTAACCGGATCATCAGGGTTAGTATTTGGATGGGCAATGTCCGAAGAACACCAAGATTGTGATGTGGGGGCAGGCAATGGCAAACGACCTACAAGGTCTCTTGCCTTGAGAGCCCTACAGGGTGACTTGAAGGCACCAAAAGACAACCCATCTCTGTATTTGATGGCACTGTCAAGCCCACCTTATAATCCTATGGCAGTGCCTGGTGCCCACAATTCTGGTATCATGCCACATGGCACATATTTATCTGTCTGATCTGCTTGAGCTTAAAAAACCCCCAATTCATTTTCCCCAAAACATGAGACCTAGAGGAGGAGGTGGAAGAAGTGTAGCAGGAACAGAAAGTAAGAGCAGAGAAGAACAGAGGCAGGAACAAGAGCAAGGAATGGTGTGTGCCAGCAACAAGAAACAGACAACTAATAGTTTATCCCAGGGGTGTCAAACTCAATTGCACAGGGGGCCAAAACTCAAAGCACACTTTAGCTCAGGGGCCGAACAAATAAACATTTATTGCCAGGCATGAAAACCCCCTCTGCCCCCTGGAGAAGGCAGCCGTCTGCTCTGTTGGGCAGAGGGTACAGCAGCGGCGGCCTACCTGGTGCTGCTGGCAGCACCGGGCATGCAAACCCCCTCTGTCCTGTGGGGAAAGCAGCTGCCTGCTCTGTTGGGCAGAGGGGACGGTGGCGGCAGCCTGCTTGGTGCTGCCGCTCTCACGCCATGCAAGCTGGCAACACCAGGCATGCAAACCCTCTCTGCCCTACGGAGAAGGCAGCTGCAGGTATGCACAGAAGTCAGAGCAGGACTCCCCTGGCACAAAGCTGAATCTGAACCTCCCATCCACCCCTTCTACTCGGCCGCCTTAACCAACGCATGACCCAGAGATGGAGCAGCTCTTTCAAAAAACTCATGCAAAGCACCAGGCAAAAACACACACACCAACTTCTGCCCGCAAAGAGATGCCACCGGACATGGAGGTGGGGAGTTTGCAAGTTTGGGTGGAGGAAAAGAGGAGGGCTCCCCCTTCTTTTAGCTTGGAGTGCTGTAACTGACGGCCCCCTTTTTTGCATGGATTACAGGGCTGGGGGCATGTGTTTGCAATGGGTCAGCTGTCTTGCAAGGAGAGGAGATTATTTTCCTTACCCTTTTGGGTCTGCAACTTTGGGGAGGGGTGAATATTACTTACAAATGATTGCAAAATTTGCATGCAAATACGGTTCCCTGGGTGGGAATCTCTCAGCCAGGCTGGCCTTTTCAAATGCGGGGTTAAAAACAAAAAGCTGCAGAACAAAAGGGAAACTGGAGGCATCTGATGCTCAAGTTGCAGCCCCAGAGGCTCAGTTGGAGCTGCTCTTCGAGTGCCAAGAAACCCCTGCTAATAAACACACTGTGTGTCCCATGTGATTCTCTCTGCAGTCCCCAGAGCAGGTTTGCTGCCAGAGAAGCCCCAAAGGGCAGCAGCTGGGACCCCGGGGGAGGGGCAGCCGGGCCCAAAATGGAGCCAGAGCAGCCCCGGGGTAGGGAAGCCAGCCCACCCAGACAGTCCACTCCCCCCCATGCCTTGCCTGCCTGCTTAGTGCTTACCAGTTGAGTTGCTTCCTCTTTCGTCCCTCACTGCAGGCTGCAAGCTTCAGGCTCCTGCTATTGGTTTGGGTGGGTACAAGAGGCTCCCTTGGCTGCAGCCTTTCCCCAACTGCTTTTCCCCAATTTCCACACTGCCCCTCCCCCATGGCCAGGAGGCTGGCTGGGCCAGACAATGGGATGTTAAGTGTGTGTTAACGAGGGCCAGATATGTGGTTTATCCTATACACATTTACGTGGAAGAGTTGTCAGATCCAGTTTGAAAAATACCTGGAGGTTTGGAGGGTGAGGCTGAAAAAAGGAAGAGCTTGAAGAAAGACTTCAGTAGGGTATAATGCCATAGTCATTTTCTGCAAGTTAACTGATTTCCATAACCCAGGAGATCTCCAGACAGTTGGGGCAAGAACTTACATTGTGGAGTCAAGTTGGTGGGTTATGTAATAATTAACAGTATAATCCATGGTGGGGGGGGGAGTTCTGTAACAACCAGGGACACTGCCACTGCAGTGCCACCTCCTATGGGTTTCAAGTGGCACAGGGAGCATATAAAATTGAAAAACTCCTCAGCTGACCAAAAAATTCCTATTGCCACCCAATGGGATATGCCACACTAAAACATGGCATAGGTCACTGGATAGTGTAGGGGGTGTTGCCAAGCTGAAAACCCTGTGGAAGCTGACTACTTGGCACATTAACCTGGCACATTAACCCCTCTGCCAGTACACGTGCTTCTTCAGCTAGTGTAGTAGGAACTAGGCTTGGAGATTTGGGTGTACCGAATCCCGGATTTGGCCTGAATCTGGACACATTCAGGCATATTCAGGCCTGAATATGTCCTGCCTGAATATGAACGAATCCAAATGCAAGGCATTTGGGCTTTTTTTTTGTATTTTTGATGTTTTTTCGCATTTTGGCCTGCAGGGGTGCATTTGTAAAGCTGGTGGCACCATAATTTCAGGGTCTCATCCAGAGACTGTCCTGATGATGCCATCCATGTTTGGTGTCCCCATTTCCCATTGTTTCCAATGGGTGCTACCACGAGATGGGGCTACCCTTTTGAGGGTCCATACCTTTGGTCCCCTGAACCAAATTTCACCAAACTCAAGTGGTATCCAGAACAGTCTCTAGATGAGACCCTGAAATTTTGGTGCCAGTAGGTTTAAAAATGTGTCCCTGACAGGCACCCCAAGAAATTTGCCCAGATTCTCTGCTCTGCAATGCCTTGGCTCCACTGTAACCAATGGGAAATTTCTGAGTGAGTCAGCAGGCTGTATATTTTTGAAGATAGGGGCACCAGACTGGCTCCAGGAGACTCTCATGGTAATAGCATCCAGCTTGGTGAACTTTGCTTCTTGGGGTTCAATTTTATGGGCCCACAAAAGGCTTATTTTGTTTCCCCGCTCCTACACATGAAGCCTGCTGGCTGAGTTCTCTCAGAACTCTCTCAACCCCCCCACCCCCCACCCCCAGAAGCAAAGTTCACCAAGCCTGGATGCTATTACCAGGTGGGCCTTCTGGAGCCACCTTGAAAGTCTGGTGCCTCTATCTTCAGAAATGTGAAGTCTGCACAGAAATTCTCCATTGAGTACAATGGAGCCACTGCAGAGCACAGAATCTGCCAGGCTCTTCAGCAAGTTCTATGGTAGGACAAATAAATTAACTTTTCCCACCATAGACTTCAATGGGGCTTGCTGTTATGCCCAGCTGGCTCTGTACTGGAGATTGGGGGGAGGGATTTGGGTGGGTTGTTCTGGGTAGGGGCATCTAATTTCCTGCAGGACTTCTGGTGTGAGTCTCCTGAAAGGAACCAGCCAATTTTGCTAAAGTTTGCTTGGGACGGGCAAATGTTGTGGGCACCCAGTTGAAGGTGAACCTGATGCCCACAGAACAAGTGCCCAGCTACCCTGCACCCCCTGCAGGCACAAACACAACCCCCCCACCACCAAAAATACCAAAACAATTCATACCCAAATTTTTCGGGTATCTGAATGTTATTTGTTTTATTTGGGCATACAGATAATTTTATGTTCGAATAAATCCACATCCGAATTTTACCAAATTTCTAGGGTACTGACCAAGCATGCCCTTGCACTGCTTCCATGAGTCCTTTCACCCCGACCCCATTCATTACAAATTGTCATTATATATTACAGTTTGTTCCAACAGGTCAATCAAACTTTAGTTGATGAATGTAACTATTATACCAATTAAAGTTTACAGCATTATTGCCTCTTCCCTTCAGAAGGGACTGTCCAGCTCAGCATGAATGCTGAGATTTTTAGAAACTTATGAAAAGTTTTAGAAACTTATGAAAAACACTGTAAGCAGGGATGCTGAGATTTTTAAAAGAAGTATGATTAACAGTTGAACTTCCTATGTGCAAATTACATACATAAGCCTTTATTGGCATAATCAGAAGCAGATACATAGATAGGTAATAAAAGCAAAATGCCCCACAAGGACCATAGCAGAGACATGCTACTGAAAACTCTCAACTATCTCCGTAATGAAATTGGAGACCTCTTCACAGAGACCAGAGTCCAAGTTATTCAACAATAGAGATAACCTAATCAGATCAGGCAGCCCAGATTGAAAGAGAGAATATAAGTTGGTATATTTAGATCTGATTTTATCAAATCTGATGCAGTGCAAGAGCTGGTGGGCCAGGGTTTCAACCACATTGGATTTGCAGCTGCATAACCTTGCAGATTTTTCTAGGTTACTGAACCTACCCTTTAGTAGGGCATAACGTTAAATCGTGCGATGGTAAGGGCTCTTTTTGCATGTGGGTTCGTTAGAGCACAGAGGTAATAGGCCATACGGCTCTGCTCAAGTAGGATTAAGAATTGTGTTGGGGAGCAGGTTCGTTTGGCTGCTAGATGTAAATTTGCAAATTCCAGATCTAAAAGCCAATCTCTAAGCCTATTGTACGCTTCTGAACAGGACATTAAGTAGAGTGATTCAATAGGCAGGCCGATGGATATGATCTTTCTCTCGATTAGAGAGAACCAAGGGTTAGCCTACATGTCCTATAGCATTAATGAGACAAAGGAGCATTTGGATGGCAAATAATGGAGGTGGAGCCAGAATCTAAAGGCTCTAAGCCAAGCTTTATGTTCCAGGGTGTTTTGTCCCAGTTCTAAACACAGGGCTGTGTAGGGGAGGCAGTTTGGAAGGGAACGCAGTTTGGAACTCCCATTACTTGGTGGAAAAACTTAGACTGGGGAACATTCAGAGCATGGTTTACTGCTTGGATCCAGATGGGGACCTCATAAAGTAGTTGGGATTCAACCTTTGCATTGAAGATCTTTAATGCAGCCGGGACAAATGAGTGCCCTCTGCTATTAAAGAAGCGAAGAATTCCAGAAATACTAGGGGAGGACAGAGTAAGCGCTGCCTTTTGGTGCAAGGTCCAGGAAAGGTTGTGCGAAAAGGTGATACTAAGGTATTTAAAACAATAAACCTGCTCAAGAAGAACATTGTTTAATTTCCAATAGCAAAAACCATTATTTTGGCTTTCTGATAATTAATAGTTAATTTGTTGGTATCGCAGTACTCGGAAAATTGTTTCATTAGCCGCCTTAGACCCACCTGGAACTTGAAAGCAGGACAGAGTCATCTGTGTAAAGCAGGGTTGATAAATAATGTGAGGAGAGCTTGGGAGCGTGGAAATTGGGGCCTGTCAGAAGTGAGGGGAGGTCACTCAAAAAAAGATTAAAAAGAATGGGGGCCAACACACATCCCTGTTTAACTCCTTTGGTAGCCTCAATAGGGCCTATGTGCAAATTGTTTATTGACACTTGAATCAAGATTATCACTGGATTCCATTCATGTTTCTGTTCGAAGTTGAAATTGCATTCTGGCAAACAACTTCGTATTTGCATACTATCTTCCTATTTAGGCTTTCCTGCATAACTTGTTTTTGTGTTACAGGGTCATGAGTATGTGAAGTCACCCAGTCAATGTAGCTGTTTGTTATAATGCCAGACAAGAGCTACACAGCTGCTGAAGGACTGATCTTTTTCCCTCCCAAGTAATTACAATTCCCAAGAGATAGTGTGAAAAGGTGTATTCACAAAATATTTCAGAAATATCCCTATCTCATTAAAAACACCAGATCAAGTTGATACAGTATGGCTAAGAGTTCAACTCACCTCTCTGAGACATCTTTTCCATTATTTGACAAATTTTATCAATAAAAAATTGCAGAATGTATGTACAGGGACTACAACTTTCAAAAGGCAGCATGAGAATGTTCATGCATAAACCTGCATGAGCGTGTTTAAACTATTCAAACACCACCAAACCACTACTTGAATTTTTGACAGTTTTGATCACAACTGGCATGCTGAGCTGGTGGATGATAAAGCATCACTGATTGTAGGTAAGAAAAGAAATGGTGGCAATTAGTTGCATTAAGGTTTACCAATATATATGGAGGGGAGAGATGGCTTAAAATATGGTGGCTGAATGTATCTATTTCACTCTCAATCACAGAAACTTCAGACTGTTGCTATAATATCTGAATACAGCAGAAATTATTTTATTTCTGTTAGAATTTCCCTGGGAATTAAAAAAAACCAAGCTGAAAATACCATTTACACCTCTGACACAGAATTCATTCCACACTTGCTTTTATACAATTTTAGAATAATTTTTCTAGGTTGTAAAATGTACTGAATTCCCCAGAACAATTGGTGTTTTGATACACTTGGTAGATCATGTATGGTTGGAAGGAGGGGGGAGGGGCGGAAGTGGTTCATGTTTGTTTTATTTTATTTTTGTTTATTTTATTCAGTTTAATACCTTGCCCTTCCAAACTGAGGCCAGGCTCAGGGTGGCTAACACACATCACAATAAAACCAGTAAAATATCTAGATTACACCCCTACCCCCTTGAAACCCTCTCCAACCCCTACCCACCCCATCCCATCTCCCCTACCATAGCCATCCCTTGCCACCTTCTCCAATCCCTACCCACTTTTTCCCAACCACCCCCCACCCCTAGCCACCCCTTCCCATTTTCCCCACCCCTAGCCACCCCTTCCCACCTTCCCCTACCCCATGCCACATTTTGACAATTTCCAACCCTTTCCCATCATTTCCCACCCTCCCCCACCTCTTCCTATTTTACCCACCCCTAGCCATCCCTTCCTATCTCCCCCTTTCCTAGCAATCCCTTGCCACCTCAAATCCCTACCCACCCCTTCCCACCCTCTCCCCACACCTAGCCACCCCTTCCTATTTCCCCCATTCCCGCAGGGGCTCCCAAAAAAACTCAGGTTTTGCCCTGCCCTCCATTTTACCTAGCTATGTCTCTTTCATCAGCCATGGCAGACACGGTTGAAGGGGGTAGGTACTAGGCTTCACAGATGCTAACACCTTATCAACATCAGCCTGTGAGAGCAAATTGAAATAGTCAGAATTGGATCTGAAGATGACCAATGGGCCTCCTCTTCATTTTCTGTATCAAAAGTTGCTGGCAGATCATGGCAGAGTTTCAGGACTTTGCAAAATAGTTCTCAAAAGCCTCGCAGCTAATGGTCAAATCACTAATATTTTTAGATCCCATGTTAAAGACCGAATTACCTTAAACAATTGTGCTGGCTGAGAGCTAGCGGAGGCCATATAGGATTGTTTCTTCGTGACCTTCACTGCCAACTTATAGGACCTCATAAACTCTCTATAAGATGCTCTTGTAGCTTCATCGTGAATACGCCACCAAAGGTTTGGGTGGTCATTAAACATACTTCATTGAAACCATTCAAATTGTTAAGTGTTTAACTTTGAGTGGGCTTTTGACCTGCATTTGCAATTGTTCTCAATACACTCATTTTAATGACATTTAATTCAGTTATTTCTGCAGTGTACATTAAGCCCATGTGAACTTCATTTGTAGTCACGTGAAAACTTAGAATTTTTTTACATAAGAGGCAGCCAAATCCTGAGAGGAGGGTTGATGGGAGGTGGTGAGGCATGGTGTAGCCCCACCCCTCAGTGGTGGGATTCAGCCGGTTCACACCGGTTAGAGTGAACTGGTTGCTAAAAGTGGCTGGCTGCTCTGAGGTGTGAAAAGCCCCATCCTTCCCTCTCCCAGGGGAGGGGGAGCGAGGGGGCTTTCAGAGCCCCAGAGCAGCTGGCTGCTGTGACTCAGGGAGGCCTGGGTGGGCAGTGGCTGCCAGAGGTCCCTGCGGGAGTCTGGCCAGCTGCAGATTGGGCTGCATGGCTGGGTCAGCAGTGCAGCCTGCTGGGTGAGCCCCCTCGCTTGGCCTGATCTGCGGCTGGCTGTCACCCCTTGGGGGCCTCCGGCAGCTGCTGCCCACTCAGGCCTCCAGGCCAATTCTAGAGAAAGACCCCCATGCCCCCACCTGGCCCTTGCCCAATGGAGGTGGGGGGCGACAGCCTCCCCTGCCTCTGTCAGCCTCCCCACCTCTATTGCAGCCACTGGAGGTGGAAGCCCCAGCAGTTAAATAATTAGAATCCCACCACTGCCACCACTTCCAAAGAGGTATGAGCAGGTGCAGCAAGTGAAAAAAAATCCCAAACTCACTGTTTGTGCTGAAAGAATCCAACTGTATTATTCTTAAATTAGAAGTCTCCCTGAGTCCACAAAGGGAAGGCTGGCCTATAAATAGAATAAAATAAATAACATACAATAATATTTCTCAACGTGGCTACATGTGCAGATCCTTCATTCTACGGATCAAGACAGATGGAGAGAAGGAAGATTTTCCTACAATCTTAGTGTCCCCCCCTCATTGCAAAAAAACCTCTAAAAACTTTCCCAAAATTGACAGCTGGACTTTAATCCAATTCCCCAAACAAATGGACCTCTCTAAGTATGCACACAATAATGGCATGGCACCCCTTACTGTTGGGAAGAATCTAAAGAATCTGAGCACACATAGCATCCCCTGGCTCTCTGATACAGTTGTGATAACTCCTGTTAGGAGATTTTCTGAATACCTGTAGAATTCTTCTACCTTCCTTCTAGTCTCCATAAATAGAGGATCATCACAACAAGGATGTGGCCTGTTCAACATCTCCTGTCCCAGTTGTTGTACCTCCAGGGGGCCCTGGAGTCAGCATGTCACAGCTCTTGACAAGCAGTAGGTTCCAGGAACCCAGTGGTCAGTATGACATCTCCAGATGCCACTGCCAAAGCTTCCAATGAATAGAGGAATAAAGAGAAAGGGTGGGGGAAAGAGAGGTGGGACACTGAGAAAGGCTGGAGAGTACAGGAGGGGAGACAAAGGGGATGGGATTATGGGACAAAGGGGTGGAGTAAAAAAAGACTGCCCAATGTGAGGTGTTTTTTTTAGATTTCACATTCTTTTCCCTGCAAACCTGAGGACTTTTTTTAGACTTGTAGATAGATCTTACCATTCACAACTCCAGTCACCAGATTTAAATATATTCAGATTTGGCCAATTTTGCCATTAGTATATAGATCATGATAGCTGATGCTACACAGTACTTCTGCTAATATGTCAAAAGGATTATTTATAAGTTTTTTTTAAAAAAAGTTTAGTTGTATGTATTGGCATGCTTCAAAGTGTACTTGGCACCATAAGTACCTTTTTTATTTATTAAATATATTTTTTAAAGGATACCAAAAAAAACCAAAAACATTGCAATGAAATTAAACCAAATTCTCCCAACCAAGATCTTCCAGGAAAGGAAGCAGTCTGGGAAATACAATAAAATTGCTTGCTGCAAAATTGGCATAAACATTTCCTTCTTGTCCTTCATAAAAAATAACAGGTAACCACCCAAGAGCTTCCTCTATCCAAGTGATTATGCTTCTCAGCCCCAAATTTCACTCTCACATAGCCCATAATCCTGCTCTTCACATGAAATCTATTAATCTCAAATGGACTAAAGGTTATTAACAATAATGCTAAGCTCTTTTTAAATCCCTGACAACTTTACTACCTACTCTGAGGAGCACTGTGAACATTTGGTGGTTGACTTTATTTGGTGGTTGAACTTGTTGTTGACTTTATTTCTCCCTTCTGAAAACTTCTCACACCTGAAATGATTCTTCTGATCTATTTGTGTTGCTTTTATAAATAATAGAATCAGCTTGGATTGTTGCCATTTGGTGAATCTGGAAGCATCTTTCTGATGCATGCAAGTAAACCTCTGCACTTAGCATTTCTCCCACTTTCTCCCACTTCCACCAAAATGTTTATTTATTCTTATAATTTTTATCCTGGCTTTTTAGCATTTTGCTGTCTAGGTGACTTACACAGCATAGTCATAATGCAGAAGAGACAGGGAGATAGAAAGCATCACAGAGAAGTACCACATATATAAGCATCTTTATAAAGTTATTGCATAGTATTACATGCATGATCAGTTGAAAAAGTCTATTCACCTACTAAAATACTTGATAATAAATCCCAGTTCTAAAAAATATATACAAGGTTTGACAAGTTTGCAACTCAAATACAGGCTAGGTGGGATTGGCCTATTGAGCAAGTAAAAAGTTCTAAAACGTCTTACTGCAGTAATTGCAAGGAGCAGCTGTGAATATGCTCAACTGAACAAAATCGCAACTATGGCACGTTAGATCAAATTCAAGGCCCCATTTCTGTCATTCTCTCAACTTGTCTCTTTAGGGACATCTATTACCAGTCAGAAGCCAAGAGGGAGCTCTGCCACAATCATGTATTTCTGTCAGCTGCCAGCATAAGTATGAAAACTGTGTTACTTTGATGCCAGCACAGACACTAATAGCTGCCATTTCAGTGTATTCATTCAGAAGCTGTAGTATTAAATGGAAACATCACTATTGCATGATGTTTCCAAAGATTTCAGGGTTCCAACTTTTATATCCCTTCTGACTGGATATTTTAGGGAACCAAACTGGCCTTTTCCACACAGAACATTTAAAATATATTATAAATGTTTTGAAAAGAACCATTTTGCCTTTTTTCCCCCTTCTGCACAGAATGGGAGAAATAATGCATTGCCAGCCAAAACTTTTTTTTCCCCCCCCCCCCCCCCCGCTCAAGCTCTTACTTTCATTTTTGTTGCACCTCCCATTTTTTGCTACAGTCTCCATGCCTTCCTTCTTTGCTGAAGGTTTCCCACAGAGGTTTCCTCTGCTAGCAGCTCATCCACTTGCTTCCAATTGCACGCAGACCATCCCTCTGCGAAGGACAGGTCTACTCAATTGCTTATTAATGGAAAGTAGACCAACCGACTGAGCGACTGTGATTCTCATATCATGTTGCTGTAGCTATGAAGACAACTCCCCCACCCAAAGGAAAAAAATGACATATTTTCAGGATCACCAGGGAGAATTAACTTTATTTTTGTACTTTTAAAATGGAAATAGAAAGCAAATGAGCTGCTGGCAGAAGAAACCTTCTTCAGCAAACAAGGCCTGCATGTTGCAGCAGCAACAAATGGCAGGCACAAGCTTCAGAGAAAATGAAAGTGGAAGTTGGTAAGTTGGGTGAGACAATTACAATGTTCCCTGCTTTATGCACAACAAACAGGGAACATTTAGAAAGTGACTTGGGGGAAAATAAACTCTATTTAGTTTTTTTTTTTCAAAATAAAACGTTTTGAGGGGAATTTTTTTTAAAAAAGAAACAGTTTCCAAACGTTGGAAGGAGGTGTTTTGTGAGAGATGATGCTGACATTTGTTTGGTAAATGTTTTGCTGGGGGTGATTTGTGAGAGATTTACATGCTTAATACCCACTTGCACTGGCTTGGAGTTTCTCAGGCTAACAACCTACCTCATAGGGGTAGGTTGTTTTCCTAATTTCCTAATCACTTCATGGGTAATTTTATCAGGTATGTTTCATATTTTTAGTATTTTTCAGTAGTTTCAGGTTTTTTTGCCATGCAAGGGAAGGGGAGGGAGTCAGGGTTGCATGCAAGGAAAGGGAGGGAAGGGGACGGGTCCGGCATCTGGACATGGCCCACTCACCCTAGTGAAGGGAGGGGGAGGGGAAGGAGTGAGGAGGAGTGTCATGCAAGGGAAGGGGAGGGAGTGAGGGGTGGCATGCAAGTGAGGGGAGGGGAAATTAGGAAAAGAGTTGGTGGGGAGAGAGCCATGCATGTTTTGATGGGAGTGGGAGGTGTTTTGTGAGCTGGTACAAAAAATCATTGTTTGGTCATGGTGGGGGAGGGTGGCTACCCATACGCCGGGCAGCGGGGGCCCCAAACTCAGGTTTTGTCCCTGGGCATCAGTTTGCCTAGGTACGCTCCTGGATTTATCACAAATAGAAACAAAAATGGGGAACAAGTGGCTTCCATGATGTTTTCTTGCATTTGCACTTTCTCAAGATTTCTATCACAAGCAGAAATTTTGTGCTGGATTTTTGTGTCCTACTGTGAAATGATTTATCTCTCTCTAATGGATTAATTTGTGGCAGTGGGCTGGAACAAAAGTATGGATTTACTGAAATGCAGATGAGAAAGCATCCAATGTGTGAAATATTGAAATGACAGATGTTATTTAAGAAACTTTTGATTAGCTCTTAGTGCATCTTGGTACAACAAAAATGAATATCCACTTGATGTGCAAAGGAAGTCTGTTAATTATTTTTAAATTCCAGGTTCCTTTAAAACATTTCCTAGACATTTTAACAAAATGGAAAGTAATCTTTAATTTTTTTACCTTTGTAAATCAAATATGTGAACTAAAGATATAATGACCTTCCATCTGACACTGTATAAGTAATCTCACTGTATAAGTAATCTCCCAGCTGTGTCTGTGACAATTTTAATGTTGTTCCTTACATTTCCCTGTAAGCAAAATACAAAGCAAATTAGAGGGTCATCTTCCAGTGAAATATAGGACTGCTTCTAAAATAGTTAGAAGCAAATAGTTTGATTCTAAAATAGTTCTGCTAAGTCTAGCAACTCATTTGAGCATGTGCATGTATTTGTACGTCTCTCAGTTGTCATGAAATTTTGCTTAAAAGTTAAATCCGAAGAAAATGTGACAGCACAGTTTTCCCTCAGCCTCAAAGGAAATGTAAGAACCCCCAAAGGTGTTTTGATGAGACAAGAAATATTTCTCATGAGGGTATGAACTGAGGATCCATGTAATGATGTACTGTTTTCACTTAGGTACCACATCATACATTACACTAGGGGAAGAAATGACACTTTGTATCCCAAATTGGTGCACTCTATGTAGAAATAAAATTCTTGGATTACTGGTTTGGATTATGATAAGGTGGCTTATTGACTTCCTGAATGGAAACTTTAAAGCTGTATATTGAATTATTCTCATTTTGGTTGAGACAAAACTAAAAGTCTACAGCTGCAGTCCTGAAAGCAAGGGCATGAAGAATTTGGGAGTCATAGATCATCAGCAACCTTGAAATGATAATAACTTATTGCTACAAAAGAACTACTAGTCAGTATTACTTACCCACTATGCTTGCCCCATTATAATGGTGAGCTCTTTCCTTTAAGCAGCAATCTGTTTTCTAGAAATATTTTTAGTTTCTATTTTAATGGTTTGACAGGAGCTGTGAGAATGACCTTGTCTAATTAGATTTAAAAGGGAGGAAGATAAGATTATTTTGCTGCTCCTTATGTAAAAATATCTTTTCATGTTCTGCTTAATTTAGGATTTGCATTTTAGTTAGCTTAAAGTAGTTGACAGGATTCTCAATAAGGGACATTTCTCACAGGAATACAGGGTATGGGTGTGTGGAGATTACAGGGTTGGATCCTATAAAAAGTAAATGGATGGAACCAACAGAAGTGATTTCTATTCCTTTCCTCAGAAGCTCTTCTACCACCCAAATGAGTGTGGTTGCAGGATGAGGAAGGAACCAAATGCTGTCTAACGGAGTGTAGTTTGAGAACAGAAAACATTACCTCTCAACTTACAAGAGTTTGAATTAAGAAAGAGGTATGAGGCCATTTGCAGTGGCGAAACAACAACAGGGACATCCAGGGACAATTGTCCCGGGGACCCCCCTGTTAAGTCACATAAGGGGTGGAAAATTGCCTCCAAACTCCTCCCCCTTCCCCCCTTGGTCTGGCCCTCAGTCCAGCCCAGCTCCAACAGACTGCTCTAGCCGGCAGAACCGGCTGAAAGAGCAGTCTGTTGGAGCAGGGGCAGGCCAAGGAGGGAAAGAGGCTCAGCCCTGCAGACTGCCTGAGACCACCGTTGTGCCATAAAGGTAAGTGGGGCTCAGGGGGTGGGACCCCAGCCTGGGCCCAGCAGAAGCATTTCCCCCCACCCTTCAAAAGGCAGGCCAAGCCTCCAGGGGCCTGGCAGAAGCCTCCCCTCCCTCCCCTCACCCAAAAAGGCCAGCCTGATCTGCAGGGGCCCAGCAGAAACATTCCCTCCCTCCCCCCCCAACAAAAAATGCCAGCTGGGCCTGCAGGGGCACGGCATAAGTTTTCCCTCCTCCAACAGACCCCTCCAGCACTCCAGCCTTGGCATTGGGGTTTTTTTTTAAGCCGAGAAAAGGATCCCTTCTCGGCTTTAAAAAAACAAACGCTGAGGCTGGAGTGCTCCCCTCTTTCTGAGAGGCTCTTTCTGAGAGAAACAGGGGTGCTCCAATTTTCTCTGCCCATGGATCACAGGATTCATGGGCAGAGCCAGCTCTTCCAGCCCTTACCCCAACCCATCAATTTTGCTCTGCTTGTGATCCATGGACAGGACCAGTTCTCCAAGCCCCTCCCCAGTCTTCTTTTAAATGACTTGGTGCAAAACATTTTTGTTTGGTCATGGGGGAGGGCAGTCGCCTATGGGGGGGGGCACGCAAAACTCAGATTTTGCCACAGGCTCCATTTTTCCTAGGTATGCCTCTGGCAATTTGTAACAATTTCCCATTCTTGCAGTAGCCCTCCATGTCTCATCTCACTCTGTTCAGTGCTCTGGAGCAACCTTTTGCAGACCTGCAAGGGAAAATAAAAGAATTTTTTCCCATGAACCTTGGTTAATAGGATCCAACCCAAAATCCATTTGTTCACTGGAGCTAACCTTGCCTTCTCTCCAAGTTATCAAGTTGAGCATTATTAAGAGATTAGCACTAAAGCCCATAATAAAATGGGCTTAAAAGGGGGGGAGGGCAGGGACCTCTGCTCTCCATTCCCCTCTTCCTTGCAGGAGAGCAGCCCATATTGTTTGCAGCAGGGAAGGCTCCTGGGTTGGGGGAAGTTGGGTGGGAATGGTATGGAATGTTATGAGTCCTGCACACCCATTGGCTGGGGGTTTGTCGTTGGACATTCCATGCCTTAAGCAGGCTGACAAGGCAGTGAAAAGATAGATCATGGTGCAAAGCATCTCAATACTGTGTCACATGCTATAAAATTCCTCCAGAAGAGGCACACATACATAGTAGTTACTGTTAGGTTGCTAGGTGCAAAGACTGATGGATTTCTCAAACTTTTAGAGGCTACATTACAGCAGACACAGCTTTACTTGCTAGCTCCAATCCTTCCTAAAAGATGTATAGATTTATCTTCCCCTTCTTCTATTCACATATGTAGCTTTTCATGAATTATGATCCGATACATAGATTTTTCCCCAGCTGTATCCTATAATGGTAGAGTTGGTATGAGTCTTATAGGCCATCTAGTCCTATTCACCACTTAATGAAGGAAATCCAAATTAGAGCATTTCATATAGATGGTTCTCCAGCACCTTCTATCCTCTCCAGCCACCCAGAAGTGAATACACAACAGAAAATAATTGTTAGCTGAAGCTCTTTATCTATGTATAGGCAGTGGTGGGATCAAAAATTTTTAGTAACAGGTTCCCATGGTGGTGGGATTCAAACAGTGGCGTAGCACCAATGGGGCTGGGTGGGGCACGATGGGGTGTGGCCGGGCATTCCAGGGGCGGGGCATTCCTGGGCAGGGCTGTGGCAAGGACACAGCTGCTGCACTGGTCCTTGGGTGGGAAACGAATGCACGCAGGCGCAGGATGCCACGCATGCCGGTGCACCTCCTGCTATACTGCTTCAAGTTCTGCGTGCTACTGCTGAGAGAAGGGGTGCAACTAAGGCAAAAATCACATGGCAAAATCACCAATTAGTAACCCCCTCAACACACACAAATAATTAGTAACCTACTCTCGGGAACCTGTGAGAACCTGCTGGATCCCACCTCTGTTATAGGTATGTGTATACAAAAAAGTATCTGTACAATCACAGTGCATCATGATCTACACTTTCATGTTCTTATCCATATGCCTTCACTGGAGGAAATCTATTGAGAGCATTATATTGTCAAAGGCTTTCATGGCTAAAATCATCTGGCAATTGTGGGTTTTCTGGGACAATTTGTATTTTCTCTTTGGAACTGTCTTCTTGCATAAAGACAAATCAGTGGGTTCATTTATGTCTCCTTCCTCAGTTGCAGTTGCTGTTTATCACAGGCAGCGGAGAAGCTTCTGGTATCTATGGTGTTGATTCCTTATCTACACCAAAAGCTGTAGAATGATGGATATGAGCTCAAATCTGCAAACACATTGTGTAATGTTCTGGCAGCTTCATCCAAAAGCTGGGTGCCTGGGTGCCACTGTGCCCAGCTGCTGGCCCCAAAGAGGCTTCCCAGTGGCGTGGTGAGGCTTGAAAACTGAAAAGCCTCTGCACCACCAAGAAGTTTCTATAGAGTTCAATAGACTTACATCTCTCAAAAGGGCAGCATAAGTTAGAATTTCCAGCTGCAGGCATAATGCTGCTAATGGCTGGGAGCACAGACTTGGGTGGGGGGTGTGTGGCTTCACATATTTCTTAAAGGGGCAATTCTCCAAAGATTGCTTAAAGGGGAACAGACTTCAAATTGAGTTTCAGTACTTTCCCGTTTAAGCAATCTTTGGGCAATTGCCCCTTTAAGAAGTATGTGAAGGCTTCACAAGAGACCAGCCTGCTGGGAGGGTGAGGGAAACTCGCCCCGCGGCTGCTAGGCACTGGCAGGGGGGCCACGGCGGAGAGGGGCCACTGCCGCCATCGTCTCCCTGCCTAGCAGCCGGAGAATGAGGGAAACTCACCCCCCCATCTGCCAGGCAGGGAGCAGGGCTGGAGCCCCGCTTACTCGCAAGCAGGTAGGCCTTACTCGCAAGCAAGCAGGGCTCCACACACGGGGACGCCCGGAGGGGGGTTGTCTCCGGGTGCCATTTGGCCCTGGTACACCTCTGACCACAAACACGATTCCCTAATAAACATGGGAATGCTTCGTGGTGGACCAAACAGCCATGTTTGGAGGCTCACCTTCTCTTTTCCTGGTTTTCCAAATAGATTGGGAGGGAGCTGTGATTTTTCAGGCTAGCAAAACTAATTACATGTTAGCAGTAAGTTACTTAAAATCCACTTTACAGTAACCTTCTAAATGCAACAGAAAAGAGCACAAAGAGCCCACCCTTTAAAGAAAGCCTTTGAAGGCTGAAAGAGGACAGGCAGAGATGCAGCCAGTTCTTTCCAGCTGCTTGATAAGAGCTTTGATTTCCCCAGAAAGTCCAGGTACAGCTTTGAGAAATCCGATGCAAAATTCTTTTGGCTTAAATTTGATAGAGTTTGGAGCAATTCCCTCCAGCTTGGGGGTGGGTGGGGATGGAGTTTGGGGAGGCGTGGCCATGCCCAGGGGCCAGGCCCCACCCCCTGAGCCCTGCCTCCTAAACCCACCCCATAAAACTTTTATACCTACATCACTGGCTGGGAGGAAGCTGACTAGAGTCGGCTCCTCCCCAGTTACACCCCCAGCCCGCCCACTGGTGGGGACAGCAGGGATGCTGGCACTGTAATTGGTGCCACTTCCCAGGACTGGGGGGGGCAGTTTGTGGTGGCCACACTCCAGTTGATTTGCCCCTCCTCCAGGGTAAGTAATCAGGGAAGGGCAAATCCAATGATGCAGCTGTACGCAACTTCCATGAGCCAATTCACGCACACACCCTCAGATGGGGCTTAATTGTAGAGACTAAAAGTAATATGTTGATGAACAATGTCTTCCTTCTGTGTTTCCAAAATATACCCCACAATCAAAAATGGAGTTTTTTTGGATCCTTAACACACTTCAAATTACAATTGTACAATGTAGTTCTGTGAAGATATATTGTATTCTGCATTTGTGCCATAGTTGGATTTGCATCTTACTATGATCGGCATTTTATTCTGACTTGTGTGTATTACCAGTTTTCATATTGTTGCTGCAGTACTAAGGATTTATTTCTGGTAGTAAGCTCCACTGAATAGACCTTAGTGAGATTCTTAATAGCCTTACTTATGTTTTGTCACTGCAATATGACTAGGAATCAAAACTAAGGATGGGCTTGGCCAATAAATGGGCAAGTTTATGTGGGCAACCTTAACAAGCTTGATTTTCAGTTGGTATTTGATATATATGTGTGTGTGTGTGGTCTGATGTGCCAGTTTAATGTACCGATGTTCTGTGGATGGTACATGGGACCTAGGTACTCTACTGAGCTTCTTTTCTCATCAATTCATATTTCAAACTTCATATCCATATGCAGGAGAAAAAATGATCCATGCAACAGTCACCTCTGGACTAGACTACTTAACTCCTCTACACAAGGCTACCCTTGAGGCTGCTCCAGAGACTTCAGCTGATCCAGAATGCATTGGTTAGGGTTCTTACAGGACCACCATTAAAATGTGCTCTTTAGCCTGTATTCTGCACCTGCACTGGCTTCCTGTTGAACACCAGATCAGGTTCAAGGTTTTGATATTAACCTTTAAAGCCCTAAATAGTCTGGGGACTGTCTTACCTGTGGGACCACTTCTCCCAGTACAGTGCTCTACTGGGAACAATCTACTGGTAGTCCCTGGATCTAAGTGTCTGGCTGTTCTTAACTAGAACCAAAGCTTTTTCAGATGTGGTGCTGGCCTGATGGAGCATTCTGTCAACTGAGACACAGGCCCTACAGGATTGGACTCAAGTCCACAGGGCTTGTGAGACAGAGATGTTCTGCGTACGGTTGAGGCAGCAATAGTTACTTCTTTGCTGACCTCCCTATGTCTGTTTTTATCTAACTTTATTTTTATTTCCTTAACTATTGTGGTTTCTAATTTCTTTGGTTTTTATTTTCTTCCTTATGTCTCTCTCTTTATTGGTCATCTTGGGAAATTATTGATCAAAATCAATTAACTGGGGCACCAGTTTTGTATTTTAATTGATGTGGTTGTACTGTGTTTTAATTGATAGTTTTATTTCTCTGCTGCCTGCCGCCCTGAGCCTAACTCCACTTGGGAATGAGTGGGATACAAATCTAATAAAATGAAATGAAAATAAATATTTTAGTTTTGCATTGGGGGAATATGAATGTCAGTATACAACATTTAGGACTACAGATCTACTGGCCATGAATTTCTATAATCATTTAAAATATGTTACACCTTGCTGCAAAGAATCTCAGTACTTAATTAGGCACTGTGCAGACAGGGAATATATGCAGCATTGCTTTGTGAAACATCTTAAATCTGTACATAATTTGTACATAATTCTTTCCTCATCATCATTTGGGCTTTGTTAAGGTAGATCCAAGGCAGAACAAGGCCTTAAATGCTCAGATTCGTTTCTTTATTGTTCCCAGGTAGAAATGTTTATAACCAGCCACCACACTTATCTAATAGTATTATATACCATAAGTCTAAAATTATGTTTTTGCGCTCCATGGTGTGACCTGCTGACAAAAACACTCCTTGTGAAAGTAGAACAGACTGGTTTTAGCTGTGGTATGGCTGGATACACCACTATGCATCAATGACAAATGTTGCCCATAGGAACACCACATAAATTACTTTTACAACCTGCACCAGTCCACGTGACTGCAGCAGCCTAGCAAAACTGCAAAGCATTTTACATTGCAGCCATTGGCCAAATAGGAAAGCTCCAGTAAACTTAAATATTTATCTCTTCAAGATGTCTCTTTCCCTCCCTCTTGTTACCCTGGAAACCAGCTACAGGGCAGGAAAATGGCAATGGGATTGCTCTTTCAAAAAAAATCCAGCAAGGATAGGGGGACATTTAAACTTAAAATCCAAATTGGCTGCCTTGTAGTTAAGCTTCAATTTTTTTTTAGGATTGTTATTTATTTTTTCCTTTCATTGGCCATAAGAACTGGGCTGTAAAAAAAGCTAAATAGCTTTTAAAAAAGCTAAATGGCTTCATCTAGACAGCCTTTTTTCAGTTTGGCTTTATCCAGATGCACAGCACTAATTTCTGCACAAAATTCTAATATGAATCAATAGTAAACTCTCTTTTGCTTTTTCATCTAACAACAACCTTCTGAAATAGGATGAGCTCAAAGAAAGAATAGAATCTATCCGAACTGAATTTTACAGAGATTACATATGGTCATTTCACCATCATGAAAATGTAAACAAATTACTTGCTGACCACTTTGTAGCATAAACTTCATTCAAGCAGAAGAGAGCACAAACCAGAATTTATTCAATGAGCACATGTATTTTTATTTCAACTATTCCATGAAAATGTAACTACCCTGTTTCCCCTAATATAAGACATCCCCGAAAAATAAGACATAGTAGAGGTTTTGCTGAAGTGCGAAATATAAGGCATCCCCTGAAAGTAAGACATAGCAAAGTTTTTGTTTGGAAGCATGCCCGACGAACAGAACACAGGAAAAATAAGATGTCCCCTGAAAATAAGACATAGCACATCTTTGGGAGCAAAAATTAATACAAGACACTGTCTTATATTCGGGGAAACACGGTAGGTGTCTACTTTGGTGGGGTAGGTGGCTATCAGATGTTCTTAAAAGCCACAAGAGCAGAACCTGGAAGAAGCTACGGTCCATTCCGCACAGCACAAAAAAGACATCTATGGGACATCTTAAAAAGAGGTGACTGCTTCTTTTCACTTTGCACACCTGAAATAAGACATCCAGGGGACATCTTAAAAAGCATCAGCTTCTAGGTGCTTTCCAGACAGCAGAAGAGAAAAGAAGCTATTTCTTGCCTGACAGTTTTGCTCCCTAGTCAGTTTCACCCTCAGCTTGTGCCTGACATTTAGTGTGCATCTGATAGGATTCTACCTGCCACCATTTGCTGAAGGTTGCCCCAGTATATTTGCTCTGCAGGCTCCGATCCTAGGCACCTTTTTAGTCCAAAAAGTACATAGATGTACTCAGCTGGTCCAGCTGATTTTGGTAATATATAATTTTCCTTTTTTAATTTTTGAGGAGTTAACTTGGTAGATGTTCAGACACACATAAGATAATCTACGTGGCTTGGAAGATGGGTCTGCTGCCTGTTGAAAACCATTGGGTTGACCTCCCTTCTGTGCTTTTCTTGCCTCACAGAAAAACTAAGGGCAAGTCAATCCAATACTTTTCAATGGGCAACAGACACATGTTCTAAGCTGGTATGAAAAATTTCATGAAACTTTTTTCATGTAGTGTTGTTGCCTTTCTCAAATAATTTTGGATTGAATTATCCAGAATCAATAAAATTTCTGTATGCCAAGGAAAAAAATCATTATTTTTTATCAGTGCACAGTGCTATTGTCGAAATACTGTATTATAAATTAAATTGCAGATATGAAATAGGGAAAGGAAAACCAATGGAACAAGGCAAAAATCTGTGATACGTTCAGCATGGAAATTTACAAGAAAATCTTACAATATGGATTGGTACCAGTCATTATGTGGTAATGTGATTTTGTCCAGTCTACCCTTCTCGCTATGGCTCCTTCATTTCCAAAGCATATTTTAGAGAGTTTTCACCAAGCCATGAAAGCCACTTCTCTTCTGCAAGTACATTGTACTAAGACCTGAGAGTGGGCCACCCACACTTTTGATTCCGGGCCAGAAAACAATCTATCTGCTTCATCATCTTTGGTTTTTCTGTTGCTTGCCAAATCTCTTCCTTCACTGTGACCTAATATAGTTGAATTACTGACATCGTTCTCTGTTCATTCTTTGCTTTAAAAGTGGTATGTTCTAAGTCCTGTTTTGCTCATTACATACTTCTGTTCCAATGCAAACAGCACAAGATAGTCTATGTTTAAAGCAAACATCCCCAATAAATTCCTCAGCAAAGTTATACCCTTCTGTCCACTGAAGTCACTGGGCTTCAAAAGATGTAACTATGCTTAGGACTTTACTTTTAATCACTTCTGTGTTTAGCATTACCAGGGAATAAAAGTACTGCTAGAAGGCTGACCCAGTTCTGCCAATTAATGTTGTACAGAAAAATTCTCTTCCATCTTCATTTGTCCCCAATGTTATGCATTCACATAGAGTGCCAAATTGAAAAAAGTGAGTTAGATGTGGTTAAAGCATTAATCAGACATCTAGTCTTATGTGTATTGATAAAAATAGGTACAACTGAGCAGAAAAGTGACACTGTACTAATTATATTCCATATTACCATATGTGCTCATGCAGAAATATCTGCAAGTCAGGGACACTCATCTCAATTGTTAAGAATGCAGGAGAAACATTCAAAACTCACATATATGTGTACACCCTCATGTACACACTGAACTGCATATATATGCAGTTCAATGTGCACACTTTAGCAACATGAATGTGACCTTCATGTACACATTCCATGTTCACATTGGAAGCACATGAATATATTTTCTTCAAATGTTGTCATCTCCTTTCTTGAAATTAAAGTATAAGCACTCGAATGAGAAACTCCTCTCTCTCTCTCTTTTTCCTTTGGATGAAACCTGAAAATTATCAAGTATCAAGAAGGAAAAACTATTGCCAGTGCTGCTAATAAAAATAACAACAATAAAGACAATCATAATAATGCATCCAATCAGAGTTCTGCAGTTGTGTGTCCCAACACCCACTTCATTTCTGACACACTTAAATATGGACTGTACGATCTGCCTTTGTTATACATATTTTAAGGGCTCATTGAGTCTGACTACTTACACTGTGAAGGACACAAGAAAACAAGTATTGGTGTTGTAGATTTGTGTCAACAATTATCCTTGATTGAGTCCAGTTCTGCTGTATTAGCTGCTGTGAAACTTCTGCTCATAGTGCTAGAGGTTCAGGATTAGTGGCATTGAATTGAAGGTCATATTGTATTCTGTAAAACTGAATTTCATGATCAACAGAGCTATGAGACAAGGTCATTCACATCCAAGGTAGGAGTTTCTGCTTATTTAGACATTTACCAGCAATTCAAAGAATGACTATATATGTTTATTTATATTTATAGTTTGTCACTGAGGTTCTTTCTTCTGTTTTCTCCTATTAATGCTCAACTGTTCTCATAAGTGGGAGCCTCAGTGAGAAAGGACATTTGAGCATTAATAGGAAGAAATAGAAGGAAGATTTGAATAACCTTAAGAGCTGGCTGTTGTGGGTTTTTCAGGCTGTGTGGCTGTGGTCTGGTGGTTTTACCTCCAAACATTTTGCCTGTTATCTGTGGCTAACATCTTCAGAGATATGTCATGGTAAGATGTATTTCTCTCAATGGCACAGTGTACAGATCATTTGATAAAGGAAATTTCCTAATTGAGTAATGCTGCTATTCATATACAGTTCGTCTCATTGGTTAACAATCTGATGCACATTTTTATTTTACAAACAAGTCACTAATGACCTAAAATTACTCATGCCCATAAACTGAAATTGATAAGTCACAAAGAGCAATCAGTGGTGTAGGAGGTTAAGAGCTCGTGTATATAATCTGGAGGAACCGGGTTTGATTCCCAGCTCTGCCGACTAAGCTTTGGAGGCTTATCTGGGGAATTCAGATTAGCCTATACACTCCCACACATGCCAGCTGGGTGACCTTGGGCTAGTCACAGCTTCTCGGAGCACTCTCAGCCCCACCTACCTCACAGGGTGTTTGTTGTGAGGGGGGAAGGGCAAGGAGATTGTAAGCCCCTTTGAGTCTCCTGCAGGAGAGAAAGGGGGGATATAAATCCAAACTCTTCTTCTCTTCTTCTTCTATATAAACACAATCTAAGCTAAGGTATTATATTTAAGATTATGCCAATCAGCATAAACATAAATTCTAGGGCTATATGGAATGATTTGGGATTATAGAGTTGGGATGAGAACAGTCTGTCCACTCCTTGTACTTTGAAGTAGCACTCACAGTTTCCTGTAATATAGTCCAACTGATCACTGGAGCTCAGTAAAGGAGTTTTATGAGCCCATGTGGGACTCCCACAGTGTCACATTTTGACATAAACTGTTCTTCATGTTTTTCATCATCATCCTAATAGTGAAGTTGGCCAAATTTGAGAATCTTTAAATCCAATGATTGGGGCAGCAATAGAGAAAAACAGATCTTTCTACTAACCTGAATAATGTGCTGGGTTTTCAGAAAAATCTGAAACCTACAGGAAAATATTAGGAGATTTTTTAAAAAACAAATTGATAATAGGAGCACCTGTAGTTTTTTTTAAAAAAATGTATTACCCAGTGGCCACTGCTAGGCAACCACAACATTTCAGTGCCTGGTTCTGTGAGCAAAAGTCAGGGGGAGGATCAGGGTCCTTTGCAGAGCTGTTTTGGCCATTGAGGTAATCACTGGCCTAATAGCAATCACTAGGTGGCTTGATACCACCGAACTTTTGTGACTCACATAGGTCTAGCTGCTTTCTACTCTTCAACAGTAGCCATCCTGTGAAAACCATGTGTGAAAACTTTTTTGTTAGATCCCTCCCAGATTTCCAAAATGGCAAAGAAGTGAGATAATTTTCCTTGATTTTCTCCTTCCACAGTAGCTCGAAATTTGTCCATAAATCCTGTATCTGGAAGAACTGATTGGTTGAGGAATAGCTTAGGAGGAAAACAGTGGTCTGGGGGAAGAAGTGATTCCCTATCTTGGTGAATTCCACAGGGCCTGTAAGACTGAGTTGTTCCACCGGGCTTTTGGAGTGTCCAGCCGCTGATTGAAGTGCCCCTTTTATTCCTCCAACTTGGAGTGCCTTTGCCATCTAAAGGACCCACTTCTCAGCTCTGTTTCCCCCCTCTCTGGGAGGGTTTTAATTGGGGTTTTATTGCTGATGCCATCTTTGTCAATTACTGCTGTGTTTTAATTTAATTTAATTTTAATGGGGTTTTGTTAGCATATGCTGTGTGAAGAAATTTTGTGCACCACCCAGAGCCCTTCGGGGATAGGGCGGTATACAAAACCCACACATAAATAATATTCCTTCTGTCCACAAAACATTGTGTTTGGATTCAAGCTGTTGTTTCACCTCTCCGTTCCAGATATAATTCGGCTTGAATAACTCTTTGGAGGTGACATGGGCAAGTTCCTTCTTTGAACATTCCCATATAACTGGGGTGCTGTGTGGTTTCCGGGCTGTATGGCCGTGTTCTAGCAGCATTCTCTCCTGTCGTTTCGCCTGCATCTGTGGCTGGCATCTTCAGAGGATCTGATGAAGATCCTCTTCAGATCCTCTTCAGATCCCCTGAAGATGCCAGCCACAGATGCAGGAGAAACGTCAGGAGAGAATGCTGCTAGAACACGGCCATACAGCCCGGAAACCACACAGCACCCCAGTGATTCCGGCCATGAAAGCCTTCGACAATACATTCCCATATAAGTTTAAAAATTAGATATATCACAAGTTGTTGGAAAATCTGTGATTAGATCTCCATCATATTTCCCCTTAATAAATACCTAAGAGCCCATCCATGAGTTCAGATAGCTGGTCGTGGCCATGCTGCCCCACCGCTCCCAAAGAAACTTGGGGAGGCTTCACAAACATGACAGCCTCTCTGAAGCCAAGAAGCCCCCATAGTTTACAATGAGCTTTTGAGTGGTACAAGTCACACCATGCAGCCACTGTTGTAATGTGCCAGCCCACCCCACACTACACTGGTGACAGAGACACAGGGCTGCTGCTGAAGCATCCTGTACTGCATCCCACCACCAGGGAGGATGGTGGCGGTTTCATGGTGGTGGTTTCACCCTTCCACTGGGATAAGTGTCCCAGAGAGGGTGAATTCTCCTGCGTGGCCACTCTGCCACTCCCACAAGTGTATCCGCCATCACCCCTTTGGATGGGGCTCTGATTAAGATTAGAGTCATATCACATAGAACCCTTTACAATTTTCTCCATCTTAAGTAGCTACCTGTATTTTCTATTAGCCCACTTAGAGGAAATGCATACGTTGTTTGTATGGTGCCTATAGATTTCCCCCAGTAAGGTTGCTTTCCTTGGTATTATGCTGTAGTTAACCATTCGTTTCAACTCCTCTATTTTGTCTAATGGTAAAAAATGGCCATTTTTATGGAGGATATAGGAAATTATCAGATATGCCTTCAGAAAATTACAAAAGAAATTAAATTTGGCATGATTTGGTTCACATGTGAGATCTCCTGCTCACTGAACAACTATGTACTTAATTGAGCTCAACAATGATAGTCAATGCACAGGCCATTAATGGCTAATTTTGCATCTACTGAAAATGTGACCCATGGGTATTGATTTTATTCATCTACAGCAAATTATAAAATGCAGAATATATGCCTAATGGTGGCTACAATCTCTCCTTGCCCGATTTTTATATTGAATTTCAAAACCCCACTTCACAAAAACATCTCTATCTTTTTGTTACCATGTGATAACAGAAATTCTGAAAGACAGCCAGTTACATATTATACATAACATTTTCAATATGGTGAAGCATTACAAGCAGACGCAAAATATTGGTGTGAATGACAAATTGGTATTTTTAGTTTTGGGGTACATTGGAGCAAAAAAACCCCACCCATCAGTATTCCTGATATCCCTGTATTCGAATTCTTGTATGGCATTCAGATTTGGGTTTTATTCTGGAATCAGAATTATTAATCTCCATTATAGCATATGGGAAAGCTATCTGGGAAAATGGGGAACTATGTTTTTAGCTAGAGACACCAAATTTGCAGCACAGCTGCTGGTGCCTAACCAGAGACAAATCCCCAAGTTTCAAAATGATTGGATCAAGGGGGGCAGTTCTATACACCTTCAAAAAAGGTACCCCTGTCCACCCTTCATTGTTTCCAATGGGGGAAAGAACCTCCTTTTTTCTCTAAGGCTAAAGCAAAGAGGCATGCCTACAGCAACCAGCAGTCAATGCCTCCCATGCCAAAAACCAACACAACACCAACAAAACCAAAGCAGAGTCCAGGAATCACAGCAGAATCACAACCAATGGGGCAAGCCCAACAAAACCAATATCAAACCAGAGGATGTCAGTAGAACAAAACCAAGCAAGCCCAAAACAACAATCTTAAACACTGGGAGGGCATTTTTGCAAGTCCATCAGAACAAAAGAAATTGCGTAGATGCCCAGCAGAAACATTTTAAGCACAGGGGGTTACTTTTGCAGCATCAGCAGAATCAAGGGGAACCCCATAAACTTGGCTTCTGCCAATACAGTTTTAAAGGAATAATAATATGAAATCCATATTTCAGCAATGTGGGGTATGAGGGGTAGGCTAACACAGGGTTGCTGTGTGAGATGAGAACAACTTTTTGTACTTCTTAAATGGTGTAAGGATCTCCACAATCTGGGAGATAGTCAACCAGAGCTTGGTGATTGGCAGCCCAGCTGCCCTTACCACTGTTTTCCTACCAACATCCTGGATGTTGTTGGGTTGCCACCAGTGCACCACCAGTGAGAGGTAAGCATGATGTGCCTGAGACAGCTCAAGATGTTAGATGTGAAGTGCTCACTTCTCCCATGAGTGTGGGACAACTGTGCCTTCACGTAGTTCTTGGCTGTCCTATACACCAAGGGCAACATATTCCTGCTCAGTGTGATATGAACAAGGACCATGTTCCAGGGGAAGACATCATGAGCAGCCTGCAGAATCTAATGTCTTTACCTACAGAAAAGGAGTGCCTATCTAGAACAATTCATCCAGCCAGTGAAGGGAGTGACTCTCTTCTCTGCCTGCTGCTTCTATCTCTAGGCACCCTAGTGCCAAACATCTTTGATAGAAATGCTTGGTTTCCTTTCCATACAGAAGACAGTTCAGGAAGAACATTGGTGGTATTCACAGAATGAACCACCTCTTTGTTGGTTGGTGATCACCCCACCAGCCTTTCTCTCTTCCCGAAGAAGCACTGTTAGGGCATCTGCTGATCATGTTCAAATCCAAATGCTGTCATATCATTAAAATTCCTAGGGCCCCAAACCCCTAACTCAGTAGTAACTCCAAAAAAGCGTAAAAAAATTTAGGATATTTTAACTTGGAGCTTCATATATCAAAAAAAAGAAAATAGATGAAAAAATAAACGAGGACTTCTAATAAAACAGGACTCTCTTAAAGAGAAGACAGGTAGAATAAAATGAACTAACTTTACCTTTTAAATAGCATTTCTATAGCAGACCTTTCTTAAGAAACTTACCTAACAAACTTACTTTCTTGTTGAGAAAAGCAAGAAAGTCTCCTGAGGTCTCCTGCCAGGCAAGAGCCAAGTCCCATGGCATCTTGTAACAAGGCTGGAAAGCCAGGCTGCAAGAACAAACACTGAGCTGAACCTTCTGCTTTCATAGAGTTTTATCCATTAGTCAGCATTATCTCATTATCACCTGACAGCTGACATCATTTCTACTTGTTAATCTTTCATCATACTTTCACTCCATCACGCACACACTACATAAGTTCAAAATGGTGAGATAGCTCCTCTCTGGGTGGAGATTTTAGCATTTAAACTAGACCCTAGGTTACTCATCTCCAGCTGCAAACTGAAAAGGAAGGGAGCAACATATCATTTGCAGGTTAAGTGAGTGACTGTACAGGCCAAATGTAGGATACCTGGCAAGACTTTGCCAGGCCAACAAGACAGTCCTCCCATTAGTTTCAGAAGCACTCACAATCATGTAACTATTACAGTAACTTTTTCAATCAAGACAGCAAAGTCCCGACCTTATATTCTCCCAGCCTTTACATCTTTTTAGATATATATCTTAAGCATTTACAGTTAAACATTTAAAACATTTATATTTTCAATTTATAAAACGATAGACAGACAGACAGACAGACAGACAGATGATAGTATGAAGTTTGTAATATTTTTTTCTCAGAAGGCTATTTCTGTTGTATCAGCACCAACTGCTGGTGTTTCTTCAGATACTTCCTGTCACCAGAAATAATGATGAGCCAGATCTCTGCCTCAACTGATCCCAGCCTTACACAACTGACACTGTCAAAGTTGGGGATCCTTCATCAGCTGGAAGTGCTTTCAGTCGAGCATCCCTGGAGTGTCCTTCTGAGAGGAGCTTAAGGCAGAAATGCTGAGTCTAAGTGGAAGCAGCAGGAAATTTATGAAGGGGAAAGGTTTCAGATGGTGGCAAGTTAGGGTCCCCCCATCTCTTCTTGCCGTGACATCTCTGGTTTTCTCTTTTGCCTCTCCTCAGAAGGCCTGCTGGAATCTGCCAGAGAAGAGACATCCAGTCTCTAGCTCATCCATCAGCCTCTGGTTCCCTGGGGTGAACTCCATAGCCTGAATGCTCTAATTGCTCAAGCTCACCCCAAAAGACAGCTCAGACTGCCCCTCCTCCACTTTCTGAATCCCAACAACAGCTAAAGGAGGGGCAGCCTGAGCAGCAGACCCCTACCCAGTGCCAGCACCCACAATCACCTCTGAAGGTGGCAATCCAGCAGCTGCCTCAACGAAGAGTACTTTACGAGGCCTCTTCATTGCAGCTTCATTGCAGTGGTGGGAGGTAGCTGAGAAGCAGTCCTTTGCATAGGTAGGGACAATGCTGCAGGTTTGCCCCTCCTCTTCACCCTCTTCTTTGCCTTCCACCCAGGACCCTGCTGTATTGCCTTCCTGCTGCTCACTGTGTCCCCAGGCCAAACTCTAACTACTTGAGAGAGGTTAGGCACTCTTAGTTACCTCTCTGGGGAGAGACAACTTGGAATTACAAGCAGAGTGCCCTGAGGCAAAAGCACAATGGGGCATCCCCAAGCATATATGTGTGTGTGTAGGCATAAAGAAAAGTCGGAGTCATTCTTAGGCCATTTCCACATGGGCGTTTAATGGCGGCCTGGGGACGGCAAAAACACCATCCCCAGGCGGCCATTTGCACAGGGGGCGCAGCTGCTTCACAGCCGCACCGCCCTCGCACCGCCCGCCCGTCCACACGCCGGCGTTTCCCCAGTGCGCTTGGAAGCGCACTTGTTGGGGAAACGCCGGCTGGAGGCCCGGGGACACTATTCTAATCTATCTGGCTAGATGGGGAGGGATGCAGTCAGCATCCCCTCTGCACACATGGTGCAAGATGGAGAGGTAAGGGAAGAATGGTGTGGAGAGGAGAAGAAAGAAGTAGAAAGGAAGAAAGTTCCCTAAGAGTATCAGTCTGCATATCAAAGGGATAGTGTCAGCATGATAGAGAAAAAGTGTCAGTGTCTTGACCCTCTCTAGCTATCTGACTTACTGGTAAAATAACTCTCTGTGTTTGAGGCAGGAAACAGTGTACAGTCTTTCACTTCCAACACTACAGATCTAGTGTTGTTTATGTCAGTTAAATGGACAACATCTCTTATCACACAGTAGCTACAAACAACTTTTTGAGCAATGATATTCTGTGATGGTAAACATGTGTAGCAACTCCTACTTCATCACCCTATGTATGATGTGATATTTTCTGTCTCTGTGTATATCACTATGGCCTGGAACTGTTTTGAATATAAGTGCATTGTTGCTTTTATCGCAAAAGGAACAGGTACTTACCAACTTACCACTTTGGGCTGTTCTTTCTTTTTAAAAAAGGGCAGGAGCAAACTCTGGTCTGAACGTCTTAACATATTTGGATAATTTTTCAGACATTTGAAAATGTTACAGAAGTCTACTAAGCAATTATATTCATGCCAGCGGATGATAATAATGCACAATGGCAGCTGAAGCTGTCAGGAGTGCTACTATAATATCAAAATTGGTAGAGTTAAACATACAGGAGAAAATCAGAAGAACAAAGCTCTTATTCTGGTACCCTTACACAACCTAAGATTGTAGATGGAAGATATCCATATACAAAGTAAATCACACCATGATATTTTGTTAGTCAGTCCTAAAGTTTATATTCTGTCAACAGAAAGACACCAAATCAAAAAAAGGAGCTAGATTATTAGTAGTTTCTCAGAACACAACTGTAGAGGAATCCAAACTAGTAATCCAAATGCTGAAATCATGATTATTGTTTTAAATAAGATTACAAATGGATCAAATATTTATTTCCAATGCCCAATCAGAGAATAAATATACTTAAATAGGGTACCCCCGGGCCTAGAAGGTAGAGGGTTCTCAGTTCATAAGCCTACTACCAGGATATTGTGTATTTATGACATTTCAGATATATAATAGGTATGAGTTTGAGAAAAATTCTCTGTGATGACTTGGTATCAGACCTAAATAAATGACATTTGAGCCCTGTTTAGTGTGTAGGAAAAAGGCATATGTGAAAAAAACTATCCATCTGTTCCAAAAATATCCCAATAGGAAAATGCTGTGGAAAGCTAACATCCACATTTTAGGTGTGACCTCTGTATCCTTGAAACCTACCCTCAAAAGCAATTACAGCCTTAGAAGAAACTAATGGATACTGTTCCAGTTTGCAGACTGAACTTCCAGTTTTCTCAGTGGAGTAAAATATCATAATTCCTGAGGGAAGAATTTGACTGAAACTGTCTACTGTTCTCTGCATGCTTATCCCACCTGCTTAATTGCCTTTTATTATCTTTCACAACTTGGTTTTACAGCAATAGGAATCTAAAATGAAACTAATCTGTTAAAAAGGTCTGCTATTTCAACAGAAAAATCCAAAGCCAAATATTTCTGCTGATGTTGCAACACATATTGTGATTGCAGGTACCCATTCTCCTAGCATGGTGCTATTAAGCACAGCTGCATATATGAAACTTTTCCTAAGAAAGACAAGAATTAGAGATGAACAAAGCTGGTTGCTTGACCCCTTTAATATGATGTACCTAAGGAGTTTATAAGCTTTCTCGTGTTTAATGTTTACATCAGACCTTTGAAAGCGATAATCCAGAGCTTTGAGGTTGAGAAACATCAACCTGTTAGGATACCCAGTTCTTCATTTCATTAACTAAGCTTCCAGCTGCTGTCGTCTTTGTCCTAAATCAGTGTTTAGAGGCTGTGGTCCAGTAGCCCAGAGCAAAACAAACAAAAGTTTAATCCAGAAAAGACAGAAGTGGTGCTGGTTGGAAGCACACTATTTTTTGCAAAAGGAATTGATCTTAAACAATAGAAAATTTTTATGCCCCACCCTCCTTAATTTCCTGGGTTCAGAGCAGCTTACATCATTATATATTACATGTAATCCAACTTAAAATACATGTGAGTGCCCCTTTGCCACCCCTGCAAGTTAAGTCACCTTGGCCTGTATGGACTTGGCTACCCTTCTGGAATAAACAAAACATGACTCTTCTTCTGCTCTTAAGCTCTTTATTTAATGCAGTCCTTTGGCTATCCACCCCAAACCAACATTGCATTATGAGAACAATGCAGTTGCACCAAAACTGTTTGTCGTTGGAGATGAAGGGGATACAGTAGGACAGGGGACCAGTGTTTCAAACAGATACCAGCAGAACCCACAGGAGTTCCACAAACAATGACTGAGAGAATCATGTTAGGTCCTTGATCTCAGTAGCTGATTCATTCCCACCTCCCACCCCTACAAAGAAAAAATGTTAGTTTCCTGCCTAACATTTTTTCTTTGCAGGGGTGGGAGGTGGGAAAGGAGAATCAGTGGTGAAATGCAACTGCAGGACCAAAGTTTCAACCTCAGAGACTGAAATGATGTGTGAGACTACAGAAAGGAGGATCAGGTTACACACAGAATTTTTTCCCTCTCAATTTTTGAGGCCCCCTTCCTTGGAAAAAGTCAGGTATCTTCTTGTTCTAGGGTTTTGCTGGGCACCTGTACATTGGATTGGCTTGTGGTTTCATCCTGGCTGTCAAAAATACTCTCATATCTTCAGCCACCTGAAATTGTGTGGCTGGACCTACCCTTCTGTACGGTGGGAATTAAATAAATCACGGCCATACAGCCTGGAAACAACATTCTAGTGCCATGGTGGCGAACCTATGGCACTCCAGATGTTCACGGACTACATGGCCAATTGGCCATGCTGGCAGGGGCTAATGGGAATTGTAGTCCATGAACATCTGGAGTGCCATAGGTTCGCCACCACTGCTCTAGTGATTCCAGCAGTGAAAGCCTTCAACAATATGTTGGGATCAGTTAATAAAACTGATTGACAGTAGTTACATATTTCTTTGTGCCATTTACAATTAGGTTTCAAAATCTATTGCCACAAGGATTAAATCAGTTCCTGGGGGAGAGATATAGCAATGACTGTTTTTCACAACAGCTATTAACTGGAATTTTAATACTTGTAACCTGGCTGTCTTTATCATTTGTTGATCTTGGGCATTTGGCTGGCCATTGTTGGACCAGATGAGGATACTCTTATGCCAGCCATGATGCCAAGAGCTGAAGTACTGCAGAGACTAGAAATATTGAACTAATTTATCTAAATTTCTAAATTAGGACAGCTGGGATATGCTGAAGATATCTGCCTTAAGTAGTGTATTAGCCCACTTCTGGATCATTTAATGAATATTATAAATACCCGAATATACTCGTGTATAAGACGACTCTCATATAAGTCTAGGCATCTAATTTTACCACAAAAAACTGGGAAAACTTATTGGCCGTTTCCGCACGAATGTGGAAGCGGCCAGGTCGGTGTTTCCGATGCCGACCCGACGACGCTGGGACCGTCCGCACGGACGGTCCTGGAAAGAGCCGGGCAGCCAGCGCCGCGGAGCGCCGGCGCCCGGCCAACCCGGCATGTCCCCGGGCCTTAACGACGCTTCGCCAAGGCTCGATGACATGTTCCCCTGGTTCTGCGCGCTACTGCTCCAGCAGCGCAGGACATGGTGGTCCCCAGGTTCTCGGGCGACGCTTCGCCGAGGCCCTGGACAAGGTGGTAAGCGCCGTGAGGCATCTCAAAGCAGCTGCTGTTCGCCTTGGCAGCAGCTTCTAGGCGGGCGCTTTCTCCAACAAGAGCTCCGAGCCTGGGGAAACACCGCTTCATCGGCGGTCGGGCGGCGCAAGTGCTGCTATATTGCCCGCTGCAATGCAGCTGTGCCCCCTGTGCGTAATGGTGGCCTGGAGGATGATGCTTTGCCATCTCCAGGCCGCCATTAAATGCCCGTGCGGAAACAGCCATTGACTCACATATAAGTTGAGGGTGGGAAATGCAGCAGCTACTGGTAGATTTCAAAAATAAAAAATAGATAGCAATAAAATTATATTGCTAATTAAGGCGTAATCAGTAGGTTAAATAGTTTTTTGAATATTTATTTCCAAAGAAAACAGTAAACTTTAGCTCTGGTAAGCTCTTGATTCTCCCTTTAAATCCACTACTGAGGGGGGAGTGGATTTAAAGGGAGAATCTGGAGAAAATTTGAGGGTGCCTGCCAGGGGAGGAATGTTTATGTTAGCAGTACCAACATTTCAGAGTATCTTTAGGAGACCCTCCTGATGATACCACCCAGGTTTGGTGAAGTTTGGTTCAGGGGGTCCAACGTTATGGACCCTCAAAAGCCCCATCTACTATTAGCTTCCATTGGAAACAATGAGGGATGAGAGCACCCACTTTGTGGATCCATAACTTTGGATCCCCTGAACCAAACATCACCAAACCTGGCTGATATCAGCAAGAGATTATCCTAATGATACCACCCAGATTTAGTGAAGTTTGGTTCACAAAAAATGTGCTGAAAAATTCGACTTATATGCAAGTATATATGGTAGTTCCACCCGTATAAGCATTTATCCTGACATCAGGTCTCTAAAAAGGATCCAGTGTGAAGAATAAATCATGTCATTGCCACCAGACATTTTCAGTTAGGCTGATATGGCTGCTCACATATCTTTTTTAAGTACCTTCTATAAAAACAGTATAAAAATCTTCTATGATTTTTAATTGAGCAGGTGCTTCATGTCCAAAATGTGAAAGTGGTACTTTTAGATAGAGGTGCAATGATATATAAAATTTAAATTATATCTGAGCACACAAGCTTGAAATAATAGTGCAGGGACTGAACTACAAGTAATAATGTATGTTGTCATTTTTCCCCTCCTGGAATTAACCCAGAACATTAGTACTTACAAGATTAATAACAATGGAACTGTTACATGTTTCTGCAGCACTGTGCTGAATATGCCTCATAAATTTTATTTCATCTTAAATGCACAGCAATGTATTTTGTTTCTTGTTGCTTTGGACTACAGTTCCTAGTTCTAAGAATTTGTTTAATTAAAAAAATAGTTAAGAATAATTCATTTCTTGTGAAGGAAGCCATGAAGAAGAAATAATGTATTTTAAATTTCAAAGCATATAGTTGTTTCTTGTGTTGTGCAAAACTTTTCCACAGAGCATTGATGACAAAGAGAGACAAGAAATATTGTGACAGTTTGATGCTGTATAAATCACTAGGCATGTGGGTCTTACCTGATATCTTAGTGGACTTGCCTGATATCTAAGGCAGAGCACATATGCTTTAGAATATATACAAAAGTTGTTTTAGAAGGCTGTATTTTAGTTTTCACTGGTGACAAAAGCTTTTATTGGCTTCCTTGGGAAAGATGGTATCCATAGATTAACCTAGAACATTAGGTTAACCCAGAACATCCATAGGTTAACCCAGAACCATGCACCCAGTTAGCAGGCATGTAAACATCTTATTATATATCCTTATTTCATTTTATTAGCTATTTTTTATCACAAGTTGCTGCTCTACCAGTCAAATGGGAATTCAGAAAACAGTCACTGCAAACCAGCTAGGGCCCATATATAGACCGAAAGTACCTTCTGCATGCAAATTCATGGGCTAGGAATACGTATTTCAAATGTCTCATTTCTGTTGTTTCATCCTTAAAATCTCAAGTGGTTTATGCCAATTTTTATGATTTTAACTGGAATTTTTTAAACATCTGTTCATTATAATGCAATACTATATATCCTGTGAATATGATATAAATAAATATTACCCATATATTATATAATATTGAATAGATTGACATATGAAACCATGCAACCTACATACCCAATGGTAATGAATCTTCACCACCAACAGCAAAATTCAGCTGACACCATTAACACATATATCAACATGCAGAAAACAACATTAAATGAGGAATACTCATACATCCCTGAGGATGCATATACCCATACAGGGTTTTTTTGTGTGTGCTTTTAATCTGTTCATGCAGTCTTGGAATAATAAACTGGGTCCAGGATCCCATGGGAAAGTCCTCCTCTCACTTTATGGAAATGAATGAGCATGCTGTGAGAAAAGTCCATCCAGTCTTCAGCCGTTCTACTGTGCAGGGCTGCATGGATGTAGTTTTCATATTTGCTACTCAGCTGTTTTGAATATAGAATAAGAGACTGGATCTTAGACTCCTTGCCTACTAGATAACAATTAGTTATCTAACTAATTAGATAACAATTGGTGCTTTTGTGAGCATTTTCCTCAGTATCTATGTGGCTCTGCCACTTTGACATTTTCATTATAAAGGAACAACATATAAGACCCCAAATTTCTATAACAGCAACCTACAAAAAGGAAACTATATTCATTGTATAAGTGAACTATTACAATATGATGCTGTTTATCAGACATGTGCTATGTTTTGTTAAAGAGATTCAAATATTCATCATATCTTGTTACAAGCTAATGTGGTAGTAGTTTCTAAATTAGGTATTATAAATTTGGCAAAACTGCCTTCTCATTTTCATTTTATAAGCACTATAAAGAAGTATGTCTCATGATTCCTGAAATTGAAACTTTCCCAGCTAATAAAAGACTCCGGTTATTAGCTTTTTATATGAATTTTTTCTCTTACCAAAATATTATAAAGACTTGTTGGTATGACTATTTCTATATGTTTCAGAGTAGGCTGTACTACCACTGCACTGTATTATAAATAGTATAGTATTATCTTTTATGTGAGGCTTAATCAATCAATCATTATAGAGTTATTTAAATGAATGTTGCCGTTGTTTAGTATGCATTTTTTGAAATGCTTCAGCCTTTTTTGGTATGTCACAAAGTATCTCTTATATGGCCAATGCATTGGTTCAGTAAAGCTTGAATAAAATATCAGAAAAAAATATTATTTTCTGAATAAGCAATCATTGTGTTTAATACATTCTCATTTAATATATGAACAGGACAATCTTAAGGATTGCCTGTGCTGTTGTCCAGCTACCAGTGTTATGGTGGCACTACTAGTCTGCTCCCTGATTAGTGAATGGGCAGCTGGAAAAAGTGTTTGTAGCTCGGTATTGGAGGCTGCAATCAGTCAGTGTCCCCAGCAACTGCACCAGAGAATCTCATCCAGGTGCTTTGTTGTGATGGCTGGGTCATAACAGATAGAGCACACATTGGTCAGCCTGGTATCCGCAGGGTCATATTAAAATGTTGTCTCTCTGCAAATGCACACATACATGCACCAAAAAAAGAATGGAGTCCTGGCTTACAGTAACTTAGCAGCTGATAGAGGTCCTTTCTGCACACACCATTTAAAATATTTTCAGGCAGGAATTTTTTTTTTTCTCTGTGGAGTTCCACACTGATTTTTCCCTCTTTGGCTCAAAACAACAACAACATGTTTCCAAGCAGCTTTTTCTCCATTTTTTGAAAACTTTTATAATGTTTCTTTTGTCTGAAATGTTTCCAAGCTGACTTCCCTCTCAGTGTGGTCTTTCCTGCTGCTGTTTTCCATGTCTCTGTGTCATTGTCCAATTTCTGATGTGGCAGGTGAAGCAGCAGAGCTGAGTACAGCAGCCAGCTCAGTCAAACCCTATATACTACTGTCCCTTGCCCTTGGCTGGATTTACCTAAAGGCTAGTCAGGCCTCAAAATCTTGGGGCCTCCACCCAAGGTGTATAATATTTTTGACACTGTTTCATAGTCCTTTCTTATACATGCTGTAATAATGCACTGTAGTCTCTAAACAACCCTTCAGTAATTTTCCTTGTGTTACCCTGAATCCACAAGGGGAACTAAAGAGTTGGATATTCCATATAAGAAAGAAAAGGCACAATCTTCTCAGACTTACTGAATGGCCTGAAGCAACAGGTAGTTCCCCTCAGAAGGACTCCAACCTTGTTATAAACTACATAATATTCAGTGTATGATAATTTCTTATACTGATTGCTAGAAGGGAGATTGTGTTTATATTAATTGGCTATTAGCCTATAATTTTTATTCCATTTATTTCATGCTTTATTCCATGCTTTATTTCACACATTGGTCACTCTTTAAATTTGGAGAGCTATGTTGCTTTGAAGCAGTGAACTGTTTTGGCTTTGTCAATGAAATTTCTACCTTCTTTTCATCCTCCACTAAGAGATGGGCAGTTCTAAAATCATTTTTGCAACCTCAGTCAAAAGTACCTAAATATTTGTCAAATGACAAGACGGAAGCATGCAAAAGCCACTGAAGCTGTTTTGGAAAATTACAGTTCTATCACTGATGCCCTCAGTCATTTGGACTCTGATGTTAATTGAAAGGGTGGTGCCGGGCTTCAAGATAACAGTCTTTGCAGAAAATGGAAGAACTGGAATAGACCTGTGTGCTAGGTCATTTTCAGCAAAGCCATTCAGAAATCAGACCTGTTATTGAATACTTGTGCAAGTTTGTACAGTTCAGGATTTTAAAAGAAAATTAGAGAAGATTTTGATGAGCTTGAGCAATAGAAGGGGCAGTATAACCTCATGTGGGATACAGATTCCACACAATCCTGATCACATGAACATTTCCTATCTTTATAAGGGATCCCCAGGCTGCATCCTTGTTGGAGAGAGGAAGGTAAAACGTTATACCTAGCAAGGGTAACAGCCTCAATCAGTAAGTAAAGGTATCTGGCAACTGATAGTCTAACAAAGGGGATTAAAAAAAAACAGGGGAGCAGGATTTGTTGTCTGCATCCAACATCTGTTAAAATTCCCTATGAAAAAAGTATTTTCTTGATGACACAGAAGATCTCTTGTTCTGTTAACATTGTCAAATCATCAATAGAAATCCTCAGATCACAGAGCTTTGTTTCAATTCTGGACCACCAATTCTGGACCAACTGGTTGTATGGCAAGTAGAGAGAGTCTAGAATGTGAAATCTGTTTCCTCACAGTTGAAACATATTCTGACCCAAAATTTGAACAAATGACATCAGGCTTGTGTTTCCAACCAGAGTTGGCCTGTTTCCAATCACAAGGCTGCGTAGTGGACAGAGTGAGGCATACCAAGAATTTTATAAAAGAAATGTGACTGAACCCTTTCAACCTCGTTATTCCATGCCCCAATCCAAATAGGTATTCAGCAGTCTTAAGACTTTTAACTGATTTTCATAAAGCAGCAGCTCCAGCTTCCTGATAGTTTCAGTTGCTCTTTTCCGCATGTTTTCAGTTTCTACAATATCGTTTTTCAACTGTGGAGCTTTATCTGGGCCAGTCAACACAATCACTTTAACTATAACAACCACAGCAACACACCCTTTGCTATTTATTATGTTTTATACTTCCCTTAGCATGTTTTATACTTCTCTTATCCAAAGAGCCCAGCATAATTTTCATACGATTCTGTCTCTCATGTGAATTTTCACACCAACTCTGTGAAATGTTAGTTTGAGATAGCAACTGACCCATGACTGTATTAACCATAAAAAAATATTTCAGTGTTTAACATGTCATTTCTACTTTTTAACAAATGTCATTTTTACTTTTTATGTGAAAAGTTATCTAACGTCTTAATTAAAGTGTGCATTGCTTGGAAATGACAATCACTTCCATTTATTTAGCTAAATAATTGAAGATGCAGTTTGCAAAATATGCAAAGCAATCAAATTTGTGCACCTAGCATGTGTAATGTTTAATCAACAATGAACACTTTGAGTTCATAGACTGCAAAGGGATCTGAAGTGAAAAAATGGCAGGTCAAGCAAACTATTCAAGGAGTTTTTATTTAACCTACGAAGGAAGATTCTAAGCATTCATGAGAATAATGTCAGTCTTTCAAGCTAAATCATCATGGGGAGCTATACATTTTAAAGTACTTGAGCCTTGAAAAGTATGTTGGGTCACCTTGAAATAAATGCAAGAATAATATAAAAAGAGAGCACCTATGTCAAACCATGCAGAAATGAAAATAGAAATAGAAATAGTCTCTCAGGAGGATCTAATGACAACATGGAAATCAGTTATACAATTTAGGATTCTTTACTAACTTAAGCCCAATTAATTTCAGAGAATTTTGATTTCAAAATGTATTGGTATTTGTGGAATTACACACCGTTTTCAACAAGTATGTTTCCTGAGTTTCAAATTCCAATGGTAAGGTATCAAGTGTGTGTCTAACACTTCCACTCCAGTAAATGGGACTTTAAATTTTTCTGGCTAAGCATGCACTTTTCAAAGGATATTCAGTAAATTATAGTATGCTGTGAAGTCCTGGGGCATATTTTTAACTAAAGACTAGCAATATACTCTGACTTTTCCCCCAGGAATGGTCTTTTTGTTTAACATTAAACTGGTTTAGGTGGGAGGTGGTAAAAGAGTTTTTGACATGCTTTGACACATTATAAACTACTTGAAACATTTAACTGCCAGAGAAGCATTCAGCTGGCAAGGCCAACGAGGGATGAAGGCCAAAACATTTGATGCACAAACAGACACAAATCGTAATGATAGTATTTCTATCAAATTTGATTAGTATGGTTGATTGCAGTTTTAGAAATGATAGAAGAAACCTTAATTTTCAGCATGGATCAAAGTGTTCATGAATTTTGGTTACATCCTATCTCATCTCACAATTAACAATTTGAAATGATTCTAATCAATAATATTCAGTTTACTGGAAATGTTAGTTAGGGCATCTTAGGCAGCAGAACTAGGAGCAGCCTCTAACTGAGGACTGGTTTACAGACTGAGTTGATTCCAAAGAATGTAATGCAAAGTGCTACTATGCTTCTGCCCACCAGGCTACCAGAAAAAAACTACTCCAGAGTCTGTGGGATACTTAGGAAGAGTGCAAGATACAGTACAAGGGGAAATCTGCAAAGATTTCAGAATTCCACACATCGGCAGAATTGTCTTCCACTCATGCAGGGACATCTTAGGATCCGACCAAGTATGCTTATGGCAACATGAACATAATACTGGTCCTCTTGCCCTAGTTCTGCATAATTTGGTAATTCTGTACTGTAGCTATGCCTCATTTCTGGCAGATAATTGATATGGATGGACTACAGTCAAAGCAGGTACTACATATTGGAGATACTATGGAGATAATGATATATGGCATCATCAATGGGCCATTCCCATTTGTCCATATGATAGTATAGAATGAGATCATGAAGATCCTTATCAGTTCTGCAACTTTAAAAATAGAGAACCTTTGCTAGTTACAGTCATACTCAGTTTAAGGGAGCTTCTTATTAATTGCTTTTTCCTACTGTAGTTCAAGGAAGATTTCTCCACTGTATGATGATGACATGCTTTTACTTATGTGTAATTTGTCACACAGAATATCTGCTTGGGAACTTTGCACAGGGAAGAGGCAGTTTATACATTCATTGTTCCATGCGATGCACCCCCAGTCATGAACACACTGTTGTTCTATCATGTTCTGACCGCTAACATGACCTTAATCTTAATCTCTACATTAATTGAAGTATTTATTTATTCATTTATTTACTATTTTTACAGGCCATCTTTTTCACTGAGACTCAAAGCAGTTTGTGTGTGTATGTGCACACTACCAAGTCACTTTAAACTTGTGATGACCCTATGGATTAGTGACCTCCCCAACATTTTATTGTTAACAGACTTGGTCAGGTCCAGCATTGGTTCTTGTCCACAGTACAGGTCATACTTCAAAACAATCAGATGCTATGGCTCACCCACTTCTTTTAAAATCAATCATAATTTTTTGTGATCCAAACAGTCAAAAGCTTGGCTGTAATCTGTGAAACACAAACTAATTCCAGTCCAGTCCAGTCCAGAATCTTTAATAGGCATATAATCAAGAAAATGTCAAACATTTCCAGATACATTAAAAATAACTCATTGTTACAATGTAAAACACACCTTAAAAATACAGCAACTGCTTCCGAAATTTCTACATTGGAACTGTTCAAGAGCTTAAACATTTTTCTTTTATTGGAGAATAGTGTGAATCCTGTTGGTAACAGTGCCCACAAGTCAGCTGTAAAGTTGTTATACTTTGAACAATACAATAAAATATGAGAAATTGAGTCCGATGTATAAGGACAGTACTGGTCAGCAGCTGGCAGTTTGGTTGTGTGGAACATCGAGAAAGTGCCCTGTGAGATAGACTTCTATAAAGAGAGCTGTGATCTTTGCTCTGGCGGACTCCATTCACTCTTTGTAATCAACTAGGGTTGCCCCAAACATACAGCTTCTAAGCTTGTTTCCTTTCTGGGGAATAATCCTGTGGCAGGAAGTAGGGAGCAAGAGCTTTACGCAGCTCAAAAGAGACGACATTGTGTAGATCTTATAATCTGGCCCTTAGGATAAGATGATAACCCTCTGTGGCGGTAAGCATATTCAGAGACTCCCATGAAAAACCCTGGTTAGGATTTTTTTCTGCACTATGCAACCACACCATTCTCGGTGCTGGAGCTCCCTCATTTCTAGCAAGATTAAACTTTTCAAATCTGAACAAACTAATTTTCTTTTGAAATTCTCTCATACATTCCAGTAACCAATTTGAAATATTTATTTATTAATTTCATTTATATCCCTCCATATCTCCAAAGACTCAAGGCGGCTCACAGTAAAACTTACATCATAAATAAAATAAATATCATAAATACATAAAACATTTAAAACATCAAAATTACATAAGTTTAAAGCCAAATACAAACAGATGGTGTAAAAACCAGCATGGGAGCATAAAGAAACAGATGCATATGCCATATTTAACAAGGACCAGAGATGGTTTAAAAAGACGGAATATCCAGCTGGCTTGACAGAGTAGGTCCAGAGAAATAGCTCAGTGTTGCTGTAATCTTTGATGTTTCCTTTTTTGGAACTGGAATGTACATCGAATGTTTCCAGTCTGTGGACAGTGGTGTAGGGGGGCAAATGGTGCCCAGAGCAAAATGGTGCCTGGGCCTGGCCCCCTGCAGGCCCTGCCCCCTGTGCCCCCCCATGGCCTCCCCTTACCTCAGTTCAGCCAGCTGCAAAGAGCAGATGGCTGAAAAAGCAGCCTGTCTTGGCTCGCCAGGCTGCTCTGGGCTTCTGCCGGGACTGGGCAAGGGGGAAGGAGGAGGGGTGTGGGGTGATTTTTCTCACTTCCGGACAATTTAATAGTGCGTGCCCAAGGAAACTCCCTGATCCCGGCGCAGTTGCGCAACAATTTGTGGGGCATTGTTTTTTTCATATTTGTTAGCAAATTCTTGTAAATATTTTGATAAACTCTATTCCTATAGCTTGAAATAGGTCTATTGATTTGCCATCTGCTCCTGGTAATTTGTTTCTCCCCATTAGTTTGAGTGCAGATTTCACTTCACCTTCCAAAACTGCTGGTTGTTCTTTGAAATATTCTTCTTTGAAGGAATCTTTCATCCTTTCAAATGAGATTACACAATGTAGATGGCCCATACAAAAGCATTTCTAATAATCACTGTGTAGGTTGATGCAATCAATATGAGAAGACATTGAATGAAAAGTGTACTAAGACCTGGTTTACCAAGATCTGAGAGAATATAACATATTAGGTTCATGTAGCAAAATGATAACATTACCCATTTTCTTCTTTTCTTCCCACTGCCAGACTTTAGATTCTTAACTGACGGGGCAGGGATACATCTTTTTATTTGTTTCATGATGCAAACCATCACATATCCTGATAGGAGAGGGGAAAAAAAGAAAGGATGAAAGAAAGGATGAAAGAAAGAAAGAAAGAAAGAAAGAAAGAAAGAAAGAAAGAAAGAAAGAAAGAAAGAAAGAAAGAAAGAAAGAAAGAAAGAAAGAAAGAAAGACTGTTCTCAGGGGAGTCACAGATTTTAGGGGGTCAGTACTCTTGTCTACAGCACTGAATCCTAGCTGCCTGATGAAAATTTCACAGCATTATTCAGGTGACTAAGGAATAGAACCCCTTTAAAACTCTGTTGCATTGAGTATAGGGCTGGGTGGTTCACCTTTCATTATGAAAGAATTAGAGAGAAGGTGAAAACTGGAGAATAGTTTTATTAATAGCCAAATACTAAGCAGTGCATTAAAAAGGCATATTGCATTTTACTGTGTCTTCTATACATTGGTAAAATACTATTATTGAGGTTTTAGAAACTAAACAAAAACTGATGATATTTCTTACAGCTGTATGTTTAATCTGCAAGATAACAAGCTCAGTTCAGACAGATATATGTGCAAAACGGGATGTTTTCTCCTGGCCCGAATTATCCAGGACCAATTCTATGGATGATCTAGATTTAGGGCAGCAGCATACAAAGCCCTCTCGTGCATTTTGACTCTCATTTGCCCATGAAAAGCTATATCCAGCTCCAGTTTCTATATGTGCTGTTCTAGTCTTTATACTGAATAGTTTTCCACAAACCCTGGAAGTCTGCACATTTCAAATGATTACAATCCAAAAGGGATTCTCTTACCGCACAATAGTTCTCTTAATCTTTTTTTTTCATTTTCATTAAAAAATACTCCAAGTTTTATTTTAATTCTACTCCTTTATCTTTTTAATTTAGGTGTTCACAATAGCCTGATAAAATACTTGCTGATATATCAGTTCAGTGTATCTGCAGCTTATATGTGTATCACCTCTGTTGAGAATGCTGGAAGTGGGGAGTGACCAGCAGCCATCATCTTCTCTTCTATGCCATTCATTGTATGTCATCTGTGCAGAACTATAAAGAACCACTTCACATTGCTACCTCTAAATAATCAGCAAGTGTGCAAGAATACCAAGATATATTGCATAGACCTATGTGTTGCAGGATCCTCTGCCTGATTATATTTTACATTAGCATACATTTACTCATGTCCCTGTTCCAATCACAGAATATTGGAATACTTTTTAAAGTACAAAGAATCTTGAATTTAGATCACTAGTACCTACCAAAGCATATTTGTATACTCAAATTTATGTATATTCCTTATAGATGGTAGAACAAATAAAAAAGTGTAATTTGAATTTTTCACAGAAATGTGGTCGAAATGATGCCTATTAGAGAAAAGCAGAGGCTTAGCTGGGCCAAACTGCACCCGGTGCGCATTCTACATTTTCCACCATCCCCATGGCCCCCTATACCCCCTGGCGCCCCTCTGGCGCCCCCTCCCTCCTTCACCCTTTCCCCTTCCCCCACTTACCTTAGTTCCTTTCCTTGTTCAAAACTTTTTCAGGCTGCAAAAGGCCTGTTCTCAGTAAAAACAGCTTGATGGGAACCCCCCGCCCCCTTGTAGCTCTGCGGCTGGAGAAAAGAAAACCTGTAAAAACCTTTAATGCAAACAGCACTTTGCATTTTAAAACCAATTTGCTTTAGTTGTTTTTCAGTCCCTTACATGTTTTTTACTTGCAATTCCACTGGACAGAGTGCATTACAGCATTTTTCAGTGATTTGCCTTTTGTTTCTCAACCTTCTAGACAGAAACTTCTCTACATTCAAGGGAATAATCAGTACAAATATTTTCTAGCTTGTAGAATGAGATGCATTTTTATACAAATTATGATTACTGTTGTTCTTTGATCAAGATATTTCAAAGTATGTTCATGTCTTAGGAGAATCTCAGTTTGCATTTTCTCTACGCTATTGAGACCCAGCATTCCTTTGAAAAATCCATTGCTGATCCTATGGAATGTTTCCTAAAATTCTGCATGCTTTTTAGAAACATTTCATGTTTAGAAGCCTTTCCTTTCAAAAACGTTAAGTAACTGGGTGTAAGCTTGCCAAATTTTACAATATCAAATCCCATTGAATAGTACTAGAGAGGTAAATATGTATTTAAATATCCAATGCTAATGGTGATACTTTCCAAGGCTCTGTGGGGTGTGTATGTGTGTATTTGTTAAAGCAGATAACAAAATTGTTTATAGCCTGCTAGCGAATGCCTTACCGATTTGTTAAAGTTTCAGGTTCAAGACCACCAACACCTATATATATAATCACGGGTTACGGGAGGCCAGTTAAATTGAACCCCCTGACCTAATCTTTAGCGAACTTAGAGGTTCTTCTAAGGAAAGTAACCAGAAGCTATACTGCAAATTTGGTTTATTTGCCTTAAAAGAACAGCATTGTCCAGAGCCCCAGAAAGATTTCCCACGGTCTTTAATGGAGAGGAAAGGGGGGAATAAATGTACATCCTCACATAACCCTATGCAAACGAAGACATTATTTTTCTTTTAACAGGGAATTTCTTCTCTGTGCTTTAATCCCAAAAAAGTTTTTTGGGGGATCAAGATTTTCAGCTACAGTTAAAAGTTGCCATTTTAACAAGAAAAAAGACAAAAACATTTTTGCAAGCAAGGTGGCTTTTTTGGCTTTTTTTCTGCCTTGGATCTGGAGTGCATACTGGTCAGGAACTGTAGCTGCGAATTTTTTATTGGATGAAAAACAGGAGGAGTTACAATTTTTGCATAACATGCAGAGTTCTTTAATAAAAAATTCTCCTGTCAAATATGTTTATTTTGACCTGAAAAATTGAGACTCAGCTCTAGCTGGAACTGAATTGGAAACAGAAAACAATGAAGGCCACTTGCTAAGCTGGGATCTCTAAAAAAAAAAAAAAAAAAAAAAAAAAAAAAAAAAAAAAAATTGCTGCTAAATTCTTCTATTTGATGTAGACTAAATTCATGTTCAGTTCAAAGAAACAAAGAGTCTAGGAAAACACAATGGTATTCACTGCATAGTGAACTGAAAAACAAATATAAAGCCCTGCTTCCAAATCTGACTTTCCATTATTGGAAGGATCCTTCAACTGACAGATGGGAGGGGTTGATTTTCACCGATCCCTTCATGTAGAACTTCCCACTTTGCCGAGAGCTCTCCCCCCTCCCCTCCCCCAGCATTTTCAATGTTTGCCTCCTGGTTCTAGTATTGTGAGAAAGAGAGAAAAATGTCTCTGTATTAACCTTTTCTACCACATGCATAATTTTGTAGACTTCAATCATATCCCCGCCAAAGACGTCTCCTCCCCAAGCTAAAGAGTCCCAAACGCTGCAGCCTCTCCTCATAAGGAAGGTGCTCCAATCCTTCAATCATCCTCACTGCCCTTCTCTGCACTTTTTCTATCTCTTCGATATCCTTTTTGAGACGTGGTGAGCAGAACTGAACACAGTACTCCAAGTGCGGTCGCACCACGGCTTTATATAAGGGCATGACAATCTTTGCAGTTTTATTATCAATTCCTTTCCTCACAACCTTCTGTGCATATAGTTTGCCTTTCTCATGAAGCAAGGTATTGAGTTACACATCTCCTATGGAATCCATTTCAACTAAGACTTCCAAAACCGCCTCTTGGCCCAGGACTGATAGCATTGACCTCTGTAGCATGTATGTGATGTTTGGATTTACTAAGCCATGTGCATCGCTTTACATTTTGCTGCATTGAACTGCTTTTGCCATTTCTTAGCCCACTTACCTAATTTATAAAGGTGTGCTTGGAGCTCCTCGCAATCTTTTGTGGTTCTCACCACCCTATATAATTTGGTATCATCCGGAAACTTGGCCACCACGCTACCCACCCCTACTTCCAGGTCATTTATGAACAGGTTAATGAGCACTGGTCCCAAAATGGATCCTTGGGGGACACAACTTCCTACATCACTCCATTGTGAGAACTTCCCATTTACACCCATCCTTTGCTTCCTATTTCTCAACCAGTTTTTAATTCATAGGAAGACTTCCCCTCTTGTTCCTTCATTGCTGAGTTTTCTCATCATAGTCTCCTTTGGTATGTAAATGACATTGCAGTGTTATCTCTTGGAAATCTAAGTATTGGGCCGTCCACTGTTACTCCCTTATCCACATGTCTGTTACACCCTCAAAGAACTCTAGTAAGTTTGTAAGACAGGACTTGCCTCTGCAAAAGCCATGCTGACTCTTCCTCAGCAGGTCTTGCTTTTCTACATGCACTATAATTTTATCTTTAATGATAGATTCTACTAAATTTGCAAGGAAATAGATGTCAAACCAGACTGGCCTGTAATTTCCTATCCTTCCTAGATCCCCTTTCTTAAAGATTGCAGTGACATTGGGCCATCTTCCAGTCTCTTAGATGGTTTTTCCTGATTCCCAGGGGATAGTGAGAAGATTCAGCAATTTCATGCTTTGAGCTCTTTTAAGAACCTCTATGGGTGAATGCAATCCAGCCAGGTGGGATTTCCGGTAGCAGCCTAGTTTTATCACGCTGCCAGAACTTCTTCCTTGTCTACCACACTATCTCTTCACTTGAAGGTTCCTCTGATTCAGCCTCCTAAGAATCCTCGGCTCAGGTGCATAATTTTCCCCACTCTGCTCTTGCAGGAATACTAGATGCAAAGAACTCATTCCAGCTTCTCTGCAACCTCCCTTGGCTACCTTTTAGTACACCCTTTGTTCCTTCATAATCTTACAGACCTACCACTTTCCTAGCTGGCTTCCTACTTTTGATGTGCTTGAAGAACTGTTTGTTGCTGTGTTGATGTTTGCAGTCATGCGTTCCTCATAATCCTTTTTTGCCTCTCTTACAGCTAACTTGCTTGTCTTTTGCCATCGTTGGTGTTCCTTCTTGTATTCTTCAATTGAGCTGGACATCCATTTTCTAAAAGACATCTCACTTGTTAGCCATGGTGGCTTTCTTTTGGACTGGGTGCTGCCTTTTCTAACCTGCAGAACACATTCCAGCTGAGCTTTTAAGACTGTGTTTTTAAATAACCTTCAAGCATCTTGGACAGTTTTGACTCACTTGATTATCCCTTTCAGCTTTGTGCTCACTATCCCCCTCATCCTTGAGAAATTTCTCCTCTTCTGAAGGTGAATGTAACTATGTTAGTAGTTGTCACTTGCTCGCATGCAGAGATAATGAATCTGACAGCATTGTGGTCACTGTTCCCTATCGGCTCAACAACACTGACTTTCCATAACAGGTCCTGGGTCTCACATAGAATTAGATCTAGGATCACCTCCCCCTGGTTGGTTCCACAACCATCTGCTCTAAGCCATAGTCATGTAGAATATCCAGGAATGCTCTCTCCTTACTATGACCTGAACATGCATTTTTCCAGTTTATGTGGGGATAGTTGAAATCACCCATTTCCACTACGTTTTTGCTTTGGTTGACCTCTCTAATTTCTTTTTCCATCTCAGAATCCTCCTGTGCACTTTGGTCATATATTCCTAATATTACACTATCCTTCTCACCTGGTATTGATATCCACAGTGCTTCTGTAGAGGAATCAGCTCCCCCTGCATTGTCTATTTTATGTGACACTTTGCTCTTTTTGACGTAGAGGGCAACACCACCCCCGATACGCCCTGTCCTATACTTCCTGTAGAGCCCGTAACCTGGTATAACAGCATCCCACTGGTTCCCCTCATTGCACCATGTCTCTGTGATGCCCACTATATCAATATCCTCCTTCAAAACTCTGTACTCCAGCTCCCCCATTTTAGGTCAAAGGCTTCTACTATTAGCATAGAGCAGGGGCCTGCAACCTGCGGCTCTCCAGATGTTTATGGACAACAAATCCCATCAACCCCTACCAGCATGGCCAATTGGCCATGCTGACCGAGAACTAACATGGGTAACTTTCAGTCCATGAAATGATCTGAGAGCTGCAGGTTGCAGGACCCTAACAAGTGTTCAACACCTGTATACCTTGTCTCTGTCCCTAAACTGGGATTTATGTGCTTTGCCTTCTAGCCCTTTGTAGACACTAATCACATGCACATTGCTATGTTCCCCAACACAAACAATCCCCATTTGGGGATTCATTCTTAAGGGAATGAAAAGAGAGTGGAGACTACTGTAAAAATAGAAGAATGATCACACTAGAACTGAGATGGTCATTATGAACTGCCATTGATTATTTGATGACTTCAGTTTCTTCTTTTGATCTTTCAACTTTTTAGTCAATAGCACACTTACTATTTCGTACTATGAATCTTTCTTTCCACTTCCTTTGGGGAAGGGATGTGCCAGGGTAAGCCAGTAGATATATAGGACTAAAGAGTCACTACTGTTGGGGTGCATGGTTGCAAGAATGCCTATGAATACTAGCTTCAGGTAATTGATTATGGGGAGCAGTGTGGGTGGGTTAAAACAGAGGTGGGATCCAGCAGGTTCTCACAGGTTCCCCAGAGTAGGTTACTAATTATTTGTGTGTGCCGAGAGGGGGTTACTAATTGGTGATTTTGCCACGTGATTTTTGCCTTAGTTACGCCCCTCCTCTCAGCAGTAGATGGCAATGAATCTTGAAACTTTGCTGTGCCTAGCAGGAGGTGCACCAGCTTGTGTGGCAGCCTGCACCTGCGTGCATTTGTTTCCCGCCCAAGGACCGGCGCAGTGGCTGCGTCCTTGCCATAGCCCCGCCCAGGAATGTCCTGCCCCCGGAATGCCCAGCCATGCCCCCGTCGTGCCACGCCCAGCCCCATTGGTGCTACGCCACAGTTTGAATCCCACCACCATGGGAACCTGTTACTAAAATTTTTGGATCCCACCACTGGGTTAAAGTATAAGTGTGAAGTGGGAAATTCCAGTTTTATGAGCTCCACTTTGTTCACAATAGCCACTACATATCCTGTGATAGCAAAGCACATGTAACTATAAAACTGAGTGAGTGGTAATTTTTTCTTCCCACAAATTGCCTTCTTAGCTACACTTGGACTTTTGACATAACACTGTTGGGCATATCTTGTTCTGACACCAAGAACTAATTAGCTATCGTCACATCTTCTCTGCCAAATGCTTGTCATTGCTTTTCATAGTCCTATTTGGGGAGCAGTCAAACTAACCTACATTTTTAACATTTTCAGAAATCTAATCTACATACCTTCTGGATTTGACCCTTCTTTCTTGATATTTTTATCCTTTTAATTCTGAGTTTGGAAAAAAATTACCATCAGAAGAACATATGTGGCCAATTCTTAATGCTCTTTAAAAATCTTTTGTTGGGCTTTATTAAAAATCTCCTCACAACTTTGGTTCCTTTAAAGTATAGGCTGAATTTTATGAGCATCTCATCATATGCTGTTCTTCAAAATTCAAAATTATACGTAATTTCTTTTTCTCTGAACTCTTCACAGAAGGCAATTATTCCTCTTGAACCCAATAGGAACTAACTACATAAAAATGAAACTAGGATCAGATTCATGTTTGTCATGTAAACTGGCAATAGTTACCTCTAAATGGAGAATAGTCTTTGAAGCCATTTGGTTAGAAATCAGAACTTATGTCATGTGAATGAAACAAGTAGGGGGATGCACTATTTGGGGGATTTTTGGGTTCAGGTTTATTGTACCTGAACATTTTCAGAAAAGCCAAAAAAGCCAAATATTCATGCCAGGTTTTTTTTTTTGGGGGGGGGGGGTTGTTTGCCTTTTGGGGAAGGATATCAACTTTTTTGGCTCAATTGAAGTCTATGGAGACTATTTTCAAGGCTCTGAGGCTATTTTTCAAGGTAGAGGGACCAAATTTGCATCATAGTTGCAGGTTATTGTCTTAGAATAACCCTCAAGGTTGGTGAAAGTTTGGTCAGGAGGTCCAATTTTATGGGCCCCCAAATGAGTTGCCTCCATCTATCCAATGGAGTTTTCAGTTGTTTCCAGTACTGACAAGCAACTGTGGCACCCCTGAAAAAGTCTTCTGTGAGCAGATCAGAGCAGACACACTGTGTCTAGGAAGCACAGGAAGAGTTGGACAAACAGATTGAGATGTTAGCATCTTGGTGTGCCTCTCCATTTGTTCTTCTTGCACCACATCTGGCCATGCCTCTTGTTTCTCCTTGAAAGCTTGCTTGGCTCTGCAGGAACCTGAGGAGGTGGAGCATGCATCCCCTCCTGCAGCTCCTCCAGCATCCTTCTAGTACAATGATGGCGAATCTTTTCAAGACCAAGTGCCCAAATTGCAACCCAAAACCCACTTATTTATCGCAAAGTGCCAACATGGCAATTTAATCTGAATACTGAGGGTTTAGTTTAGAAAAAAACAGTTGGCTCCAAGGCGTGCGTTACTTGAAAGTAAGCTTCGTGGGTAGTTGGTGGCTCTGCTTTGAAGCAACTGTGCAACTCTTCCAACTGGTGAATCATGACCCTAGGAGGATTTACTCAGAAGCAAGCCCCATTGCCAGCAACTGAGCTTACTCCTAGGTAAAGGATCACACTTTAGTTCTTCCCATGAAAATCAGTGTGGTTTAACAGTGCTTATCAGGGTTATCTACACTGCTTCCCCAAAACTAGGTCTTAGGTTTAATGCTAATAATCGAGCCCAGCGGCCCAGGCCAGCCTAGATGTGGGGGGCGCACGACTCTGTTTGCACATGCCCACAGAGAGGGCTCTGAGTGCCACCTCTGGCACATGTGCCATAGGTTCGCCACCACTGTCCTAGTACCTAGGGTGAGGCCCAGAGCTGGAACTCTCATCCCCAAAGCTCACTCCAAAAAAGGCAGTTCCTTCTGTTGCTGCTTGGAAGGATCAATAACTGCTGGGGGAGGTGCAGCCTGAACAACAGACCCAGTGTCAGGACCTGCAGGTACCTGTGTAGGTGTCACTGCTACAGAAGCTTCCTCAACAAAGAGTGCCTTGCTGGGCTTCTTCATTGCACCACTCCAGCCAGAGGTCAGAGTGGTGAAAGGGAGCTCAAGAGCATGTCTCCATGCAGGGTGGGTGGAAGCTGCAGCCCTTCCTATCACCTACTATTCTAGTCTTCTCCTGTGTCTTCCCCCAAGCAAAAGATAGGATAAAAGGCATGAAGCAGGACCCTCCCAAAAAAGATACCCAAGAAACATAACTCAGAAAAAAACTCCAGCAGGGCCAGTCTCTCACACAAGAGCAAATACCAACAACCACCAAGTGACCAATGATTGAAAGGTGTAAAAGACACATTTTTTTAAAAAAAGTAAAATAAACCAAATTATTTAAAAATAAACCAGTTATTTCAAAGTGTTCAATGTCTTCTTTTCCCAGCAGCACACAGGCAGGGATCCAAGGGATGCAGCAGTCAAAGCACCAGAAACTCATAGGGAAGAACAGCAGCTAAAGCCAAGTTTTGCACTGAACTCACTCTAACCTCTGTCTGGAATGGGACCTCCAGGAATCAGATCTCCATTTTTAAGCTCTTTGGCCATGTACAGAAAAAAAAATTGAAAGAAATCCATGCCCACCCCCAAAATCAATTTCTGTGATAGGCCAAAGCAAATCAATGCAAAATCAGTTCCTGTGACAGGCAAAAGACCATTGTTGTCCCTAATGTGACATCCTACTGGCCACTCTAACTTTCTGCCATTCTAACTTCTGTCCTCCCCACTCTATAAATTGTTGCAGTCCACATTAGGACTGCAGCAGCCCGGCAAAAATGCAACACAAAATGCATTGCAGTAATTCACTATACTCTGTTTCACATGAAAATGTCAATAGATTGCTCTCCTGGAGTTTGTTATACAGCTGAAAGGGGATTCTAAGCATAGTCATACACGCATTTAAGAAAGCAGATTTCAGTAAGCTTAGGAATCTACTGGGTGCGATCCCATGGTCAAAAATACTAAAAGGAAAAGGAGTGCATGATGGCTGGAAGTTTCTTAAAAGTGAGATCTTGAGGGCACAATTTCAAATAGTTTTTAATGAGGAGGAAAAATGGGGGTTGTCTCAGGAAACCAGGATGACTGTCTAAAGAACTTTCAATTGAGCTAAGATTTTAAAAGGACATGTACAAAAAAAAAAAAAAAAAAAAATGTAAAAAAAATCACTTAAGAAGAATTCAAACAAGAATAACTAGGAGGTTATAGGGAGAGGGTCCAGAGAAAAGCTAAGAAGTTCCACAGTAAGGCTGAGGAGCCAGAAAGGGTAAAAACAACAACAAAAAAGGCTTTTTTTGTTATGTCCATAACAAAAGGAAGGAAAATGATAGGATAGAGTCACTGCATGAAGATGGCAAAATACTAACAGAGGTTGGAGAAAAGGCAGAACTACTCAACACCATCTTTGACTCAGTATCTTCCCAAAAACACAATGGTACTCATCCAGGAGAAAATAAAAAGGAAGATACAGTAGGAAAAATTCAGCACAAAATAAATAAAGAGGTAGTGCAGGAACACCTGGCTACTTTAAATTAATTCAAATCTCCAGGGCCTGATGAACCATATCCCAGGATATTAAAAGAACTGGCAAAAGTAATTTCAGAACCACTTGCTATAATCTTTGAGAACTCCTGGAGAACAGGAGAAGTCCCAGTGGACTGGAGGAGGGCTAATGTTGTCCCCATCTACAAAAAGGAGAAAAAGGAGAACCCTAATAATTACCGTCCAGTCAGCTTGACATCAATACCAGGCAAGATTCTGGAGCAGATCATTAGACAGATGGTCTGCCAGCACTTAGAAGAGAATACTGTGATCACAAAAGTCAGCATGGGTTGGACTTCCAGTCTGACAGCAGCTCCAGTAAGACATCAGTTACAGAGATGCTGAAGAATTCCTGAAATATCTGAAGTAATCTGGTGGCCCTGGACTACAATTTGACCCCATACTGGTGGTGGTGGTGGGAACTGAGGATATAGGCAGCAGTCTTCAACCCTCACCTCAGACACCAGAATGCCCATGGAGAGGGAAACAACCTGCTGTCATGGTGCAAAGGGGGAGAAGGAGAAGATGGAAGCCATACTGTCAGACCGCAATAAATTACGAAAAACTTTTGATGAAAAGAAAAAACTTTGTTTCTCAGACAAAACAAACAGCAAGAGAGAGAGAAAAATTTAGCTTACCTTAAAAAGTATACAAGCAGTTGAGATAGGTCAGCACAAGAGGAGGATTCCTCAAGCCGAAAAGAACGCTTGGGCAGAAGAGATGGAAACAGTGAAAGAAAGTGGAGCACGCTTCATTCTATGCCAGAAAGAGAAAGAAAAAAGAAAAAAGCTTTAAAAACAAAAAGTAAGAAGTTGGTGTGTCTCTTTTTGCCCCACTCTGCCCGAGTTTCCTGGTGCTTTGCGTGAATTTTTTGCAAGAGCCACCCCGATCTCTTCGTCATGAGTTGGGTGAGGCAACTAAGCAGGAGGGGTGGATGGGAGGTCCAGATTCAGCTTTGCAACAGGGGAGTCCTGCTCTGATTTCTGTTCATACCTGCAGGCTGCCATGTGGGATGAACAGAAGCTGCTGCAAAATGAGGAAGGAAGCCTCCTGGCTTACCTTGGAAGGCTATTGCAAGTCGGGAAAACTCCTGACTGGATGTTCCTGGAGATATGAGGTGGAACATGGGGAGGAAGTTCAGCAGCCACTATCTGGTGTAGCCCCCCCTCCTTGGGGAAATGTATCTGTCTTGCCTGGATATCATTTGCAATTCTGGGAGATCTCCTGGCCTCACCTGGAGGTTGGCCTGAAGCAGAGGCATAGCTGGGCAAAGCTGCACCCAGGGTGGCTTCCACATTTTCAGCCCCCCCCCATGGGTCCCTGTGTTGGACCCTGCACCCCCTGCATCACCACTTACCTTATTCTGCAGGTATGATGGTGCATGGGGGTGGCTGCTGCGCAGGAACCCACAGGGAGGGGGCAGAAAACAAGGAGGCCGCCATCCCCCCCTGCCCCATGGAGCAGCAGGCGGCTGCCTTCTCTGTCCTGTAGAGGAGGTTTGCAGGGCACCACTGCCACCCGCTCTCTGTCCAAAGGAGCAGCAGGCAGCTACCTTCTCCGTGGGGCAGAGGGAGTTTGTATGCCTGATGCTGCTGGCTCGCGCAGTGTGAGAGCCAGCAACACTAGGCAGGCCGCCGCGGCCACCATCTCCTCTGTGCCCAATGGCTGCCTTCTCTGTAAGGCAGTGGGGGGTTTGCATGCCTGGTGCTGCTGGCTCACCCAGCACGAGAGCCGGCAGCACCAGGCAGGCCACCACCCCCTCTCTGCCCAACAGAGCAGGTGGCTGTCTTCTCCGTGGGGCAGTGAGGGTTTGCATGCCTGGCGCTGCTGGCTCGCACGGTGGCTACCTTCTCCATGGGGCAGAGAGAGTTTGTATGCCTGGTGCTGCTGGCTCGCGCAGTGCAAGAGCTGGCAGCACTAGGCAGGCTGCTGCCGCCACCATCTCTCTGCCCTACAGTTGCCTTCTTCGCGGGGCAAAGGGGTTTTTCATGCCTGGTGAGCTGGCAGCACCAGGCAGGCCACCGTCACCTCAACAGAGCAGGCAGCTGCCTTCTCCATGGGGCAGAGGGGTTTTTCATGCCTGCCAATAAATGTTTATCCTGTTCGGCCCACAACCTAAAGTGTGTTTTGAGTTTTGGCCCCTGGGCGATTGAGTTTGACACCCCTGGTCTAGATTGAGGGATGTAATTGTACCTTTCTCTTCTGCATTGATTAGACCTTATCTGGGAATGGCAGGAGATGGCCTGCAGGGAAGCAGAAGGTGGGGCTCGGCGGCTGGGGCACATGCTTTGTTACTTGAGGGGCACCTGGTGCCCCCCACAGGACCAAAATGTGTGCGCCCGGGGACATGGGTGACCCCATGTCCCTATAGAGCATACACCTCTGTACTTAGGTGTTAGCAGAACAGCTGGCTATTGGGTGGTGGAAGAAAAAGAGGCAACCAGACACATAGCTCGTGTAGATTTTCATATCTCATATGCATCCTGCCACCACCAGGGTCTGAACCCCACTAGAACTGACAGTACCTCAAGGGCTCTTGAAGGCATCTCCACAAATTGTCATTGTTTTTCATCACTTAGGCCAAAAGCTCACTTAATCCTGCATTAGATTCACTATTTCATCAAAGGACTAAAATTTTCATGTAAAGCAAAAATATTTTTTTCTTTTAACATTTTCTCCCTTAAGGAACAACACCATTTTATATATATAAGAAGTGGAGTTCATTTCTTTATTTGTGGCATTTTAACTAGTTTTTCTCCTGCTCAGTACAGTCTCAGAGTGGCTTTCAGTGTCAAAGGTAAAAAATTCCATTACTCAAATACTGAAAAGAATGCTTCCCAACCCACAATCCACCAGCGACGACTCTACCTGTCATCAGAATTCTAATCCACATTGCATAATGCAGTCTTCAAAACCAACATGATGCTGCCACTGCTTTCTACAGGAGGAAAAGGTCCTGTCAATGCCTACACAGTGGTAGCATTGTGTCGGATTCCATGACACATTCAGCTCAAAGGAGGGCGACTGTTGCAAATGATTAAGAATGGATGCAACTATTCACATCTGTCTACAAGGACCAGAAACCAAGACATTCTGGTCAGAAGAACATAACTGTCACACAGTGATATACTGGGAGGAGCAGTCCAGTAAGTAGGTTGATCTCCAGTGATGAAAGTCTTTAAAGGACAATACAAGCACAGTGATTTGAACCTGAAAACAAATAGGCATGCAATGGGGCATTACTATGATTGCTACCTCCACATTGGGAAATACATGGAAATTTGGGGTGGTGGAGCCTGAGGAAGGCAGGTTTTTGGAAGAAGATGGATTTCAATGGGATATAATGTTATAGAGTCCAAAGTGGCCGCTTTCTCCAGATCCTGGAGATCATTTGTAATCCCAGGAGATATCCAGCTACTTCCTGGATGTTGACAGCCCTAAAAATGATCTAATCATCTAATGTAACTACTCATTTTCTACACGTACACTGCCACATTTTGTACAAGATGCAGTTTCACATTTGTGTTCAAGAGCATGCATAGCATAGTGACTAGTGTCAGACAAAGACCTTGGCGCCCCTGCATTCAGATGTCCACTCTCCTATGCAATCTTGCTAGATGACTTGGGCCCATCATACTCTCTCAGCCTACATGATTTTTGTTGTTGTGAGGATAAACTACAGGAGAAAAGCTGCCTTGGATGTCAGTTAGGGAGAAAAGTGGTATATAAATTTTAAAAAACAAACCTAAAAAGGTAACAAGTGTAGGCATGTTTCTAACAAGACTTAATTGAAAATAACTTTTTTAAAAGAACAAAATTTAGGACTATTGTGGAACTGAAGGAAGAGCTTGTTTTCCATGAGTTATCAACAGTACAATCTGAGCAGAAATGGGATTAGTGGGGAAATGATATGAAATCATAAGATACTGATGTCAGTTCTGCAAAACATGTGAAGCTGAAGATAAGCAAACTGATTTTCAGATGCTTCACTAAGGGTGACCTTTAATCAGTGGAATTGCCATACAGAAAATGGGATTGCTCAGATCCACTCCCCCACAAACAACCTTTCTGTTCTATTCTGATAAGAAAACATCTTGAAAGGCTAGGCTGAAGGGAAGAGAGACAGGTGCAGCAACAGCAGGGCACTTGTTTTTTGACATTCTGTAGGTGGTAGAGGAGCTGTTCGAGACAGATTGCAGGATGAGGAGGAAGTGACATGAACACCCCGCACTCAATTTCACAGAAAGAAACATAAATCTAATTTATTAGTTAACTCTGACAGTGTTTGGAAAGCAACATTCACCATTAATGGGCAGCATGATTTACAACTTCCTTCCTTCCTTTCACAATAATCACATGGAGTAGGTCAATGTTATTCCCATTTTGCAAATAAAATATTTCAGTAAGGAGAAACTGGATAAGATTTAATAAAATCCTGTAAAGTATGACAAATTCCACTAAGTTCAATGAGCCTTACTCCCAAGTAAGAGTGTTTAGGATTGCAACCTCTTGACTCTAAATAGGAAATAAAAAATTATTTTCATGCTTTGATGGGCAAATTGTTCAACCAGTTATATATATTACTGGCTGACCCCCACTCCCAAATTTCTTTTCTTAAAAAAATCTGAAAAGATACCTTAAGAACATAAAAACGTAAGAAAGAGCCTGGTGGATCAGACCAGAGTCCATCTAGTCCAGAACTCTGCCTACTTGCAGTGGCCCACCAGATGCCTTTGGGAGCTCACATGCAGGATGTGAAAGCAATGGCTGTTGCTCTCCAGCACCTGGTCTGCTAAGGCATTTGCAATCTCAGATCAAGGAGGATCAAGATTGGTAGCCATACATCAATTTCACCTCCATAAATCTGTCCAAGCCCCTTTTGAAGCTATCCAGGTTAGTGGCCATCACCACCCTCTGTGGCAGCATATTCCAAACACCAATCAGGTGTTGTGTGAAGAAGTGTTTCCTTTTATTAGTTCTATTTCTTAACCCTAGCATTTTCAATGTATGCCCCCTGGTTCTAGTATTATGAGAAAGAGAGAAAAATTTATCTCAGTCGACATTTTCTACCCAATGCATAATATTATAGACTTTAATCATATCCCCTCTCAGATGTCTCCTCTCCAAGCTAAAGAGTCCCAAACCCTGCAGCCTCTCCTCATAGTGAAGGTGCTCCAGTTCCTCAATCAAACCAAAGTCACCTCAGCTCCTGTCAGCTTTCCCCCAGGGATCAGTTTTAAAGCTGTTCTGCCACCTTTAAAATGTTGAGCATCAGCTGCCTGGTTCTTTTTTTGTTAAGATGAGGCCTGTCCCTTTTGTACAGACCTGCCTTGTTCCGAAAGGTTCCCTAGCTCCTAACAAATCTCATCCACACATTGAGACCCTGTATCTCTGCTTGCCAAGCTTGTCCTGTACATGGAACAGGTAGCATTTCTAAGAATGGCCCCTTGGGAATCCTGGACTTCAACCTGTTACCTAGCAGCCTAAATTTAGCCTCCAGAACTTCCCAGCTACATTTCCCATTATCACTGGTGCCAATGTGGATAACAACTGCTGATTCCACCCCAGCACTGTCTAATAGCCTATCTAGATGAAGTGTGACATCCACAACCTTCGCACCAGGCAGGCAAGTCACCATGCAGTCATCACATCTCTCACAAACCCAACTCTCTACATTCCTAATGATGAATCACCTACTACAAGAATCCTCCATCTCCCCAAGGGGCATCCTGAGTGCAAGAGGATAGCTTATCACTAGCTACAGAAGGGGTCCCATCTAAGGGAACATCTTCCACCACCTCAGACTGGCACCCTCCATCCCCCAGACCTCCATTCTTCATGACAACTGAAGAGATGTCACCCTGGGAGTGGGACCTGGTTGTTAGGTCCCTGAAAGCCTCAGCTGTCACTCTCTCTGCCTCTCTCAGCTTCTCCAGGTCTGCCACTTGGCTTCAAGAGAACGCACACATTCCCTGGGTGCCAGGAGCTCATTGCAACAAGAGCACACCCACAACTTCTGCCCTAGTGGTAGATAGTCATATATGTGACACTCAGTGCAAAACACTGGAAAGCCCCCACACCCCTGCTGGCTTCCTGCCTTCATATCTAACTCTGTTTAGATATTCAAATATTAAACTTTTAATGAGTGTCTCCCTCTTGAGCTTTCCGTACCTTCTACTATCCCTCAAGATATGTCCTTATTCAGTAAAACTCCTTATTAATAGTAACATTTACCAAAATCAAATGATCATGCATGATGACAGGGTCTTTGAATATGAGCCTTGATAATTTCTATGTGGTAATTCATGATCCCTCAACTATAAATAGATACATATAAACAGTCAGGATTTAAAATAAACTGTAATATTTTGAATTAGCACTGACATTCCCTTATGGCAATAGAAAATTGCATGCTTTATCTCACGTTTAAGGTTGATTTACCAGTTACCATATTGTAAGAGATGGTCCACTTTTTTATGCTTAAGCTCGGGTGCTAGGGTGATGTGATAGATGAAGGCAATCTTGGGTGGGGAAAAATGTTACAAAACCTAAATTGATCATGACATTTATTGCCTCAGGGAAATCATTACCATTACAATGTTGTTGCAAAAATAAAACAGAATGGATCCAAACATTATGCAGCGTTCATAGAATGTCTACTCTCTGTATAGAGATAGAAGTTCTGTCTTTAAAAAGAATGACCATCATAGGTTCACTTTGCTGCTGTACTAAGCCTAGAACGTTTGATGTCATGATGGCCTAGCAGGCTTAAACTCAGAATGCCTGTTTAGAAAATTCACATTTTTTTCTAAGTAGAAAGCACATTTGAATGTGGGTTGGACACAAGCTGTTCAGTGTATCTGTTTGCTGTCATAGCCAGCAGACAGGATTCAGAGCCCCCTTTGTTGGAACTGAAAACTTCGGCTTTAGTGCAGTACAAATCCTGAACTTTAATTTCTGTTGCTGTTGATATATTTAGGAAGTCCTTATCTCCAGTGGAATGATGCAGTGCTCCTACTTTAATAGGAAAACATTCCTGAGCTTCAAACAAAAACTGTATATACTTGCATATAAGTTGACTTTTTCAGCACATTTTTTGTGCCAAAAACGCCCTCCTCGACTTATATGCGAGCCACCACCTGCCGCCACTGCTGCCGCTGTGCCGCTGCTGCCATCCAATGTCCCACTCACTCACTCACTCACTCACTCACTCACTCACTCACTCACTCACTCACTCACTCACTCACTCATCTTTTCCTTTCCCCGCAGGATCCAAGGCTTGGCTTTAGGGAAGTTGCCGCTCGGGCAGGTTATCTCTATAATTTTCTTAAAAGATTAATGCTCCAAAGATTGCTTAAGCAAGCAAGGAAACCCCAAAATCAGGCAAATGCTCTGTCTGCTTGCAACAAGGAAACGCCAGAGCAGCCAAGGGCTGGGGCTGCTGTGAGGATCTGGGAGGCGGCGGTGGGGGGAGCAATCTGGTGGGGAGCGGGCACCCTGGATCTTCCCGCCCCCCCCCCGCTCTGGCATTTCCTCGCATGCAAGCAAGGAAACGCCAGAGCAGCCAAGGGCTGGGACTGCTGTGGGGATCCAGGAGGCGGTGGGGGGGGAATCCGGTGGGAAGCGGGCACCCCGGCTCTTCCCTGCCCTCGCCTGCTTTGGAGTTACCACTCTAGACTTATACACAAGTCAATAAGTTTTCCCAGTTTTTGGTGGTAAAATTAGGTGCCTCAACTTATACACGGGTCAACTTATAAACAAGTATATACGGTAACCGCCTAATGATTTCCAGACTTTCACCTGAAATACAAAATAATTGGACTAGTGCACATTACTGTATATTTAGAGTTGAATAAAATAAATCAGTCTTGGAAAAATTATATGCTAAATGTCTAACAAGTGCTAAACCTGAAAAACATGCTATATGAATGCAGTGCAGACATACTCAGGGGAAGGCAAGAGTTAGTAATATTATGCAGCGGATTTGCAGAATAGATGTTATTCACAGGTAGTGATGCCAAAGAAGAACAGCCATACTTGAGCATGATTGGCAGTATTACTTCAAAATAGAATGGTACACCTCAAAATAAAATCTGTAAGATAATTAGATGCAACCACATTTTTATTCAATGGGACGTTCATTCATTCAAGATTGAAGCTAAAGTTGTTAAAATTATTGCTGGCTCTATATAAGTCATGTCTTGTTCTGCATATTCTTTTACCACCAAGGAAAGCCAGAAAATTAAAACTATAAAACTATATTACAGTCCAGGAGTGTAGAAGTACCTGATGTAAAACCTTCTTTGCATTTAGCAGTGATCAAATGGGTTTAGAAACTCATTCCAAAATAACAGGAATAATCCTTTTAATTCTATTTTACTGAAGTCCTCTCTATGATGTTTGTAGTTGCGTGCAGATGTGCGGATTACACTTTACCCAATAACCACAGAGAAATATTTATTTCTTTGGAAATGAAATGGCCGCAGCCCGGTTTATTAACATCAACAATAACAGCAACAATAATAACAGTTGGAAGCTGGGCAAGCATATGGGACACATCCTGGCCACCAGGCAGCGAACCGCTGAACCTGGCCACGGCCAGCCCCAAAGCTGACACCTCCTGGCCCTTCAGGCAGCAAACCGCTGGCCTGGCACCGTCCCCCATGGGGACCAGGACAGGAGGTTACTGGGTTCTGCATGGATGCATATCCATTTGGTGACACCCTGCCTGCAGCCGGGTGGTAGCCAGGCCCAAAACCTTGTGACCTCCAGGCCTGTGCCATCAAGCCCTCCACTACCCCCAGACCTCTTATTGAGGCCCCCGCCGCAGGAAGGTCTGGCCTGCAAGCCTGCCTCCCCAATAAAGGATGTGCCCCTATGCCCAAAAAACCGGCCAGACTGCGACAAATAAGTAAAACAAAACATGCAACGGCCCCTAATAACCCTAGGGAGGGTGGGTGGGTCTGTTCGCCCCTGGCCTTGCGAAGAGGCCGAGCTGAGCCAGGCACAGGCTTTTATAGCCTCCCGGCTCCCTTGTCATGTGACGGTGGAACAGTCACATGACCACCGGTCTTGGCCGAACGGGGAAGTGGGCAGACGCTCCATCCTCCCCTGCCGCAACGGGCGCCCTAGTCCAAACCGGGTGCGCTTTTTCTCTGCATGCACTCAACTTAAGGGAAAAATAAATGCAGTAATTTTAAGAACTGTTTAAAAATCATTTAACATGTTTGTATATTTATAACTGTGTTTTCTAGGAGAAAAGTGTGTGTGTGTGTTTATCACAAAAATGGTACAAAAGTAATGATGCAACAAAAAAATCTTAAAGCATCATCACACACACACACACACACACACACACACACCAAAATTTATTATATAAAGCAATACACATACAATATAATTTGTGTTAGTATTAAGGAAGCATTCAGTATTATGACTGGCCAGGTAACACCTATTGGCACATACTTATAATTTTCTGGCTTGCTGGGTTTATAAATGCCCCAGGCTGTCACAGGCATTTGTCATGCATAATTTTAAACCAGATGTATTTGAAATGTGCTTCGTTTGGACATGTGCAATCCATGGCATTAGTAAGCAGAATTCATCACATTAGCACACGTTCCAATGAATTGGATTCAGCTACTTGTCAGCAAAAAGTGCTGGTGGTTGTGGATCTTCCCCACTTTCCCCTCCCTCCAGCATCCTTTTCCAACCTTGGCAAAACTGATCACCAGGCACAATAGCCAGCCACATTGGTGGGATTAGGTGAGGAAGATAAAAAGGGACCAAAATCACCATTCCTGTCTGCTGACAGAAGACGCAGTTTCATTGATATTGCTCCATTCAGATTTCATGATCCCAGGAATCAACATTTCCAGAGTTGGAAATGTCTTCTGGGCTAGGGGAAAGTCGGGAAGATCCGTCATCCTTGTATGAGTGGGTCCTCAGATCTAACAGACTTGACTGAGTTAATGGCTAGGTGGCCATTAAAAACATGCAAAGTATTTTTTTATCCAGCTGGAATACTTAACATGAACATAATCCACATTAGGAGGCAGGCAGAATGAGCACAGCTTTTCCATCTCATTTCCACTCCAGAAGACACAACTCAACCAAGGAAAGCAAGTGTAAGTTTATGGTTCCTTTTCTTAGGTGGAAGAGGAACACAAGAAAGCTCTGCAAGAACACATGTATTACTGGTTCCTAGACGTTCAAAATTTAGAACAGTTTTGAGCATTTGGAAAAAGGAAAAAATATTTATGAGTATTGCTCACAATTTGTGATCAAATTATGTAGGTTTTCATACCACTTTTACCCTGCCAGGCTGGAGGTGGTTTCCAATCAGTCATATACCACAACAATCTATGTTCAGTAGACTTAATAAAATCAATAACTATAACCTTATAGCATAACTAACTCTCCCAATGACAATAAAATATCTAAAAGGCCAATTTGTCACTGATCAGTAGTAGGTCAGATTCATCTATGCTAGTTGATAACAAACAGCTGTATCAACTAGCTGCTTGTATCATTAAGCTGTTTGTTTTTAAAAGGATTTTTATCTAGTCAAACTTAACCTTATTCTTTGGTTTTTGATAGAGGGCCTTATACAGCCCCTCATTTTCAGACAATAATTTTGCCATGTGTGACAGGCCCCTTCATTCTCCTAACTTTTTGAGGCAGGCTAAACACACTTGACTGAGTTGGTCAGACTTCTCACCTTTTCTTAATGACTGAGTTGCTTGGGATGGTAGTGTGAGGTGATTTAAGACTCTTATTGCTCAGTCCTATAACTCCACCAAAGTCAAAATAAGCCTGTTATTTAAGCTGTGGCAAGTTCTCTTTATCAAGAGACCAAATAATAATGAGGCAGGTTTATAAAAGGTTGAGACTGAATGAGAAAACAGTTTGTATCCAACCCAGTGTCTGATAGGATTTTTTGAAAATTCATATTATTAGCACTGCATGCAATGTTTCTATTATCTGACACTTGAGTGATGTCCTCCATACATGCTGAATTATTGTTTCCTCTGTCACATTATTGGAATTCCTTTAATTCATATGCAGTGTTGTGTTAGATTTATCTAGATCTATACTATATCTTTCATCTATCTATCTGGCAATTTAGCAGAATGCTCAAAGGCAGCAAAGTCCATCTAATCTCTGTGCTAAGGAACAAAATTACTTCAGAGTCTTTTATCTATTCAAACTGATTTACTTGATTTATTATAAAAACTTTATTTCTGGAAAGGTTAGAATAAATACAGTTTCCTAATCTAATCTAACTTGTTTCCAGTGGGTGCTAACAGGAGATGGGGCTAACCCTTTGAGGGTCTATAACTTTGGACCCCCTGAACCAAACTTCACCAAACTCAGATGATGTAATCAGGATGGTCTCCAGATGGGACCCTGAAATTGTAGTGCCAGTAGCTTTAAAAATGCATCCCTGACAGGCACCCCAAGAAATTTACCCAGATTCTCTGCTCTGCAGTGCCTTGGCTCCCTTGTAGCCAGTGAGGAATTTCTGTGCAGGCTGCATATTTTTGAAGATAGAGGCACCAAATTTTCAAGGTGTCTCCAGGAGGTCCTCCTGGTAATAGCATCCAGGCTTGGTGAACTTTGCTACTGGGGGCAGTAGGAGTGATTGAGAGAGTTCTGAGAGAACTCAGCCAGGAGGCTTCATATGTAGGAGTGGGGAAACAAAATAAGCCTTTTGGGGGTTCATAAAATTGAACCCCAAGAAGTAAAGTTCACCAAGCCTGGATTCTATTACCAGGAGGGCCTCCTGGAGGCACCTTGAAAGTCTGGTGCCTCTATCTTCAAAAATGTGCAGCCTGTTTACACACTCAGAAATTCCCCATTGGCTACAATGGAGCCAAGGCACGGCAGAGCAGAGAATCTGGGCAAATTTCTTGGGGTGCTTGTCAGGGACACATTTTTAAAGCTACTGGCATCAAAATTTCATAGTCTCATTCAGAGACTGTCCTAATGATACCACCTGAGTTTGGTGAAGTTTGGTTCAGAGGATCCAAAGATATGGGCCCTCAAATGGGTAACCCTATCTCCTGTAAGAGCCCCTTGGAAACAATGGGGGATTGGGCACCCAATTTGAGGGCCAATAACTTTAAAGACCCACAACCAAACTTCACCAAACTCAGTTAGAATTATCAGGAGAGTCTCTGGATAATACCCTATAATTTTGGTATTGCTAGCTTTACAAATACACTCTCTGCAGGCACAAATACAAAACACACACAAAAATACAAAAAAAATCAGATGGACCCGGATTTTTCAGGTATACATGAATATTCGGGTATATCTGAATATTTTATTTGTCTTATTCGGTCATGTAGATAATGTTATGCCTTAATAAATCTGAATCAGAATTTCTAGGGTATTGACCAAGCCTAGTTTATAAGTATACCATATATATTTCTGTACAAAAGTGTAAAAATGTGCTGTTTAAAATGTAAAAACTGTAAAAAAAAAGTGTTAAGTGTATTCAGATCTTGCCTTGTCAACCTCCTTGTCAATCTCCAGGTGAGACCTAGAGATCACTTTGCCATTTAGATATACTTAATCTCCCATTCTCCATGTGGCTCCTGAAGGGAGAGCAAGAAGGCAAAGCAAACTACAAATCGCAGAGCTTGACACCCAGCAAACCCCCCCCCCCCCAATCTGCCATAGTAGTAATAATGTTGGGAAATAGAATTCTGGATTAAATATGTTTAGCCAGTTATAAAAAGATCATCTGTTGATACATTTATGAACAGCAAATATCTATATTTCTTACTGTGTGACTTATATTTCCCTCCTGAACCCTCTAACATTCAGAGTTTTACAACTCAGTCAACACTATCCATTTCATGTTCACTTGAAGCAAGAGTTGTCAGATCTAGGTTGGAAAATACCTGGAGGTTTGGAGGGTGAGGCTGAAAGAAGGAAGAGCTTGAAGAGGGACTTCAATGGAGGTGTAATGCCATAATCATTTTTTGCAAGTTAACTGATTTCTGTAATCCAGGAGATCTCCAGATAGTTAGGGCAAGAACCTACATTGTGGAGTCAAGTGGGTGGGTTATGTAATAATTAACAGTATGATCCATGGCGAAAGGGGGAGAGTTCTGTAACAACCAGGGACACTGCCACTGCAGCACTACCTCCTAAGGGGTTTCAAGTGGCACAGGGAGCATATAAAATTGAAAAACTCCTCAACCAACCTAAAAAACCCTATTGCCACCCAATGGGATATACCACACTAAAACGTGGCATGTGTCACTGGATAGGGTAAAGGGTGTTCCCAAGCTGAAAGCCTGGATGCTGACTAAAGTTGGTTCCACCCTTCAGGATCCCCTGATGGCCCCCTGCAGCTTCTATCTGACACATTCACCCCTCTACAAGAAAGAAACCATAACTAAAAAAGATGTTGCACACTCCTGCTGTAATTGGCAATTTTATGTATATAAATGCAATTTATGGAAACTCATATATATAACCACCACCTATAAACAACTCTATAGTGTATAAATGCAAAATACAAATAACAAATGAATACGTATGAATGAATACAATCCTCCAACAATGCCAGCTAAATATATATCAGTTAATAACCCAATTGGTCTTGTCACACAATTTAACTCTGTGAAAGTACCTTCCGTTCCTAGAGGCTATTTCCCAGTATGCATGTATATATCAACAAATGTGATTAGCTGCACCAAGTACTCCAATCTTCCTGTGTGTATGTTATCTGCGAGGCCAATGTTCCAAGGAAAATCCTCCGTGTGGTATCTGGAAGCTCCCAGCAGTTCAGCAAGACTAGAAAATAACTGCAAATAACTTGAATCCAAGGTTAACTTGTGACTTCAAGAACCAGTTGTTAGTCACGTCATACTCCGTTCACTCTATAAATAATGCAACTTCAAAACACATAACATGTTGAAATGCACTTTCAAATGTCTTCGTCAGTGAAGGCATCTTCTGTTTTTACATGTACATATAGCTTCTACAGGGATACACATTTCGTAATAATAGTATTCTGTTCCCAACATGGCTATTCAATCATTTTCCTCCTGAAGATCTCTTTGTCATTTAGATACATCTAATCTCCCATTCTAGGCCCATAAAATGAATGTTTATGTGCATACCATATACGTTTCTCCACAAACAACTTTCAAATGTGCTATTACATGTATTCAGAACTTGCCTTGCCAACTTCCAGGTCGAGCCTGATGATCTGGAATTACAGCTGATCTCCAAACCACAGAAAACAGATTTCCTGGAGAAAATTACTCCTTTGGAGGATGGACTCTACAGCTTTACAGCATGCTGACAACTTCCTCCCTCCTCAAACCCTGCTGTGGCTAGCCTCCTTCCCCAAATCTCCAGGAATTTCCCAGCCTGGAGTTGATAACCTTACTCCCCAAATCTCTGGCTCATTCCGCACATGCAGAATAATGCACTTTCAAACTGCTTTCAGTGCTCTTTGAAGCTGTGCGGAATGGCAAAATCCACTTGCAAACAGTTGTAAAAGTGGTTTGAAAATGCATTATTTTGCATGTGCGGAAGGAGCCTCTAACAATTACTTAGGGAAAACCAGCTCACTCTCTTTCTCCCACTTCCTCATCAAATCTGGCTGTGCAGTTTGTTTCCATTAACTTCAACAAAGTCAGACATACACCAGAAAACATTCTGTTCCATGCATGCCAACCTCCAGGTGGGGCCTGGAGACAGTGGTGGGATTCAAACATTTTAACAACAGGTTCCGATGGTGGTGGAATTCAAATAATGACTGTTAAAAAGTATTAAAAATATTTTTAATATCACTTTTTTATTTTAAGTATTAAAAAAGTGATATTTTCCTCAGTTCTCTGAACTGAGGAAATTTTAACAACAGGTTCTACACAACCTTCGGAACCCCCTGAATCCCATCTCTGCCTGGAGATCTGTGATACATGTACAAACTTGACATGGATGTAAATAAGACAAAAAACATTAAAACTTCATTGCAGAAATTTTATTTGTAGGTTTACAGTCTTCCAGATCATTTACATGAGAAATCAGACCTGTAGTATAACCAGAGTTAATATTAGTGTTACAATTACAAGTTCAATCAAAACATTTTTCCAAAGTAGCACATTCCAAAGAACCTTGAGTGCTTGGTGTCAAGTAGTTTGGTTCCCTACCGATTTAAGTAGATGCTGCCTTGCTGCTGTGCTCTCCATCAACAGCTGTCTAGAGTCCATTGTATTGATTAGTACAATGGGCTTTACTGCTAGTGTGTGTGTGTGTGTGTGTGTGTGTGTGTGTGTGTGTGTGTGTGTGTGTGTGTGTGTGTGTTTAACCACGGTGTCATATTTGTATTCCAACAGTATAAAATTTCTCTCCCAAAGTGGCTCTATCAATACAAAGATTCAGACCCTATACTCAGAGTTACAATTCTATTTTAGAAAACAACACACACAAGGGAAGGGGAATGGCGGGGAAAAGAAGAGGGAGGGAGACAGTTTTCTAGCTAGAATTTATATGCAATTTAGCCAGGATAATTTCCTCTCACTGGTAATGGTGGATCTATTCTACAGATGTTAATTCTATGCCCTTAATAGAGTACCCTTCCCACATCTGCTGCAGTCTCAGGAGAATTGTCAATTGGTGTAGGAAAGAGCTAAGCAAGCTGTTTGAGCATGCTACACAGACTGCAGAAGATCAGCAAATTTAATGCCTACAAGTCTCATGCCCAAGTGACTTCAAAGTTTTTGCTACAGGCACAGATCTCCATTGTATGCTACAGGGGAAAAACTGTTTCCCAGGAACCCAGGTGTATCTTCAAGTATAATCACATTTCGGAAAAAGCAGCAAGATTAATGGATTGTGCATTTTCCTGGTTGAATCCTATTGACATCAGTTCAATGAAGAAGGCATTTGGGAAGGTTTCCATAATGTAGGGTAGAAAGTTTATTACCACTGCTGAAGTTGTAACTGCCATGGAAGAGGTAGAGTCAAGGAGGTAAGAAAGCAGATGATAAAGAGTGGAACTGCAGGTGTAGCTGAGAGGAAGTCAGCCTGATTATCATGCATGGGACATACGAGACTGTAGTTATTCAATGGTGTGAGAAAGGTGTTCTGTTTATTCTCAGATGCATTTTTCTCTCAAGACTCAACTTTAGTGTGGTAAGCAAATTCCTAAGCCTGATAACATTATGGCACAAAATAAGTAATGAATTTGAACAACAAGTTCCAGACAGGAAGTCAAACTATAGTAAAACCCAAAAGGATTATTTTGCCATCTTTAACAGATACATAGTGTCTCAAGTGTGGTGTAGTGATTAAGAGCAAGTAGATTCTAATCTGGATAACCAGGTTTGATTCCCCACTCCTCCACCTGAGTGGCTGAGGCTTATCTGGTGAACCAGATGTGTTTCTGCACTCCTACATTCTTGCTGAGTGACCTTGGGCTAGTCATCGTTCTTCAGAACTCTCTCAGCCTCACCTCACAAGGTGTCTGTTGTGGGGAGAGAAAGGTGGGATAAAAATCCAAACTCTCCCACTTCTTCAATATAGGTGAGGGGTGAGTAGTACCACTCTATTCTGCATTAGACAGATTTCACCTGGAATATTGTATCCATTCTGAGCACCATGGGTCAAGAATAGAGTGGTACTATTTTATCCCTCACAAGCTGGAACAGGTCCAGAGGATGGGGACCAAAATGGTAAAAGGAGATGCTTAGGGGAGCTAGGTATGTTTAGTCTGGATAAGAGAATATTAAGGTGTGTCATGATAGTAATGTTTCAATATTTGAAGGGATGTCATGTTGAAAGAAAAAGCTTGTTTTCTGCTGCTTCATAGACTAGGACAAGGTGTAATTGATTCAAAATGCAGGAAAAGAGATTCTGCCTAAACATTCAGAAGAACTTTCTATGGTAAGGGCTGTTCAACAGTGGAATAAATTACTTTGCAAAGTAGTGGAGTCTCCTTCCTTGGAGGTTTTTAAACACGCTGGATGGTCATCTGTCAGGGGTGCTTTGATTATGTGTTCCTGCATGGCAGAGGCTTGGACTTGATGACCTTTGTGGTCTCTTCCATTCTATTCTATAGCCGAGCCGGCGTTTCCAGAGTGCGCTGGGAAGCGCACTTTTCTGGCAATGCCGGCTGGAAGCTGCTGCCGTGTGAACGGCAGCGGCTTCCCGGTGCTCCCCCCCCACTCCCTCCCTCCCTTCACTTACCTGCTCTCCGGCAGCTGGAGCGTCGCCACAAGGAGACATGCCTCCCTACTCCTGCGAACCTGCGGAAGCAGAGCCACTTGAGGCTTGGGAAAGTGTACCCTAGCTGCTGTACGCGCATGAGGGCTGAAAACTCAGGTAAACTCATAGGCTCTTCAGCAACCAGGTGCCCATGGTTCCTCTCCCAGGTTCTTTCTGCAGGACCCATCTGTGCAGATGATCCCAGCGTCGGCTCGAGTCAACATCCAACGCATGACCCAAGCCCTTCCGCCTCCGTGCAGAAAGGGCCTATGATTCTATTAGATTCATTACCACCTAAGCTTCTTAGTTAAACATATCTTACCAGATACATGAAATGCACCCTCAAATACCAGATTTATGCCCGTCCACAGAGATTATGGATCCTATTGGATACGGGATCCTGGACCTGCCGGCACACTCGATGAGCAGGTGGAAGACTGGAATTCCCAGCTCTCTGATGCCATTGAGGTTGTTGCTCCCTGGCGACCTCTGTGTTCCCATGCTTGGCTGGCCCCCTGATATACCAGGGAGCTGCACAATATGAAATGGGAACTCAGATGCCTAGAGCGAGTGTGAAGGAAATCCTGTGACGAGGCTGCGTGAGCATCTTATAGGATGTTTATGAAGGCCTATGAGATGGCGATGAAGGAGGCGAAGAGAGTTTTCTTCTCCTCCTCTCTTGCATCTGCTAGCTCTCGTTTTTCTGGGTGGGTTGAAGGAGGCAGTGGTCTGCCCAATCTTGAAAAGACCATTGTTAGATCCCTGGGATCTGGCCAATTACCCCCCACCCTTTGCGAATCTTTCATTTCAGGGGAAAGTAATTGAGAGAGTGGTGCTGGAGCAGCTTCAGAGCTTTCTGGAGGACACATCGGCTTTCGATCCTTTCCAGTCCAGCTTCCATGCTGGGCATGGGACAGAGACGGTTCTCGTCACCATCACAGATACGCTCCGTATGCAGCTTGACCAAGGCGGATCGGCACTGTTGGTGATGTTAGATCTTACTGCAGTGTTTGATGTGGTTGACCATGATCTTTTGACCCACTACCTGGCCATTTCTGAGGTATGGGGCACTGTCCTTCAGTGGATTGTCTTGTTCCTCCGGGACCGGTGTCAGCAAGTGTGGTGCGGGGACCAAGCCTCCCGGAAGTGTCCACTTTCCTGCGGTGTACCCCAGGGGGCACTGTTGTCCCCACTGTTAATATCTATATGCGACCCCTTGCTCAGTTGGTATGGAGCTTTGGACTGATCTGTCACCAATATGCTGATGACACTCAGCTCATTCTGTTGTTGGAGGGGGGAATGGTTGCTGCCCCTGCAGCACTACAGCATTGTTTGGAGGCGGTTGCTGGTTGGTTGCAACAAGCAGGTTAAAACTGAATCCATTGAAGATGGAGATCCTCTGGCTGGGCCACGAAGAGACGGGGTTGGGGATTTCCAGCCACTGGTGTGTGAGGGGGCCCTATTGGCACCGACCTCCTCTGCCCACAGCCTGGCAGTCCACCTGGATTCGTCTCTTTCAATGGAGGCCCAGGTGGGCCATGTAACCCGGGTTGCATTTTTCCATCTGCGCCAAGCCCCCTACCTCTCCCAAGTGGACCTAGCCACTGTGATCCATGCAACGGTCACCTCCAGGCTAGACTATTGTAACACGCTCTACGCAGGCCTGCCCTTGTATTTGATTTGGAAGTTGAAACTGGTTCAAAATGCGGTGGCCCGGTTGCTCACTGGTGGTGCCGCTAAAGATCATATATCGCCAGTGCTGTGTTGCCTGCATTGGCTCCCAGTTGAATTCCAAATCATCTTCAAGGTGTTGGTGTATCTTGATTGAGATTTATGAGGGTGCTCTATTTGTTAAGTTATGTTATGTTGTTTATGTTGTACACCACCCAGAGCCCTTTGGGGGTGGGCGGTATAAAAGTTTTAATAATAATAATAACAATATTATTATTATTATTATTATTATTATTATTATTATTATTATTATTATTATTATTATTATTATTATTATTATTATTATTATTATTATTGGCTAAATTAACATCTGTCAAATTCAGAAGGCAGCCCTGCTGGGATCCGCATGAATACTACACTGATACATTACAGCTTCCTAGGCTTCTGGGTGAGGCTCGAATTGTAATGAAGGCCAACAACCAGCTAAAGATCTGGCAGCTGTGAAATTTACAATGCTAATACTAATACTACTAATAATAATATACAGTTGTGCATAGAGCAGAAAAAAGTGTAACCGTGTCATTAAAAGGCGAAGGAGTACAAGAGGTACCATTTGTGTCACTCCTGTGCATAATGCAGAATTATAGAAGCACAGTGACCATTCACAACAGCTGTAATAGGTGATAACACAATCTCATAAATTATGTTCAATAATTGCAAACTCAATAATGAGTAAAAAAGATTTTGTATTTGTTTAAGCTTAGGTTAATAAAATCAAATACACTGGTAAACTCTAATGCAACAATAATTTCTTAAACAATTATCTATTTTACGACAGACCAATATGGCTACCCTCTGAAACTATACTACAATAAATCTGTAAGTCTTCGAATGAACACCCATTAAAATACATTCTGCCATGGGTTTATGATTCTTTGTAATAGATTAATAAGTATTATACGTTCAATATTTTTTTAAAAAAAAATAAAAGAAACTTGTTTGTGAACCGAACACATGGACAAAATCCATGCACAGATACCTGCATTTGTATATGAAACACCCTTGTTGAATAGACCAGTGATCTAAAATGAATGCAATTTCCCACCTAGTTGTATGTAACCCCTGGAACAGAATTGTTATCAGCGTGGTTAGCTCACTGACTATATAAAAAAAGCTAAAATACAGGAGCAGGAAAATACATAATGCAACAGAATTTTTAAAATTCATTTATTAGTGACTATATGAAGCCAGATGGCAGGTGTAATGATGACAAATGCAAAACAACTGCTATTGATTAGAGAGATGCTAAATAAATATACTCTTCTTGAATTTTCCCCCCTGGATTAAAACTCTTAAATTGAGGGAAAACAAGTGTTTTTTTATTCACAGGGAGCTTTAGAATTTAGTAATAGAAATCATCAAGTGAAATAATAATGAATTCATCCAATAAAGATACAAATCTAAATTGTTGCAATTTTATTTTCTATAGATGTCTTTCTTTCTCAGGTAATACCCATAAATGAACACCTGAGAATGGCTGTCAATGAATAATACAAAGGAAGCCTTGACAAAAGGAGCTATTCAGCTATTTTTATTGTTGAAAACACATTCATTTTACTGCCAACTTGTCCTCTCTGTATTTTCTTTTTTGTTCTTTGTGTGTGTGCTGGGGAGGGGGGAGATTTCTATTTCCCTATGTTTGTTATCCTTTTGTTATTTCACATGGTATAACTGTAACTATTCCAACATTCTATTTTAGACCAACAACAGAGTTCAGAGCCTATTTTCATAAAGTTTGGGACTTAAAATTCAAGACAAATCTACAACACTGAAAATGGTGATCAACATGCAATCGGAATTTGTAAACATTTTTTCATATCAATTCAAAGCTGCCTCAGCCTCTCCCACACCTGAGACTTTGTGAAACCAAGGAGCCCTGACACAAATGGCCAAGATTAGCCTGATCTCATTGGATCTCAAAAGCTAAGTAGAGTCAGCCCTGATCAGTATTTTTATGGGAGACCACCAAGGAAGTCAAGGGTTGCTATGCAGAAACAGGCAATGGTAAACAACCTTTGAACATCTCTTGCATTGACAATCCTACAGTGTTTCCATAAGGCACCTGTAATTTGAGGACACTTTTTACCACTAGGATCAAATCAATGTTCACCATTAACAACCCCCCCCCCCAGCTCTCTCTTTGCAGGCTGAGCTTAACTCTGATGAATCTCACTATGCTGCTCATTGCGCCCAGATGTGCAGAGGTTCCATCTGGTGAATAACCACAGGACATGTCTTGGAGTTAAAATGGGCCACAGCCCTTTATTGAGGCAGAAGCTGGGCAAGCAAGAGGAGCACATCTGAGCAGCAGGTTAGCACCCCTGGCTGAACCCTGGCACCAACCCCAATCCATATTGAGGAGGACAGAGAAGTTACTGGTCCACCTGGGCACCTGCCCGTTGTGGCCCCCTTCCTGCTGGATTGTTGGGCTTGATTGCAGAGGCCTCCGCAGCATGCACCATGAGCCCCCCGAAGCCTCTTATGGAGGTCCCCAACTGTGGATAGGCATAGAAGAACCAGCTCCCTCACCAGCTGCATTACTCTGCTCGAGTGGCTGGACTGCTGGTTGACCACCCTGACCACCGCCAGAAGCGAACAGACTGATTCCAAAAACTGGCGCCCCAGAGATGAACCGCTACCAGCAGCGGGAACAATTCTAGGAATGTCATGTCCCGCAGCATGTCTGAAGATGCCCAGGAAGAGGACCAAACCCTCCAGGACCAGCGACCATTGAAATAGATGCCAAAACTATGCCCCCTGTGGCGTCTCTGTGGACCTGAAATTCACTCTCCAAGTGAAGAGGGATTTGCCACAGGGTGACCCCATTATAGGAGGCCAAAAAATGGAGTCAAACCCGCAAGTCCTCTCGCAGGCCTGCGGTGATCCTGATCCTGTGATGGGGGGGCAGAGTGACCCGTCGTGGCACGAGCCAAGCGGGCACAAAAGGGTCTCCTGGGGGAAATTACCCTGCAGGCAAAATTCAAATGCCCCAGCAGGGCTTGAATCTACCACAATCTGCACTTCTTCTTTAAAATAGAAAACTGAAGCAACTCTACAAGGGAAAGCAACTTGTCTGCTGGGAGGGAGGTGGTACCCACCTCCATGTCCAATAGAACCCCCAGATATATCAGCTGGCAAGAAGGGCCCTCGGTCTTGTCAGCTGCCAAGGGCACACCAATGTCGGCTGCCAAACTCTGGAAGGCTTGCAGGGCTCTTGCACACAAATCAGTGCCACGCATTCCCACAAACAAAAAATCATCCAGATAGTGAGTAATCTTTGCATCTGTGAAACAATCCTTCGCGGCCCACTCCAAAAAGGAGCTGAAAGCCTCAAATGCCACACATGCCACAGAACAGCCCATTGGCATATCCTTGTCAAAGTACCAGGCATCCTCAAACTGGAAACCCAAAAGATGAAAATCCCCTGGGTGAATGGGCAAAATGCGGAAGGCCGATGTCACTCTTGGATGTCACTCTTCACCAGTAGGGAAGAACAGCCAGCATCCCTTATAAGGCAGATGGCATCATCCAGCATGGCGTATTGAACCAAGCATAAAGCAGGGTCAATGTGATCATTAACTGACTCCTGTTTCGGGTAAGAGAGGTGCTGGCTCGTGCAAAATTCCTCGGGGCTTTCTTGGGGCCCACTCCTATGGGCGAGCCCCGCAGGGAGGGTAGTGGAGGAGTAGAAAAAGGACTCACAATCCTGTCTGCAGCACACTCCTTTCTGATTTTTTCCCAAACTACCTTGGGAAATTCCTCGGCAGACTTTAAATTAGGTGCGTCAGTAGCACAGCGGTCGCTCACAAAAGGAATCCGAAACCCCTCTGTAAAACCCTTGCGCAGGTACTCTGCCTCCATCTGGGGAGGGTAGCCCACCAAGGCTTTCTCTTTCTCCAATGAAGGCTTTCTCTAATGAAGAAAGTCAAACCGGGGTCGGCACCAACGCAAAAAGAAGGGAGGGATCAGCCTCAAGGCTTGGAGGAAGTGACTGCCCCTCTCTGGCTGCTCCCCTCCTTCTGCAAACCACCGATGCTAGGGGACTGGCCGGTCTGAAAGGGCTGGCAGGGGAAGGCCTTAGTGCACTGGCTATGCAGGTGAACTGCGAAACACCCATTACACAAATACCTATGGCAAGCACCCTTATTAAAATCCCAACAGGTGAATCTGACTGGGAATCTGCCTGTGCTCATTGGCCTGCGACTTGCTTCAGCTTGGGAGTTGCCCTTCCCAAGGCCTTTTAACAAAGCATGAACAGTGACCATCCAAGTCTGATCATGAATGAAGTCCCAGCAAAAACCACTCCTGTGTGAAGCACTATGTCGCACTTCCTCATCATAAGAAATAGTGGTGGAATTGCCTGCTAGAGCACTGGCACAGAGGATGTGATTCATGTGGGCCATTAAGTGCCATGCCTGTGCCGGGTAAGCCGTGGTCCACCCACTCTTAAAAAGACCATCGTTAGATCCGAGAGATCTGGCCAATTACCGCCCCGTTTCGAATCTTTCGTTTCTGGGGAAGGTAATTGAGAGAGTGGTGTTGGAGCAGCTTCAAGGTTTTCTGGATGACACATCGGCTTTTGACCTCTTCCAGTCCGGCTTCCGTGCTGGGCATGGGATGGAGACTGTTCTCGTCGCCGTCACAGATACGCTCCGTATTCAGCTTGACCAAGGTGGATCGGCGCTGCTGGTGTTGTTAGATCTCACCACAGCGTTTGATGTGGTTGATCACGACCTTTTGACCTACCACCTGGCCGTCTCCGGAGTGCGGGGCACTGTCCTTCAATGGATAACCTCGTTCCTCCGGGGCCGGAATCAGCAAGTGAGGTGTGGGGACCAGGCCTCCCGGAAGTGCCCGCTTCAATGCGGTGTACCCAGGGGGCATTGCTGTCCCCACTGTTCATTGCTAACTTTTATCTACATCGCGACCCGCTTGCTCCAGCTGAATGCGGAGTTTTGGGCTGATTTGCCATCCGAATGCGGCTTCACGGTGACCACGCCATGGCTCATTCTGTTGATGGAGGAGCAGCCGCCGCCCCTGTGGCTCTACAGCAGCACTGCTTGGAGGCCGATGCGGCTGGTTGGTTCGCGACAGCAAGAGCAAGTTAAACTACTGAGATCCATCGAAGACAAGAGATCCTCTGAAGCGGCCGTGATGAGGGACCTTCCAGCCGCCGGTGTAGGGGAGGAGTCACATTGGGCGCCCGACCCCCACCTCCGTTCGCAGCCTGGGGGTCCACCTGGATTTATCTCTCAATGGAGACCCAGGTGGCCCATACAACCCGGGCGCTGCCTTTTCCATCTTTGCCAAAGCCGGCTGACTGGCTCCCTTCCTCTCCGAGCGGATCTAGCCTCTGTGATCCATTGCAGCGGTCATCTCCAGATTAGAGCTAAGCTTGTAACTTCAAAGCTCTCACAGCGGGCGCTTCCCTATAGCGTTTGACGTCGGAGATTAAAGAGCTGGATTTCAGCATGCAGCTCTTGCGTACTTGCTAACAGGCAAGCGCCTCCTGCAAGGAACACATCCAGCCTGTACTCGCGGCAGCTGCCCTGAAACTTCCAGTAGAGTTCGGATCATCTTCAAAGGTGTTGGTGTTGACCCGCTTTAAAGGCCATTGTTAGCTGACCTGGGACCATCGATATCTTCGAGACCGCGTTATATACCCCATATGTCCCTAATGCGGCCCTCTCCGATGCGGCGGAGTGCCAACTTACTGGCGGTCCCTGGCCCCTCGGTGATCTGGCGGCCTGGCAGCTTTCTCCTGCGCGGCCAAGGTTACCTTCACGGTATGGCCCGGCCTGGAGTAGGGCAGCTCTCTCCCACCAGCTGTCCAGGCTCTCGCGGGACAGAAGGGAGTTCCGCAGGGCCTGGTAAAACCGAACTGTTCCGCCGGGCCTTTGGAGGAACCAGCACTTCGCTAATGGTGCTGACCGACTCAACACCTGGGCCATTAACCATCCTGATGAGACTTTCGCACCATGCCTCCACTCTTTAGTGGGGAGGGAGGGACTTTGCTTTTATGTTATTGGGTTGCTGGACGCCACCTCACACTCAAATTTAAATTCAAATTTTTGAATTTTTAAAATTGGACTAAGACTTGGAAATTTTATCGCTGCTTTTATATGCTATCATTTTATATTGTATTTTATATGTTGTGGACCGCCCAGAGCCCTTTGGGGATGGGGCGGTATAAAAGTTTAATAAAATAAATAAATAAATAAAATAAGGCCAGGTACTCCCCAATGCCCCAAAGCTAGTTATCAAAAGTGTGGTCTATACCGTCCTTGGTGTGCCTTTTCTTCTCCCTACTAGAACCCATCACCCCTGGGTTGCCTTTGGCCTTCACACACTGGAAAACATATGTAAAGTACCCATCCAGGGCCCTCTCTCTGATCTTCTTAGGAGGATGCGAGCCAGGAGGGTTCACAGGATGCTAGGATCCGCCTACCACTGACCCGGGAGGTGCCGTAATGCCCACCAATGAAGCTCATCTGTATGTGAGCAATTCCGGGAGAACCAGGACACCTTCCCCAACCCTCCAAAAGTTACCATCCACCTGAGCAGATCCATCATCGGAAGACTCACCCAAAGAGGAAGAACCGCTGGCTCGAACTGGGACAAACGATGCCTGCCATGACCCTGCCCTTTTGGCCTACTCGGGGTCGTCTCGGCCAATGTTGCCGCCTTGATCTCCCAGCTGGGAGCTGGCGCCCCGAAGAGGGTGTTGCCACAGCAAGACCGGCACCCAAATCATCCGCCCCCCAGCTGGGCTAGGTTTGATATTGTTCTTGCTAGGCCCTGGTGTATAGGGCCGGCTGTCTGATAACCCAGATGATGCCGTACCACCATGATAAGCCCCTGACCAGGGGAGAAAATAAGAAAAGGGGCTACCCCTGTTAGAGGGCTGGCCTGTAAAACTGAGCTCGGGGGACCTGCACCCATGCACCCCTGCACCCTGCCACGATTGCGCGGGTATACTACAATCCAGCCACATCACCACTAATGGTGGGGCCATGAAGGTCAGTGGCAATTGTGCCATGCACGACAAGGATGCCACCGAAGCCGCGACAGAGGTCCCACCATCATGCTGATGAGCCCCCAACTCTTAGGAACCAGTCCTTCGAACAGTGGGGGAAGGATCCACCGTTGGCCAGATTCCCAGTCCCACCATGTACCGCCTAGTCCAGGGCCTGGATACCCTCCTGGACTGAATGCCCAGGGTGCCACTCCCTGTTTTCCCCCTCACTACAGACTGCACCATTCGGGTGACCAAACGCCTGCAGGTGTGTTGCTTCTGTGCCATATGCTTAACCAAGCAACCACCAACCAAGGAGGAAGGAAGGGAAGCACCCCCCAATACAACAAGCAACCCTATCACTCTTCAAGCTCCAAAGATTCCAAAACAGCAAGCTCTGGTTCAGTTTGCTCCAGGCCTTGAAGAAGGCCGGAGTAACCACGTGCTGCCTAATATATAGGAAGCATCACACGCGATCAGGCTGGGTACGGCTCGGCCACCCAGCCAGCCCAGGGCATGCATGCTCACTGCTCCGGAGCTCACCATATGCCTTGCCCCCTGTCGCAATTACGGCCCAGTTGATTCTAGTGCCATTATTTATTACACTGACACTGTGTTTCTCATCACTAGTGATACACAAAAGGAAAATACACAAAATAGGTGTAACAAAATATATTAGAAGAAAAGTGCAAAAAAATATTATCATACAAAGGAGTATTATCATACTCTGAAACTTTACCAAAATGCTGCAAAAATTGCTAAGCTGTGTGTCAGTAGAGAAAGCACAATGTATAATGAGTATTGTAATTTGGAGGCCAGAGAGAATGAGAAAGGAAGTTCCGTATATATAATGCATAAATAGCATCAATAGCTATTTTTATGAATTATATATACTGAACTCTTCTATTTCTCTGGCTCTAATACTCATTGTGCAGTCTCATTGATGCAACTATAATCCCTATGTGAAGCCTAACAAACTAGAAGATGCTATGATGAGATGTCTCCTTTGCATTATATTTTTGCACTTTTCTTCTAAAATATTTTGTTGCACCTATTTTGTGTGTTGTGTAGTCTGGGTATAATGTCTTTTCCTTTTGTGTGTCATAGTTTTGTTTCACTATACCCACTTTGCAGTGGTCGGATTCAAATAATTTAACAACTGGTTGTTTACAAGCACCATTCTAACAACTGGTTCTACCAAAGTGGTGCGAATCTGCTGAATCCCACCACTGCCCCTTTGTTGTATTAGTTCCAGTCATCACTTCTGATGCTATAAGCACAGGACTGGATCTAGGAGGGCCAGGTAGCAGGCAGAAAAGGGGCAGTGGCACTCAGGTCAGAAGCTGCAGTTGTCCACCCCACTGCTGCTCACTGGAGTCCCAGGCCACTCAGTGGTGGCTCATGTGATGGGGCTGGCATTGCCTTAGGGCTAGATCAGGGGGAAGGAGGGCACATGCCCCCAGTGGCACTCAGATGGGAGCAGCAGATACAATTCCCTGTAAACTACAACTCCCACAAGCCAACAATTTCTACAGGAAATATCCTCTAGTCCAGGGGTAGGGAACCTGCAGCTCAAGAGCCTCATGCAGCTCTTCTGCCCTTGCACTGCGGCTCCATGAGCCGAGCTGCCGGCCCCATCCTTGCCCCCCCTTCAGGCAGCAGGGCAGGTGCACCAACTGCCCACGGCCAGCTGGGCTGCACCGGAGGCTTCCCCTCTCGCCCGCCCCATTGGAGCGGGGAAGGTGCTTTCCCGGCGGCCGGCGAGGCCGAGCCGCTGGCTTCATCCTTGCCCGCCCTGCAGGCAGCAGGGCGGGCGCACCAATTGCCCGTGGCCGACAGGGCCACACCGTGGGCTTCCCCTCTCACCCGCCCGGTTTGAGCGGGGCGGGCACTTTCCCAGCAGCCGGCGAGGCCGATCTGCTGGCCCCATTCTTGCCAGGGCGGATGCATCCATGCGCTTCTCAGAATGAGCGGAGTAAAAGGTAAAAAAACCCCAATATATACAGTGTTATCTTTATTTTAAACGTCAAAAATTATTTGCGGCTCCAAGTGTTTTCTTTTCCCATGGAAAACGGGTCCAAATGGCTCTTTGAGTGTTAAAGGTTCCCTACCCCTGCTCTAGTCCCATGATGTGGGTAGCAAAGAAAGCTACTTGGGATTGCTTCCCTGCAAACACTGTTTTGAAGTTGTTGTTTTTAACACTAATGAGATGTAAAAATAGAGACAGGATCTTTCAGTTCAAGAATATTGTAAATATATCCAATTCCTGTGAAGGTTTTACCATTTCTTCTGTAGTGTTCCTTTTTAGTAACAAGCAAGATGGGTAACAGCTTGATAAGCTTCTCTCATAGAGCAACAAAATCATGTCAGAATTCACAGTTTGGAACACAGTAGCAAATGTTATTCCTGCCCACTCAGGGCATCTTATCTAGAAGCTGCAGCTGGTATAACTCATGGAACATAACCACAGCCACGAGCTTTTTGCACTTAAATAGCTTGATGATATATTTTCTGCAAGCACAGGTCTCAGTAAAGCTTTTTTTCATACTAAATCTTAATTTTAAATCCCACTTGTATATTGAAACTTCAAATTTGTGAATAACCAAATGCACACCTTGGACTTAGACATATTTTAAAAATCCTAACATGGAAATAAAAGTTAATAAATTGACAAAATGTGCAGGTATTTGATACATAATTCTGATAAGTAGGAATATGGGGAGGAGACTGGACACTACTTAGGATGCAAGTGGGATAGCACAAAGATTATAGAATCAGCTTTTAATCGGGTAACTTTGCTTAAGGCTCAGAGGTAACCCACTCCTGAATTCTGTATATGGGGAGGCATTGTGATGGTAGAATTCTGGTGAAGTAAGGAGAGCATGAGGGAGCTAGAGCCCCAAGCACCATTTTCTGAGGGGCACACAGACATACCCCCCCTTGCAACTGCACCCTGGCTCATGACTGAGGTGCAATTAAACACTGGTCAGCAGGACTGGCTCCACTCCCAAACTCCACATGGAGTTTGAGTGTGGGGTCAACCCATCCACCCAAATCTCCACATGGAGTTTGTAACAGGCCGTTGGGTTCTGGCCTCAGCTGACCCCAAGCCTCACTTAGGCTAGCAGCAAACCACAGAGTGCAGCTGGGGGTGCAGTACTAGAGTGAGCCCTAGGCGCTGCTTTAGTGAGCTATGCCCCTGTGGTGGAGATATTACTTTTGCCAACCGCCAATCAGGGCATGGGACTGTTCTAGAATGATAACTAGAGAGATTAGTTTCTACAGATTTTAGTTTCTCTGAAGAAAATGGCTGCTTTAAAGATTGGACTCTATGACATTATGCCCCACTGAGCCCCTCCCAAAGATTGCTCTCCCCACATTGAAGCTTTAACCAAAAAGAGAGAGGATAAGGGGAAAGCACAACACCACAACAAAAATATCTTATTTTGTCTTTCATTCATGCTATTAGTAATAGCAGTTAAAAAAACTGAAATTAGTGCAGTGTAGTGGGTAAGGGCAGGTGTACTCTAATCTGCAGATATGCGTTTGATTCCCCACTCCTCCGCTGGAGTGGCAGACTCTTATGTGATGAACTGTTTCCTCAATCCTACACATGAAGCCTGCTGGATGACCTTGGCCTAGTCGCAATTCTTTGGAACTCTCTCAGCCCTATCTACAGAACAGTGTGTCTGCTGTGGGGAAAGGAAGGGAAAGAAGTTTGTAAGACCCTTTGAGTCTTCTCACAGGAAAGAAAGGAGTTATAAATCCAAACTCTTCTTCTTTTAAAAATATTTTTCCAGACTTCCATGATATAAGATGGTGGATCCAAAATTTGCTCTGGGATCTGAAGCACCAGTTAATGACTCAAAAGAAATTGCAAGCCTCCCCAGATTGAAGAGGGAGTTATAGGATGCTGCATAGTCTCTCAGGACTGTCTCCCCTCGGATCACACGGGAGGGATGCTTACTGTAGTGATTTGCTGGAATAGAGAAGTTGAGTCAGCAGCATTGCCACCATTTCCTGCTGGAGAATTTGCTTTTCCTCTGGTAGACAGCATCCCAAGTCATGCACCTCTCATGAAGAAATGAAAGTAAATTGGACATCAATAAGAGGAGTTCAGAATCTGCTGCAGAGTCAGCAAAAACGGGAATCTCTCTAAAAATATGGACTTACAGTAAACAAAAAGTTTTAAAAAGAGAAAAAGAAGCAGCTATTTTTAGTGGAGAAGCTTGGTGATAAAAGTATTAGAGATAAATAGCTATTTTGTAACTATAAAAATAAGACTGAGCTGGCTTTCTTTGTTCTCTGGAGGGGAGGGACGCCAGGCTGAGACTGGTTAAAACCAGAAAAGAAATGATTTTAAGGATGGAAGTTTTGCTGAACCATAGAAAGAGATGTGAAAAAAGACAACTTCAGATATAATTTATTATAAATGTGAAGGCTTTCTGCACAGTGACATCTAGCGGTTTGAGATGGCTACTAGAAAAGGTTCATTTCAAGTGGGTTACCAAGAGGTTTTGAACAATATTAGAACCATGACTACAAATCTACCAAGTCTACAATTGGAAATGGATTCTATAAAAAGTAGTGTTCAAGACATACCAGCAGCAATGGCCGAACTATTCAAGGACATTAAAAAAGTCAAGAATGATATTAAGAAAATTGGACAGTTGGAGGAGGACTTAAAGGCTGTAAAAGAACAAGTCAAAGACTTTTTTAAAAGGAGCTGATTTAGTTCAAACAAAATCTAAAGAACATGAATAAGCCATTCTTCAATTGGAACATCAGACCAGAGAAAAGGCTCTTAGTTTGAGAAAAGTTACAGATGAACAAGACCTGGGAAAGAGGATCTTGTCTTGGGTCTGACCAAATTTATGATGAAGAACACATGGCTGGAAAGATTGAAAAGATATACAGAGTGAACTCCAAAAATCCAAAAATCACAGGAAGTGTGTAGAGATATTGTCTTCTTCTATGCAAGAGACACTGTAGATCAAATTATGAAGGCCCACTGAAAGTCTAAGTTTAAGGTAGATAACAAAGACATAATCATGAAGGAAATTCCATTGAGGGTTCTGCATGCAAGAGGACTATACCATTTTAATGGATGGCTTGAAGAAACAACTTACGTCCATGTGGTTGAAATAGGCAGGGATTCTTTTTACATACAAAGGCCAGACACAGAGAATCACTTCTGTAAAACATCCAGTGGAACAGTTGAAATGTAGATAAAAATCAGTAAAACTAAGTAGAATGCTAGATGTTATTTTTAAAAGAGTGTCAGTGTTAGGAATGTTTCTAGTGGGTTAAAATGTTGAAGCATTTAAATGTTAATTGCCTTTAAATCCAAAAAATAAGCTAGACTGGTAAGGTTATACCATGTTTGTTATTTATATGAAAAGGGTAGAAATACAGTATGGTTTTTTATGCTAATTGCTGGTCAAGATACCAGTGGTAACATGTGGATTATCTGCATGCCAAACATGTGCTATAGAGAATATGTGTTTTATGGCCTTCCTTGTGAGGAAAAGATTGTACCTGAAAAAGTGGATTGTGTTCTATGAACTCTTTCCACTAAAAACATTTTAGCTTTTAACTTTAGCTTTTAACATTTAGATTCCTCATTCATGGGAAACTTTTTAGGCCTCTTTATTTTTGTACTGCATTATTTATAACAAGAATTTGAACTCTTTAAATAGAAATATATAAAATTTATAATAAATTCAAATTCTGTATAATATGTATAGCTTTGTAGTATACACAAAACGTTATGAGTAAAGAAGAGATGGCTTGGCCCAAATTTCTTCACATTTTGTTGAAAGAAATTTCCTTCAGCAGAAAATGTGTATGTTACAGATTATTTGAACTTGGCTGACAAAATGAAATCAAGAACTTGAAAAGGCAAGCAGGTCAGAGTTGCAAAAATTGCCTACTGCTTAAAAGTTTTTAAAAATTAATTTAATGTGCTCATTAATTTAGATAAGAAAATGAGTGTAATTCTTTTGCATTTAAATAATTGCTTTCCTTTTATTAACACAATTAATTAGTACAATGTCTGATTAGTTTGGGGATTACTGTAGCACTGCAGGAATTCTTGTGGTGAGATCTGACACTATTGCTGGCTAGTAGAAAATAAAGTTGGCTACTAAGCCCAGCCACTGTTCAGTGAAGCTTGATTTCAAGCCCCAAATGTCATATTCCTCAAACTGAAGATGAATTTTGGTGGCATCTTCAGTTGAAGTCCTATGCTATTACAAGATATTTTTCTTTCACTGCAAACTTTACATAATGCTAAGCTTTGGCATGAGGTCACTAGGTAGATAAATGTCATATGGTCATCTTCAGCCCCATCCAACTGACTAGGCACCTGGCTGCATTGGCCCACCACTCCCAGGGAAGTTTCTCTGGAATGTGGGGAGGCCTGAAATGCGAAAAAGCCTCCCTGGCATTGGGAAGCCCCTATGGGCTTATTAGACTGACACCACCTGGGCATAAGTTCTAAGATCAGGCTGCCAGCACAATAGGGGCAATGGCCAGGAGGGAGCTGACTAGCATCATCTCTCTCACCCACCCCCGCCATGCTTCCAGACTGTCTCTGCCATGCCAGCAGCAGCTGCGGGAATGCAGGGACGCTGGTGTCACCGAGGGCCCTGGCAGCCACATGCTGGTGGATTTGCCCTTCCATTGGGCCAAGTGCCCTGGGGAGGGCAAATTCGCCAGTGTGGCTCCAAACCTCTCCCATCAACAGATTCAGCTCCCCCTTTTGGATGGGGCTGTTTGACTCTCAAAAAAACTTCTTACTGTTGATAGAAGACAATTTACAGTGCTTTTGCACAGAGAGTTATGCCTTTCTAAGTACACAGACATCAATCATCTTTTAAAAAGTGGAATTCTGCTTCAGATGGCATTGTTCTGCACCCAGTTCTTTCTACTTTGCCTTTTATAGATCTAGTGGGTCAAACTGATCTTCCAGTGAAAGTGCAATAATCACAGCACTAAGAGATGATATTTTAGGCTGAATATGGTCTCTTCTCCATGTGATTCTTCTTACACATTTTTACATATGACCCTGTGTGAATAACTGGAAAAAACAACAACATCTAAATTACTTTTCCCTTCCAAAGATCCAGTGTGAAATTTGTGTTTTATGATAGATATCAGGGCATGGAGGAAGAGAAGCTTTTCTTGGAACAAGTAAGATTTTAAAGCTGTGAAGTATGAAAATTCTAGACTTAGGATGCCTTGTTGTAGCATTCTTTTCTCACTAACTCTTCTTCAAATTATCATCCACTGATTGTCTGAACATACCACGTTAATAAAACTATCCAAAAACTAAAGCTATGATGAGCAAATGAATGGTTTGTTAACTACAAACAATTGAAATTACAGTGTAAAGAAAAAAAGGAGAAGAGATAATTACTCTGTTATTGAGGGCCTAGCAGAAAAGATTGATTAATAAGAGTGGGAGTGGCTTTAAACCAGTTGTTTTCTTATGTCCCATTGATCTAATGTGGACTTAAATGAATATCAATGGTTACTGGATTATGTTCTGTTCCATTGGTATGTCTGTGTATGAAACATTCTTAAATGAATTATGTTCAAACAGTAAGCCTTTGATATTTGCAAAATTGATTGCATTTGATTCAAAAGTTCAGTGAAGGAATCCATACAATAACATCTATTCCAGCAAGGACATTTTGATTCCACACTGGGGTGAATTATTGCTTGCAATTAAATTATGTAATATGTTACATTATTTAATTTCTTTGCAATAAGTGTGAATAATCAAAACTAAATACATACTTCCCAGTGTAAATAAATAAGGACAATATATTTAATTGATTGGAATTATCCTTTCTTGTATTTTTAGTTGGGGAAGATAAAAAGGACATAAGTTTCCCAGTTGGCAAATATAATCTCTTAATCAGGTACATGTGCTTTTAAGCAATTCTTGATAGGATACCGATGCTGTGTGCAACTGGTGGAGCCAATGCAACACCTGGAATTATGACAACTAGGATTACTTTTTAATTAATGCACCCTGTGGACCTTGGAAGAATAAGTTCTTTGTTCTCATATTGCCTTTATCAAACTTTACTAAGCTATGCAATCCCTGTTCTTTTATTCACTATCTTTTAAACTGAGTGGATGATAATACAATTCCTCATTATTTTCTATTTTAATTTTGTCCCCCTTCGTACTGTAACTGTTACTATGGCCCTTTCTGCACAATTTATTTAAAACATTTCCAGAACAACAACAAAATGTTTCATCTTTGGACTTTTGCACTTCATTCCCTCCCCCCCCCCCACTAGTGCCAGAAACTGAAAACTTTTTTAGCACAATGTTTTCCGCTGAAACATTTGCAATCTAGCTTCCCTTGCAGTGCAGTCATACTTGATTTTTTTTTCCCACCGAAAAGCCTGGTCATTTTTCATGCCCCTGCACAGTTGCCCAACTTCCCCCTTGGCACCTGGTCCAGCATTTTTTCATATCCCTCACCTCACTCATCTTTCCCTTGCCTTTTCATTTTTGATATTTCATGTGTGTGTGTGTTTTGATGGATCAATAAAGCACTGTTTCTAGAAATGAGCAAATAAGCAAACAGCCATGAAATGTTTGAAGGAGGTGAGTGCAGACAAACATTGTGGTAAGTGGGGTGGGGGGAGGGATCACAAACATTCTTGAAACATTCTACATGACTTGTGGAGAAAGGATCTATATCTTGATAACACTGAAACCACTCTCTGTGTGACAATCCTTTCTCCTTAATGTAATAAAGATTAAAAAAATAAGAACATTAGATGCTGGCATGCATACTGAGACAGATGTTGAGCTTGACAATTTCAATCCCTAAATTACAGTGCAATCTCATGAACAGATTTCCTGGGAGTAAGCGTCATTGACTAGTCCAAAGTAAAACTAGACCTGCTTAGGATTGCACTGTTAGCTATTCAAATATGAAGAAAAAATGTATAATGCTTCTAAAATTTGACATTTGCAAGATGCCAAAATCCAAGCTGATGAATAACACCCTAAACTTCCAACTCTTATCCATTCCCATTGAGCCTGTGTACTGTACTCACTGTACCCTCCTGTAGCTTTTTCCATTTCCACTGACAGTCTTTCATACGTCCAGCTTTATAAATCCAGCTGCAAACTTATTTTCTTTCTGACCTTCCTGAATCGTTGCTAGCCACAAGTTCTGGCTTGAATTTTAAGTAGGTGAAGCTGCTTTTGCTTGTGTAATTGGGGAAAGCAGAAGCTGCCTGAATCCTTTTGAGCAGCTTTGCAGAAGTATGAAAGGCTACAGGAAAGGATTATGTTCCTTGGTTGGTCCTTAATAGTCAAATTGCTGTATTTGACAAAATACAAAATGCCTTGATAGATTGCCAGCTATATGTTTTGCATCCATGAACTGCTATATGAATGCTCCTTTATACAAAATAGTTTCCTATGGAAAGCTGGCATGTCAGAAGAAGGTTCCTTGCATAGCCCTATCCATGTTATTCTAAAATGGGAAAGTAAATAAACTACACTGACATCTCAGCTTTGATACAGCTCCAATAATTCCATCAGGATGTTTAGAGACCATTCTCAGGACACTGCATTCTGATGCTGAAATGCAAAGTGCTCTTGATCTAAACTGCTTCTTTAAACAAGTAGCTACTGTAAAGTCAATTTTTTTAGTCTAATGGTCCAATCCAGATTTGGGGGGGGGGGGGAATTGTTGCATGGAGGCAGTGCAGGGCCACACCAATGGATTTGCCCTCCCCAGGGCACTTAACTTGGCTGAGGGACAAATATGCCAGCAGACAGCTGTCACACCCATCCAGGATGGCTGGATGCAGCTCTCAGTGTCATGTCAGCACTCCCATGCTGCTATCAGTCCCATTGTGCAGCAGGGGCTTGGCAGGGATGTTCCCAGGAATGGAGCTGATGATAGTGGGCTTCTACCCCAGGTTTGTGAGGAAGTGTGCGGTGGCCCAGGCCTTGGGCCTATACCACCCTTTTGGGTAGCATAAGTCTATTGAGCCCTATGGAGGGCTTTCAGATGTGACTTGGTGGCAAAACAACCAACTGTGACTTGATGGAAAAACAGTCAATATGAATGAAGATGTATTTTTGACACTGGGCAGATGGTGGACGAAAATGTTAATACGTCACATAATAAATGGGTGCAAAAATGGGAAACTGCCACAAATCAGACTTGCTGTTTATGTGGCATTTATTAATCTAGAATGTTGAAAACTGCCATTAATAATGCTATGAATCTGAAGTACTGATCTGAAAACTCCAAACCAGGCACCATATATATGGGTATTCATGTTTTCATGTCTGGCCCCCCACCTTACAACAGAATTAGGTCTTAATATAGTTCTAGGACATTTTAACTGACAAAGGCAACAGGTTAGCACCAGGAAGAATTCTTTTGGGAACATTTTAAATAGAATGTATTGGAATTCAAAATAAAGATATATCTTCTTTAAGAACATATTTAATTGGATGAGAACTTAAATATGTGCATATTTTAGAAATATATTTGTACAAAGAAATCTTTCTGCAATGCAAAGAAAAGACCCAGAGGCATATTTAGCTATGAAGTTACTTATATTGTAGTGAATGGTAAAGCCCATGTTGACAGCTGTTCTAAAGCCTAATCAACACACAGGAAAAAAAAACTTGGGGAAATTCTATCTGTAACACTTTAGAATGTAGGTGTGTGCTTATGTACGGCAATGGAAGTTCATAATCAAATGTTCTCCGCCTATGGAAAACCAGTCTGTCAAAAAAAGTTGCAGTCTACCTGTTCCCCTAATGTTATAACTGCTTATGCTATTTCATCAGCACAAAATCTATGGGGTCAAGCATTCAACACCCTTTCATGTGAAGAGATATAATAATCATGGTTTATGGACAGAGAAGATCATAGTTCCAGGCGCTGAAAAGTTAAATCCTTCATGCATTTAAAATGGTTACCCTCTATACTCCAACCTGTATCAGTCCTTAATGAAAGCCTTCACCCTTTCAACCTTCTCATCATACTCTCCTGGCAGATTAAAAACAAATTATTAAAATCTTGAAAGTTTTCCTCCAACAACTCTGCAGAGTAGTTGAAAAATCATAGGAGTTCTTCAATTTTTTTAACCACTTAGCAACAAAATCACAGTAACAAAACTTCTTTTTATCACTTACTAGCGTGGCCTGGCCACGCGTTGCTGTGGCTTATTGTGGGAAAATGGGAAAGGAACAGTAGCAGCAAATCAATTGCAGAGGCCAGCAGTACATGCTCATGCAAACACGCAGCCTGATACTGTGCGATGTCAGTGATGTGTGTGCCCACATTCCTTGGGGGGCGGGATGGAAAGGCACCCCTCCCACACATCTAGGCTGGCTGGTCATGATCCTTTACCTGGGAGTAAGTTTGGTTGGTGGCAATGGGTGTTGCTTCTGAGGAAACCCGCTGAGGGGCGCGACGCAGCCATTCAAAGTATGTCATGGTGGCTGTACTGAGCTTACTCCTGAGTAATGCGTGCCTGGTTTTCTTAACTGTAACTGCAGTATTCAGGGAATCTAGGGTGCCTGGCCCCTCCCTCCCGTCCCTTGCATGTCACCTTTCACTCTCTTCCCTCCCTCCCTTCTCTTCCCTTGCATGCCACCCCTCCCCCTCCCTCCCTTCCCTTTCCCTCCCAGCTTAGGGTGGGTGGGTCATATGAAGATGCTGGGCCCCTGCCTCCCCTCCTTTGCATGCCACCCCTCACTCTCTTCCCTCCCTCACTTCTCTTCCCTTGCATGCCACCCCTCCCCCTCCCTCCCTTCCCTTTCCCTCCGCTTGGGTGGGTGGGTCCTATCAAGATGTTGGGCCCCCTGCCTCCCCTCCCTTGCATGCCACCCCTCACTGTCTCCCCTCTCTCACTTCTCTTCCCTTGCATGCCTCCCCCACCATCCCTTTCCTCTCCCTCCCTCTCTTCCCTTGCATGCCACCCAGTGGTGGGATCCAAAAAATTTAGTAACAGATTCCCATGATGATGGGATTCAAACTGTGGCATAGTGCCAATGGGGCTGGGCGGGGCACGACGGGGCGTGGCTGGATATTCCAGGGGCGGGGCATTCCTGGGCAGGGCTGTGGCAAGGACACAGCCGCTGCGCCAGTCCTTGGGTGGGAAACGAATGCATGCAGGCGCAGGCTGCCACGCACACCGGTGCACCTCCTGCTAGACTGCTTCAAGTTCTGCGCGCTACTGCTGAGAGGAGGGGCATAACTAAGGCAAAAATCACGTGGCAAAATCACCAATTAGTAACCCCCTCTCGGCACACACAAATAATTAGTAACTTACTCTCGGGAACCTGTGAGAAACTGCTGGATCCCATCTCTGATGCCACCCCTCCCTCTCAGTGGCTGTGGAGGTTAAGAGCTCGTGTATCTAATCTGGAGGAACCGGGTTTGATTCTCCGTTCTGCCGCCTGAGCTGTGGAGGCTTATCTGGGGAATTCAGATTAGCCTGTACACTCCCACACATGCCAGCTGGGTGACCTTGGGCTAGTCTCAGCTTCTCAGAGCTCTCTCAGCCCCACCTACCTCACAGGGTGTTTGTTGTGAGGGGGGAAGGGCAAGGAGATTGTAAGCCCCTTTGAGTCTCCTGCAGGAGAGAAAGGGGGATATAAATTCAAACTCCTCTTCCTCTTCCTCTTCTTCTTCCTCTTCTTCTTCCTCCTCCTCCTCTTCTTCTTCTTCTACCTTCCTTCCCTCTCCCTCATGTGTATGTGTGTGTATGTGTTTCACTTCCACTCGAGTGACTGCCTATGTACTGTTTTCACTGCTCATATCTGGCCGTCTGAGTGAACATTCTAAGCAGCACGAACATTCTAAAAGTGACAGTTATACACAGGCAGCTGCATGTCCTTCACCAGGGAGCGCCAGGAAAAAGGTGTTTTACCTGGGCCAGGTATGAAATTTCAGGTATGTGAACATCTGAAAACACTCTCGCCTGACTGACTATAGTGGCTGGGAATTTTCAGAGGAATTGGCCCAGCAGTTACTGAGGTACCCTGTCATCAACACATACACGGTTAGCTTTTTATATATATAGATTTAAGGAGGCAGGAGATTATTAAAACATCTGACTCTCCACCAACATATCCTCCCACAAACTTAGATGGGGAGTACAAAAAAAAAGAAACCAAAGTCAGTTAACTAAACCAGTCAATATAAGATGACTTGGTCTGAAAGTGATACCATAATTTGGCACTTTAAAAAAGATATTTCAACCAATTTGCCAAGTTTGACTAAGAAGGCTATGGTACTTACATAAGCAAGAGTAGACCCTTCTAAACTCATTGAAGTCTAAACTCATTAACTTCAGGGATTTTAGAAGGGTGTGACTCTGTTTGGGATTGCATTGTTAATCTTTTGCAGTAGCTTCTGCCCCTATCCTTTCTCCATGATCAGATCTTACATAGAATGCATACATACATAGAAAGGGAGAAAAAGATTATGTACTCATTTATAGAGGGAAAGGCTATGTATATTAGGTCTCCTATTAAATAAATTTTAATCAAATTATCATATGAGTTCTGTTGTACTCAGCACATTTCATTTTAGAGGCATGCAGATGTGGCAGCAAACACCATCATACGTTAACTATTCAATGTGACAGTTAGAGAAAAGCACAATTTTAAGATGATGCTTCCCAGGACACCTTGGCAGTTGTGTAAATAGTTTAACAACCACTTTTTAAAGGCTGCTGCTGTGTTAATTAGGTAATTTTTAAATCCATCAAAATATCCTAAATCAGTCAAATCATCTAACAGGTGGATTGTTTAAATGTGACCAGTGTAGCATTTTATCTCTCTCTCTCTCTCTCTCTCTCTCTCTCTCTCTCTCTCTCTCTCTCTCTCTCTCTCTCTCTCTCTCTATCTATCTATCTATCTATCTATCTATCTATCTATCTATCTATCTATCTATCTATCTATCTATCTAATCATCTTAGCTAGCTAAATGCAGTAAAATAAAATCATACCATACCATTAAAAATCACTAGAATACACCTATAAAACCTAAAATGCTGCTTACTAAAATCTAGATGTTAAAATCAGCTCAAAATAAAAATGTTTTTGCCTGGCAAAAGAAGGAAAGCAAGGAAGAAGCACACCGGGCTTCTGTAGAAAGAGCATTCCAAAGTCTGGCCACCACCACTGAGAAGGCTGTCCCCCAGGTTCCTACCAGAGGTACAAATGGAATGGAAAGGTAACCTTCCCTGGATGATCTTAGTAAATGGGCAGGTTTATATGGAAACAAGTGATCAAACTGATGAAATAGCATAAGTCAAGTACTTAATTAAATGTCTTGATATTTTATCCAAAATTAATATTGGTGATATTTCAAAGTTCAAATTGGATGCTATGTTGAGCCGCTCTGTGCCTGTACAGTCTGTATTTAATTAGGTAACTGTTCAGATAGCAGTTTTTATGGGTTTTATTCCTGTATAGATTTTTTTCATATGGTATTATGGGTAGGTTATCCAGGGGAGGGCGGTATACAAATATAATAAATAAATATAAATAAATAAATAAAGTGCATTTGTAACTTAGGTGTTGCAAGCTTCAGTAGCCTATAAGGTTAGCTCTTCATCACGCATTCTTTAGGGAACAGAAGGTCACCCCACCAAAAAAAAACAAAAACCCATCAACTACTACTACAATATCCATGAATCAGAGGACTAATACACAATAATATAAAATATAAAATTGTTGTTCCAGACAATTCACCTTCCTTTCCTTTTAATAAATATTGGGCCATACAAATGTAATGAGCCAAGCATACAGATATAACATAGGCAAAATAAAGTCTTTGCAAATATATTATTAGTCACAAGTTTTTTTAAAAAAAAAAACAAGAATTGGGTGGTGAGGAAAAAAACTGAAGTTCTCTTGAGGCAATAAGTGCATGGAGAAGGTGCATGAATTGTTTGAGGTTTGGATGAGTTCACCTGCCTTTGTCACTAAGGAATGCAAAATTAGGTGACCATGTGTAAATGTTCATTCATTTAAATAATGTGATGAATAGCAGATTGGAAGAGAAGGTGGTAGCAAATAGACAGAGGGGAAATCTTCAGGGATGTAGTATAAAAATCTGTGTTTTCAGCATCTTTTGCTGTTTGAATACAATTGTTTAAATACAAGCTAACACTTTTTAAAAAAATTCTACTGAGCTGAATGTAATTTAAAGCCCTGTATTTTCTGCGGGGAAGGGTGATATAAAAATGTTCTGAATAGTTAAATTTCAGATAAGAAGCAAACCAGATTAGATCACCTACTGGTAATCTAATATCTCTGATATTTTTAATGTTTTATTCTTGAAACCAAATCAGCACTACGTACAAGTGAACATAAAATTGCATAAAGAATTTTATAGCATTTTAGCAATTCTTCTTGTGGATGGAGGATAGAAATTAATAACATGGAAAACAATAAATGAGGGAAAACTATACATAAAATTTTAGCTTTAAAAATGAAATAATGTCGATCCCTTTTGTTTCCTCTTAAGAAAAAAAAGCCATATAATTTAAACTCCAGAAAGCTGAGGAAAATACAGAGATTTCAGAAGCATCCAGTCAGCAATTTGTTGGGGTCTGCTACTCCAGTCAGCAAACAAGACTCAGGAAAGTTTCAAGAACTTTATTAGAACTGTGTCAGCCCAAGAATCAGGAAGCCAAAGCTGGCACTTTGTCCCCTGAACCCCAGTATATACCTGAACATTGCAACGTGACTCATCCCATACTCCCCCCTCCCTCGCATTCCCAAAACATCAGCATAATACAGACAGTGAGAAAGCAGCATTATTATGGTAGCGACAGATACTTCCCTCCAGGAAGCTGAAGATAAGGAAAGTGGTATGCCTGATTCACTAGTTGCAAGCAAGCAACAGAAAACCTTCCCAGCCTCCAGCAATGATAGTGGAAGAACAGCTGTGGCCTTGGTGCAGACGTGTGAGATGCCAGGCCGAGCATGAGTCTCAGACCTCGGACACTGAGTACCATACAATTTTGAGGAATACCTCAATTGCAGTGTTAAGATACATTCTTAGAAACATTGCTGTACTTTTCATTATACAGGATACCTCACATTTGCAAAGACTCCCCATTTCATTCAACTATCAAAGTCGGACATTTATTTTAAATTACTACATCCTCATTTCTTGGGGCATCTTGAGAGATGTGTTGTTATGTTTAGCTGCTTTCATCATATGTTAAAGTTCCAAACATAAGTAGTGGCCCTAGACATTTGTGGTGTTTCTTAACAGGGGAAAAGACATTTAATTATAGCAGAGTAAAATTTAGGAAGCTGTGCTGGAGAAAAACAGGAGCAATCAATCTGTAGAGAAAAAATTGTACTAAAGGAACTAGAAAGTGAGCAAGACTAGATCAATAGATGGCCAAGAGTTATGTGTATGAAAACTAGTAATGTGTGTACAAGAAGATGGAGAGGAAATGCCAATATAGATTAAAAAGAAAATTGGAATATTGAGTCTTGCCAGATGAGTAAGATTTAAAAGCAAATACTGGTAGTACGAGAGAGAGAGAAAGAGAGAGAGAGAGAGAGAGAGAGAGAGAGAGAGAGAGAGAGAGAGAGAGAGAGAGAGAACAATCCGTTCTCATAAGCTCTTTTATCATTGTTGTAGGTGCACTTTTATTACTGATTGCTAATCAACATGAGTGAGATCCAGTGGGGTGGTATAGTGGTTAAGGTGTCAGACAGGAGCTTGGGAAACCCAGGTTCAAATCTCCACCTGTGCTATGCAAGCTTGCTGGGTAACCTTGGGCCAGTCACACACTGTCAGCCTCACTCTAGCAAGTATTTGGATGGGAAACCTCCAAGGAATACCAAAGTCACGACACAGAGGCAGGCAATGGCAAACCATCCCCATCTTTTGCCATGAAAATCCTAAGGGGTCATCATAAGTCAGTTATGACTTGATGACAAAAAAAATCAACATGAATTAAGGTGCATATTAATCACTGGGCAGCCTGTGGGAGAAAATGTTAATCCTAGCCACTATCCATTTAATCACCTTGATCCAGAATGGCACATATGCAACTGGCAAGTACTTATTCAACTCTGTTGGATCCAGAGTAGGTTTCTTTATGAGAATACTGCCTGATTCAAGGCAGTTGTGACCTTGTCTCTAAGTAAGGCATTTACTGTTTTCTACACCTAGTTTGCCATTCCCCACCTTGCCCTGTGAAGCAGATTTAAACAGCTAGAAATGGCAGTGGTTGTACAAACAAGTAAGATGTCTCATGTCCAAGAATCCTGTCTTGATCCTTAGCGTGGACCAGCCGAAAGGTATCCCACACAACTGGACACAGCTGTACCCTGGGACCATCTACTCCTGTTGCTGCTGATGTACAGTCCAGATCAGAATGTATATAAGAGATTTTATCTGCAAAGTGCTTAGCAAATTGATTGCAATGGGCTGAAGAGCAAACCACCTCAGTCTTCTAGACCAGAACCCAATAGATGCCTGACAACCTAAAAGAGTACCGCAACTCTATACTGGGTTAGTGCAATGTTGTTTCTTTGCTTCTATCACTACCATGAAGTAGGCTTTAAAATCAGCACTAGCCTATGCTTTGTCAGGCTTGTCCTGAGTCTTTCTCCATTATCTACTAGCTATCTCTCTTATTGGTAAAACTTGGAGCTGTCCAGGCTCTTAGACCTGAAAGACGATGCTGAGGAGTAATCATGTCAATTGTTCCAGTCATTGCAGGGACACTAGTGAGGTATTTAGCACTATGCTGTGGAGGGCTGTGGTGGCCACCCACTTGTGATTCTGCCCCTCTGTTAGGGCAAGTTCCCTGGGGAGGGCAAATCTACTGGTTTGCCTTCCCCCCTTTGGATGGGCCACTGAATCAACAAATGTAGAAAATTTGCTATAGTATCTCACTACCCTTCAGTGTGTTAGTAAATTCAGATGTCTGGGGTTGTTAGAATTAATCCTTAATTACTCCTTTCCAAGTAATTTTAGTCTTAAGAGTTATCTAATTAAGGATGTGGTTATTTCTTTTGTAAAAAATCAAATCTTAGCCAGCAAACAAGAAAAAAACTGATATGTCACTAGAAACTGGGGATGGGGAGTGGAACTTAAATTATTGGTGCTTGGACAGATAAATATCTCCCAAAGCATTCACAAGTTTCTGCACTAGTTTCATGGCCTCTTGTTATTGAAATTAAATAAATATTAAGGTGATTCTTTGCATTTCAAGCATCATTAGACATGCAGATGAAAAAGAGCACTGCAAACAAAGGATGCCACTTTTGACAAAGCTTTGTTGCTATGGTTTTAAATCAGAAAGATCTACTCAGCAGGCTCACCTTAAGAGAAAAGAAGCAGTAATCAAAAGCAGAATTAATTCTTGTTTTTCATTTTAAATCATTTTGATTTTTCTTATTTTTTCTTTGCATATTTAAAATTATCTAATTAATTAAAAATTGCTGAAAGTCTACTGTAGTGATTCAATGCAGTATAAATTTAATTGTAACCTTTTTCCAGTGCTGCCTCAAATTCAAGAGACTATCACATTTTTCGCAATACAGTAAATAAAAGTAATGAAAAGTGTAACTGTGAAGATATTACAGGAATGAATACTTTTTGAAGTTACTCTAGTACATGAAAGCAACTCTACTATCAGCATTAAATATGTTTTTATTTGGTTGTTAAATATTTCCATTTGTTCTGAGGTTTTTAAAATGTAATTGAGCAATATATACGAAGGAGTCTTATCTTTGGAAATAAGAGGCAGAAAATGCTTGTCTTGGAGTATTCATTATAGAATAGTCAGCTTCCTATCTATCCAGCTGCTGTACATGGAGATTCATAGCTAAGATGGGAATCAAGTTTGATACAGTACTCATTCATCATACATGTTGTTCTAGTCTCTCACTGAGATAATCTCTAGGCATCCTGTCAGATCAATGGAAATAATTCAGGATAGGGTCTTTTCACTGGTGGCTCCATGAATATGGAGTAGCCTTCACTGAAAGGCTTCCTTTCTAGACTAGGCAAAAACATTTTTAAAGGAATTTCAGTTGACTGATAGGGGAATTAGTGTCATATTAATTCCAAGATAGTCTTAGATTTTCCCATCTTATGGCTATTATCCTCACTTTTCTGCTTTATCAAGAGCTTGGAAAAATCATCATTTTTTCAATAAAACTGGGATAATTTACTTTATTTTGTTAATGTAATTTAACATATGATATAGTATAATATTTCTACTATGTATATTTTTAAGCTTATGAGGTTATTTCTGTATGAAACCCTTGGTTTTCCCCTTTTAAAATATATTTTATTGTTGTTTGAGGTTTTAGACTTATAAGTGTATGTGAGTGTGTCCATGCACGTTGTAACTCATTATGCTTCTATACTGCATTGTCATGATAAGTATAGAAATGACTTGGTACTGAAACTTACATATCTGTTCAGATCAGTAATCAGTTGAACATTTCCAAGGGGCTAAAACTGTTTGTCTACGTTAAGAGTAGCCACTGTCTGGGCTAGATAGGAAAGGTTTATCATTGCTAAAGGCAGAGGACATGTTGATGCGATGTATTAATGTGATTAAAAGGACTTTCCATGCAATAGATTGCAACTCTTAAGAAATAGCTTGTTTGGATGAAGCTGCTATCACTGATATCATATTGTGATGTTTTCTGTCTTACTGTGTTCCAAGCTGCCTAGCTTTGTTAAGTGATGACTGACAGAGATAGAGTAAGAACAATAATTTCTAATTTAATAGATGTATAAGAATGGCTTCACAGAGACAAATTATCACATGACTGATGTTTATTTCACAGTAAATAATTTGTCCCACCAAACTTTCCCACTGTACAGTTTTCAAGCACGGTGTAACTAGAATGTAGAAGACATACAGAATTCAAGCTACCTAATTACACAGTAATTTACAAAGAACCTATTTACCATAAAATCTCAAAAAACATTTTTCTCTTTTCTCTTTTTTGTTTGTTTGTAGAACAAAACAATCAGTATTGACAGCTCCATTTTTTCATATCAAACTGAAATCAACAGGCTCCTCTGACACTCTTTGTTGGGCAAAGGCAGAAGAGATATGCTTCTATAAGCTCATTCACTGGAATTTGGATTCAACCTTGTTGCAGGGGCGTACCGCCCTAGGGACATGGGGATACCCATGTCCCCGGGCACACATCTTTCAATCATGTGAGGGGGCACTGGACACTCCCACATGACAAAACAGCATGCACCCTCCTGCCCGGCCCCCATCCTGGCCTCCCAGCATCTGCCACCCCAGGTTCTCAGGAGAGTAGCAGCCGGCCTCCATGGACACATGAGAGGGGCGGTACTCTTCTCTGCTCTACTCTACTCCCTTTCCCCTGCAGCCAGGCTTCTGCTCTCCCCAGAGCCTGGGAAGCAGGAGCCGAACTGGCTTCCACGGACATGCATTTGAAAGGATGAAGGCCTGAGCCCCACCCCCTGGAAGGCCAGGGAGGGGCTTGGGGTGTGGCCCCACCCCCACCAGGCCTCCATGCTTTTAAAAGCATATCCCTGGAGGCCAGCTCAGCTCCTGCTCTCTGCAGGCTCTGGGGAGGGCAGAAGCTGGGCAGTGGGGAGCCTGGGGGCAGACCCAGGAGGGCGGAGTCCAGAAGGAATGGCCATGCCTCCAAGCCCTGCCCCTTGCCAGGGAACGAGTTGTTCCTTTGCACCATTCCCCCCCCCCATTGGCCTCTGCCATGTTATAAAATCTAATTTCCATTAGGCACATTAAACTGCAGGCCTTTGTGGGCCAACATTTGATGCAGGCAGGCATGTTCCATCAAACAGATGACATTTCCACCATCTATAGATGGCATTACACATAGTGAAATTAATATATGTAAAGGGAGAATGAGCATGATATCATTGGTCCTGGCTTACAAGCATGAGGGCCTATTTATGCATGGAACCTTTACCTTGGGGCTCCTTGTTGCACAATGGGGTTATAGTGGGGTCTTCTCATATGAGGCACTCATTCCTTGGTGTCTCTGAGGCCTCTGCTTTTCCTGGTCCTCTTCACCCTGCTGATGAACTCCCTTTTAAGGGCACACAGTCACTAAAATGTTGTTATTGCAGTTATATTTATATTCTAAACCCTTTACTATAATAATCCCCCTCTCTAATGAAAGAAGCAAAGTAGTGCTCTGGACCACACTCTGATGAAGAATGGGACCATATCCTAGAACTGATATTCTTTCTCCCCTGCTGCACACATACATGCACACATACACACATTTTGATATTCCTTGGTATTTTGTTATTTGTACATTAGATTTACCCCCATATCCACTCCCTGCCCCAGAAGCCACTTCATAGGGGTGCACAGCAGGGCAGTGCCCTCCTTGCAACTGCATCCCATTTCAAATTCCTGAGAGTTTAGGGCCAGGCAGGGTTGATTGACAGTGAGCAGGGCTTACCCCACTCCCAATCTTCACGAGGACATCGGGAGCAGCAAGGGCCCATTTGAACCTGACTGAGGTGAAGCTCAGACTGAGCCTGGCACTGTCAACTCTCTAACTTTATACTGTTGGCTCCACCCTTAAGCTTCACCTCTGGGCTGGGGTGTTTGGGCAGGGTGCAGCTATGGGGGCTCTGCACCCGAGGCAAGCCCCAGGTGCCATTTGATTTAGCTACACCCCTGGGGCCTTCATGCTGCCCAGTGTAATGGTTAGGGTCCATGCTCTAATGATACTCTAAACTAGTATAGCAAAAATAGCTAGTCCCATCCCCTTTTTGGTGCTATTGCTCCAGTCTGACACAGTGATGCCTCGTGCCTTTTGGCATTTATAAAATGTGGGAGATCCTCGTAAATGATCTCCTGGGTCATGTCTAATTTGGCCTCCACTGTAGCTTGATTTCCTTCTTAAACAGAGTGTGAACAGATGATTCAGCTCATATGGAATTATAAAAACTCAGCAATGCAGCAGATGTCTGCATGATAGAAACCTTCATAGTGTTCAGGAAGAGCAGTTGCAATGGAAAAGAGAGTTATAACTGCTCTGCATATTAATGGCACCTATAAAATGCATTCAAACCTAAAGTGCAGTGAATACCAGGTGAAAACAAGGTATTTGTCAATAAAGGGGGTATAACTTGCATAATAACATGATAAATCATGCAGTATGGAAATTATAGATTCATTATTAGGAAGATGCAGTTTATTGATGACTACATTTTACTAATGAATCCTTTCCAATTAATAATATGCAAGAAAATAATGTGATTTAGTATGGGAAGTAAAATTAAGAAAGCTCATTAAAATCAGAAAATGTGCTACAGATACCTAGCAATGAATAATTCATTGCCTGCTTACCACATTTGCTTTTTAAAAAGTCACCCTTAAATTACTTTTATTATTAGGCTAATTTTGTTCTTTTGGTTGTTCTGTTTTTGAAGGGAATGTGTTTGTGTATTTCCCATTATGAGGTTTGGAAAGTTTATTTGCAAATTGATTGACCTGGGGGCTTTGCTAATTAAATCAACTGAAAGATATTTAGACTGACACCATGCTAGGTGATCAAATTAAAGGTCTGTCCCACCACATTAAATACAGTACATCTGCCGCTGATAAATGAATAGCCTATTGATTTGAGCTGACAGCACATGAAGGAGGGATTCAGTCTTTACAGTATTTGATGTAAGGGGCATATGGTTAAATGAACACTGTGGACAGATCCTTATATATAATTTGCCTGCCCTCTCTCAGACCCTCAAAAGCCACCTGGGTCAGCAGGGCAGCATCAACTTGCCAACTCTACCCACTCATTCGTTCTCCCTCTTCCAGTCTGCCAACAATCATCCAGGCCAGTGAGGCAGCCCTGAGTTGCCATGTGCTGCCTTCCTAACCTGGCCTGGTCCAACCCTCCCCACTCCTATGCCTGTCCTCTCCCAGCCCAGCCCAAACCTCCCCATTCCACCCTTCCCCTTCCTTAGCCTCTCCATTCCATCCTCCCATTGCCTCAAGCCTCCCATTCTGTTTGCCACAAGCTTCCTTATTCCACCCCTACCCCAAACATCAAGTTTCCCTGCTGATTCAGTCCCAGCCTCCTACTCCCCTAAATCCCCTCTCTTACCCCTCTTACCAAGCTAGGACCAATGGAGCATGGGCACCAGGTCACCCTCCCTGCCAGATCCAGTACACACATCTGCCCTGGTGGGGCATACACAGGGCCTGAAAGAACCCCCCAATGTCCAAGCCAGGCCCTGTGGGGCACCCACAGTGATGCCCTGCAGAGTCCATCAGAAGCTCCTTCTACCTGTACCAAATAAAAATCTGACTCACCCATTCTTCCCCCCACCCCAAAAACCAAGCCACACCTGGCAGGTCACAGCAGGAAGCAATCCTCCCCACCAGTCCAAAGAGCACCCTCCCCATTACCCTCCCCCACTCCAAAGACCAAGGCAAAGATTTACCAGGCAGAAGAAATAAAAGGTAAGTTGGGGGAGGGGGGAAGTGGTAAAGGGGGCAGGAGAAGATGGGTGGGCAGGAAAAGTGGTGGCACTCTCACCAGCCCAATCAGTCCCCTGTCCACCCTCCCACATTCCTATCTAGAGTCCATTTCATTTTAATTTAAAATGGGCTTTACTGCTAGTATTTCATAAATGGACATTCTTTTTAAAATATACAGTCCATATTTTACTATGTAAGTTTTATGTTGATTTTCTATACAAATACATCAATGTACACTGTTTTTATTATGCATGAAACCTGAAAGAACACTTGAAAAGAGGCAAGGAGAAAGTGATCTAGGCCACTTTTCATGATATACAGTGAAATCCTGAGGAGAGTGAAATCTTCTTAGGAGGCAGTATGATACCATCACCAGTGTAAATGCCACTTGTGCACTTAAACTGGTGCAGAGGCACTTATGTTGGCGCTAGGAAGCCACACAGTAGCACAACACTTGGGTGCTAATGCCACCACAATGCCAGCACTCCTCTGGAGCAGGAGCCCATGCTGGTGTTGTGTAGTGGTTAAGAGCAGGTGGACTCTAATCTGGAGAACCAGGTTTGACTCCCCACTCCGCATGAGCAGCGGACCCTTATCTGGTAAACCAGATTTGTTTCCCTACCCCTATCTTCCTGCTGGGTGACCTTGGGCTAGTCACTGTTCTTTACAATTCTCTCAGCCCCACCTACCTCACAAGGTGTATGTTATTCCAAGAAGAAAGGAAATGAGTTTGCAAGTTCTTTTAAGTCTCCTTACAGGAGAAAAGGGAGGGGGTATAAATCCAACTTTCTTCTTCTTCTTCTTCTTCTTCTTCTTCTTCTTCTTCTTCTTCTTCTTCTTCTTCTTCTTCTTCTTCTTCTTCTTCTTCTTCTTCTTCTTCTTCTTCTTCTTCTTCTTCTTCTTCTTCTTGTGTCAAAGGGGCATTCCTGGGGGTGGGGATGGCTTTAGTTTGCTTCCAGTGCATACTTATGCTGCCAAACAGGTAGACACATTCCATGGAGCTGCATGGATCAGTTCCATGGGGGTTGGGAAAATATCCCTGGTGTACCCAGCTTCAGTGCAACTACCTTAGGATTGCACTGCCCAACAACATTCAGACACTGAAGCACATTTTTATATCGTATAGACCAGTGGTGGAATCCAAAAATTTTAGTAACAGGTTCCCATGGTGGTGGGATTCAAACAGTGGCATAGTGCCAGTGGGACTGGGTGGGGCACGACAGGGGCATGACCGGGCATTCTGGGGGCAGGGCATTGCTGGGCGGGGCTGTGGCAAGGACGCAGCCACTGCGCCGGTCCTTGGGCAGGAAACGAATGCACGCAGGCACAGGCTGGTGCACCTCCTGCTAGACTGCTTCAAGTTCTGCGCACTACTGCTGAGGAGCGGAGGAGGGGCGTAACTAAGGGAAAAATCATGTGGCAAGATCACCAATTAGTAACCCCCTCTCAGCACACACAAATAATTAGTAACCTACTCTCAGGAACCTGTGAGAACCTGCTGGATCCCACCTCTGGTATAGACCTAACTATACAGAATATGTATAGTAGCAGCCTTGTTATATAAAATGTATAAACCATAAGTCCCCAGTGAATCAGCAGTCCACAAGTACATATTCTTGGGCATAATCTAGCAAAACTTAAGGGTAACTAAAATGAAACTGCCAGGAACTGAGTTATGACTTGTCAGATATTACATGTAGCCTAGTTTCTTCAAACTTGTACAATAGTGAACCAAGGCAAAATAATCTCCTCCCAGAAGAAATTTTATAGAAACAAGTCTTTCTCCTAATTTACTGCTATTTTGTAATAACTCTTATTGGGATATGGTATTACAACCTAGCCATGAGGAACTCAGTGTCTTTGAATTTTGGACACAGGAACTCTGACACCTACCTCAAATTCAAGAATGATTCATTTCATTGTCACACAGGGATACAATGCAAAATCTGAGCTAAGTTTTTTTTTTTACATAGAACTTGCTTTGTTTCTGAAGTTAGTGCTTCCTGCACTGGAAGAAAAGATTGCTCTGTTAAAGCAAACAACACTGTAGTATATGACAGGTTTGGCTCAATGGGAGGTTCAGCAGGAAATCTTGCTTGAGAATTCATCAGCTGTGTTGGATGGAAACTCATTTTTTACTCCTATGAAGTTTCCCAGTTTTACATCTAATCGCACCATCTGAATGAACAGAATGACTCCACCAATTAGTTTTTCTTTCTTTTCCTGTTCTTTTCAGTAACTACCTTTTCATTCACCTCCCAGGGTTACATAAAAACATGGCCAAACCATTCCTTCATGAATTTTGCAACTTCTGGATTGTTTCCAGAACATTCCTTTCTATAAATTCATCTATAAATATTCACTGATTCAATCAGAAACATGATTATAAACATGTAGGTGGCTCCCTGCATAGAATCCATATTAACTTGAACTGTACAACACAAATAAGAAGCAGTAGGATTAAATACATCATGCTACCTTCATTAAGAAATTAGAATATCTAAGCACAGTCACATTGAAGACCTTGTCCATACACCACAAATTGGTCTCCCTTAGGGTTGGAGATTCGGACAGTCTAAATCCGAATTTTTACCGAATCTGCACTGATTCGGACGGATTCGGACTAGGAGGGGCCGAATCTGAGCTGTCCGAATCCTAACAGATCCGAATCCATGGGATTCGGATCACCAGCCGAATTGCGTTTTTATTTTTTGGGGTTTTTTTCACGTTTCAGCCTGCAGGGGGCGCATTTTTAAACATATCAGCACCAAAAGTTCAGGGTATCATCAGGAGACTGTCCTGATGATACCCTCCAAGTTTGGTGCAGTTTGGTTTAGGGGGTCCAAAGTTATGGATCCCCAAAAGGGGTGTCCCTATCTCCCATTCTTTCCAATGGGAATTAAGGAGATGAGGGCTACCCTTTTGAGGGTCCATAACTTTGGCCCCCCTGAACCAAACTGCACCAAACTTGGAGGGTATCATCAGGACAGTCTCCTGATGATACACTGAAATATTGGTACCGATACATCTACAAATGCACCCCCTGCAGGCACCCCCAGAAATTTAGCTGCATTGCTGTCAATAGGAAATTTCTGATAGAGGGCTGTGGAGTGCACATTTTTCATGGTAAACCCACAAAACATTCAGGGTATCTTCAGGAGAGTCTCTGGATGACACCATCCAGGTTTGGGGAACTTTACTTCAGGGGGCAGTGGGAGATGGACCCTACCCTTTTGGGTCCCATAGAATAAACCTCCCTGAAGTAAAATTCCCAACACCTGGATGGTGACATCTAGAGACACTATTGAAGATACCCTGAAAGTTTTGTGACCATACCTTCAGAAATGTGCACCTCACAGCTCTCTACCAGAAATTCCCCATTGACAGCAATACAGCTAAGTCACTGCAGAACAAAGAATCTTGGGCAAATTTCTGAGGGTGCCTGCAGGGGATGCATTTTGAGATGTATCGGCACCAAATTATCAGGGTATCATCAGGTGACTGTCCCGATGTTGCCCACCAAGTTTGGTGCAGTTTGGTTCAGGTATGGACCCTCAAAAGGGGTGCAACTATCCCCCCATTGTTTCCAGTGGTAGCTGATAGGGGCTACACCTTTGAGAGTCCATAACTTTGGCTCCCTGAACCAAACTGCACCAAACTTTGGGGGTATCATCAGGACAGTCTCCTGATGATACCCTGAAAGTTTGGTGTCACTAGCTTTAAAATGCTGGTTTGCGTGTTTCACCGCTCACTCACTCCAGCAGGCTTCATGTGCAGGAGTGGTGAAACATGAAAACCGGAATTTTTAAAGCTAGTGGCACCAAATTTCAGGGTATCATCAGGAGACTGTCCTGATGACACCCCCCAAGTTTGGTGAGGTTTGGTTCAGGGGGGCAAAGTTATGGACCCTCAAGGGGGGCCTCTATCCCCCATTGTTTCCAATGAGAGCTAAGGAGATGGTGGCTACCATTTTGAGGGTCCATAACTTTGGCCCCCCTAAACCAAACTGCACCAAGCTTGGGGGTGTCATCAGGACAGTCTCCTGATGATACCCTGATATTTTGGTGCTGATATGTCTAAAAAATGCGCCCCTGCAGGCACCCCCAAAAATTTGCCCAAGATTCTTTTTCTGCAGTGACTTCTGCATTGCTGTCAATGGGGAATTTCTGGTGGAGGGCTGTGGGGTGCACATTTATCAAGGTACAGTCACAAAATGTTCAGGGTATCTTCAGGAGAGTCTTTGGATGACACCATCCAGGTTTGAGGAACTTTGCTTATGGGGGCAGTGGAAGATGGACCCTACCCATAACATTGAACCCCTTTGAAGCAACGGTCACCAAACCTGGGTGGTGTCATGAAGAGACTCTCCTGAAGACACCCTGAAAGTTTTGTGGGTTTACCATGAGAAATGTGCACTCCACAGCCCTCCCACAGAAATTTCCCATTGGCTGCAATGGAGCCAGCCAGCCACTACAGAGCACAGAATCTGGGGAAATTTTTTGGGTGACTATGAGGGGTGCAGTTTTAGAGCTACTGTCACCAGAATCTCAGGGTATCATACAAGTACTGTCCCTATGATACTCCCCAAGTTTGGTGAAGTTTGGTTCAGGGGGTCCAAAGTTATGGACCTTCAAAAGTGTAGCCCCCATTTCCTGTTAGCTTCCATTGGAAACAATGGGGGATGGGGACCCCTTTTGAGGGTCAATAACTTTGCCCCCCCTGAACCAAACTGCACCAAACTTGGGGAGAATCATCAGGACAGTCTCCAGATGATATCCTGAAAGTTTAGTGCTGCTAGCTTTAAAATTGCACCCCCTGCAGGCCAAAACGTGTAAAAACACCAAAAATTCAAAAAAATAATAAAACGGACCCGAATTTTTCGGATTTACCCGAATTTTTGGGCATATCCGAATCGGCTATGATTCGGATTCGGGCATACAAATCATTTTATGCCCCAAAATACCCAAATCCGAATTTTACCGAATTTTTTTAGTATTGACCAACCCTAGTATATTATTTACTTTGCTAGCTCTTATCTCTATTTATTAATTAAAACAGTTATACCCTGCCTTTCATCATGGCTCAAGGTAGTTGACCCTTCTTATTCATTTCCCTAGTTTGTTACCGAACTTCCATGACAGAAATTTTGTTCTCAAATAATAGTACTAAAAAATACAAATGACCTCTGTGACAACATAAACTTTTTTTATTATCCATACATGTTTATTTAAAAGTAGGTCCCAAAGAAATGGGACCAGCTCCAAAAGAAGTGGACACAGTAATGTAATTTTGGATTCATGATCATGCTTTCAGTCCATTTAATGCAAAATACCTATTTCTTACAGCAGTTTTAAATCTGTATCAATTTTAGATCTCTCTGTAATATATGACATTTCTCAGCTTAAGAATAGGAAAATTGTTGCCTAATGTCATTGACTGAACTTTTGGCTTCATCAACTAATTAAATACACAGCTGCATTACAATCTATCATTAAGCTGGCCTTTCTCTAAATGATTTTTTAACATGGCAAAATATTTTCATAAACACCAGCATTCTTCCACAGCAGCATCCACTTCTGAGTTTGCCACTACAGAGCCAAGGGAAGCCCAGCCATTGGCACCTTTGCCCTCTCTGCTGTCAGTGTTGCCCCTTGAGGTGGCAGAGGGGACAAATACATTGCTGCAGCCCAGAGTAGCACCCATAGCCCATTCATCCCCACCCCTCTGGATTGGGCTGCCCATGATGCTTCATACTCAGAAAGCAGTGTTTTGTTTTGGGGGGATTGTGGGGGGGGGAGAGGGGGAAGTTAATTTGGTAATGGTGACACCGAAGGACACCATATTATGGCTTTATATAGGATTATGCCAATAATTCTTACACTTCTGTTGCACTTCTGGTTCATAATCTACCAGCTTTGCTTCTTTTTGCTGTTACCAAAGATGACAATCTTGGATTTGTTACAATTTATTTTTAATTTGTCAGTTCTGCAATATTCAGCTAACCTGTTTAACATTCTGTTAAGCCCTACTTTTGTAACAGACATAACTGTCATATCATCAGCATAAAGAAGGGAGCTAGTAGACAACCCTGTTTTACTCCCTTCTTTAGATGTATTGGGTCTGTCAACCAGCCTTTATTGCCTACTGCCACTCTACCCACGGTATTTGTGTGTCATTCTTGTTAATCCCAGATTTTTCCAAAGTATTGACCTGTCAATGAAATCAAAAGCAGAGGAGAGGTCCACAAAACCAACAAATAGGTTTCCTTTGTTAAGGATTTTATATTAGTGTACCAAGTCAACCAGGACAGGACAGTGGTCAATTGTACTGTGATTTTTTCTGAAGCTGGCTTATTTTATGTTAATTATCTTATTTGCCTCATCTAATTCGTTTAATTTCTTTAAAAGGAGGCAAATATATAATTTACATGAGATATCCAAGAGGCTAATGCGTCTCTCATTTACAGGCTGTAGCTTATCACCTTTTTTAAAAAATTGGGACTATAATGCTTTGTTTCCAGTTATTGGGAACCTTGCAAGTCTCATTTAGCACAGTAAAAAAGCTGGTCAAAGTTTGGGCCCACCATTTGATGAATCACTTTTCTGAAGAACTGGGTTAGGCTCTTTTCTCCATGCAGTTTGAATTGAGAGAAGGGATTTTCTTTTTATTTTACAATCCTGATCTAACCACATATCCCTCTTGTCTACAAGTAACCTAAAGGTTGTTAAATGGGGAGTCAGCTGTTCAATAAGTGAGTTGAAAAGTAATAAAGAGTCTGAGGCACAGTGAATTAGCTGGGTTCTTAAAGATTGTAAGTGTGCCAAATCCAAAAGAGTCTTTATCGTTCTATCAATAGGGTCCATGGGAGACGCCTTATACAGTGGGGCATATGTACTCCTTTGGTGTGCTTTTTTTCTTAACCTCATGAAAAGAGAAAGAGAGAAACATATGGTCACTTTCAACTCTATTATGTAGGATAAATCCTTGAACTCTTCTTAAAAGCAGCTGTGAGACAAGTATGTAGTCTATTGTACTAGCACCCATTGGAACGACAAATGTAGAAGCACCTAGCGATTCATCAAATTGTGACCCATTAAGAAATGTAATTTCAAACTCAATAACGAACGTTAGTGATAGTTTTCCTCCCGCATTTATAGACAGATCATGGGAGTGCGGGGGGAGTAGCAACTTATCATCTATACACAACAGTGACTTTTGTATAAAGGTGGCAATGTTTGTATTAAGGTGGCAATGTTTGGACCCACCCTAACGTTCAAGTCCCACAGCATTGGTATTTCCACATCAGGATAATCACCCAACACTCTTCTTAGAGTATTAAATTATCAAATTTGATAGTCATTCATTGCACTATAAATGCTCATTTATAAAACTACCACGTTTAATAGTGCACAGAATGATGGTTTTGCACTTAAAATTGATTCTTTAATGCTCATAGACATTTGGGACTCTTTTCAAGTGTGAAAACATGGTACTTCGACTTCTGCCACACCACAACTGATACACCGACTTGTCATGCTTGCTATCAGAAGTAGTAGTGTTATTACTGCTTCTACTACATTTGTCATTACTTTTTTATATCAATAGTTTTCTTGGCAGTATTCAGGACACAATCTTTGTCCAGAGGCCATACATAATAAGTGCATGGTACAAAAGTTGGGACTGCGAATCTATCTTGAATGATGGGCATAGGAGAATAATATAAATTACAAGAAAATGTTCATCATGAAAATGAAATCATTATTTTTCTGTATGATTTTTCTTTCATATTTTCTTTAATAGAGTATTAAATTATAGGCTACACCAAATTTCTAGTGTGCAATGAAGATAAGTTATCCTTATTTACAAGATGTATTTTAGGGAGTTATTAATTTCATAAGCTTTTCATGCATGTTAGCTAATACTGGTCAATGAACCAAAAAGCTTAAATGATCAAAAAGAAATAATTCACTTTCCACTTCAAACTGGCTGGTATGAATGTTATGTAGTGTAATTTCCCCCCACCCCTATGCCCACTAGTTAGTGATTTTTGTGCTATCTGATGTGTACAAAATTGAGTTGAAGGGACTAGAGTTCATCTTCAACATTTTTTAAAACCGGAACAAGTGCAAGAATTATCCCCCCCCCCCCCCGCTCCCACTGCTTTTCATAGAATAACTCTGGGACAAAATAGAGATAGTATCACTATGGATCTTTTGAGTCTGTCATCCTTGCTGCTTGTATTACAGCAGTACAATTCCCAGTTTCAAATGTCACTTTTTGTGTGTAAATTCAACCATGATTTTTAAGTGTCCTTTTCTATTTTTTTGCACTATTTCCCCCATAAAATATATTATTATTTTACCTATTATTTATGCATCAATGCATTTGCATTATTAACCTGTGGGGGAGAGGGAATATCATCCATTCTTCTGCCCCAATCTGCCTGCTTGCTCCCAGGCACTCTGCCCACCCATCCCATTTCCTGTGTGTTCTGCCTACCTGCTACTCTCCTCTCCTCTGCTACTGCCCACCCACATATTGCTCATTTCCTCTACTCATCATTCTGTCCCTCCACCATCTCCTCATTGACTTTTATTTAATTGTTTGCTTGTTTGCTTGTTTTATTTATTATACCTTTTTCACTTGGACTCAAGGCACATCACGCAGAGTGAGTCAATGTAACCAATCGTTGGAACATTAAATAAAAATGTTCTGCCAATATCTGTTCTGTCTTCTTGGCCTTGGCAAACAGATTTCTGTATCCGTGGCAATGGGGTAATACGAGTCAGACCAACTTCTACTCCCGCCCCCAAAATCAGACCCAGGGTGTAACCTGTTCTCTGCACAGGACCTGAAAAAAATTGGGAGAATTCTACTGTTGCCATGTCTGACACCAGGTCAAAGGCCAGTCTGGAGGCACTATCATCTGGATGGGTGTTGAAGTCTCCCAGGACCAATATCCTAGAGAACTCCATGGCCCAGCCTACCATTGCTTCCAGCCATCTTGACAAGAAATCTGCTGATGCGTTAGGTGGATGGTACACCAGCCAGATTGCCAAACTCTCCTCAGAACCCCACACCAGACCCACACACTCAACTTCCAGGATTTTCAGGGCAGGGACAGCCTCACAGAAGAAAGCCTCTTGTACAACCACCACCACTTCTCCCCCTGACAACCACCACCACTTCTCCCCCTGACACTTCTCCCCCTGATCATCCTCTGCACTTTTTCTATCTCTTCGATATCCTTTTTGAGATGTGGCCACCAGAACTGAACACAGTACTCCAAGTGCGGTCGCACCACTGCTTTATATAAGGGCATGACAATCCTTGCAGTTTTATTATCAACTCCTTTCCTAATGATCCCCAGCATAGAGTTTGCCTTTTTCACAGCTGCCATGCATTGAATTACCATTCCCATGGAACTATCAACTAAGATGCCCAAATCGCTTTCATGGTCTGTGACTGATAGCACTGACCCCTGTAGCGTGTATGTGAAGTTTGGATTCTTTGCCCCAATGTGCATCACTTTACATTTTGCTACATTGAACTGCATTTGCCATTTCTTAGCCCACTCAACTAATTTATAAAGGTCTGCTTGGAGCGCTTCACAATCCTTTCCAGTTCTCACCACCCTACATAATTTGGTATCATCTGCAAACTTGGCTACCATGCTACCCACCCCTACTTCCAGGTCATTTATCAATAGGTGAAAGAGCACTGGTCCCAAAACAGAATCTTGGGGGACACCACTCCCTACATCTCTCCACTGTGAGAACTTCCCATTTATACCCACCCTTTGTTTCCTGTTTCTCAACCAGTTTTTAATCCATAGGAGGACTTCCCCTCTTATTCCTTGATTGCTGGGTTTTCTCAATAGTCTCTGGTGAGGAACTTTGTCAAAAGCCTTTTGGAAATCCAAGTAGACAATGTCCACTGGTTCCCCCTTATCCACATGTCTGTTTACATCCTCAAAGAACTCTAGTAAGTTTGTAAGGCAGGACTTGCCTTTGCAAAAGCCATGCTGACTCTTCCTCAAGAGGTCATGCTTTTCTACATGTTTTATAATTTTATCTTTAATGATAGATTCTACTAATTTACCAGGAACAGATGTCAAACTGACTGGCCTGTAATTTCCTGGATCCCCCTGAGATCCTTTCTTAAGGATTAGTGTGACATTGACCATCTTCCAGTCTTCAGGGATGGAGGCAGATTTCAGGGATAAGTTGCATATTAAAGTGAGAAGATCAGCAATTTCATGCTTGAGCTCTTTAAGCACTCTTGGGTGAATGCAATCTGGGCCAGGGGATTTGGTAGCATTTCATTTATCAATGGCTGCCAGAACTTCTTCCTTGTCTACCACTATCTTCACTAGTTCATGGGATTCACCTCCTAAGAAACTTGGTTCAGGTGCAGGAATTTTCCTCACCTCCTCTTGGGTGAAGACAGATACAAAGAATTCATTCAGCTTCTCTGCAATTTCCCTGTCATCCTTTAGCACACCTTTTGTTCCTTCGTCATCTAACGGGCCTACTGCTTCTCTAGCTGGCTTCCTACTTTTGCTGTACTTGAAGAACTGCTTGTTGCTGGTCTCGATGTTCGCAGCCATGCATTCCACATAAGCCTTTTTTTGCCTCCCTTACAGCTAATTTGCTTCTCTTTTGTGTTCCTTCTTGTATTCTTCATCAGTCGAGCTGGACTTCCATTTTCTAAAATACATCTTTTTTTCTGATAATTTCCTCAACCTCCCTTGTTAACAATGGTGGCTTTCTTTTGGACTGGGTGCTTCCTTTCCTAACCTGCGGAACACATTCCAGCTGAGCTTTTATTACTGTGTTTTTAAATAGCCTCCAAGCATCTTGGGCAGTTTTGACTCTCTTGATTTTCCCTTTCAGCTTCCTGCACACTATCCCCCTCATCTTTGAGAAATTTCTCCTTCTGAAGGTGAATGTAACTTACTTGCCACTTGCTCGCATGCAGAGATACCAAATCTGACTGCATTGTGGTCGCTGTTCCTGATCGGCTCAACAACACTGACTTCCTGTTGTTGGATCACCTCTCCCCTGGTTGATTCCACCTACTCTAAGCCACAGTCATTTAGCATATCAAGGAATGCTCTCTCCTTACTATGACCTGAACCTGCATTTTTCCACTTTATGTGGGGATAGTTGAAATCAGCAAGGAACAAGAATAAACAAGAATAAACAAGAAAGAGGCTGTATATAAAGATATTGCAAGGCATATATTTCATTATAAGCAATGCAAATAACATAACCTAATGTGCTGTAATATAAATAAATATATTACAAAACAACAACCCTGTAAGGTAGTTTTGCGGTTGATGTCCAATATATCTGACCAAATAGGAACATTTCTTATTTTGCTGCCGGTTCCTAAGTTTTATATGAGCACAGTCCGTGGCTTGAGCAAAGCGTATAACAAAGCTGACCAAATGGGCGTGGTCGAAGAATATCTCGCAGTACTCACAGTTACAAGCACTGGTGTATAATATAAAGTGCTATTGTTGAAGCATAACTCAGGTGTAATCAATTAGTGAAAGACTGCATGGTGCGGCAAACCCAAAGACAGCCGGATAGATGAAAGCAATGAGAAGCATCACAAGGGCAAAACGTATTTTGCGCTAAACTACATTTTCAAATTTTCTTCTTCAGTGCAAATACATGCTTCTGATACTGATCAAGTTGTTTTTAACATAATGCCAATATGAGACATCTCTATAAAATATAATAAATACAAAATTGGTAACAAACTGATGGTGATAATGACAGGTATTCCTATGTTCTATTCTTACATTAATAAATACTATATTCCTATGACATATTCTTACAACTATAAATCTATCTATCTATAAATCTATCACTATCACTTATCACTGGAGCACCTTCCCTATGAGGAGAGGCTGCAGCGTTTGGGACTCTTTAGTTTGGAGAGGAGGCGGCTGAGGGGGGATATGATTGAAGTCTACAAAATTATGCATGGGGTAGAAAATGTTGACAGAGAGAAATTTTTCTCTCTTTCTCACAATACTAGAACCAGGGGGCATTCATTGAAAATGCTGGGGGGAAGAATTAGGACTAATAAAAGGAAACACTTCTTCACGCAACATGTGATTGGTGTTTGGAATATGCTGCCACAGGAGGTGGTGATGGCCACTAACCTGGATAGCTTTAAAAGGGGCTTGGACAGATTTATGGAGGAGAAGTCGATTTATGGCTACCAATCTTGATCCTCCTTGATCTGAGATTGCAAATGCCTTAACAGACCAGGTGATAGGGAGCAACAGCCGCAGAAGGCCATTGCGTTCACATCCTACATGTGAGCTCCCAAAGGCACCTGGTGGGCCACTGCGAGTAGCAGAGAGCTGGACTAGATGGACTTTGGTCTGATCCAGCTGGCTTGTTCTTATGTTCTTATGTTCTTAAATACTGCATAAATTACAATATAAATATCCCATAAAAATATATGAATACCAAAACTCATTTGTAACGTAATATCAAGGTTCTTGTTGGTCAGAAAGTATTCTGTGCAATTGATTCAACAATCAACCATGTGAAATAATTAGACAAGCATGGACAGGTGTGCACAATTGACTTAAAGGTACAGTCATTTAATAAAGGTATAGTCATTTTATAAATAACAGCTTAAAACTAATTCTTTATTAAGACCTACATGATGACTATCTAGTAAATGCATCCATCTGGCTTCTTGTTGCAACAACACTTTTTTAACATCTTTAAACTCATCTGCACAAGAATTATATGTGTATAACACTATAAATTTAAAGTCTCTTTCTGAATGGTTTTTCTCAAGGAAATGTTTTGTAAGTGGAGCTTCCTCTCTTTTTGTTCTGAGGGAGCTAATATGTTCATTTAGTCTTACTCTAAGCAATCTGGTTGTCATCCCAATGTATGCAAGCTGACAAGGGCAAATTAATTAATAAACACATTGTCTAGAATTGCAATTGGAAAAATAGTTAATACTCCAATGCCAATATATGTGAGCCGGGTCTCTTATTTCTTTAGTACTGTAGGTGAGACTCCATAGATTGCATCTACCACATTTATAATGACCTGTAACACAAGGTGTTTTAGTCTCTTTATGTCTTATATCTGCTCTCACTAGTTGTTGCCTAATATTGTTCGTTCATTTATATGAGATGTGTGGGGGAACTATACATCCTGAAATGTGTGAAATAATATGCCAATGTTTATTGATAATAGATTTAAGGACATTGGCTTTTGGTGTGAAGTTTATAGCCCAGGTTATTCTCTTATCCTCTGATTTCTTTTTATAATTCATAAGTTGTTCATGTGGAACACGAGAAACTCTATTAAAGGCACATGTAAGAATAGGTGTTGGGTATCCACGTAGATAATAATTTTGTAATACCCTATTAGCTTCAAGCTGAAATATTTCATTCTCTGTAAAATTATGTTTAGCTCTGACAAGCTGGCTAAAAGGGTAAATTTTTTCTTAGATGTAAAGGATGATGAGACATATAATGTAAGGCCATATTTTTTATAGTTTTGTGGTATGGTGCAAAAGCTATTTTATTATCTTTATCAAAATATATTGTTGTATCATGGAAATTGAATTTAATTTGACTACTTTCGCTGGTGAATTGTATAGAGTCACGTAGTCCATTAAGCCAAGCAAGAAATGTTGGGAATTCAATTTTTAGTTTCATAATAAACGGGAGGTCATTTATATATCTCCCATAATAAATTAAGTATTTCCAATAAGGATTATTTTTCTCATTATTAATGTATTCCATTTCAAAATTCCACATGAATAAATTTGTGCAGCTAGGAGCTAGCGACGAGCCCATATTTAAGCCAGATTTTTGAAGAAAAAAAGTATTGTCAAACTTGAAATAGCTATTTTAAAAATGGTATCTAATAAATTAATCAAAAATTGTGTCGGTGCTTTTAATAAAAATTAAAAAAAATTGTGTCGGTGAAAAATTGTTGTGTCTAGTGTCTAGTAAGTCATATAGAATATTCCTGGTTTCATCTGATAACATGTTGGTATATAGTGATGTCACATCTACAGTCATAATCGCTGCACCTGCTGCTGCCGTATCTTGTATAAAAGAAAGCATGGTTTACCAGGTCCTGACCCATGCAGGTCAGAGCCTGTGACCTGGGATAACAGCATCCCACTGGTTCCCCTAATTCCACCATGTCTCTGTGATGCCCACTATATCAATGTCCTCCTTCAAAACTCTGTACTCCAGTTCCCCCATTTTAGGTCAAAGGCTTCTACTATTAGCATAGAGACACCTGTATACCCTGTCTCTGTCCCTAACCTGGGATTTATGTGCTTTGCCCTCTAGCCCTTTGTAGACACTATCACTTATCACATGCAGATTGCTATATTCCACACTTGTATGTGGTTGATTTAGAAAAACCTCCCTCTCTGTCTGCATCCCCATAGATACTGTATTCTGAACCGAAGTCACCTCAGCTCCTGTTGGCTTTCCCCCAGGGATCAGTTTAAAAGCTGTTCTGCCACCATTTTAATGTTGAGTGCCAGCAGCCTGGTTTCTTTTGGGTTAAGATGAAGTCCATCCCTTTTGTACAGACCTGCCTTGTGCTAAAAGTTTCCCCAGTTCCTAACAAATCTGAAACTCTGCCTTACACCACCTTCTCATCTTTGCATTGAGACCCTGTATCTCTGCTTGCTTAGCTTGTCCTGCTTGTGCAACATGTAGCATTTCTGAGAGTGCACCTTGGGTGTCCTGGATTTCAACCTGTGACCTAGCAGCCTAAATTTAACCTCCAGAACTTCCCGGCTACATTTCCCAATGTTGCTGGTGCCAATGTGGACCACAACTGCTGATTCCACTCCAGCATTGTCTATCTAGATCAGGGGTAGGGAACCTGCGGCTCTCCAGATGTTCAGGAACTACAATTCCCATCAGCCCCTACCAGCATGGCCAACATCCTCAACCTTTGCACCAGACCGGCAAGTCACCATGCGGTCATCATGCTTCTCACAAACCCAACTCTCTACATTCCTAATGATCAAATTGCCCTTTGAGCTTTCTGTACTTTCTACTATCCTTCAAGATATGTCCTTATTTAGTAAAACTGCGCGTGCTAATGGTGTGTGCTGCTGCTTCCAGAGAGTGAGCCACAGAGCTAAAAGTAAGCCCCACCTCTCAGAAGCCCCACCCCTCAGAAGCCTGGAGGCCCACCTCTCAGAAGCCCCACCCCTCAGAAGCACACACCCAGAACAAAGAAAACAAGAAAAAGGCCCCTTTTAACCCCTGTTAAAAACACACTGTTTAAAAAGATGTGGCTTTGATAAAAGCCCTCAGAAGGAAAACCAGAGCTTCTTTTTCTTCGTCAGTCTACAAGAAAACACCATATAGTGGCAGTCTTTTTACTTATGTACCTGGCATTAATCAGTGCTGGAGAAGGGCTAATTCCCTCCACCTCACCACCTTAGGATAGGATTAAGAATAGAAGATACTCGAGCATACCAATATTTCCAGTATCTTCTCTTAGGCAAATTTTCTCCCACCATCATACTACTCATGTTCCCAAGGGACTAGAATCTCTGACCCTATGGCCTCCTCCATAACCTACACATATCCACTAGAAATTAATACCAACCCTATTGGTGTCACTAAAAGCATTACAGTATTTGGTACTAAAACATGCATATAGTGTGGGTGCTGGTTACATCCATTATTCTCCTGTGAGAATTCCAAGGCTCCTAGGGATTCACCAGCCACCCCACTACTCGCCAAATCTATTTATGATCACCACAGAGACCTCCTTCCCCAATTCTACCTCCAAATGTGGGCTATTCCTAAATGTCTTCCACAGATGTTTCAGACTCTTAATCCCTTTCTACCCATTAGATACCTTCCAGATTCCCCCCCTCTCTCCTCAACCACCCACTGCTATGATTTATTGGGATAACTCCAAGAAAGTCCAAGGTAGCTACCAGTATATAGATGCAGGCAATGGAAAACCACTTCTGTTTGTTTCTTGCCTTGAAAACTCTATTGGGTCACCGTAAGCCAGCTGTGACTGAGTGGCACTTTCCATTACTACAGTTGCTGCCATCTTCTTTGATAGAAAGCATTTCTAAATCTGCCTCATGATCTTTGCACAGTGAGAAAAGATGCTCCCAAATTAAGCTAATTCCCACAACTATAAGGACTGGGCACCTTTTTTTAAGCATTCCAGGAATTTACACAGTTTTGGATTGCACAGGTTTTACCCAGCATTGAATTCCATTCAAGAAGTGTAGTGACTATGACTAATTATAGCATCCCTCAGCTACTGAGCAAAGATCAAGAGTCAGCTCTTCTAATCTCACCATATGTTTGTAAATGTGAAACTGGTATAAGATGATTTTAAAATAATAAAAAAGTAGACTTTGAGTGATTATGTGGGCTGGAGATTATGACTGAAAAACCTGAATAATGGACCTAAACGCTGAAACTACCCAATTATAACTAGAGCTTGATCTTGATGTTAGCTTTTGTACAGCCTTTTCTCATTTTCAGTCTCTCTGTCAGCTTTTATATGTAACACTGGCATTTTTCCCTTCCAAAATGGTATTCAAAGGAAAGTTGCGATATTGTTTGGATTTATTGTCTGTCTCCAGTTGCAATGACCTCTTTAGAAGCAATATGCAAGTACATTCCTGCAGTCATATAAATTGTAAAACTTTTAACACTTGGACAAATGGTAACAAATCTCATAAAAACATTTAAACATCCTGGGTAGAGGCAGTGCTACCTCTTTCTCTTTTGTATTTACTTTGCCTCTGTTTTTATAACTCCAAATATTTTTTGCAAAAAAAGTGCTATTAATTTATCATCTCACAATAGAATACTTGTTTCTACATGAGCTAAGGTGAAATATTATCTTTTATCAGTAGAGGCTGTCTTTAAAAATGAATGCACAGGAAGGGCATCAGTGGTGGGATTAAAATGATTTAACAACCGGTTCCGGTGGTGGGATTCAAATAATTTAACAACTGGCTGTTTACAAGCACCATTCTTACAACCGGTTCTGCAGAAGTGGTGTGAACCTGCTGAATCCCACCACTGAAGGGCATGTTGCAGAAAGGAAGGTGAGCACCTGTATTGCAATAAGTATTCTAAAGATTATGGGGGATCTTTCAGGATGGTACATAATCCAGGACTCCATTACAAAATATACCTTATGATAGGTACCACACCATGGATCATTCCCTCTGCTGGCATTAAATGCTAACTGAGATCACACATAAGTAGATAATGAGATTTCAGACACTGTTTAAGGTTGCCTAGGCAACCACAAATGGCACTACTGAGCCCCTGTATCTCACTTAGAATCTTCAGTGGAATTTGTGCTAAGCTTTGAATTATTAGCAAATTCCACAGAAGATTCCAAGAAAGACATGGATTGTGGTTGTTTAAGCAACTTAAAATGGAGGCAGAGGCTATTGTGTGGGATCTTAGTTATCATTCTCTCAATATATTTTTTTTACTTGTTCTTTTTTGGGGGGAGGGTTAAATGGTGTCCATTGTGCATGTATAAATTAAATATCAAAACCATGCAATTCTAAATTACATGCATATTCATTCATCTCTAGTGCAGAGCATCTGAATTATATGACACATCCTCAGTTTGTTTATGTCCTCCCTCTTTTACATTACCTATGCTCAAGTCAAAAGATATAAAATTCAAAAGCTAAAAACCTCCTTGGTCACATATATCATTTTTTTTTGTATATTTCTTTATGACTGCATACATTCACTTGCCCATGTATTGATGACAGCACAAAAATAATCTGGATGTAACTATGTTATTAGTCATAGAGCTTATGTATAGCAATGCATGTGTGCAAGAGTCAGTCACTACACCAAAACATTTTGATGCAATCAAGTGTACTGTCATGCTGACTTTTTTGCAGTGTTTTATCAGTGTTCATGTGCAAACTGATCACATGAGGAAATGCAAATGAAATGAGGAACCTATAGCTGTTATGAAGTGCATATGCTCCAGTTATAAAACTAATATTAGAAATTCTCCTAGCTATGTCAGGGTTCAAAAGAAACTGAATGCAACAGAGAGAACCGAATGAACAATTACCAAATAAAAAGGAAGAAATCTGCTTATTCCTTGTTCTCACACACTGGTTTCCGGACTTGCCTCATCTTGCCATGCAGCTGCATAGGCTGAATATGGTGCAGTGCTTATTTGTATAGATTATTGCCTAGTTGCAATGTAAAGATACAGTGGAACCTCGGTTTTCGTTGATAATACGTCTGGGAAACCTTGGCAAAATCTGAAACTGACAACAACCGAGGCAAACACTGCAAAGCAATGGAACTGCATGGGTCACTGTTCGTTGTCACAAAATTAGTGCATGTGCACTGACAAAATCCAATGAAAACCAAAGCAAACAATGAAAACCGAGACAAAATTTTTGGGGAAAGAATCTATGAAAACTGAAACTGACAAAAACCGATGACAACAAAAACCGAGGTTCCACTGTACTTGAAATGATTCTTGGCAGTCTTCCATGATGTTTTCTGGAAGCATTCAGCTTCCTGTACTTCAAAAACTTTTAAAAACTAAAACGACAACATGCAAAATCACTATTGGTTGCTATATTGGCATAATAGCTTTGTATAATTAAACTATTGAAGACTACATTGTTGATTTCCTGAAGCTTCTCCTTTTATAATGGGGAAGAATGAAATATGTTTGTACATTCAGTGTAAGGCAAAGCTGCTGTCTTTGGACATGAGACTGATTTTCCTCTCTGATTCTATTCAAAGAGACAACACAAAATAAATGACCTAAATATCGTGAATCTGCAAGTAATCCCTACAGAATGCAGACTTTCAAAATTTCCTTTGAAAAAGCAGGAACCATATTGTAGGAGTAATGGGAGAAAAACAAAGTGGTAAAGAACAAGATTTATCACAAAATACAGCATTAAGAGCATAATGACTTCAGCCAGGCAAAGAGTTTTCATCAATCAGTGCACAACTGTCTGGAAAAAGCACTTTTATTCTCTACTCTAAATACATTTTACAAATAAATAAATAAAGACTGTATCTTATGTTAGACCAGTACCATTATATTACCTGTTTAGTAGAAGAGTACCTTTTAATTGCTATGAGGATTGGGGAGCATAAGGTTAAATCCTCTGATGGATGACTAAAATGTATAATATATGCTAATAAAGTTACTGAACTAAATAAAGGCTAAATAAAAACCTGAGGGAGGTTAAGCGCCAACAAACCACCTCTGCTTCTCACTTGCTTTGCAAGCCCCTTGCTGAGGTCACCGTAAGTCAACTACAATTTCATGGCATTTTACAGACACAATTTAAAAATCCAAGAGGGCAGCTAAAATGGTTGGTTCTTATTAGAAAACAAAATTATAAACAGCATTTCCTTCCAGCTTATCAGCCAAACTACTTTATCTGCCCATCTGCCTTATTTTCCTCTCCCACCTCCACAGCCTCTACCTCTGTGGCTCATGTGGCATCAGCCATTAAGCCAGGCCCACATGCAATGTAGGGATTCCTCAAGGACTTGTTGGCTGCCCCTATACCCTCCTCTGCACACTATTTCTTCTTTCCCTCACCCTGGAAACTTCCATATCAAAACACCTTTCTCTGCCTCACTCTGTCCATCTCAGCCATTTACCAATTTGCCTCCCATCTTCAGCAATATTTATTATTTCTTTACTACATTAAAAATACCTTTAATCAGGACATACAATAGCAGCCAACGAGGACAATGGTATTAGAATATTGAGATATGCAAGATGGAAAACAAACACATTTGTCACGAATGTTAATATTTTGCCATTTGTACATGTAAAATCTGATTACAGATTGTGTCTCTATTTACTACATTTGTACTCCATATTTTTTCCCACAGCGGGGACCAAGAGCTTACATTAGTGTCCTCTCCTTTTTATTCACGCAGCAACCCTGTGAGGTAAGGTTAGGTTGAAAATATGTTACTGGTCCAAAATCACCCAGTGATCTTCCGCAGCAAAATGTGGATTCAAATCTGGGGTTCCCAGAGCCTACTCTGAAGCTCTAATTGTTACATTAAACAGGCTCTCATAGGGTAACTTCTACTGAACAGTGGCAAACTGCCAGGCCTAGCTGAGTCACATAACATGGGTGGTATCAAGTCACACAAAGGTTAAAAATATACTATACAACTATACAAAAACATTAATAATGATAGAATAGTAAGCTGTGGGCCAGAATGGTACAGGACACCCTTAAAACTTAATGAATAAAAAAAGCAAAATGTGCTCACGGTATATATCCTTTACTAAATAGTCCTTTATTTTCCCACATACCACAGAATGAAAACGTTGTTTGTTGAATTAAATTTTATTAACAGCTGATCTGCAGCAAGAAAAGTTAATTAAATCCTCATTCTTAGTGTTGGCATCCTACAGATGTTACTGTGAAGATTAAACCTCCTTTAGCTTTGAATGCTAGTCAATTCCACCCTGACTTGAGAGTCAGCACAGACTACGTGAGAGCAGTGCTTTTCACTCCTAGCACATCTACCTTTGTGCTAATAGGCACTGTGATCAAGGTGGGGCTTCATCATGTTGCATAGCTTGCTGTTCCTGTAAGAAACTGTCTAAGGCCATTTCCCCACTGAGAAATTAAATCCAGATACAACCAGGTTTCAAAAGAAATGGCACCTTTTCATCACGGTTTCACCCTCCCCACTGCAGCATGTGTGTGATGAGGACATCCATGTCTATCACGCTTTCAAACAGTGCAGAACTCCCCATGATTGTGCGATTGAACGCACAATCTGTTCGGTGGCTCTTTCTTTTCCTCCTGATTGGCTGTTGCACAGTGTTGGGGCAGGAATTTTTAAAAAACTTTTTTTGCGCAGCTACATCACCATGTGCATGCATAGATAGGGTAGCTGTTTTTCGCGCTAAGTTACATTTATATGTGACTTCGGCACTCTATACCCATGCAGCTGTGCTGGCACAAAAGTCTAATCTTAGTTTACAGTTAGCACAGAAATCACGTTCCATGCAGCCACATTTCAAGGTAGCCTCCGCCGGCATGAAACAAAAAAAAAGGGCTGCACGCGCTTTGCACACAACCCACTGTGCTCTGATTGGCTGGAAGGCTCCAAGTCACTCCCTACAGCAGGGAATTAAATCTAGATTCAACCCCCGAACCTCCCCACCGATCTAGGTTGGGTGCGTGTTTTTATAAAAGGTGCACTTCCACGCAGGTTCTTTAAAAACACGTGATAAGGGGAGCAGGAGCACCAGAACCGGGTTGAGCAGTGGGGAGTTCTTGCTGAAACCTGGATATTTAGCATGAGTATCACACAATTAATTGACCGTGGGGATTCCACCTAAGTGAGGCAGAAAAAAATACAGATTAAATTATGTAGAACTAGCAGTAAAGCCTGTTGTACGAACAAATACAATGGGCTCTAGAAAACAGGTGGGTTAAGGGGGGCTCCCAGAGGAACAACCCTTCCTGTATCTCTTCTCTCCCCCCACACTTGAACCCATGTCACCAGCTCCCTCTTCATCCTCTTCCCGGATGCCTGCCTTGGCTAATCTTTAAAGTGTCATAAAGTTATTTTGATTTGCCTTAGGCAAGCCCAGGGGACGGCAACCTGCGACTCGTGAGTCGCATGTGGCTCCCGGCGTGGCTGCCTTCCAGAGGTGCACCAGGTCCAAATGGTGCCCGGAGACCAAAAACCCTCCGGGCGCCACCCCCCTGTGGAGCCCCGCTTACTCACGAGGAAGTGTAATTGCTTACTCATGAGTAAGTGCCGCAGCGCTTACTCACGCAGCCCCACCTCCTCAGCAGCTGCCCCGGACTTACCCAGTCTGGCTCCAGGCTGCAGGTCCAGGCAGCCAGCCTCTATGACTTTCTTAAAGGGGCAATTCTCCAAAAGATTTCTTAAAGGGGAAAGCAATCTTTAGAGAATTGCCCTTTTAAGAAAGTCACATGGAGGCTGGCTGCCAGAAGCTGAGCCTCAGAGCCTGCTGGGGAAGGGGGAGTGAGAGGGAGTGGGGGGAGGAGGGGAATAACTGCTGGCTGGCCAGCTGGCCGGTGGGCGTGGGGCAGGCAGGAGCCTGCAGGGGAGGAGGCACTCGCCCCCTGTTCTGGAAGTGGGGGGGGAAGTGCTCTGCCGTTGGCAGCAGCTGGAGCTGCAGAGCTGGGGCTGACTGGGCAGGGGGTGGGGCGCCGCCGCAGGGCCGGGGTGAGGCTCTCTGGCTGCTGCTGCAGTGTCCAAATGTCTCTTTGGGTGGCAAAGGTTGCTGACCCCTGTGCTAGCCAGTTTTTCCCTAAAGCATAGCTGGAACAAGAGTCCTGGGAAAAGAGAATAATGCTGTGTGTTAATTGCCATCAAGCTGCTTTCAGCCCTATGAATCAATGTCTCCCAAAATGTCTTATCATTAACAGGTCTTGCAAATTAACATTAATGCTAGGAAAAGTTGAAAGCAGCAGGAAAAGAGCAAGCCACAATATGAGATGGATTAACTTTCAAGGAAACCACAACCCTCAGTTTGCAAGAGCTGAGTAAGACTGTTAACGCTAGGACATTCTGGAGATTATTCATTTATAGATCACAGTAAGTCAGAAGAAACTTGTCTTGACTATCCTTTACACACAAACTTAGATACACACAAACTTAGATTAAAATAGATTATGCTGGAGTAGTGTCTCTGCATAAATGACTGATTTGCTTTACAATGGAAGAAAAGAAAGTTAGGTTGGAGGAAGTTCCTCAGACTGACAGGGAGGCTTTGTGGAAATTGCACCCTGTCTTCTGTGGAGCTCAGCACTAGGCTACAGCTTGTAAGGAGCTTGAAGTAGGTCCCCATTACTTATTGGCATTTCCTAGTTCCTTATTTGTGAATCCATCTGGAAATACTGAGGATAATTGCATAAACTGGAAATCAACTTTAACCTCCTCAGCTTGTTATTGTTGTTGTTAACGACTATTATCTCCCCAGCTGCACCCTTTGCCATCCATTTTGACCAGGCCTCCTTTGGGTTCTCCTCACCTTCTAGGCTGCCCTGCTTTGCGGGCAATGAGAGAAACCTGCAGGTCAGTTCTGCAATCATCATCACCTCCATTGGGAGGGGTGAAGAGGGCAGGGACAGGGAAAGGCGGGTACCGTGCAAAAGGGAAAGAAGTTGCTAGGGCTGCCAGGCTCTTTTCCCACTGCAGTGAGCAGAAGCACAGCCAAGGAAATAAATGCTAAGTCTAAGAGGTCTTGACAGATAAATCTTCCCCTCTCCTTTTCTTTTACTTGCCATGCTTAGTTTCTGAATGAAAAGATTCTGGGGTTCATGGCTTCATGGAAGTTGCACCCAGCACTCTGAAGTCTCAGCAGTGTAGAATCTGGCCGTGTTTCTTCAGCTGTGAGAGACTGTCAAGAAAACTCCTTCATGTATATTTCTCTACTCCCATTCTTCACGCTGGTAATTAACCTTATTTTACTGAGAATAGATGTTTGAATTTAAATGTAGCCTAGTAGATGCCCCACTTCTCCTTTTAGCCCCAATAGTCTTTAAAACCATTATAGAAGGGCACTTTCTCACCTCCCTACAGCTCAAAATGCCCCATACACACATTATACTTTGGGTTTATCTGGGCTGCCCTGACCTGGATGGTCCCAAGTTAGCCCAGTCCCATTAGATCTCAGAAGCTCAACAGTCTTCTGTGTATACAGCAAATAACTGCTAAATTTCATTGTTTTGTTTGTGCTGATTTTTACCGGGTCTGTGTAAGCCCTGCCCCCAAGCTGTGAGTGTGTGGCAAATGACTGGAAAAAAGTTGTACATGGAGATTGGCTGGAAGTGAGCCATCTCCACCTTCTAAGCTTCCTCAATTATATTGAGGAATACAGAGATAAAAGAGCAGCTGTGAATCAGCATGGCCACAGTTGCTGCCCGGGAAGAGCAGGAGGAAGCCCCTGGCATCCGCCCTAGTAAGGGTGGATGGGGGCCTTCCAGCCATGCCCCTTGAGGGCAGGTGCAACATCACCAGGGGGAGGCAGCCAGAGCCTACGAAAGGCCGGCCCAGCCTTTGTGCTGACCATGTGCCTTGGCCAGCCAACAACTTGCCTGCCCAGCTCTCCCCTTTATGCATTGATGATATGTTAATGCATGCTTCTTTGTCATAGCCATTCCATGGTTTGGCGCGTGGGAATTGATCTGAGGGGCTGGGGGAGGGAAACTAGGGAGCTACCCCCACCCCCGGTTTTGGTATGGAATGCTATAGCAAGAGGCCAACCACTCAGCTGAGCATCACAGCGAAGCTCCAGTAAGAGGCCGACTGCCTGCTGGAGCTCCGTGGCGGCAGCAAGGGCATCCATTCAGCCACCAGGGTGGCAGAAAGAGCAGCTTGCCCGGGAGGCACCCCTGAGGAGGGGCTGACCAGAGTTAACAAATCAGATCAAAATCCCTTGCTGTGCCTCACACTTCTTACTGCACAATAAACGGTTGGCTATGGCCAAGTAATTTACCCCAGCCAGAAATGTGGTATGGTTATTGGGTCAAGGGGCACTGAGAAGGGGTGGTCCCGTCCTCAACCAGCAACAGGTTTCTTAATTTCTTAATAATCTACTCAATTTGAACATTCCAGTCTTTCTTGATCCAGAAAGTTATGCGATCCTGGCATAGAATATATCTTGGAGAGTATTTTTGTGTTTCCATTTTTGTTCTGTTTAAAATGTGGGGGTAAGGGAAGCTAACTGACAATGTACAGTCTGATAAAACCAGTAATGGAAAGAGAAATAAACAATGGTCCATTCTGCACAACTGAATAAGACACCCTGGGGACAGAAAAAAGTTATACTTGGAAGGCACTGCACAGCCTTTTTCCCAAGGTGCCCTTAGGACACCTTATTTCTGGCCAAGATCACTTTTTTTAAAAAAATGCACCTTTTTTTCTCCTAAGCCATCTGCAAGACTTCTTTTGCCTGGCTTTGTGGTATGCAGAGCTCAGAAGGCATCTTATGTTTCCCACCTAACTGTTTTGCTCTCTGGTCAGTTTCACCCTCTAATTGTCCCCAGCATTTCATGTGCAGCTGAAGGGATTCTCCCTGCTGCCATTTGCTGAAGTTTGCTCCAGGACTTTTGCTCTGCAAGCTCCAATCCTGGGTGCCCTTTCAGCCTGAAAAGTTCTGCCGATTTCAGTAATATATAGTTTTTCTTTAATTTTTTTAGGAGCTATCTTTGTAGCTATGCAGAAACACAAAAAAGAATGTTAGCTGCTCAGAAGATGGGTCTGCTGCCCATTGAAAAGCATTGGGTTGACCTGTACTCAGCAGACCGACTTTATTTTTCTGTGCAGTAAGAAAAAACCAAGTTGGTCCTAGGGCAACTTTCAAGAAGTTGCGGCAGGAAGAATCCCTTCACCAGCACACAAAATGTCGGGGCATGCTAAGGGTGAAACAGATCAGAAAGCAAAACAGTCAGGTGGGAAACAACCTCCTTTCCTCTCTAATGCCTTTGCTGTCTGGAAAGCACTCAGAAATCACCTCTTTTTAAGAGGTGTCCCAGACATCTCATTTGAGGTGTGTGGAGTGAAAAGAGGCAGTCACATCTTTTAAAGACATCCCACAGATGTCTTTTTTGTGTTGTGCAGAATGGACCTATATTGCTTTCATTTCACTATGAGACTAGGTCCATTCTGCACAACATTCTGCACAAGACTAGGTCCATTCTGCACAACATACTTACATTCCTACTAAGGTAATTCATAGATTACTTCCTCTTAAATGTGGTGAATACCTGCTTGGGAAAATCCTTTTTGGCAGAAGGAGATAACTCTGGAACTCCCTGCTATGAAATGTCTGCTTGCCAACCTTCTTATTAGAGTTGTCTTAGCTGATGTAAAGATAGGAATATGCTTTAACTTTTAAAATTGTGGATTTACTTTCTAGCTGGCTACTGACTTTCAACATCTGACAATATAAACTCCATACTGCTCATTTTCAATTCTGCACTGTTGATTTTATAGTTGACTATTAATTGCTATTGTCTTTGTTATCATCATTTCATTATGTTATTTCCTTTCTGTTATAACCAGTCCTGAGGATCCTGGGCAGGATGCAAAGGATAGTAGAAATAATAAAATAAATGATATTGTCATTCACTGTATTATAACACTTTTACATTGGTGAAGTTTAGAAGAAACTGTATTAAAAGAACAACTTTTTTATTTTTCATTACTCTTTTTAAAACATCCAAGTACATTTCATTCAGTGATAACCCCTTATCCGTTGTATACAGTGCACTGCATCTACCAGTTTCTTTTCTTCCCCATAGGTTCTGTTTAAATCAGCTTCCAAATACTGAATCTGACACATACTGTAGGTTCCCATTGAGCAGAGCCATCACATCCTTAATAAATATTTACGCCTCACCTGATTTACACTGTACAGGAGTAGTAGGGAGTTATGTTTGTGTTTTTTTAAAAAAACTTTGAGAGATTTGAGATGTGAAATTTCTATTAAAAGAAATACATAGCTGAAATTTAATGTGACTCTATGGACAGGTTTGCATTGTTTCACTGGCTCCCCCTTGAGTCTTTGCCTGAGCCTTGTCAGCATTATTTTGAGGCATCCAAACTAGAAAATACTTTTGTGTAGGAGATGGAAACACATGGACAGAGATTCTGTCTAATGATGCCCATCCCAATTGTACAAATTGTTCTATAAGTAGTTAGCGGAACATTAGAGGGATTAACCATTGGGAAAAGCAAGACTGTAAAACTGTGGATTTAACCAAATTCTGTAATTACCCAAAACTGTTTAGACTGTATCTGATCTTTTTTCTTTGATTTCTCTCCTCCCTTTTCTATTTAGGTGATGATTCATTATGACTTTTTAGAAATCATCACACCCTAGATGCTATATATAATTTAAATATTTAAATTCACTGTTATATAAGTAAGGTCACATGAAATCAACAGAACCTCCTTCCAATCAAATGTGCCAAGAGCTGCAGTTTAATTCCCTGACTGTGATCTTTGCCATAGGCACAGCTGGCACATTAGCAAGTGCCTTGCACTGAATCAACTACAAAGTTTGCTGTCTGACAGCAATAATTCTATTACAAACAACCTATCTGGCAGATAGGTTTGTTTGCAAAGCCTGATCTTTATCTGATGTGTGTGTGTGGGGGAGGGGGGATGTACAAGACAACTCCATTGTGCAAGTCATGTTCAGACTTTTGAAGATATCTAAATGGGAGCTGAAACTTTTCATTAGAAGCACAGAAGGCTGGCAAGGCAAAGTGATGTAGTAGCATTTGTAAATACAAGAAAGAATCTTGGCTACCAATTTTAGCATGATCTAATGTTCCTATTCATGTGGTACATAGGCTTAGCGTGGATCAAAGTCTCCTACCTTAATTTTTTTTTGAACATTTTACACATCTCATTCTTTACTCTTTGATCCCCGCTTTTTTAATTTTGGGGGAATCTCTGCTATTGGAAGCTTCTGATATGCTTGTGAAACATAAAATCATAGCTGCTTGCTATACTCACTTTGGCTGCTTCATAGCTGTATCTCGTATCCTCCATCTCCCTCATTTTTTAATTGTGGTATAGTTGCAGATGAATGAACAAATGGAATCAATTTTCATACAGTTAGTGCTTTCTTAGGCAGAGGAGTTTACAGCACTGAGTGAAGAAGATACTTATGAGTGTGAATAATATGAAGAATTGCACTCCCAAAGACACAAGTCAAGGATCAGGTTTTGAAGGACATTGCATTTCCCACCATCAATAAGGTTCACCTAATCCTTGCTGATTTGGTTAAGAATCTAGGGGTTATACAAGACCTATGGTTACTGTTAGAGAAGCAGCAGCAAAAAATGGTTTCTTCCAACTTAGTTTAGCCTGGAATATGTCTTTCACAAGATAGATCTGACCAAATGGATTGATGCCAGCAGAACAATGGAACTGGACTACTGTAATCCACTATACTGTAATCCACTATACATAGGATTACATAGGTTAAGAAGGCTGCCATGCTTCTGTCTTTCTGCAAACTATATAAACATAATTGTTCAGGAGGGCATTTTTAAAAGTTAATAGAACTATATCTCAATGGAATGGCTCAGGAATGACAAGGACTGTGGATTAGACCACTGTATATGGAATGCTTTATCTGTTTACTATATGTATAGTCTACCATTTATGTAATACAATTTTCTGAATTGTTTAACATATCTGTTCGTTTTGTTTGAACTTTATATAACCCTAGTCTAACTGCAGTGCATCCTTTTGACTGCATTGGTTTACACTGTAGTAATCTGCCTTTAATCTCAGTGAGAAATATAGATTATAAATAAATATGTGCTTAACTAGGCTTCATGAATGACTGATTTTCATCAGCAGACATCCAAAACATTGACTAATGTGACTAATGTTCAGCCAAATACTGCCAGCAGTTTGAATAACTCCAAGATAGTTCCTAACTTGGCCAGCATACCACTGGCTTTGTTTATCCTAGAATGTACATTAAACTGTGCCAAAATATGCCCATCTTCTAAGATGTTGTTCAGACATTTAAGATTTTGGTTGATGATGCTCAATATCAAGGATGTCCTCTCCACAGTGTGTCCAACCACTAAAGGCAATGATGGGTTGACTTGGGAATGGCCTTTCATCCACAGATGTTACAGGGTATGCTTGATCTAGACTTTCCAATAACAACATTTTCTTTCCATTCATAGTTACAGTTTGACAAGTTACAGGAACGTTTTTAACAACACAAAGTGTGTAAAGGTAATCTCCTATACAGTTTGAATGAAATCTAAAAACTCCCATTCGATCCTCAAAATCAAATAACACATTCCATATTAATTACAAAGTGGGTCAATAATATGCAGCAAATGACTGTGAGAGTTATAAATCTGTCTTAGATGCCCTTCAGTTGCCTTTCATTTGGCTTGGGCATCAGTCCACATCTGTCAGGGGTCCCTTTGGTCTCATTTCAAATATGTATGCGAAATTATATGGAATAAAACAGAAATGGTGATATCTCTGCTCCCAAAGGTCCTGGAAAGAATTTTGTGTGCTTTGACTGATATATTTGATTGTGCTGGAATAATCACTCTAGTTCCATACTATAGACTGGTGTGATAAAGTTCCATAGTGCAGTAACTCTCCATAATGAACTCTACATAGCAAGCACCATTTTCTGTATTAAACAGCTTAAGCTCCACTGCCCCAAAGCTTAAATAAATTCTTTTTTTCTCTCTTGTAGAATCCTAGTACAAGGAGACTGATTTCTAGAGTTCCATGTCAATTCTGATTTTCTTTCCAAAAGACAAGAAATAATAGGCTTGTTGTTGGAAGCCATAGCCCAAAGTATAAGTGGGGGGAGGGGATTGTTTAATTTTAAGGTAGTGCCACTAGAGGAAAAATAGTTATTAAAGCAATAATCAAAATAACTGTTTATAGTTCCAGGCTAATGAGGCTATCAACCTGTGGTTCAGAAACAACAGTGCCTCTCCATACCATGCAACATCACTTTCTGAAAACTCAGGAAACTTTCAAATGTAGTTTATGATTCAACAAGGGAACCTGCTGAGTGCTGACCCAAGGAAACAAGTACGATTGGGTGTTTGCTAGTTCTAGGAAGCAACTAAAGTAGTTCTCAAGTTGATGAAACTAAAGTAGTTCTTTATACTGTGACCTGCAAGTCTCAGCTAAGAGCTCTTGAGGGAGAAAAGATTTGTCCATGAAAGATTCATACGTTCTGGTTGCAATAATGTTTCCTATATCCATTAAGAAGCAATTGTAAGAATGTTTTTCATCTATTTCTAGATGTTCTACATTTTTTGCCTTATGATTTCAGAATAGATCTTGGCAAGCAAAACAACAGGGACCACAGTTGACTGAACCCACAATATTGCTGCATATCAGTTTTGACAAAGGCAGGAACACTTGAATTCTAGTTGCTCTCTTCCAAACGTAATATCATCAGAGAAGTGGCGAAATGCCTGTCATTTAAAGACCTGCACATGAAAAAGTTATTTGAAATAAGCAAGCAACCTTGAATTTTTCTATGGCCTTTTATTAAGAACAAGGATACTGGAAAAATAGAAACACATATTTAGACCACTGCAAATAAATTGCTAACAGAAAAATCAAAGAGGCATCCGTGTATTTTTAAAGTTGGGAAATTATTCATATATGAGAAATGGTTGCTACTAAGAGATAGGACTAACCCTTAAAGCCAGTGCTTTAGGCTTAGTGCAATAAGTTTAAGGTCAACCTAATATTTTCAGTGTTTTGGATGACTTGGACTTGCACTCATTAAAACTCTGAAGGTGCTGAACGTTCCTATATATTCATGGGGCTCAACACAAGCCCATGGACTCCAGTGGACAGAAATCTCCAAGGAAGTTTCCTCATTACCTGTATGAATTATTGCTTTACACTGATGGAAACAGAACATACAACACCTGCTCAAGACAACTTTATTCCTGTCAAAGTCTCAGAGAGACTCAGACAAATGGAAAGCAAAGAGGCTGCAGTGAATTATTATGATAAGTGAATTATTATGATAGCACAATATTCAACGATGTATGGATCCAGCCTTAGATTATAGCAGATTACTGGTATAGTTCCCGGTTCCAGTCCTTGTTATAGAAATTTCCTAGTTGAATTCGTGACATCTTTAGTTAATGTACAGGATTCTTCAAATAGCTGCAGCTGTCTATCTGCAGAGCTACTTTTATTCAGAGCAGGTGATAGTCAACAGTATGGACCAGAATAATATTCTTTATAGAGAAACTCAGCTAGAGGCAAACTACCATAAATATCATTGAAAAGGGATATAGCACCACAACTTGCTGCTGTACAAAATACACTCATTTGTTTTTGTGTATTGGTAGAGAAATAGAAACCTGAGATGACAAAAAGTAAAAAGAAATAATTTTAAGTACCTTTAATCCTGTCTATGAGTGTATGTATGTACAGAAGCTCTTAGAAGGCACAAGCACTTTCTATCAGAGTATTTACCCCAAAGAAAGATAACTCTGAATATAAGAAGTTTCCTTTAAAAGGAAATTTTATTACTGAGCACAGCTACCTTGTATGTGAATTTAAAATGCCCCCTTCACTTATCCTTGACAGCACACATAGTAAAACAGAAGTCTTCTTTTCAGATAAATAGATAATTAAAGGGCCATTTATTATAATCTCATTTCTTGTTTTTTTTAAATTGAAATTGTAAAGTGACTGATGTAGGAATTAGAAATTAAAACTGAGAATGAAAAGATTTGCTCAGCACTGTTTGAATTTTTTTTCTAAAATCCATGTGGAGCCAGGCTGCCAAGTTCTCTTCCAAGGTTATTTTAGAGTAGCTGGTGCTTTTGTTGTTGTTTTTTTTAATCTGGGGAACAAGGAGAGTCAATTAAAGCATTCATCATGTCCCTGGCTCTCTAAAAGTCAATGATCCATTTTAAACGGGAGAAAAGTTAGTGTGCTATGACAGCTTCTTTGCACAGTTATGTACATGTAAAGTAGCGTCTATTGTAACCATGAAGAAAAGATATCGTCATTATCCTTTGAAGAATATCAAATAAATTAATGTATTGGTTTAAACATAGTGTGCATGTACTACATAATAGCTGTCCATAGTTATGTTAACACAGTGGCTTACTTATATGAAAAAGCAATTGATAAGTTATTTTTAAATTAGGACAGACTCTTGCTTTCATATGTACTTCTTCCATGCAGCTGCTAGAATATGATTACAAACAAAATTCTCCTGTATGTGTAACTCCTGGCATTATTTCCAGGGAGCAGTTTGCCCAGGGCCAATTGGTTCAAAGCCTCATTGGGCAACAGGTCTGAGCAGCAGCCAACTGAGAGTGGTACTTATTAGAACCAAGGCTAAGTGGTACCTATTAGTGCCACACTTCCTCTGAGCTGGGTTTTTTCCCTGGCTGTTCCCACCCAACCTAGGATCATAGAATCACAGACAACACAAGGGCCATCAAGTCCAATCCCCTGCCATGCAGGAACAAATTAAAGCACTCCTGACAGACAGCCATTCAGTCTTTGTTTTAAAACCTCCAAAGAAGGAGACTTCATCACCCTCTGAGACAGTGTATTCTACTGTCAAACAGTGCTTACTGTCAAGAACTTCTTCCTAATGTTTAGGTGGAATCTCCTTCCCTGTATTGTGTGTCCATTACTCCTTGACTTCCATTTAGCATCCTGGGATTAGACAGTTGCCTTGGGGCCAAGCAGGAAGGTTTTAGAGTGTCCTCTGGACATGGCCTACCCACCCTAGCGAAGGGAGGGGAAGGGGAGGGAGGGGGAAGGGTGGCATGCAAGGGACGGGGAGTGAGGGAGCGGAGGGAATGAGGGGCCAACCCATGGAGGGAGGGGAGAGAGAGGTGCCATGCAAGGGAAGGGAAGTGAGGGAAGGGGAGGAAGTGAGGGAAGGGGAGTGAGTGAGGGGTAGCATGCAAGGAAGGGGAGGGAGGGGGAGGGGCCCGGCATCTGGACATGGCCCACCCACCCTAGGGGAGGAAGGGAGGGGGAGGGTGGCATGCAAGGGGAGGGGAGGGGAGGGGGAGGGAGTGAGGGGTGGCATGCAAGGAAGGGGGTGGGGGAGGGGCCCGGCATCTGGACATGGCCCACCCACCCTAGGGGAGGAAGGGAGGGGGAGGGTGGCATGCAAGGGGAGGGGAGGGGAGGGGGAGGGAGTGAGGGGTGGCATGCAAGGAAGGGGGGTGGGGGAGGGACTGGAACTGTGGAGTACCTTTTTTTTTCTGGCATCATGATATTTGGGATGATGGTGGGTTTTTTTCTACTTAAATGGGTCTGATCAGTTGACTGTAGGCCATAACTAGTTTTGGCAGAGATTGGTCAGGCTGATCACCAGAGGCAGGGATTAGTGCCTCCAGAACAGCACATCACTGGCTTTATGGAAGGAAGTAGCTGGGAAGGGTGTTGAGCAAAATCTTTCTAAATTGGTAGTATGGTATCTTAATTGAGGGAGCTGGGCACCTCTCAGCACATTGTCTGCAGGTGAAGATTTAAAAAGCCAGCATAGGAAGTTGACCATGTTGGAGTCAGCAGGCTCTGCCAGAAAAAAAAAATGTTCTTGGACATGTCACCTTAGCATAGCCCACACATTTAAATAACTAGAATTTTAGAATATTTGCACAGATCAGTGTAATTAATTAAATAAAGTAGTGAAATTGAAACTGTTGTTTCATATCTTCTTTGAACGTATGGCAACAGTGTTTCAGTGCTTTCATCTCTTGAATAAAAAACATTGAGAGCAGAATATGATAACAAATGAAGAACTGAAACTAATTTTGAATCATCACTAAACTAATTTTGAATAAAATTGTCATTTGTTTGGCTATTTGTAGTTTCACCTTAATTCAACTACCGGTACCCTTGTAAGGCATGAGGAATCTTGAATCAGATTCCCTGACACATTATTCTTTGAACCACTTTGACATCTTGCCAAATGGAGTACTGGCCTACTCTGCTATTCCATTAGACTACCAGTTCAAATGGCTGGACCCGTTTTTCATGGAAAAGCCATTTGGACCCATTTTCCATGGAAAAGAAAACACTTGGAGCTACAAATACTTTTTGTCATTTAAAATGAAGATAACACTGTGTGTGTGTGTGTGTGTGTATTTACCTTTATGCTTTGTATAAACAATTATATCTATATATAATATATAATTATATCTACCCCCAAATGTCCTGGGATTTTTGGCTCCATCGGAGTTGGGCAATTCTGCGACAAATCCATGGCTTTCGAGGGATGATCTTGGCATTCTCCTCCCTCCTCCACGCATCTGCCACAAGTGCTTACCCTCTATACCGGGAAGAGCCAATCCTCTGAAGTAAACATTCCAAGATCCACGTGCAAGGCTTTCCCCATGCACTCCTGCCCTCCTTGGCAATGCAGAAGCTAAACAATTCCCACCTACCCCTCGGGCCTCCCATCAAACAGCCCTCAAGAGTGTAACGCTGTGCAGGGCTGCAGGTGCATGGCATAACTCCTTTAAAAAACCTGGACGTCAGCCTTTTCTCACCTGGACTCAGCCAGGCTGCCATCCACCGGGAAAGCCCCTGGAGCTCAGTGGGGCTGCTGGGGGGTCTGCAACCTAAGGTGGCACTGCTGGGGTCCCCCATGTGGTCCAGCCCCCCAAAAGGACCCGGGGGAGGGGGAAATGAGACCACCCAAAGCAGGGTCGACCCCTGACTTCCCATTCAAGGGGGGCGGACTTAGGTTAGGATTGCGCTGAAAATCTGTGCTCCTGCAACTCCCTCCCATTTCCTGTCCTTTGTTGCTCACCTGTTCAAGAGGATCCACCAGCGGTGCTCCGCCCTGATCCCGCACCATCATCACTGGCATCAACCAACCAGGCAGCTGGGACAGGGAAGCCGGAAGTGGCTTGGAATAGCTGTCTCAGGCTGTGCCTCTCTAGGAACAGGGACTCTTTCCCATTAACCCTTAGAGTTAAAGTAGGCTGAGAGGACCCAAGCCATGCGGAGCTGCAGTACAAGAGCGAAAGAGCCGCATGCAGTCCAGAGCTGCGGGTTGCAGACCCCTGGGCTAGAATGTAATGAATGGTTTCTGGGCTGTAAAGTTGATCTAAATTCAAGATCAGAGGTGAAATTTGTTTTCTGATAATAAAGACCAGTAATGTATTTGTTCGTTGGATCAGTAAACTATGCCTTGAGTTTCTCCCTTAGAGGATATAAAAGCTGACATTTTTAGTTATGTTCATCATGTTTTGATTTTCTTCATCCTGACCTAAGAGTTCCCCTACATTGCTTCCTAACTGAAGCATACGTACTGAGGAGCAGAGCAATTCTTATAGCAGTGCATTATAACAAAACAATATTGCATGGGCATTGCAGACAGAAGCACATGTTTGGAACTGACTTTGTGGATCTATGTATGCTGCTAATTATAATGTGTGAGTCTATTTTGTTCTTGCCTCATTTGTTTCTCTCAGGTATTGGTTGCTCAGATACTTTTCAGTTTCTCAAAGGGAATTTCTTTCTATTTTTATTTTCTTATTTTATCTAAGTGTATTAAAGATACACACTATACAGTAGCAAAGTTGTATGTGCGTGTGTATGTACATACTTCACAGCAAATAGTAGATACAATACACAAATGCTTTTTAAAAAAATCTTGCTGGATTCAGAGAAACATATTATGTTGAAGACTATTTTGGATTGTTGGTCATTGTTGCTTGTTTGTTTAGATTGTTCTACTACTAGCAATGATGGCAGCTTCCAAACCAGGAAGGGCCCCCTTAAAAGGATCTTTTGTTCTTACAATTTCTCAACTGTTAATGCCCTTTGGGCACAATAGGGAATCCGTCCTCTTCCACACCTAAGCACACAGTTGACAGTGATGAATGCTGTGATTTGGATTGGCAGTAACTCATCAAGTGTAACATTTTGAAGTGCCTTGCCATGGAAACTAGAAGCAGAGCAATTTTTATAGCAGTGCATTATAACAAAACAATATTGTATGGGCATTGCAGACAGAGGCACATGTTTGGAACTGAACTCAATCCACTGTTCAGAAATATAAGCTGTTCCTATATGCCCAGGATTATTGTGTTGTTTGCATTACTACTGGGAATGCAGAGATATGTGCAATGGTAATGGAGTGTCCACATGGAACTCTTGAGGAAACTGGTTGTAGTGGGTTTTCCGGGCTGCGTGGCCGTGGTCTGGTGGATCTTGTTCCTAACGTTTTGCCTGCATCTGTGGCTGGCATCTTCAGAGGTGTATCACAGAGGGAAGTCTGTTACACACTGTGTCTAGTGAGAAGGGAATGTTTTAGTGGGGTATAAATGTTCATGTTCCCGGGTGGGGAACCAATCAGTAAGTCTTTGGGTGGAACTTGCTATGCAAATGTGTGGTTGATAGAGTAGTATTGCAGGTGGGGGTTTTCAGTCCAGGGAGTGATTCATATTAGCATTCCCTGCAGCAGCAGTATTAGTGAATGAAAATCCTGTGTTTGGGTGGAGTCCATTGGAGGTCATGTCAGCTTTTTAAAAGCAATATAGCAACCAATGTAAAGCAGAACAAAGCCAAATCATCAGTGTCAGAGAAAGGGAGGTGTCATTAGGGGATGCTGGCAACAATTTCATGCCAGTGTTGTAAAGAAGTTAGAAAATGCTTTTGCAAAGATCATACTGACACAGGTTAGGAAAGCATTTGTGTGTGTGTGTGTTTGTGCATGTGTGCATGCCTAGGAGGGCTAGGACCCCAACTTTTGGATATTATCAGTCGCTTCCTTGAGCAAGAAGTGTTCCCAGATGGGTTGAAGGCAGCAGTGGTTCATCCACTCTTGAAAAGACCATCTTTAGATCCTAGTGATCTGGCCAATTACTGCCCGATCTCAAATCTATCGTTTCTGGGGAAGGTAAATGAGAGAGTGGTGTTGGAGGAAATGACAGCTATCAATCCCTACCAGTCCAGTTTCCGTGGGACGGAGACAGTATTCACCACTGTCACAGACACACTCTGCATACAGTTTGACTGAGGAGGATTGGTGCTCTGGTTTTACTAGATCTTACCATAGCGTTTGATATGGTCGACCATGACCTTTTGACCCACTGTCTGACCGCTTCTGGGGTCTGGGGTATTGTCCTGCAATGGCTCACCTTGTTTCTCTGGAACCGGACTTACGGTAGCAAGTGAGGTTGGGGGATGGAGCCTCCGAATGGTGCCCACTCCAATGTGGGGTACCACAGGGGGGCCTATTATCTCCCTGTTATTTAACATCTACATGCGACCCCTTGCTCAGCTGGTGCAGAATTTTGGGCTGACCTGTCACCAGTACGCTGATGACACTCAGTTCATTCTGCTGATGGAGGGGAGATCAACCTCTGCCCCTGCAGCTCTCCAGCATTGTTTGGAGGCAGTTGCTGGTTGATTGAAAGAAAGCAGGTTAAAACTTAATCCATCTAAGATGGAGGTCCTGTGGGTGGGTCATGGGGGGAGTGGGGTTCCAGCCACCATTGCTGGGGGGCTGTTACTGTTAACCCCCTCCACCTGCAGCCTGGGGGTTTGTCTGGTTTCAGCTCTCTGTGGAGACCCAGGTGGCTTGCACCGATCCAGTGGCATTTTATCATCTGTGTCAAGCATGCCGGCTGGCCCCTTACCTCTCCCAGTCTGACCTGGCCACAGTGATCCATATGACGGTCCCCTCCAGGCTAGACTATTGTAACTCGCTCTATGGGGCCTTCCCTTATGGTTGATCCGGAAGCTGAAGCTGGTCCAGAATGCAGTAGCCCAGATTCTTAGGGGTAGTTCATCACAGGACCACATCTCGCCCATGCTGCACCAGCTGCACTGGCTCTCACTGGAGTCCCAGATAATCTTTAAGGTGTTGGTTTTAACCTTTATGTAAGGAATTCCATAGACGCAGAAATAAAAGGCTTTGGGAGTAAAAGTCCATTTATTAAGACATCTTAGAAAGCTCAAGTACACGCAGTGGCAGGAATGACACTTCCCGCCAGAAGCACAGGTTATAATGCCATTCACCCCATCCCCCCTTCCTGCTTCCCATGGGAACGGAGACTTCATCTCCCGCGCAAAGATAAAGTCTCCGCCGATGCATCTGGCCCATCGCCCGGGCTGTGGAATGCACTCAAGGCGTTTACTCACCATCAACAACACCATTGAATTCTTCTTACACTCTGCTTTCCTAAAGAAGACCCCTTCCCCAGGTTTATGAAAGCGCCGGTGGAAAGCAGAAGCCATAAGGGTGGGGGCTTCAATAAGTTTTCTGAATAAACCCATTGATTATACTCCAGAGTGAATATCCCAAACCCAAGAGACTAAATATTGCAAGCTGCTGGCATGTTAAAGCGAGAGTCCAGGGATAGCGTCAATTTCTGTGAGTGCTTGTGGCCATCAATAATAGTCGGAGGGCCTCTCCGCATTGTCGTTTGTAGGCATCGGACGCGGGACACTCCTTGCGCAAGCTGGAATGACAGACTGGATGAATGTTACTAAGCGAGCTAGGCAAATCCACACGGGCAGTGACATCATTAATCACTTTAGTAGTCTGAAAAGGTCCCACAAATCTCTTTGCCAAGTTTGGAAAATTTATGCACGCTCTCTGGAGATTTTTTTGTGGTGATAAATACACCCAGGAGCCCACTACACGCTAGAGGGAAATCTGAGTTTCCGTGTTTGTATCCGCTTGCAGTTTTTGGGAGTCCTCTGCTTGCTGTGGGCATGGTCTGGATCCGACTTCCATCCCTCGCTAGGGATGAAATCCATTGTTGAAATTCTGGGGGGTCCAAAGCTGCTGCGGGTAGTTGTGGCAACGGTGGAAAGAAGCGACCAGACACAATTTCAAAGGGGGTTTTCTTTGTACTACTAAGGGAACCGCATTGTTGTAGGTATGCATCTCGCAAGAACGGAATAAGCCTCGCACTCAATTGTCTTGGTGGTAGTTGGTGTAACAACGTGAAATCACTGCTCTAGGGTTCTGTTCGCTCTCTCCGCCTCTTCGGCCGGCCACTTTGAACGTGGTAGGGGGCGGCGACGTACGGGCGGCTCCCAACAACCCCAAAAAAACGCTTTCCAGAACTTCTTTGAGATGACAATGCGGTCGGAGACCACCTTAACGGGCGGAATGGAGACGGTAAACATGTTGGAATAAACAGCCGCAAGGGCCAACTTAGGAGCCGGAGGGGATGGAAGCACATGGAATCAAAATGGGCTTGTTTAGAGAATAAGTCTACCACCACCCATAAAACCGGGCGGTTGCCATGACTTTCGGCAAATCTGTAATGAAATCCACATGGAGATGACTTCCCAAGGGCGGGAAGCTACCGGGAGGTAAGGTTTCTTCTAACAGTCCATGGGCTTTCCCCGGATGGTTTTGGCTTCTGCACAAAACCGAGCAGCCTTTAATGTAAGCCTCTCAATGTCTTTAAGGCGACAAGGCCACCAGAACTGCTCGGGCGGGCTAAGTGCAGAGTTTTCAAAAAGCCAAAATGTCCAGCCGAACGGGCATCGTGGGCAAGCTTCCAAGAACTTGCTTGGCGGAGGGGGGGAGGTATAACGTACTAACATTCCCTCCGGCCAAAACTCCATTCTCCAAACGCATAATTGGGAGTCTCCTTCGGCCGCTGGAGGCTCATAGCCTCCTCCACTCCCCGTGCAGGAAAGGAGAGACGAGACTGGGGAACGGGGTGGAGGGGAGGAGGACGTTTGAGATCGGGTGACAGCCAACCCCAACTGGGAGGGGGAAGAACAGTGCGTGGAATGCTCTCGCAAGGCAGCTCCACCCCTCTCCCAGGTAGGCGCGTAGAGCTGCCAGCCAGTTTGTTGGTTTTCCCAGGGAAAAATGGACTGTAAAGAGAGAAACCAGAAAAGAAATCGGCCCAACGGGTTGTTTCTGGCGGACATCTTGAGGGGGGTGGAAAGAGCTGCGCAGGTTTTGTATGATCCGACCAAACTTGAAAAGGGTGTTTAGCTCCCCTCCAGCTTCAGTGGCTTGCCAAGTGGAGAGTGCTGCTTTGATGGGCTTTAGTCTCCTTGTCTCCCACAGTCCAGTTGAGTTCGGCACCAGAGAATTTTTTAGGACAAATAAGCACACGGAACCAGTTTTGCCATCTTTATTTTTTCTGCAACAGGGCTGCCCCAAGTGCTTTGTCCGAGGCGTCCACGGAACCACAAACGGAAGATCTGGGTCAGGGTAAAGCTTTAGGATAGGTTCGGTGGTAAACGCAGATTTTAATAGTTGAAAGGCTGCTTGACATTCCTCAGACCCTTTGCAGTGCTGGGCCCCGGCCGCTTGGCGTGGATGCAGTGAATCTTTACCTCTTAGTGCATAAGAGGTCTTTCGTGAGAGGGAGAGTCAGTTCAGCAAATTGGGGTATAAGGAAAACTACTATAGAAATTAGCAAAACCAAGAAACGACTGGAGTTCTTTTTTTGGCGGCTGGTGGGGTGCAGGCGCGGAGGATCTGCGCCACTCTTAGCAGGGATCCGAATTTCTAAGCCCTCGGCTTATGATCCGGTAACTCCAAATAGTCAATGGAGGTCTTGATGAAAACAGCATTTGGAGAAGTTTGGCAAAGAGAGAGTCGTCAAGCAAGCCGCTTTAATACCTCTCGGACCAATATTTCATGCTCTTCTATAGCCTTTGCTAGTAAATTAAAACGGGCCATCTAAATATACAACAACTCCCCTTTGTACAGTAAATCATGGAGAACTTCTGCTGATGAGTGGGCCATGAAAGTTCGCCAGCCCTGTACTTAACCCGGCAATGGCATTATTAAATATTCAAACTGTCCAAACTTTTGTAGGTATTAAACGCAGTCAGGTAAGTTCATATCCTTCCAAAGCAATTCTGACTCTGTAGTAAGCTTCTCTCAAGCTCTAATTTAGTGAAAATGCCGCCCCGTTTGCCGAGTGCATCTAAAAGCGTCCTTGATCAAAGGCAAAGCGATATTTATTGGACAGGGAGACCAAAGATTGAGACCTCGATAATCTGTGCAAAGTCCGAAGACTCCATCTTTCTTTTTTGACAAACAAAACGGGAGCAGCGTGCAGTGTTTGGTAGCCCGCCAGATGATGAAACCGGGCGAGCAAGGTTCTTGTTCAGCACTCAGTTCCTTCTCCTCATTGGTACTCATGCGGTAGATTCCACCCTTTGGGCAGTTGGCGCCTCTGGTTGTATGGACACAATTTTCGGCGACAGTCAGTGTCTCTGTGGGGGGCAACTGATCGCGATTCCTGCTCCTGAAAACTCTGGCTAGATCCCCTGATATGCAGGTGGATGCCAATAGAATCGGGAGCAATCAATGAAGGGCCAGAGGAGACGCTTGTCAGGAGACGCGGGTTTTCTTCCCAGTTCATGTGTTCACCACAGGAGTGGTCAGTGAATTCTAGGATCCTCTCCCTTCCAAAATGAATTTTGGTTCATGTAACACAACCAAGGCATGCCCAAAACTATGGAGTGTTTACTACCGGCGCCAAAATGAAACTAATTTTCTTCCCAATGGTCGGCTAACGGAGGAGGAACCGGGTTGTGTTTTGAATTGGGCCGACCTTCGTTTCCGAGGGGGCTGCCACCATTTGGGTAGAATGGTATGGGCTTAGCCGAAGTCGGGTCCAGACCTAGCTCCCTTCATGCCACCTGGGGCCGAGATATTAAGCAGTGGGAGCAGCCGGAATCCACAAGCGCTTGAGGCTATAATGCGAAAGTGTGTTCAGCGGGGTTGGCCAGAAAATGCTTTGAACAGTAATGGGAGCGCTGCCTTCACTCACCGCCATTAGAGTCGGCCCATGTCCATGGGGCTGAAGAAAGACAGACAGCTGCTTCCCTCCCCTCTGGGTCCCCTTCGCCTTAGTCGAGCCAGTGGGAGGCTGCCCTGATCTGGCGCGGTGGTTTGGCAGATCGGAGTAATGGAGCTGGAGCGCGTTGGTTTTTGCTTCTGGGGACAGCTACGGCTAGATGACCTGGCCCCTCCGCAGCAAAAGACACAACCTGAAGTCGGCGACGGCGCTCAGAGGTGGTTTCCGTAGGAGCCGCTGGGCTTGACTTGGTGGACACAGTAGTGGTTTTCGGATGCATGCCTCCTTGACGAGCTGCCGCCAGCCGTGATTCCAAACGAGACGCCACTTGAGACCCTAACTGGATCCAATCTGCAATGGTACGAGGAACCCGAATTAAAAAACACCGCTTCACGTAGCTTGCCATCCACAGCATCCGAGAAGTATCTTCAGATTTGGCGCGCTCAGGCTACACTCTATAGGAGGAAGCTCCAGCAGCCAGCCGCATCAACGGACAAATTTCTGCAAACGGGCTGCCTTGCTGGATGGTTTTGATGGTGCGGATAGCTTCATTCTCGGCGCCAATCTTGAAAGGCCAAAGCTTCTGGAGGAATGCGGGCACCAAAGCGAGAGTCCCTCATATCCCGCAAATCCAAAAAAGTCACTTAACTGAATGGCTGCCGCCCCATCTAGGACTGAGCCGATGTCCCGTGATTTTTCGCCTGCAGACCGGGTATATTACAGATCATCATAGTCTTCCAAGCGGGCATTGAGTTGCAAGATGAAGCAGGGAAGTTTGGAAGCCGGGTCCCATCAAAACGGGCTGGTTTGGGCCGAAAGTATTCCGCTCGACGGGTTTTGGCTCCTGCTGGGGAGGCTGCTGCGCTTTGGCTGAGCAGGTTGGGCAGGCAGCTGGGCTGTACCGGGGCCAGGAATCGGGGGCGCTGGCGGGTGTCAGCTGGCGCTGGGGTGGCAGGACCCAGGCACGTGCCCTCCCCCCTGGCACCGGCATGATCAGTACCGGTTCCAACTGCCCTGGTCTGCTGCCTCCTTAGTTCCCTCTCCAAAGCAGTGCCAGCCCCGGCCCTTTGCGCAGTCAATGGCATCTTGCGCATGCATAGCAGCCACTCTAATTTAAGCAGTTCGTCTCCGCTATGGGCTTCAGCGGATTCTACTCTGACCGCTGCCGTTGTAAATCCCAGCCCAATGCAGGACTTTATCATGGACTGACAGATTCCGGCATATTGTCATATTGCGTCTTTGGCACGGTCCAACTCGAGCTTAATTCTTTGCGCTGGTTGTTCCCGGTCCCTCTGCAGGGTTTCAAGGCTTGTTGGCAATCCGAAGCCCGCCCTCCTCCCATAGCTGGCGCTCTCACGGTTCCATATTACGCCAGTATCTCGGGTTTCGCCCTGGCCTTCATAATTCCAGTCTCGATGCGGGAGGAAAACGGTCCGGTTGGGAAACGCTTGCTTCAGACTCTTTCTACTAACAGGAAGCGGAGCTCCTCGGAGACACCAGAGCCGCCGTAGCTGTGGCTCCCCTCGAGGTTCCTCAGGTAAAGTCGCCTGACCGGGATGGGGTCTGATAAAGCTGCAATGGATACCCCTCCGGTCTCCAGAAAGAGTCCCTGTGTCCTTCGGTGGCCTCAGGTAAGCAGCTACTGTGGTTCTTTGGGAGCACCACTCAACACGAGTCCAGGAATCGCTCAATGGGACTCCTGGGCTGCCGCATGAAAGGTGGTCAAGTCTGCCTTGGCGACAGGTTGCATCTGAGGTTTGTAACTACACTCCAGAACGGGTAGAAATCCCATCCACAGGGCGCTTCATCCATGGACAGCGCCTCAAATCCTAATTTTCATGGTAGTCCCCATCGTTGCTGCTACGCCCCCTCGTTCTAACGTGAGGTAAAGGAAGACTGGGTAAGGATACGGAGACGGGAAAGAGCCACTTGAAGCGAGGCTCCGCTCTCCTGCACGTCTCTCCAGATCCAGAAGGCAGCACGGATTCTTCTTTTAGCTACCGCACCTTCAAGAGTAAATTATTCCAACTTCTAATGTAAAGACGTGAGTAGGGAGGTCCACTGCAATAAGAGTATGGATGAATTAAGATTCCTGCCACAATGTAAGTATGGGAATTCCATAGACTAGGAAATAAAAGGCTTTGTGGGGAGTAAAAGTCCATTTACAAGCAGTCTTTGAAAGCTCGGTACACAAAGAGTGGTGGTAATTAATACTTCCCACAGAAGCAATTGTGTCAGGAATTATTCACCCTATCCCCCCCTTCCTCCTGAGGGGAACGGAGACTTCTTATCCTCCGCTGCGGAAGATAAAGTCTCCTCACTGATGCATCCATCTGGCCCATCGCCCGGGCTGTGGAATGCACTCAAGGTTACTTCACCATCAACACCATTGAATCCTTTACACTTTAAGGTATTCCGTGGCCTGGGACCTTCATATCTTAGGGACCATCTGCTCCCATATGTCCCCACTCGGCCTCTGTGCTCAGCAGAGGCCAACTTGTTGGTGGTCCTGGCCCCCGCCATGATATGGCTGGCCTCTACCTGCGCCAGGGCCTTTAGTGCCCTGGCCCCAACCTTGTGGAAAACTCTACCCCCAACCATCCAAGCCCTGTGGGACCTAGAACAGTTCTGCAGGGCCTACAAGATGGAATTGTTCTGCCAGGCCTTTGCGGAGGTCAGTCGCTGAAGGTGCCATCCTCTGCATCCTATATTCCCTCTGCAGTACACATTTACTCTACAGACCGCCCTGACGAGCCCAAGTTGAAATTATTTTCTTTTAGAGTTAAGGTTGGAGTTTGTTTATGAAATGGTTTTAACTGGTTTAACTGGAATTTTAAATGCAACTGTGTTTACTGATTTTTACACCGCCCAGAGCCCTTAGGATGGGGAGGTGTATAAAAATTGACAAATAAATAAATAATAAAGCAGGAATTATTTATCTCATCTGTTCTTCTGCATAGGATGTAGCTACCTCAGGTCTTTCTTCAACTTGGGCCTGTAAAAATAAGCAATTCCCTCAATTGAGCTGTGGGCCTTCCTTCTCATAGGCATAGGTTACATTATGATGAAGAAAAGTGGGGTATAAATCCAAACTTTTCTTCTTTTCAACTACCAAAACAGCTGTGGGAGTGTGTGTGTGCACCCTCATGGTTCTATTGGCACCTGAAAAGGTGCAAGGAGGTCAGAAGGACTTTGCTATGTAAGCCCACTCCAGAGTTGGAGCCTCACTTTAAAATGGCAACATCAAATTGCCATGGTAGCCGTATGTTCTCCATTACATTTCACTTGGCTCATAGCATGATCAGTGAGCAGTATGTGAGCTGACATGAAATATTCTCGCAAGTTCCACAACTTTATTTGTTCATTATATGTTGTTGCACCCAACTCTTCCCCTTCCCGAAGACTTCTGGTCCATATAAAGAAACAAAGGAGGGGAAAGGCCACCTGGTTGTCACATATCTGGCTAGGTCAGGTTATTGGCATCCTACTTGCTGCAACCTGACACTTCAAATTAGACTATTGCAACTCGCTCTACACTGGACTGCTCTTCAGACAGACCTGGAAATTCCCAACCCCATCCAAGAGGCCATGTGGGTGACTGAGGTACCAAAGGCCCTGCCACCCCACCACTCCCAAAGAAGCTTCCTGGTGGCATGGGGAGGCTTAAAAAACATAAAGTCCTCCCCACTGCCAAGAAGTCCCCATTGGGCACAACAGACATACACCACCCAAAAGGGTGTCATAATTCTCAAGTCCCGGTCAATGGCGTAATGCGGTGAAAGGCCAGAAGGGAGCTGACTAACACTAGCTCCACCCCTGGCCTCACATTGTCCAATCCTGCTATGCTAGCAGTGGTGGCAGGAGGGCTGGAACACTGGCACCACATCTGGTGATGCCGCAGCACCAGAGAGGGTCTTGGCGCCCCTACAACGGCGATTTCACTCCTCTGCCAGGGCAAGGATTTGTGCACACACGCACACGCCCATCCTGCTGGTTCAAAATCCAGCTGCACAAGACACTGGCATGATCACATCCATCCAGTGCTTTGCCCAGTTGCATTGTCTTCCAGTGGTGTAACAAGTCAGGTTCAAGGTTTTGGTGCTGACCTATAAAGTCCTGAATGGTCTGGGACCCTAGTACCCTAGTACTAGGATACCCAGATTCAAATTCCTACTCTGGCAAGGAAGTTTGCTGGGGTATCTTTAGAGTTGTTGCAAACTCTCAGACAAACCTACCTTGCAGGGCTGCTGAGAGTATAAAATGGGACAATTATTTGAGGAAGGGAAAAAAAGGAAAAGGAAGGGTATAAATAAAGTGAACATGACATTATGCTCCCAGTTCTTCACAGCAAGCAGGCATTGGGAAGTATTCCACAACTTGGAACTGTTAGAAAAGACCCTGCTCAATGCAGTTAGTGATGCTGTGATCTTTGGATATGGCTTGTAAAATCTGCACATTTGCTTATTCATCTCCCATGGCAGGGACATGATCCCCTACTTTGGAAAGGTAAAATCTGTGGTATGCAGAGGAAGAACTGGCAGGGAGTTGAAGGAACTGATGGGGAGGGAGATAGGTCCTCTGTGTTTGTGTATGCAGGCTTTTGTTAAAAAATATGCCCTTTAAACATTTTGGTTGATTAATAGGGATGCTTGTTAAGATATAAGTAGTTTAGAGTCAAGCACTAGGGCATTAATTGATCAGCACTATACCTACAATTTGCCATCATGTACATCTATATATATAAAAATCTAACAGTTCGTTTTTCTCTCCTGGAGCCAAAGTAGAACTCCCCAAACTACTGGACCGGATTGCTTCTAGAAATTTTCGACATTAAACGTCGCACTCCACGCTATGCGACCAGGTTTGCATACTGTTTCCCCACACATCCTGTTGTTAGGTACATGTCCACAACTGTGGCCGTTTTTGTGAATCTGCCACAACTGTGACAGTTGGAACCACAGTTCTGTTCCGCAACAGCGCCATCTGCTGGCTGTCAAAGCAACACCCTCTGATATAAGGGAAACAAACATGCCTCTTCTCTATTCCAGGACTATTCCAGCCTTTCTCAAAGCAAAAAGGACTCTCTCAAATCCGCACATTGTGGCTAACCGTATATATGACCGCCTGGAATGTGCATTAGTACATGAGAGAATTCACAATTCACCCTCGCAAAGAACTCTGCAGCCATGGTAGATTACAAGGTGTTACTTTCACTTCTCCCTCATCCACATCAGTCAAAAAATGAGAAGCCAGGTGACAGGGACAAAATTGACAACCTCACCTACAGAAAAAATGGAGAAAGACATTGCTGCTGCAGCCACACAAACAATTAACAGCAGAGGAATTAAGCAGGACAAACAGCAAAGAATATTGCTAAAAAAAGCAAAACTTTCCCCACTAATGATACACATGAAAGGAAAGAAATGCTATTAAGAATCTCAGCTCAGATCCAGAAATCATCATCCCTTCCAGCAGAACCAAAGGGAAATGCAACAGTAATCATGAAGACTGAACAATATAAAGAAAAAATCAGAGAACTCCTGGATCCCTACCAACATACAAAAAAAACTGAAACAAGACTCCAACCAAGAAACTCCACTTTCGCCAAACCATCAAGTTACATTTGATTAAGAGCTCCTCCATTCCAACCAGACACATGCCAACGACTCACTGCAAAGTCAGGAAGCGCTTCCACCCCCCGGTTATATGGACTCCCCAACTATCCACAAGGAATCCATCCCACTCAGACCTATATTGTGAGCGCGATTGGATTTACCTCCTACGTATGAACTGGCAAAGGAGATTCACTTGACTTCACAGTTACAAAGCCACATTGGACACACAATAAGCCGCGATTATGTTAAAGACTCCAAGCCCACTTTCCATCAAAAAAAAAATTAGCTATCTCCCATCTCAACCCTAGCTGACAGACTTATCAGCTTTAATGTTGTCTCACTGTGCACCAAAGTTCCAGTGAAAGACACACTTGCACTCAGCCAACAATGTTTCCAAGGATTGACATCACTGCTTTATTTCAACACCTGCCCTAACAACCAGAAGCTAACTCCTTAAGGGGACAATGATTATTATGAGAGCAGACCGATGGGGTGGCCATGGGAAGCCCCTTCAGCCCAGTGAGAGCCAATTTTTACATGGAACATTTTGAGAAAAGAAACCCTCAACTTACAGCACCCAGGAAATCTGCAACTTGGTTCCGATTTGTGGATGACGCACTTTTACAATCTGGAGACCATGTGGTGAGGGAGGAACTGCTGGAATTTTCTGAACCACCTTAACAGCATCCACCCAAATGTAACAATTCTACCATAGAAACTGAAAAAGAAGGGAAACTGCCTTTTTTAGATGTCTATAGTCTTTCACAGAATTCAACCACCAACTGGGCCACACAGTATATAGAAACCGACACAAAGAGACTGGGTATCTACATAAAAACTCCAACCATCATCATCACAACAGAAACACTAGGGCATAATCAAAACTCTGACAGATTGTGCAAAACGAATCTGTGAGACCTCATCTCCTCCCCTGATGGGAAATCAACCATCTATACGGGGCTCTGCAGGCTAAGGGCTGCGGCACAACAGAAATCAGAAGAGCTTTTAAGACCAAGAGAAACCAAGAGGACTAAGGAGGAAACAGTCTACCGCAGGGAAAAAATATTTCTACCATACATCAAGGGAATCACAGATCAAATAGGGAAACTGGATGAAAAAGCATTACCTACAAAACCATTTTCAATTCCACTAGGAAAATACAGCAGATGCTAATGCTTCAGCAAAAAATGAACAAGAGACCCCCCCTCACTTCTGCAGGAGTATATACAGCATACCCTGTAGCTGTGGAAAGGTCTACATAGGAACCACAAAACCACAGTATTCAGACCTGTATTAAGGGAACACAAAGACACTGTTGGCTTTAACCATCCTGAAAAAATCTGCAGTTGCAGAACATGTGTTAAGTAATTCTTAGAATTCTGGACAATTCCAGAAGCCTACTATGTCAGGACTGCACAGGGAAGCCATTGAAATTCACAAAACACCAAGGACAATTTTCAATAGAGAAAGAAGAGACTTTGAAGATTAGCAGGGCCTGGCTCCCAGTACTTAAAAAAATGGACTGATAACCCCACCTGCAATACAATGCACTCAACCACACCTTTGCATAGCAAGTTCCACCCAAACAGTTAATGATTGGTTCCCACCCTGGGACATGGACAATATACCACACTAAACTTTCCCCTTCTCACTTAGACCCAGTAAGAAACAAACTTTTCTCTGTGATACACCTCTGAGAGATGCCAGCCACAGATGCAGGCGAAGCGTTAGGAACAAGATCTACCAGACCACAGCCACACAGCGGGGAAAACCCTCCAGAAACCAAGCATGCCTTCCTTTGAAAAATTGCTGCCATCTGGGAGTGAAAGGGATGGGGCCTGCAATCTGGACATGACCCACCCACCCTAGCGGAGGAAGGGGAAGGTGAGGGAGGGTCTGGGGATTTGCTGGACCAAACGTTCTGACAAAACGTAGCTCATGCCTCCCAGTGTGTTTTAAGTTAGGTAATTCGCCTGCAAGGGAAGGGAGTGAAAGGGACAGGGCCAGCCACCTAGACATAGCCCACCCACCCTAGCAGAGGAAGGGAAACGTTAGGGAGGGATGGGGCGGGGTGCCATGCAAGGGAATGGGAGAGAGGGAGGGGAGCGAGGGGCCCCTTGCCCCTCCCCTCCCTTGCAAGCATTGTGCAATGATACATGTTCGAACCGTTCGCTTCCCCTTTTCTTTCTTTTCCACCTCACCAGACTGAGCCACAGCAACGCATGGCAGGGCCCGCTAGTAAATGTATATTTTTAATTTGTTAAATGGCCCAAATATTGTATCAAAAAATTATAGGGAATTGAGGGAACAATTTTGCAGAGGCATTTTGAAGAACAAATGACAAATGAATGCCAAAGCACTTAAAAACCAGAAAACTGATACAAGGCATGTTACTTAGGAATCTGCAACTCACTTATGATTTATGAAGCCAGCCTTTCTAGGATTGATTTAGAGGCTTTCTCTAAATCAATCAGTCAATAAAGGCTTTCTGCTGTGAAGTTGAAATTGGAAGCTAGAAGTGATTTGCTCAAATTGTGTATATTTTCTGTAGATACTTCAGCAATATTTCTTATTGTACTAATCATGTTATGTTCCTTTCATCAGAAAATAACCTTTGGGGTCATCAAAAACTGAAAACATTGAGACCAATGAGTTAGTTGTTCCTTACAAAATGGTAATATATAGATACACTTTGACCTATTCAGAACACCATGTAACTATTGCTCACATTCTTGTAATGATGGGTGTTTGGAGTGTCAAACCAGTGGCATCAATCAACAAAATGATTATAACATCAAATGAAATTTGATTATCATTAAATGTATGTGAAATTATGGAGATGAACATCTGCTTGTGTCACCTTGCTACTCTAACTCACAGATGGTACTGAAGTGCTTGGAAATGTAAGAATGCATTAATTGTTCCACCGAGTCAAAGATATAGTACAACTTAATCAAATGAATAAAATTATTCTGAAAAATTGGTTAGGAAACAGATTGTGGAACCCAATGCCTGCCTGCCTGCCTGCCTGCCTGCCTGCCTGCCTGCCTGCCTGCCTGCCTGCCTGCCTGCCTGCCTGCCTGCCTGCCTGCCTGCCTTCCTTCCTTCCTTCCTTCCTTCCTTCCTTCCTTCCTTCCTTCCTTCCTTCCTTCCTTACTTCCTTACTTCCTTACTTCCTTCCTTCCTTCCTTCCTTCCTTCCTTCCTTCCTTCCTTCCTTCCTTCCTTCCTTCCTTCCTCTCTCATCTTTTTTTGTACCTTCTTCTCAAAATAAATTGGTGGAAGTGATCCCCAAACAATTAAAATTGAACAATAAAAAACAAAAGTATAGTTTATACAAAACGCATTGGTTAGTCTACCGCTCTTCTGTTCTTCCTTTGATGGGCGGTCTGTTTTTGCTATCACATCCTTTTGTTAATATTTCAGTTCTGCTTTCCTGAAACTAAAGGAGATTAAATTCATTGATAAGGAAGGAGACACAATTATCCAGACACAAAAATACTTTTGAGATCCTAAATGGCTTGGGACCAAGTTACTTGAAGGACTGCATACTTTCCATCCTAATAACTTCAGTCTTACTCATATGCCTTCTTTCTGCTATTGTCATCAAAGGTGAGGTGGACAGCAATCAGAGACTGGGCTTTTTCAGTAGTGCCCTTCACTTGTGGAATGCCATTCCACTTGAACTCACCAGCATATTGAACACCACTGCAAGCAAGGGATTTTGTGTTAATTACAGGAAGCAGCAATATCTGGAATGCTCTTCTTTTATCTAGTCCACAAAACTGTATCTGACCCACCAAGCCCCTGGTCCTCCAGTGTCAAGGGAAGAATAAATAAAAATTGTAGTAGTTTCTAGGCTCTACAGAGGAGAAAATATCCTACATTTTGTATTTATTTATATGTGTTGTCAATTAATTTGATCTCTACTTTTTACTGCAGGCCATGTAGAATCTTTTGTGCAATTTATACAGGTTTTATGGTACATGTGTGTCCTATGTGCACCATTTCATAGAATCACAGAGTTGGAAGAGACACCAAGGGACATCAAATCCAAACCCCTGCAATGCAGGAACACATAATCAGAGCACTCCTGACAGATGGCCATCCAGCATCTCTTTAAAAACCTCCAAAGAAGGAGACTCCACCACACTCCGAGATTGTGCATTCCACTGTCGAACAGCCCTTACTGTCTGGAAGTTTTTTCCTGATTTTTAGGTGGAATATCTTTTCCTTCATCTTGAACCCTTTACTCCTGGTCCTAGTGTCTGGAGCAACAGAAAACAAGCTTGCTCCCTCACCAACATGACATCTCTTCATATATCGAAACATGACTATCATGTCACCTCTTAACTTTCTCTTCACCAAACTTAACATAGCCAGCTCCCTAAGTATCTCCTCGTAGGGCATGTCACAACAAACACCCTGTGAGGTAGGTGGGGCTGAGAGAGCTCCGAGAAGCTGTGACTAGCCCAAGGTCACCCAGCTGGTGTGTGTGGGAGTGTACAGACTAATCTGAATTCTCCAGATAAGCCTCCACAGCTCAGGCGGCAGAACAGAGAATCAAACCCAGTCCTTCCAGATTAGATACATGAGCTCTTAACCTCCTAAGCCACAGTTAAGTAGTGCAGGGCCTCCTTTCAAAAAGTCCTGTAGAAATTTCTCAACCCAAAAAGTGCTCCCCTGACCTGTGTAGACAAGTCTGTTTACTGCACTCCAAGGATGAAACCTAATGGCTGAAGCCCTGGTCCCGTGTCAAAACTTCAACATATCTTCTACTCCCCCTCAAAAGATACATCCTTATTGAGTAAAAGAACTGTGCACGCCACTGGGCGTGTGCCACTTCTTCCAAAGAGTGAGCAATAGAGCCAACAGCAAGCCCAACCTCTCAGATACCTGAGGTGAGCACATGGCCAGAACAAGGAAAACAAAGAAAAAAACTGTTAAAAGATCTAGCTTTGAGAAAAGCCCCAGAAAAAGAAAACCAGAGCTCATCAGTGCTTTCTGTCTTACTCCTCCTCTCCACTATTTCCAGAGAGTGAGCAAAAAAGCCAATCGCAAGCCCCACCTCTCAGTAAGCCCTACCTCTCAGATGCCTGAGGTGAGCACAGGGCCATTTATATGTACAAAAAAAGCTTACTTGCTAATAAGAAAGAGAGGAGAGCCAGCTCGAGTTCTGAAGTGATAGTCAGCTGCAGGTTCCTGCTTTCTCTTCCAGACCGTGAAAGCAACAGGATCTAAGAAGGAGGAAGTAAGCATCCCCTGGCTGGCTGCAGTACTGCAGTACTGATGCTGCCACGCCCCTTTAAACATCCCCTTAAACGTTTAAATGTCCATAAATGTCCATTTTCCAATGAGCAGTCTGGAAGCCTCCAAAGACAACCTCTACCACTACCTCAAAACAGTGGAATTAACTTGTGCTCTGAGTATGGACACCAATTCCACCGTAGCAGGTAGTAGATTATCATTTCTCTTCCACCAGGCCAAGCTTCTATGGTGAGAATTGCTCATATTTATGTCTGTCAAGTCATGAGGAAACATCTCTAGACTTCAAAAAGAAAAAATATGTTTCAGATCTTTCTCAATGCCAAATTTTAATGATATTGCTTAAACCTCACATATATGAAAAGATGCTGTAAATTCAGATCTGTTTATTTCATTTTACTTTGCCATATAAAAAGCACAGACCAAGAGACTGTGCATAATGGAAAGCATTCAACATTAGAATACCAGCTTCTGTTTTTCAAATGTCAACTTTAAGTTCAAGGTCTACTAATGAGCGAGATGTGGCATAAAGATCCTTGCTCTTCATGTCTCTTTTGTAGATGCTACTATGTGTTCTGCATTCAACATATTTGGGGGTGGTACAGAGAATGTGTATAATTGAGAGAGGCTTTGTGCTGCAGATTGGCACCTGAAAATATGCAGGAAGCAAGAAAGAACATGAATGCCTTGATTAGCATCCAACAACACAGCCATCTGAAGGGAAAGGTTTAATATACTTGAAGCACCAAATGAATACAGGAGTTCAAAACTCCAAGGCATGCTAATGGAAAAACAATCTATGGCAATGGGTAAACCAAAAGAAAGCCACATGTTAAAATAATTTGGAAACCACAGGGTTTCAAAAATAGAAGGTCTATTTTGATAGGAAGAAAACTTTTTCTTTAAATGTTTCCCCAAACATTTAAGAATCTAGACCTTAAACCAAATTTAAAATGTCATGCCTTTTTATTTAAAACAAATATATATCCCACCCATTCCAGTTCTTGAAGCTGCTTACAACCAATTATGACAATTAAACAAACCCAATAAAATCAGCATAATATATAAAATAAAAAGATTAAAATTTCAGCAATCAATATTAACCAAAGGTAACAAAAATAGCAGTAACACCAGCAACATGAAGGAATAGGACCCCCAAAGTAGCAGCTAAGAATGAGCTCTGGCTTACCTTTTAACTGTTTTGTTACTTCTTAATTTCCTATACATTTTAATTTACCTGTGTATGTTACTATGACTTGGATTTTATGAAAAAATTCTGTTTGTATCAGTTTTTGCCATGAAGTAAACTTCCTCCTGCACCAACACATCTGTTTGCACATGGCTCATTGAAAACCACTGATCTTGCACAAATCAGAAGAGCCAGCACAAAAGGAAGCAGCTGCACAGCAGAGATTATTCAGTGTAAACAGAATTTACAGAATCCAAGCTAAAGAGTTTTAATTAATATTAGTATCAATGTGTTTTGTTTATTGTCACCCACCTTGTATCCTGATTATGTTGAGGAAAAGGTAGGATATACAAACCAACTTACCAAATGTGGATTGTGGAGTTAGCATTTCGTAACAAGAACACATATTTCCTTTGGAGTGAACAAAAACTGTCCCCCTGTGCAAATGGTATTGCTTAACTCACAAAGCTGACATACGAAGTCCACTTAGAAGGAATTCCAAACAATTAAAAATATCTAATTCATTTTAGAGAACCAAAATGAATGTATTAAAGTGCTTTGGAAACCTCTTAATGAGTCAGTGATATAAAGAAGAAAAAGTGAACCTAGAATATTATATTGTTGTGTAACTTGAACAATAAAGTTGTCAGGGGAACCAGTATGATGTAATTGAGTAAATGGAGGTTCAAATTCCATATCCACCATGGAGCACACAAAGTAATCTTGGCCTAGTATCTCTCTAAAAGATTAGAATATCTTAAAGAATAGTTGAGAAGATAAATAGGAAAATGGCAACTCATAGGCCTGCCCTGAGCTCATTTGAAACAGTGAAACTCTAAACTCTATGCTGGGGATAATTAGGAAAGGAATTGAGAATAAAACTGCAAAGATTGTCATGCCCTTATATAAAGCCGTGGTGCGACCGCACTTGGAGTACTGTGTTCAGTTCTGGTCGCCACATCTCAAAAAGGATATCGAAGAGATAGAAAAAGTGCAGAGAAGGGCAACGAGGATGATTGAAGGATTGGAGCACCTTCCTTATGAGGAGAGGCTGCAGCGTTTGGGACTCTTTAGTTTGGAGAGGAGACGTCTGAGGGGGGATATGATTGAAGTCTATAAAATTATGCATGGGGTAGAAAATGTTGACAGAGAGAAATTTTTCTCTCTTTCTCACAATACTAGAACCAGGGGGCATTCATTGAAAATGCTGGGGGGAAGAATTAGGACTAATAAAAGGAAACACTTCTTCACGCAACGTGTGATTGGTGTTTGGAATATGCTGCCACAGGAGGTGGTGATGGCCACTAACCTGGATAGCTTTAAAAAGGGCTTGGACAGATTTATGGAGGAGAAGTCAATCTATGGCTACCAATCTTGATCCTCCTTGATCTCAGATTGCTAATGCCTTAGCAGACCAGGTGCTCAGGAGCAGCAGCAGCAGAAGGCCATTGCTTTCACATCCTGCATGTGAGCTCCCAAAGGCACCTGGTGGGCCACTGCGAGTAGCAGAATGCTGGACTAGATGGACTCTGGTCTGATCCAGCAGGCTAGTTCTTATGTTCTTATGTTCTTATGTTCTTATGTTCTTAGGGCAAAATATGTAGTTGAGAATAATCAGTAAGGTGTGCTGAAAGACTTTACTTTTATTTAATCTATACACCACACAACCCGTGCCAAAGACTGGGCTCGGGGAGGCTTACAACCCATTTAAATCATCACAAACCTAGTTGATATAATACAATACACAATTAAAATGACTCAGAGTAACCATTAAACAGTTAAACATATAAATATACAGAATTTTAACATTTCATCATACTCTGTTCTGTTCCCAAATGGGGACATATTCCAGTAATTCCCATTTCAACCATTACAGCTAATCCACTCCCTGGGATCAGTTTACTCAGAATAAGGGTGGGGAAGGACAAAAGGGAAGGAGAGAACCAAAAGGAAGGGTGGGGAGAATTGGGGAAAGGGAAGAGAAAGCAGAGAGGGGAAAGGAAGGGAAGGGAGGGGAAGGGAAGGGAAGGGAAGGGAAGGGAAGGCCTGGAAGTTGGTAGCGCCAACTACCTCAGTCATAGACCTGGTGGAATATCTTTGCCTTACAGACCCTGAAGAACTATACTACATCCTGCAGGGTCCTTATCTAAGTTGGCAGAAAGTTAGAACTATAATTTACACTTAACGTGGTATGTAAGCTAAGCTATATTGTGGTTGTTATTTAAGAGATAAAGAAAAAAATTCTGTCAGAATTTCAGAAAATGCATATGGCAACAGTGAAATCTTTGACTGGACAAATCTAGGCAAAAGTATATAATTAAATCCTGTTGATCTGAATGTTAGAAATATGAATGTGTTCGGTTTCTCACTGAAATTAATGATACTTTTAAAGGTGCTTAATTCTAGCTAGATCATGCTTGTAACTTATTTAGTAAGAATCTATATATATTCCAAGCTTTCTTGGGGCAGGATGAACCAGTTCAGAGTACAAATATCTCATCCCCATGTATTTTCTGTTGGAAAGCCTTAGGCAAGCTATTTCTAAAGTTCTGAAATACTGCAAAAATTATTCTCTTCACTTTAATCTCTGTGTGACTGCCGAGTGGGAAATCTCACAGATGGGAAGGCAGACTGTTTTTAAAGATCTGCTACTCAATTTCACAGGTGCCGGGGGTCTAGGTAGTTCAAATAAAATGGTATGATTAATTTTCCCAACCAACCTTGGACTTTGAACATTTCAAAACTTCAGTGTCTGGATTCAAGATCTTGTTGCACCTTATCAAAATATACTCAGCATTTAAAGACTCGCATTTAAAAGCAATGCAGCAAATGTTCCCTGCTTGCGGGTGATGGAGAGTTTTTCACATGAAAGACTACTAACTAATTTAAGTTCTCATGGTACGAGGACAGGAATCCCTTACTGAATGCTAACTTAGAAACATAAATAGTTGTAAATAGCAGATCAAAGATATTAGCTAGAAATGGTTTTCATTTCAAAATCTCTTATTGATTTCTATGGATGTTTGAAAAAAGCAGGGATCAGAGCAGGAGAATACAGGTATGATAGGATATAAGCCACATAGGAAATTACAAATTTCAGGAAGTGTTTAAAAGAGTCCAAGTGTTCTACTGTGGGTAGATTGGTATTAACATTGTTCTTTTGGTCACAACCCCTTGGTAAGAGTAGGGAATGGCAATTGGGAACCGGCAGCATAAGCCACAGAACTTGATTAGCATCACCAGCCTTGCAGTTGCCGCCAGAGGATGGGACCACCCCTGCTCAGAGCCCTTTGACCAATAACCACACCACACTCTTGGCTGGGGTAAATTATTTGGCCATAGCCAACCGCTTATTGTACAGTACGAAGCATGAGATGCAGCATGGGATTTTGATCGGATTTGGAACGCTGGGCAGCCCTTCCTGAGGAGTGCCTCCTGGGCAACCTGCTCTTCCTGCTACCCTGGTGGCGGAACAGAGGTCCTTGCCACTGCTGCGGAGTTCCAACGGGTGGTCGGCCTCTTACTGGAGCTTCGCTCTGTGCTGCTGTGATGCTCAGCTGGGTGGTCTGGGGATTAGCTCACTAGCTCCCCTCCCCTGGCCCCTTCAGATCAATTGCCATGTGCCAAGTCGCGAATGGCTATGACAAAGAAGCATGCATTATCACATCATCAAAGCTCGAAGAGAGAGGTGGGTGGGCAAGTCGCTGGCTGGCCAGAGCACATGGCCGGCACAGAGGCTGGGTTGGCCTTTTATGGGCCCTGGCTGGCCTCTCATACATGATGCTATGGCACTGGTGCCACAACGCCTGTCCTTAAAGGGCATGGCTGAGAGGCACCTCATTCGCCCTTACCCAGGCATCTGCCGGGGACTAGAGTTGGCGTTCCGGGCGGTCTGAACTCGTGGTTCGGACTGAGCTACATGGGGTTTGGATGGGCTTGAGCCGTCTAAACTCTGTTCAGACCCCATGGGGTTTGGGTTGATAGCTCGTACGAGCCAAAAACAAAAAGAAAAAACCCTCCCAGGTGGCAAGGATTGCGGCTCAGCTGGGGGGGAACCACTCATCCACCCACCCGCCGGCGCCACTCCCAGTCACCCCACCCCAAAAGAACCCTCCTCCACCCCAAAACTTCCCCTCCAAACTCCCCCCACAAATAAAAAAAACTGGGGGGAAAAGGGAAACCCCAGCTGCTTCCTCACAGCTGACAAGGATAGCAGCTCGGCTGGGGGGGAAACCCAAAACAACCCCCACCCGCCAGTGGTGCCCCAGTACCATACTCCTCCCCAAAGGAAAACCTCCCACCCCCAAAAAAGATCCACCCCACTCACCCACAGATGATCCTTCTGCTGCTTCCAACGACTGAATGAATGGAGCAGCAGCAAGCCAGGCAGCACAAGACTGGGCTGCCGTATGGCACTGCTACTGCTGCAAAACTGCTGCTGCTGCAAAAAAAGAATTGTTAGCATGGCCTTCATCCCCTGCCTTATGAATTATTGGATTTTCATATTATTTCTCATACTGTGTGCTACAAATGCCAGTTTCCATGTTTGTATGAGTGGATAGCAGAGTGTCCAAACTGAAAGCAAGCCTAAGGCAAAACAATCTGTTTGCAGAGATCTATGAGTTACTCCAGGCAATGCTATCTGGACGCCTCATAACAAGGACATGAACCTTTGATTATCCCACCCTGCCAGAATACTCCTTTACATAATGGAATCTGTAGAACTCCTGAACAGCACACCCCGATAAGCTGTTTTGGAAACTCCCTGATACTGTGCTTTTGAGAAAACATGTCTCCAAACAATTGCTTCTTCCATGCATTTCCTCAACCTCTAGATACAATCTCCCTAACAACAAGATCCCTTCCTGATTCACTCAAGCCTCAGCCAAATTTGAATACTCAAAGCAGAGACTTTAGGAAACACCTCTGCATAAACCATTCAAGGATATACATCTGAGACCACTGGGTCTCATTTGTCCCTGGGAGTGAGAGACAATAGATGAAGCTTCTAATTAGCTCAGTCTGTAACCCAGCTAAGCAGGAGAAAGAAAATTTGAAACCTAATTAAGGTCTCTTTTCCCACCAAACCTGAAGTGATCCAATCCTATGAAAGTCCTGTTTCACCTTAAGCTCATTGTTTTATTTCTAATCTGAAACCTCCCTTGGTCAGGGCTGGTGTGAGATATGGATATAGAGTCATCCTTGGTTTGGGTCCCCATGCTGGCATGAGAGATCCCTGTTCCTGAGTTCTGGAACCTCTCTGCAGATTTTAGGTAACATTATAAGTCTCCTACTTCCCCTGTTCCCACTTGGCCTATCATTCAACCTATTCTTTTTCCCCCTGTTTATAAAATCTTCTTAGGAACTGTGTATATGTGTCTTAATATCTCATCTGTGTGATTGAGTGCATAACCAAAATTATATATAAAAATATTTAAACCTGCAATTGGTTCTTTTGTGCATTCTCTGCAGATAGTTTTCAAGCTCTGTTTCTGGTATACATAGTTCAAAGTAAGATCCCCTCCCAGTCCCTCACCTCCCTCTGTATTGCTCAGCCATGTGGCACTTCATCATTCTCATGTGCAACAGTCAGTTCGTATACTATTGACCTGGGTAATAGAATCTCTTTCCAAAAGTTTTGTAAAATGGTGGTAATTTCAAAGGAATCTTGTTGTTACTGTTTGGCATTCAACTGTGGCTTTTTACACTCCTTTGAGGTGTATCACAGAGAGGAAATCATATATGATATAAATTGTGTCTATTGGGAAATTAAGGTTTTACGCCTACAATTGAGCCATAAGAATTAGTGGAAACCCAGTGAGGGCTTCATGTGGAGGAGCGGTTAAACACACAAACCAGCTGAGTTTGTGTGAGTGGGAAGGGTGACACAGTTAGCTAGCAGGCTTCATTTGGAGGAAGTGTGACACACAAAAATCAGCTGGGTTAATGTGTAGAAGCACAGATTCTCACACAGCTCTCTTCAGTAAGTTCATTGTTGGGAAAAAAGTAATTGTTTTTGTTTCAGGACTTGAAGGGGTCTTGATGTTCTGTCTGAATGGCTCCTGGTGGAAACAGGTGGCTTCCTCATCTGGTAGTTCAAATCAATCCAAAAGACCATCCCCAAATGTCCAGCACAAAGCCAGGTGTGCAGATCAGCAAGGCCCACCGAAGTGGGCCCTACCGCCATACTTCCCATGCCCCAAAATCATGGGAATCCCATACCCTCTCCAGGCCTCCTCGTGAGTATGGACAAAACAATCCATGACAACCCAGGACTAAACCCACAAACAAGCAAGCATCAGTTAAAATTGAGGTTTGTATTTACCCAGTCTAACACATGCACTAACACTATACTTTTGACATAATAATCCTAAGAAAGCAATGGCTGGTTAAGTCTAGAAAACTATCTAATGCTCACATTGACCACTTAATACTTACCTTAATAAATATAGACAATATGTGAAACAGGAAACCAAATTATCTGCTCTACTGACTCTGTCCCCCAGAAAAACAGCTGTAAAAATTTACAACGCCCAACAGTGGGAACTGCACTACAGTGGAAATCCAATATGTCCCACGTCGGTCTCTGCATTCGGCAGAGGCCAATCTACTGGAGGTCCCCGCCCCCTCTATGATGCGGCTGGCCTCCACCAGGGCCAGGGCTTTTACGGCCCTGGCCCCTGCCTGGTGGAATGCTCTTCCACCAGCTGTCCGGGCCCTGCGGGACCTCAGTGAATTCCGCAGGGCCTGTAAGACCGAGTTATTCCGCCGGGCCTTTGGGGAGGCCGGCTGCTGATAGGTGCCCATTAACAACTGAGATCCGCTGTTCCCCCCTCAGAGTCAGAGGAGTGAAAGGTTAGACGCCATCTGTTTTAAATATTTATAAGTTTGGAGCGCTGCATTTTAACTTGTATAAATTTTAGTATTTTATCTTATTATCCACTTGTATGTATTATGTTGTTAACCGCCCTGAGCCCTTTGGGGGAGGGCGGTATAAAAGTGGAATGAATAAATAAATAAAATAAATAAAAGAACCCTGGAATAGCCCAAAAAACCCCTAGGGATCCCAAGAAGTGATACTACTGCTTTTAATTCCTCTCACAAATACATTCACTGGTTTCATGATGATGTCCAACAGTCTCTTGTCCCTGATGCAAATCCTAGTTTATAGGGGTTTCAGAAGATAGAAGTTCAGCTGGTAGAACATCAATTGAGTGGCTGTTGGTTCTCTCCACTCCAGTCTATCAATGATATGCCACCTAGCTTGGCTTACCTATGCCACTGTTAACACAGTGATGTTGACAGGTCCCATTGCCAATTTCCACCCTAGGTTTCCGGACATACAGTGTTGGGTGAGGACCCCTGCCACCAGTCCTTGTTTCACTGCCAAGAAGTCACAGAGAAACAGTCCTACTGCTACACAGGAACCCTTCTCTCAATTGTTCCCGTTAAGGTTCTGGAAATCCCAAATTGTGTCTAGTGTGGATAGTCTCATGACACAGCACATCACACTTCACCTTCACACACACTCTTGGACTCCATTCACAAGTGCATGTCACTCTAGTATTCTGAGTTTGTCCTAGGGCATGGTTCCTGCAAATAGCCATGTTGAACAACTGAAGCCTGCCATCACCCAGGGGTCTCTGCCACCACCACCCCACTTCTAATTAGTGTCCCTGATTCATCTGTCCTCACTCCACTGGAGTCAGGAAAGGTCTTCTCCCACTCCTAACTGATCATGGCTCTAGGTTTGTTTTTACTGGTTTGCACTTGTTTGAATTCTGCCAGGCAGTGAGACATGAGTTATGGAACAAGAGCGGAATTTCTCTCAAATCTCTCAGAGTGATTCTGATTTGTATAAGCTTTCACCACATTGTAACTGGTGGATTGAGTTTCTGTCTCAAATGAGGGTAATGAAGTTTCAGATTACAAACTAGAAAGAATTGTCCAATGGAGGAGTGCATCTGAAGGTCATATATGCAGGTTGCATCCTTCTTGGCCAGTATTTTGCTTTCTGCTGATGACCCACTCATCTTCCTTTGCTCTAGATATGATGTGATCAGACAGTTGTTAGTGTTTGACTGTTTGTTTGTTTGTTTATTTTCTTGAACTTTTATTCACTAACCTTGGGAGCAAGTGCAGTAATTAGGCTGGAAGAGAAGAAGCCAGGAGGTTTGGATTGGTTTGTTAATGCCTACTAGTGCCCCAGGTGCTAAACTGTTTCTTGGCCCCTCGGGCCAATTGGAGAAGACCATCTCTGCGGAGACCAACTCCCAGGACAGGGAGGAAGTGAGATGTGCACCATAGCCCGAGAGCTCTGAGTGGGGAGGGGAAGGTTCAGGGGGGGGCATTAGCTGAGTGATTAGTACTGAAAATTTTAGGTTAACCTCAGGAGACTCTACCATTTTACCATGCCTGAGATTAGTGAAGTTTGACCCAGGAGGTCCCAAAGCTGTGGGACCCTCAAAGTATGGTGAAGCCCCATTTGTCATTAGTTCCCCATCGGTTGAATAGGAGATGGGGTGAGTTCTCCCTCAGTCCTGTAGAATCCTGGACCCCTAGAGTCCAAACTCTACCCAAACCCTGTTGGACATCACTCAGGGAGTGCCACCCCTGTTCTATAGCCTGAAATTTTGGAGCATGGTCCCAAAAAACTGTGCCCCTTTGTAGGTTTGAGAGAGATGTGTAAAACACTGCACTACCCTGGGACTAAAATTAAAAATTCAATTTTATACTGTGCCGCCAATGGTAGGGCACCCGATTATTTATCCTCAGACATCACTCTATTTGTAGATATGCCTCTGCTTTAAATGTGCACACTATCACTTGGTCTCAGGATGGAGATTCTGATTCAGATGAACTGAAGGTTAAACCCATGTTTGTTGTTCCTGTTTGTCTTGACTTAGGTGTTTAGGCAAAAAAAAAACTATGAACAAAATCTCTTTATGCAAGTATTGTTCCCTACTGTCACTCTAGAGGGAGGAAGATTCCTTTCTGTTATCCTGTTATCCAATGACAAAAGGCACTTGCAACACTAGGTGGATGATTTGTTCTGATTCCCCCTTGGTGGTCCACTGACCTAAAGAGACATTTTGTGAAACTCAGAAGGCTGCTGCAAGAAGAGGTGGAAAAGTTCAGTTCTGTTAAGTTCTGGCCAGTCCCAGTATTTCATAGGATGAGAGTTTTTGATTGAGGACTCATGGTCATAGGCCTCAAAGCAGAAATGAATGAACTTCTTTTGTCATCATGGTACAAGGACAGAACCCACTTGCTTTTTTGAACTGAACAATGTGTAACCCAATCGAAAATACAGGAATTGAAGAAAGACAGACACAGATCAGTGCGTATGTTGCAGGCGGGCATGTTGAAATGAATCAGCTCTGCAGTGAAATGGCTTACTTAACTGTGCTTTTGAAAACTGGCATTTGCTGCAATTATTGCAATGACTGATGTGGACAGTGACACAATATCATTGGTGTCCTGATTTTTCTCTCATTGTAAATGAGAAAAAGGTTCCCGCATTTCCTCAAAAAAACAAAAACAAATTTAATCCCACTGTTTGCTGTGACACATTTTTGTAGCTATGGTTGTCACATAAACCTTCTTATGTTTGATCTAATTTTGATCTCTTTCTATTGTGCAGTGTTTCTTTTACAGATCACTCATTTTTTTATATAAACACTTCATTAGGATGAGTGTTGATTCAAGATGACAATACTGTCCCAACCAAGAGGTAGAAAGTGACAGTGTTTGAGAGACTGTAATGTTCTTGTCAGTTTATTTTCTCAGAGGTACTTCACATTCATTTCCATTGTCTAATTAACAAAATGGCAGAGTAGAGATGAAAACTGAGAATATGAATCATTCTTTCAGACAATATGCATTTCATGTTCTCTAGGATGCTTATTATAGAAAAGATAAATGATAAATACAAAGAACAGGAAATTGAAAAGAAAGTAAAGTGACACATCATAGAACAAGCTGGTCACAAAGTAGAGATGGCTAATCCTCCTAACCTCAAAGTAATTAATCTTAGAGTGACTATGCATAAGACACTTGGTCTTTTCTTGTTCTGTGTGATTGTACCAACAACACAGCATGGTGTACATACAAAGTGCATGTAATGGGTTTGATCTAAAAGACCCATCTACAACCAGAAGACATTTCTGCTTGTGCAAGGAGACCCAAAACTTCCATGGATTTTCTTATTTACAAGGTTTTCTTGAGCCTCAGGAGCAACGTCAAGTCTAGCTAGCATCTGACAGGAGTTCAGAGGGGCATGGACATGGGGGGCACAGTTAAGTGATGGCATGAATTATTTCTGGGGAAATCCCACAAAAGTCACTTAGGTCCATTCCACACAGCACAAATAAAATGTCCCGAGGACCCAAAAAGGGTGTCTTGGGACTTAGCTCAGGAAGTCTTAGCTCAAGGAGTCTTTTTTTAAAAAAAAAACTGTTCAAAGTGCACCAAGATAGCACTTCCAAAATAATAATACAAAATAGGAAAACTATATATTGCCAGAATTGTCAAGAAGAGCTGAGTACAACTATGTACTTTTCAGGGGTTTGAAAAGGATTGGAACTTTCAGATCAAATGTCCTGGGGCAACCTGCAGCAGATGGAGGCAGGGAGAATCCCATCTGTAGCAAAATTAAATGTTGGGTAAAGGATGATACTGAAAAAGCCTCTTCTTCCCTCTTATCCCTTTGTTGTATGGAACCAAAGCCCAACCCCTACTTGAAAATTTGCATGCAGACTAAAACCTGTTTGTAGAAACCAACCTCTTCATTGGAGTTTCTATCTCCTCACCCAGCCTCTGTACAGCAGCAGACACACCCGGTGCCATGAACCTCCTGGAAAGCAATCCCCACTACCAGGCAATCTCACTTCACCAGTTTCCCCTGATTGGCTGGCATGCCTTGATGCGGTGGGACCTTTTCCCCCGTGGAAACATACCTTGTTGGGGCATGTTAAAAAAACTAACCTGTAAAAGTTAACATTTATGTTTACGAACATTTATGTTTACGAACTAACATTTATGTTTACGAACATTTGTGCTGTTTAAAGGGTTATCACTGATAAATCACGTTTTATTGTTAAAGCGTTTAATCAGTGAATGGGTAAACATTTTCCGTGTGCTTGCCCATGCGTCCCCTTCTGCTGGCTGATCACAAAAGCAAAAACGAAACCTATATAATGCTGTACATGTATTGCATTAGAGCTTAAAGGAAAAGGATTATTGCTCAAAATTTAAAGTCACTCCCCACGGTGGGAAACGAATCAGGTTTCAACCCTTGTCCCTCCCCTCGGATTCAGCTCTGAACCCATGCTGGTACTGGGGTCTGTGCTGCACTTGATAAACCAGGACCCTGTCGGAATCCATGGATAATGGGGAGAACGAGTGCTTGAAACGAATTCATTTGCATTTAAAAGCAATGGGGAGGTCGTCCCTGAAACCTGGTTAGTTTGCGTTCTGAAACCTGGCTAAGACAGTAGTAGGGATTCAACCTAAACCAGCAGTTGCCTCTTTTTAAGATGTCCATCTTTTTTGTGCTGTGTGGAATGGACCTAATGCTTCTCTAGGAATTGCTGGAAATTCTATGCTAAAATCATGATGGGTTTTTTTATTTTTTCCCCACTAGAAGAAGAAGAAGAAGAGTTTGGATTTATATCCCCCCTTTCTCTCCTGCAGGAGACTCAAAGGGGCTGACAATCTCCTTGCCCTTTCCTGACATGAAACACCCTGTGACCTCCAAGTGGGGCTGAGAGAGCTCTAGTGTTGTGATTCATCTAAGGTTCAGCTTATGTGTGCTGAAGTGCACCCTAATCTGAATTCCTCAGATAAGTTTCCCACAACAGGTGCAGAGCGGGGAATCAAACCCAGTTCCTCCAGATTAGATACACGAGCTCTTAACCTCCTACGCCACTGCTGCTCCTAACTGCTGGAGTGGCAGAAGAAGACAGAAAGCTAAGCTAGGTTAAAGCCTACTTACATTTGTTTCAGTTAAAAGCATATTTGTGTTTTGAATTATTATTTGAAGTTTGAATTATTTGAATTTTGAATTGTTATCATAGGTTTTTGCCCAAATTTTCAATGAAATTTATTTACCTGAGTTATTTGAATGCATTAGGGTTCTATGAAGCAGCATTTCAACGGTTTAATATTCTTGTTGCATTCTTCCAAGGTATTAATGTACATTGACCTTACAGTACTAATGGTACTGGCTTGTGATGCCTCCCAGCATGAAATGGGAGCAGGCTTGTCCTTTGTAAAACCAGATAGCTCAGAGAGATTGGTTAGTTTTGTCACCATGTACTATGGTTCCAGCAGAAAATAATTATTTTTAACTTGACAGTGGTGCTTTCACAGTTAATTTTAGAGTCAAGAAGTTCCATCAGGGGTTATGTACTTATCATCCTTAGAAACCATGACCCATTACTCAAACTCTTGGGTGAAAATAAACCAATATCTCTAGTAAGATGTTGCAAAGAGACCTAACATTATCTGCCTAGAAATATGAGGTCAGAGTACGAGCATGTGGCCAGCACTTACATTTTTAATACATGTACTACATTTCAATTTCCTGACTCTGGTGTACAAGCACCAGGCCCAGAAGATCTGATCTTACTTGTGGAGTTGTTCAACAGAACACCTGTGATGGCTGAACAGTTCAGCAGAGAAACCTGCAAAGATGTGGAGTTGATGCCCATTGTAGAGTAGGTGCAGAATGGGTGACAGGAAAGAATTCAGGATGAGGCCATTACTGTACCTTGTGCCCTTCAACCAAGAGGTCACATTTGGGAATCTATTTTGGGTGGGGAAAGCTGTGGGTGTCTGGAATAGTGAAGGAGTAAACACTCCTTTTGAGTACATCTTTCTTAGGGGAAATGGGCAGTAAAAGTGGGAAAGGGGAAATGAAGGAAGAAGAAAAGTAAAGTCAAGGAGAAAAAGGGATCACTGTGGCCACATCAGTGCAGGAAAGGTAAGGGGTCAGTAGCCAGACTTTGTGAAGATGGAAAAATACTATCCTAGTCATATTTGTTACCTGGGCTTCCAATGAAATGGAGGCATCCAGGATCACACCCAGACTCCTCATGGAGGGAGCTTGTACCAGATGTACTCCATCAAGGGTGGGGAACTGAATTCCCTGACCCATGTCCCTCCTTGCCCAGCTACAAGACCTCTATCTTTGGGCCTTTCCCCACTCGAAGCGATCCCCCCTATGCTGCGCGCTGCTCTCAGCGCGCGTCATCCCTGGCATGCGCCTGGGCATCCCCATGAGCCTGTGCTCTGCTTTGGGTCCTCAAAAGGCGCCGTTTTCTCCAGCACCAGGGATGCTGTGCGCTGAGGGGGCACGACCGCAGCAGCATCGGGGCGGCTTCGCTGTGGCCGCCCCTGTTGTGGGGAGTGCCCGAGGACCCTGTGCTACTTGAAGAGAGTAGTGCGGGGCTTAAGGTAAGTGGGGAAAGGCCCTTTGATGCATTCAGTTTCAGGACGCTCTGCTTCAACCACTCCACCACAGCCTCCAGACAACTGGCCAGATCTTCTGTGATGGTGTCCTACTGGCCATCGATCAACAGATATAACTGGGTGTTATCTGCATATTGATGACAACCCAACCCAAAACTCCTGACTAGATGGATGAGGGGACACATATAGATGTTAGAACGCACTGGGAAAAGAATCACTCCTTGAGGGACTTCACATCCAGAGGGTAATGATGAGACCCTCTCCCCTAGCACCACCCTGCATCCCTAACCTTGAGGAAATTAGATCAGCCATTAAAGAATTGTCCTACATAATCCAATGGCAGTAAAGTGGTGGGTCAAAAGATCCTGATTAACCATGTCAAACACTGCTGAAAGATCTAACAAACAGCATCACAGACATGCATCCAGCTGTTCGTGGAGACTGTCAGTGAGGGAGCAAACTCTGGTCACTCTACCATATATCTGTGGGGTGTGGGGTGGTGGTGGCAGAGTGAACAGAATTTGCTCCTTGGCTTGTTTCAATAAACAAAAGCCATTTCCTGAAACCACTCTCTGCTTTCGGTAAGATTTGTGAAATAATTAAAGCAGTTGAAAGCAGATTATGTCAACCCCCCCCCCTTCCATTTTCAGTTTCAAATTAGATATTTTCACATGACTGTAATTGAAAGCTTACATTATCATAAATAAATAGCCAGGCTTGCCAAAAGGCAACCATGCATAGGATGCAAGTTAGTCATATAGAAGCAAAGGTTACAAAGAGGTCACCATCCCTAACCATGAATACATTCATTTACAGAACACCAAGATGTTGCACCAAGATGTTTTCTTCTGTAAATCCCCCCCACTGATATAAGAGATTATTTAAAATTATGTTCTAGGACATGAATCAGATTGTAATCTCTATAGATGTGAGGCATGTATGAGATTATTGTAAAAAGTAATAGTATAAAATATTTCAAGTGTAAGATAAAACAGTAGAGTCTCAAAAGTTGATGGAGGAGAGGAGAATGGGAATAAAAATGTAGTATAACTTATTTCAGTTCTGCAATAGACTTTCTGGAACAGAGATGTTTTTGGATACTTTAAAAAATCCTTTGTACAGTTATATTGTGGTTTTGTTTCAAGCTTCCCCTTATATCCATAACGTTGTGCAATAGAACCTTGATACTAATACTGAAGCCTCCCTATATATTTATTATCCCAAAATGCTTTCAAGACAAGTCCTGTATCATTGTCTGTCAGTCCTAATTCTCTAACTATTTTCATGTTTCACGTTACTGCCAATGCTCCCAATGCTGCAAGACTATTTCATTTATATATCACCAAGAAAATAGAAGCCTCTATTTCCCCCAACTTCATTAGAGTCTCATTCTGGCACTTCAGGCGTGAGAGTTATCTTGGATGCCCTTATGTCAACAGATTTGCACACCTGACTGCCATGCAATCAAATAACTTTCTGGAAGTAATTCTGCTTTAACATTGTTGTGATCATTATTAAGATAGGGTGCCAGAGAGTGACTTCTATAATACAAGAATAACTTTTTTCAGTTTATGTTGAAAGAGGAAATGAGAGTCTGAGAGAGTGCTGGAATATGTTGCTGACAACTCAAACTGAAGGAACCCAGAAAAGGTTCACCTAACTGGTTTCCTGTTAAAATTATGAACAGGCAATCTGAAGGCTCATGGGTACACCATAAGAATTCTGTTCATTAGATAATTTTCTTTGGGTTGAAGCCAGTCAGCTTTTTCACTCAGTTTCAGCTAATTCCTGCCTGAATATAGTCCCATCCAATATGGCTTTTCTCATACAGGTCTCATGATCCCTTGCATAGCACTACTGGTGATACTCATCTTTTCATCAGCAAAAAAGCAGATGGCATTTCAGTTACATGGCTGATTATTAAAAACTTGTATAAAAGAGCACAGTTGCCTGACATATGAAGAGTGAACAAATCGGATACTGCAGTTTCCTTGATGAAACAGAGGAAATGATGCAAAATATGTAGGTGAGGGAAACTAAACCACTTCCCCTCTTATTTCTTTGCTTTTTATCCCAATCTGGCTGGCTTCTAAAACAGAAACAGGTTTGAAAAGAAAAATATTCGTGCAAATGGGTCTCTGAAAGTCCATTCAAGATTACTGAGATGGTGCGGTGGCTGGCAAGGAGGGGGATGCTGGCCCTCCCTGTCACCAATCAGTTCCATTATGTTGAGAGATAGCAATGAATAGTGGTTTGTTTGTCCCTTCCAGAGGCATAGCTAGGGAAAATGGAGCTCAGGGCAAAACCTCAGTTTTCTGCCTTCCTATGGGCAGCCGCCCCTCTTCATTGGTGGCTCTGGAGCTGCCCTCTCTGGCTTCCTCCACCTTTCATCTCGATGAGGATAGGAGGAGAGTGCAGAGGAATGGCTTGGGGTGGAATAGGATGGAACCAAGTGAATTGGGATGGTGGGAGGGTTGAAATGGGAGGCTTGGGGTGGGAGAGGATGAAAAGGTGAAAGTTTTGGTGGGGAAGGGTAGGATGGTGAATACTGGAGTGGGGGAAGAATGGCAAGATGAGGCTTGGGGTGGGGAAGGATTGGAAGGTGTGGCTAGAGGTGGGGGAGGCTTCTCCCCTTCCTTCTGCCAGCCACCCCACTCTGCGGCATGGCCCCATACCTGGCTGGGTGTCCGTAGGCCCCACTTCCCCTTCGGCGCACTCTAGCCCAGCCATTGCAGCATCCATCTGTCTCCATGGCAACTGTGGGGGTGCATACATGAACCCCGCAGAGGAGGGAGGGCCATGGGCACTAGCTGAAGGCACGGCAGAGGCTCCTTGGTCCATCTGCCACCAGGCCTCCCTACTCAGGCTGCACCCGAGTTTCCTGGAGAGAGGAGGTGGGATCTGTCCATGGGAGGAGGAGGGGTGTGTGGGACTGAATGGGCACTTCCCAGGGACTCCACATGTCCCTGTGGGCCCTCCGCCTCTGGTCCCGGAGTTTTGTACAACGCTCTGAGCCCTTCAAGGGTTGTGCAGTCTACCAAATTGAATCAATCAATCAATCAATCAATCTTTGCAGTTTTATTATCAATTCCTTTTCTAATTATTCCCAGCATAAAAATCCCCAGCCTTTTTCACAGCTGCCATGCATTGAGTTGACATTTCCATGGAACTATCAACTAAGACACCCAAATCCCTTTCCTGGTCTGTGACTGATAGAACTGACCCCTGTAGCATGTATGTCAAGTTTGAATTGTTTGCCCCTATGTGCATCACTTTACATTTTGCTACATTGAACTGCATTTGCCACTTCTTAGCCCACTCACCTAATTTATAAAGGTCCACTTCGGGCTCTTCGCAATCCTTTCCAGTTCTCAACACCCTACAAAATTTGGTATCATCCGCAAATTTTGCCACCACGCTACCCACCCCTACTTCCAGGTCATTTATGAATAGGTTAAAGAGCACTGGTCCAAAAACGGATCCTTGGGGAACACCACTCTACATCTCTCCATTGTGAGAACTTTCCATTTACACCTTTGCTTCCTGTTTCTCAACCAGTTTTTAAACAATAGGAAGACTTCCCATCTTACTCCTTGATTGCGGAGTTCTCTCAATAGTTTCTGGTGAGGAACTTTGTCAAAAGCCTTTTGGAAATCCAAGTAGACAATGTCCACTGCTCCCCCCTTATACACATGCCTGTTTACACCCTCAAAGAACTCTAGTAAGTTTGTAAGGCAGGACTTGCCTCTGCAAAAACCATGCTGACTGTTCCTCAGCAGGTCTTGCCTTTCTACATGTTTGATAATTTTATCTTTAACTAGCGGGGCCCAGCCACGTGTTGCTGTGGCTTACTGTGGTGAAATGGGAAAGGAACAGTAGCAGCAAATTAATTGCAGAGGCCAGCAGTGCGTGCTCATGCAAACACGCAGCCTGATACTGTGCGATGTCATTGATGTGTGTGCCCGCATTCCTTGGGGGATGGAAAGGCACCCCTCCCACACATCTAGGCTGGCTGGTCATGATCCTTTACCTGGCTGGTCATGATCCTTTACCTGGGAGTAAGTTTGATTGGTGGCAATGGGTGTCGCTTCTGAGGAAACCCTCTGAGGGGCGTGACACAGCCATTCAAAGTATGTCACGGTTGCTGTACCGAGCTTACTCCTGAGTAATGCGTATCTGGTTTTCTTAACTGTAACCACAGTATTCAGGGAATCTAGGGTGCCTGGCCCCTTCCTCCCGTCCCTTGAATGTCGCCCCTCACTCTCTTCCCTCCCTCACTTCTCTTCCCTTGCATGCCACCCCTCCCTCCCTTCCCTTTCTCTCCGCTAAGGTGGGTGGGTAATATCAAGATGCTGGGCCCCCTGCCTCCCCTCCCTTGCATGCCACCCCTCACTCTCTCCCCTCTCTCACTTCTCTTCCCTTGCATGCCTGCCCCTCCATCCCTTTCCTCTCCCTCCCTCTCTTCCCTTGCATGCCACCCCTCCCTCCCTCTCCCTTCCTTTCCTCTCCCTCATGTGTATGTGTGTGTATTTGTTTCACTTCCACTTGAGTTACTGCCTGTGTACTGTTTTCACTGCTCATATCTGGCCATCTGAGTGAACATTCTAAGCTGCATGAACATTCTATAGGGTGACAGTTACACATAGGGTAAAGCTGAATGTCGGCTTCACCACGGCTAGAGCACCAGGAAAAAGGCATTTTGCCTGGGCCAGGTGTTGAAAATTCTCAGGGTAATGTGAACATCTTGAAACTGACTCTCATCTGGCTGACTTATAGTGGCTTGGGGAAATTTTCTAGAGGAATTGGCCCAGTGCAGTTGATTGAGAGTTGATACTGACTGACTGAAACATTGTTAGCTTTTTATATATATATATAGATTATCATCTATATATATAAAAAGCTAACAATGTTTTTGTTATTCTAGTAATTTACCAGGAACAGATGTCACACTGACTGGCCTGTAATTTCCTGGGTTCCCCCTAGATCCTTTCTTAAAGATTGGTGTGACATTGGCCATCTTCTAGTCTTCAGGAATGGAGGCTGATTTCAGGGATAAGTTGCATATTAAAGTGAGAAGATCAGCAATTTCAGAACTCTTGGGTAATGCAATCTGGGTCAGGGGATTTGATAGCATTTAGTTTATCAATAACTGCCAGAACTTCTTTCTTGTCTAGCACTATCTTTGTTAGTTCCTTGGATTTGTCTCCTAAGAAGCTTGGTTCAGGTGCAGGAATTTTCCTCACCTCCTCTTGGGTGAAGACAGATGCAAAGAATTCATTAAGCTTCTCTGTAATCTCCCTGTCATCCTTTAGCACACCTTTTGTTCCTTTGTCATCTAATGGGCCTACTGCTTCCCTAGCTGGCTTCCCACTTCTGATGTTTTTCCATTCTTTTTTCATGTTTTTGCTTGACACCCAAAATTGTATCTGGACATTAGGCAGATGTTAGACACAACAAGGAGTATAGGGTTCATTTTGGACTGAACAGCTAACTCTGTGGACCTCTGTGTTGTGTTCGTTTGCAGAACTCCTGCATGTGTCTAGAAGGCAGCTAAAACAAAATTCTGCAAAAAATTGCTTTTGTTTTGCAACCCCTCCCCAAATTCAGTTTTGACAAAATTTAGAGTCCAAATATAAGTCTTAAAAATTCAGATTTTGTTTAACCTTGGAATTTAGAGAGATATTTATTAAAATGACAAGAGACAGCCCATCTTAACCTTGTTTTAGGTACTCACATTGACTCCAAAAGGTCTAAAAAGTGTTCTACTTTGCTTGGACCGTACCATTTAATTTGTGGTAGAAGTTAATGTGACAGTATTGAGAATCAGCTTGCAAAAACTGAAATCTATGTAACTTAATTATTTTGTTCCAAAATAGTTGAATCTAATAGCATCTGTAATTAGAAGGGGGGGGCAATTATAAGAAGGTGGATTAATGTAGTTAAAAGAAATTTGAGTTGATAGAATTTGCTTAAGATCTTATTTTTTTCTAATCCTCTCCAGATCTACTCTCAGTTGACAATATTAAGAATGCAATACTGTAAACACTGTCTTTCTGTATCAGATCAAGGACCTATTACATCTAGTATTTTTTCCAACAACAGGCAAGTCTGGGAAACTCAAGCAAAACACAAAGGTGATGTTTGTCATCTGTTGTTTGCCCCCAGCATCTGTGTATGCTGCATATCTGTCTCATCATAGGAATAGGCTGATTATTGCCATTGAAAGGTAGAACTTGAAGAATATTGGATCTGATAGCATGAGATGGGATGATATGATCATGTTAATTTGTAACTGATAATTTTCTTTGATATTGAGTTGTTTGCCCAGATGGGGGCCATGGCTTCATATGAAAGACAACAAAACTTGCTGCATGTATCAGATAAGTACCTTCAGGGAGGGGAACAACTCATTCTGCTGGTTCTCTTTGAGTACATTCCTGTTTCTTTAAAGAATAATATGCATGGTCTTTTGCCTAATTGATTATGGTGCTGCAGACCTTCACTTGCCAAAGAACAAAGATCAGTAGAGCTGAAGGAAGACCAATATCTAGGGTTTTTTTTAAACTTCTGCAGCAATTTGTTTGCCAGAATTTACAGTCTATATAATTGTATTGATCCTTTCCAAACACATATTTCCTTCTAGAGATTAGATAGAGGATGAGATCGGGCATCAAGACACAGAATGATTTCAGGGAAGGGTTGGGTTCATTCTGTTCATTTGATTATAGGTCTTGTTTGTACCCTTACTCCAGCGACAATATATTTCTAGTTAATTGATTTCCTCTTTCCTCTATACTTTTGCAGCATTCTCACCATTTCTGCTTTGAGACTCAATGGAGTTTTAGTTTTAGAAATATTGATTGGGTTGCCAAGTCCAGGTTGAGAAATGCCAGGAGATTTTAGAAATAGAACCTGAGAAGGGATGGATTTGGGTAGGGGAGGGACTTCAATAGAGTGTAATGATATAGAATCCACTTTCCAAAACAGTCATTTTGTTCTGGTGAACTGATCTCTATTGTCTGGAAATCAGCTGAATTAGCAGGAGATCTCTGATCACCATTTGGAATCAAATACTGACCATCACAAATTAAGTAGATTAGAGAGACTATCTTTCTGTCCATAAATAAGAAAGTAAGCATTGTTCTTCATAATCTTTTTTTTTTGGTGTTTAATTTTGAGGATCCCTGACTTCCTTTTCCAAAAGTTCAGATTTATAGATTTCTTTATGTTTGTTTTGAGATTCTTTTTATTCTTTTTTTTCAACATCTGGTTTAAGCCATCTTTTAAGTTGATTAAAATATATAATTTTATATTAAGTGTTTAAAAATGTGCTTTTCCAAGTAGTTAGTCAGCTGAAATTTTCTTGTATAACTTTGGCTATTCTTCCTAGGGTAAATGAGAAGAAGGCATCAGAAGGAAATAACTCTACTTAGGAATATATCACGTATAACTGTTTTGTCAATCAATGAGGATTTTTATTTGAATTTACTCAATTTCACTTCATTTTTCCCTTCACTGGTTTGTACCATTTCCCCTTCTCCATTTTATATCTTCATAACTGCCTGTGAGGTATGTTAGGCTGATAATGTGTGACTGGCCCAAGGTCAGCAAGCTGCCACAGTGCAGTGGGGATTCAAACTTGAGCTTTCCAGACTCTAGTCCAACATTCTAATCACTACACCACACTTTTCCTCTTTCTAGATGCCAGTGGAATTATTGTAGACTCTTCTCTCTCATCCTAAAATAAATGCTTGCATGCCATTGTTCTTTTTTAATGGAAAAAAGAAAAGACCACATTTCATTTTACCCACCAGTGGATTTAAGGTGAGCAATGTGATTTGCTATATACTGTTCTTGCTTTACACTCATAACTTCTCCCTCACTTCAGCTGGGAGAGATTAGTTCCTCCAGGCTCCAAGGATACTTCAGAACTCAAAGGGATCATTACTAAACAAACAGCACTCATTAAAAAACATCAGCCAGCCATTCTGCGCTATTAACCTAACAACAGCATGGGTAACTAACATTCTCATCAATATACTACAGATCACAACAGGACACCTGGTGTGAGCCCTAGAAAAACAGCAAGGGGGAATAATGACATTCCAATCCACAAAAGAATGAACAAAGACACAGAAGATTTTTTAAAAAGACAACAAATATAAAAAAATATGATTGCAAGATAAGAAATTATGTTAAATAACTGCCATGGAGAGAAATACATTGTACCACAACACACCACTGAAGATCCCAGCCATAGACACAAGCAAAACATTATGAGAAAAAAACTACCAGATCATAGCCACATAGCCCAGAAAACTCACAACAGTCAGTTGATTCCAGCCATAAAAGCCTTCAATACTACATTTTTTTGTTAAATAAATAATCAAATCAGTTGGGATGTTATTTTTTCATACTATGATACAAAATAGACCTTTGGAACACCATGGTAAGTTGAACTGGTGAATTTCTTTTGCATTCCTGGTCTGTAATATGCAAAGTATCAACTATCATGGCAAATTTGGTGGGGATTTAGATATCTCTTTAATGTGGATGCTTGTTGGTTCTTATACTGTTCTTATACTGAATTGCGGGTATGGAGGAATGAGTTTGATATTAAGATATATGATAAAACTAACAAATTTATTGTAGCATAAATTTTCATGAGTCAGAGCTCACTTTTTAAGTTTATTTTATGAAGCTGATAAAATAAAATCCTATGTCACAACAAACCCATTAAGTCTTTAAGGCACTACAAAACTGAAGGTAAAATAAAAATGTCTGTAGAGGAGTATGGAACATCATGTGACCAGACAAGACTCCGTAGCCTGAGACACAGGTGGTGTCCTCTTGGATTATTCCCATTAGAGGAAGAGGAATGTGGCAGGAACAGAAGATAAAGGAGGTTAACCAATGCTCAAAGCTTGGGCAATAAAAAGGAAGAGCTTTGAACTTCTAATGCAGAGGGATGTGATTTACAGAGACCTTGTGGAATGATTCCCATGACTAGAATGTAATAGTGGATGGATATGAGATATTCAAGGGAAAAACACAATCAAAAACGTGGTGAAGTGGCACTGTGACAGTTTGCTTGTCAGGAAATATTGGAGGAGCAGAGGCATATCTAGGCAAACTGGAGCCCCAGGGACAAAACCTGAGTTTGCCCCCCTCCCACCAGTTTGCCATCCTCCTCCATCATGACCAAACAATGATTTTTTGCACCAGGTCATTTCTAAGTCACCATCACATTATAGAACATGTCCCAACTCACAAATCTGAACACAGCAATAGTCCATGCCACTCAGCAGAAATCAAAATTTTGGACAATGTTTTCAAAATATTTTATTACTGCTGTGAAAATGTGTTATAGTGTTATATCCAGCACCCCCAATTGCCCTTCAACATTGGAAATACAGTGCGAGGAGGGAGGGAGGGGGGGTGGGAGGGAAAGGACAGGGACAAATTTCAAGTCATGTTTTTCACAGTAGTTGCACACATTGAATTTTAATACTGACATTGTAAGGCACTTACTAACATCATGAGCTCACAGTCTTTACAAAATAACTTGTCTTGTAATATTCAGAATAAAATACAAAGATTTCTGTAAGATAAGTTGGAAGTAGTCTTCCGTGGTATGTATTTGTTAAAGTCTCAAACCTGTGTTATCTTAATATTGTGGAAAATTGTCTTAAATTAATGAACATTTCAATAAAAACATCAAGAGTTCAATCTTAAGGATTCTGTCACAACATATCTGTATTTACTACACAATACAGATACTATACTCTAGAGTCCATGAATCTTTCAAAATCCACTCTTCACACTCAGCAAATTGAAACTGCAGGATTTGCCTTTCCATCCAACCTGTCAAAAAGAAGAGTGTGTCAGCTCACCAAATGAGATTTTGGAGAACTCCATTACAATATTTGCATCAAAGCACAGATCAAGGCCCTTACCTTGCTACATCAGGGGCACCTTCCTAGCCTTTACTGATGCAAAGCTGTTTATGATGTCATCAAAGTCTGTATTCTTTGTCTCTTCTCTTTTCACACTCAGCGGAGCAAGATCACAGAGTCTTTGTTGACCCATTGAGCTTCTCAGATATGAAAGTATCAGTTTCAACTTACTGAATGATCACTCACAGCTGGCAATGGAAACTGCAATGGTTAGCAGTATCTGGATAGCAACAGTGAGACAGAAGAAGGTGGACTCATCTCCAAACTGAACAATGAATTTAAGAAGCTGTTCAAGACTAGATATCCCACCCTGACAGTAGCATTCCAGTCAGTAGCATTCCAGTATTGATAGAGCTTGAGCCCATCCACATCAGTGCTGTAGAAATTGCTCAAATTCACAAATTAGGCCTTTCACGTCAGTGTCATAACACAGTTTCTTGATGTCAAGGAGGAATCCAAAGTTGGTATCAATGCTGTGCAAACGAGTGAACCTTTCATCTCTCTGTGAAGACGATCAAGTGCTGCCTTAATCATTCTTTCCATTTCCTCCTTTGCTGTTAACATCTCTTGCTTTCTCACCAGGCATTGCTTTCCTATATCTCTTACGACATTCAAATTCAACACCCAATTTCTCACAGAGACCATGCCCTTCATCAATTGACTCGCTCACCAAAATGTCTCTGTTAGCATCAAAATAATCTTGGAGAGATCTTAGATCTTGGGCAGCATGGTGAAAAATCATGTTGGGATCCTATAGCCTCCTTTGAATAAAGTCAGTGCAACCAAATACCTTGTCCCAAAATCCTACAAAAGTCAGAAAGTCATAACAGGCATCTGACCAGTGCCTTTGCTTCACTCCCTTCTTGATCTTCTTCCATGTTCTGGAGAAGCTCAATTATATCCTCACGATACATTCGCACAGGTTTCACAGCTTCTGCCTTTGCACTCCACCTGGTTTTGGACTGTGACTTGAGACCTCTTTGAGTTTTGCCCAGAGGCGTTCCTCCCATTGGGCAAAGTGGGCAGTTGCCCTGGGCGCAGCCCTGTGGGGGGCGCAGGTTTGTTTGTGGGATTTTTTTGTATTTTCAGTGTTTTTCCATTTTTGGCCTGCAGAGGGAGCAGTTTTTAGGCTAGCGGCACCAAAATTCCAGGGATATTTTGGGAGACTCTCCTGATGCTATCACCCAGGTTTGGTGATGTTTGGTTCAGGGAGTCCAAAGTTATGGACTCCCAAAGGGGGTGCCCCATCCCCCATTGTTTCTAATGGGAGCTAATAGGAGATAAGGCTACACCTTTGAGGGTCGATAACTTTGGACCCCCTGAACCAAACTTCACCAAACCGGGGAGGTATCATCAGGAGAATCTTTTACTGATATCACCCAGGTTTTGTGAAGTTTGGTCCAGGGAGTCCAAAGCTATGGACTCCCAAAGGAGGTGCCCCATCATCCATTGTTTCCAATGGGAGCTAACAGAATTTATTTATTTATTTATTTTATTAAACTTATAGGCCGCCTTATCCCCGGAGGGCTCAAGGCAGCTTCCAATATGGCTGTTACATCAAGCAGCAATCAACAGTATAAAATACTAAAATCATTAAAACCTAAGATCTAAGCAGCAGTTTACAATGAAAAACTATAGGTTAAACAACCCAATTTATAAAATTGTTTAAGACAGGCGCCCCGCCGAAGGCCAAAGAAAAGAAAAAGAAAAAGAAAGGGAGGAAGATGGGTGCTACACCTTTGAAGGTCCATAACTTTGGACCCCCTGAACCAAACTTCACCAAACCTGGGTGGTATCATTGAGGAGAAGTCTCCCACAAGATACCCCCTGAAAGTTTGGTGCTGCTAGTTTAACAATTGCATGCCTGACAGCAGGCATCCTCCCAAATTTCCCCACGATTCTCCTTTTAGAGAAATCCAACCCCTTTGGCATGGATTTAAAGGGAGAATCTGAGAGTCCCCAGTTTAAAAGACATTGCAAGTGATGCTGTTTCCAGGGTGGGGAGAATCAACCCCAAAAATAGCATCACTGTCCAATGTTGCTTAAACTAGGAACCCCAGAACTTCTCCCTTTTAAGGTGGATTTAAAAGGAGAATCTGGGCTCCCTAAACACCATTGACAATGAGGCATTTGGGGGTGGATTCCAGCATCACTTGTTTAAACTAGGGAGCCCAGATTCTCCTTTGAAACATTGAAAGTGATGCTGTTTCCCCCAATTGGGGGTACTGGATACAACACCATAAAATGTTTTTATAGCAGTAATAAAACATTTTGAAAGCATTTTGAAAATGTTTTCAAAAAATTATTTTTGCTGTGTGGCATGGCTTATTGCTGTGCTCAGATTTGTGAGTTGGGGCATGTTCTCTAATGTGATGGTGACTTCGAAACAACCTGGTGTAAAAAATCATTGCTTGGTCACAGTGGGGGAGGGTGGCTGCCCATGGGGGGCGCCAAACTCCAGTTTGCCTAGATACGCCACTGGGTGTAGCTACAAGGGGGGGTGCGCATTGCATTGGGCACGCGCCTGGGGGGGCATCAAACTCAGGTTTTGCCCAGGGCTCCAGTTTGCCTAGTTACGCCACTGGTTTTGCCCAACACATGTCTGAATTTGAAAAAAAAAGCATACAGAGCATCTAAGTCTGCAAAAAATATTCTCATCTTTGGTTCTTGAGAGGATGCATGAATACCCACCAAGTTCAGTGAGTGATTGTCACAATTTATGAACAAAGCCAGGGGGTTCTTTTCTGATATTATTTGATGTACACCACTTCTGAGTCCAGCCATTACAGCAACATTGTCGTAGCACTATGACCAACAATCCTTCAGAGCCAGTTTGTCCTTCTCAAGATTTCCCCAGTTATTATTATTATTATTTACCAAATTTCATAAACCGCCCACCTCCGAAGGGCTCTGGATGGTGTACAATTACAAACAATACACAATAAAATACACATTATAAACATCAAACAATAAAATTCCTTAAAATCACAACAGCAGAATTATCATAAAAACCCACATTAATTGGTGGGGTCCAATCCTAAGGCCGGAAGGGTACCAGCAATGCCAAAAATGACAGAGATATAATACAAGATGCGGCCAAAATGCCAAAAATAACAGAGGTATAATACAAGATGCAGTAATACAAGGCAATGCTGGAGATGGCACAAAGGTATAGTGCGGAGGCATCAAGAGGGGGCAGGCAGCCTGTGGCTGGCCTCTGCAAAAGCCCAGTGGAACAACAAAGTTTTGCAGGCCCTGCAAAACTCACCAAAGTCCCGCAGGGCCCTAACAGCAGATAGAAGAGTGTTCCACCAGGCAGGGGCCAGGGCCATAAAAGCCCTGGCCTGAGTAGAGGTCAGCTCTCTGCATCTTTCTTGTGGATCCAGATGAAACCAAGAAAGGACTCTCTAAAATGGACTTCTTTGCTCTCAGTGTCAATTTCTACATACCTAACAACTTCTGACATCTGGTCACGGTGTGCCAGATCTGGAGTTGAGTCAAACATGATGCCATGGTACTTGGCAGAACTAATCTTTCGCAGTTTATTCTGACAAACTGCAGAAGCCATGAGGTGGATGAATTCATTTTGGATATCCGGTGAAAGTTAAGATACTGAGCCTGGATGACTTTGGATGTTAGCAAGGTGCTGTTTCATGACATGATCAAAGCAAGACAAAGTGTCACTAATTCTAGGAAATTTCCTACATTGGCTTCAGCATTCTGTTGAACTGACTCCCTGTGGCCTCCATAAGGCAAGTTCTGGATCACAAGGAATTGTACACAGTATAGGACTCTGGTCAAAATATCACACCACTTCTGCCTCTCCATCTCAAACTACGTCCGTAGGCAAGTGTCAATCATGCCTCTGCTTTCAGTCAAATGTCTCTCCATTAGTTTCCACTGGGCTAAGCACTGCCGATAGTTGCTCCCGGTTTCATGAATAGTGAGCTTGCAAAAAATTTTCCATTGGTCAAACCTAGATTCCCTTTCCAATGCAGACTGAACTTCTGATCTTTAAAACAGAAGGCAACAGAAACAGAATGCTGTATTCACCTTTGCAGAGGAAAATGATCAGAAGCCTGGAGATCAAGCTATACAAGGAGAAGGTGGAAAACAATGAGGTTGAGGTGTTTTGAAAGACTGTCACTGAGAAGAGAGAAGGCAGCTGTTCCTGTTACCAGTAGAGAAAAGGCCTCACAAAAATGGGTATAAATTATGGGCAGGAAGGTACTGGCTGGTAAAAAAAGGTAATTTTGTTTTGTTTTAAAGTACAACAGTGGAATCAGCTGCTTAGGGATATTGTGATCTCCCCCTCACTGGCAGTTTTGAAGCAGGGGTTGGACCGACACTTGTCAGGGATGTTTTGAGCAGGGAGTTAACTTGATGGCCTATGTGGCCCTGTTCAAGAGCGGGGCCAGGCACATCCCCCACCGTGCCTCTGCCACCCTCACCGACACCAAGGGGAAGGCTGATGGCGACCCTCAGCCGAGGCTCCCCCTTGAGAGAGAGGAGAACAGCAGAGAGCCAAGCGCCTCCTTAGCCAGGCTGTGGATCAAATGCTTATCTTGTGTAAACCACTCCCCTGAGACCGGGGGTGAGGCCAGGGTTACCAATGCCCAGGTAAGGAATGGAGGGACGGCAACAGGGCCCCTGTTGGGGACTCTGCAGGAAGAACAGGACAGGCCCCTTCCAACTCTATGATTCTGTATCCAAAATGTTAAGCATTCTGAACTATAAAGAGGATTTGGAAGCAAAGCTTCACCATGCCTTTCATAAAGTTAATAATCTGTATAACCCCCAAGGGATTTCAGTGTATCAGAATTGGTCTCTTTTCATAACTGAAACCCATAGTGAATTCCAGCAAGAGGCTCACTTTGTATTACAGAGAATAATAAAAATAGGTATTTTTTTCTTTCATACCTTCCACTTTTTCTTGTTCTCAAAAAATCAGTATGAAACACCAACCACAACAAAGTGTTATATACCTATAATACATTGTAATATGGCACCTCAGAATAGATTAAATAATCAATTTCACTGGTTATGATGTCCACAATCAAAAGGTTACAGTAAGCAGAAGTACAACCACTCCATTGTACTGTAGTTTTATTTCTGCCATTTAAAATGTTTTCATGTCAACAATATGTGCTTATAACTTCCTAATGTATATCTCAATAAATGCAGCATAGCAAACTACAGGCACTAGTCAGGGTATATTTAAGATGTTAACAGTTAATTTGCACCACCATAACCTTGACTGGATATTTTTATGGCTTTCCCCACAGAATGTTAAGTATGTCCCTGGAAGCTATTTAGTACTTGGTTAGATGCAAATGAAGTAAAGGGTAATGATGAAAGAACAAGAGAGAGATTTCTTTGATAAGTTTTATTAATGAGGAAAATGTGTTATTTTTGTTTGCTTCCTTTGCTCTCTCACAGTAGGAATGGGTTGTTGCTCACACTGCAGAAGTATTAAGAATCCAGTGAAATCTCTTTCAGTAACAGGAAATAAAGGTTACACCTTGATAATTATATGGTATAGGGTACTATTAGAGCCAAAATGTGAGACAATTAAATAATATTATCATGTTTTTACTAGTAGATTTGCAAAATATGTCAGCCACTGTAGTTGAAACCGGATAATAAAAAAAGCAGCACAAAACCATGAGCAAGTTTTTAACTCGCCCAGAATGCATCAGGTTGTGGCTTTATCTGTTACATCCTGGGTAGAATTCTGTGCAGGTCTGAATAGATAAAATGGTTCTGGTGGATGTTATAACAGGTTGCACCTTTATTTTTCCTGCAAGATATATTCCAATGAATATATGTTTTTACTATACATGTCACATATTGTATATTGGTTGGGCATCATTTCTCCTGTGGAGAAATGTTTTTCTTTGGAGGTCTGCGACAAAATCCTCACCTTAAGTTTTAAAAAGTTTTATCTCTTGTGGCAAAACACAAGTGGGGAAGGGGAGTCAATTGCTCACCAGTTTCACTCACCAAGTCTTTAGGTATATAAATAGTAGAGTTGGCAAACAGAATGAATGGTCATCATACTCACACACCCCTCCAGCTAGACAGGTGACACCTAGCAGGGAACAGAGATTTGGAGAACTTAAAGTGCTAGAAAAACTTTAGGGCAAAAAAAAAAAAATTCTGGAGACTTCAGGAGAAGATTATTTGACCTGGTCTGGAGTGATCAGGAGAAAAAAGAAAAAGATGACGAAACTCCTGGGAGTGAGAAGGAAATGGGGGTTTGTGCTGATTCCATCAAGGCAGACAAAACTTTTACCTAAGGTCTGTAGGAGGCAGCTATTGCCATGTGTTGGCCTTCACACCTGAGCAGAGGCTTCAAGATAATGATAACCCTGTAGAACATCTGTAACCTTTTAAATTAAGGATCCTGCCTTATGCTAAATCTATTACGGCATGACGGGAGGGGAGGGGAAGAGAGACAGAGGAACTGCATTTTACTCTTTTTCTTTGGATCCCTTGCTCAACCTGAGGTTGTGCTGAGAGTATGCATGTGGATATTTTCTGTTGAATAAATGGTTTATAACTTTAAATGCCTGTAGCAGTTGTCTGTAGCTTCTTAGACCTCCATTGTTATGGGCATGCTATTTTAAAAGGGAGTGTCAGGTAGAGCGGGGAGCAGTCAGTTGGTGAACAGCCACTCCCTCAATGGTGCACAAGGTGGTAAACTGTCCCTGTGCTAACCAGACGTTGGATAGCTGGAGACATAAAGGCAAGGCCTCTGAACCGGGTGAAGAAGCTGGAAGCTCTGGACTTCTCAGTAAGCAATTCCTACATAGGCCAGGTGGTGGCATCAGCTGAACAAAGACAGATAAAGGCTCTTCTATGGGTTGGGAAAGCCAGGTGGATGGCAAATACCAGGCAGAGATTTTGGGCAGCCACTGAAGCCCAGTGACATTGAGGGCACAGTGGAATAGTGCCTGAAGGTCAGAGCAGAACTGTTCTGCCACACTACCCTTTCAAAAGCACAGTTCTCTTTCTAAGCAATATGACATGGCTGTGAATTATATTTGCATCTCTTCCCCTGCATCCAGTTGTAACTTTTTTCACATATCTGACAGGGTTGTTGTTGTTTTTTTAAAAAATCTGTCCTGGATTCTTCTCTACTACAGCAAATATGTACATTTTTCATTAGAAATTAAAATGCAGAATCTATACAGATCAAGTTAAGTTGAGTGCTTATTTAGAAAATGTTTTATGAACAAATCAATATCATAAGGTATGAACTCAGCAAAGATTTTGCAAACATCACAGAAAAAAGGACACACAAATATTGATGGAAAAAGTAACAACGAATCTTTTGTCACATCTTGTAATATAACTTTGGTGATAATTAAGGGTTGTTTTATTTTATTGTATTTGCTTCTTACATTTACCTTTCTGGGCTTAAAAAGTATAACAAATAGAAACATGGCAAAGAGCAGATCTTGTTTTCTTATAACTGTTCTTAGACTGTAAGACTGTAATCCCCTGAAGAAAAGCAGTCTATAGTTCAGGTGCAAGTTGAATCAATAAGCTCTTTAAAGGGATATTGGCTCATCTAGGCTGCATTCATGTTTCTATTCACAAAGTGCAGACTGCACTTTGTGATAAATAGAGACACTGCCTTAAATAGCTTCATTGGAAACTTGTGACTTGATCACTTTGATGGTAGACGCTTCACTGGGAGCAAGGATTCTTCTTGGGTGCTGTGTGGTTTCCGGGCTGTAATGGTTGTGGTACCTAGCAGTACCTCTCTCCCTGACGCTCGCTTCAGTGGTAATTCGTGGCTGGCATCTTCAGAGGATCAAGGATTCTTCTGTTTTACAGTGTCATCAATATTAACTAGTTCAGTTTGTTCTCAGACAATCTGGTGGTTTAGAAAACCCCCCAATACTGAAGGCCTGTTTTATTGAATTAATTCATTTTCATCTTGATTTTCTCTCCAATGGGACCTAAAGAATCTTACATCATTCTTCACTGAAGGTCACCTAGTAAGTTTTTGTGGCAGAGTGACAATTCAAACTGGGCCTCCCAGACCCTCATCCAACATTCTAAACACTATGCTACCTAAATTCTCAATTGGTTCAGGATGCTTGAATGCCTCCAAATTTGGATCGTACTTGTCGCTAACAAGGAACTGATACCTCAAGTATCAGTTCAACTGTTTATCAATCCATATATGGCTGAGAGGCAGCTTGCTTCACCCTGTTTCTTCCCAACCATGCAGCACAGCACAACTGACTTTTCATTCATGCAATATTCATACAACCCAGTTGTATGAGTTCTACTAATCATTCTCTCCTCTCATTCTTGCTGCATAACTGCTCTGCTCAGCAGGCAATTAGACAAGTGAATCAGCAAAGCAGTCCACATAAATCAGTCATAAATAAATGCTGTATTTTAATAAAAAAAATTCCTTTGGTGTTCATGTCAGTTTAGGTGTTAATGACTAACAATGGGTTGGAATTGGCAGCATTTTTGCAGTTTTTTGAAAATCCTATGTCAATGTGTTTGACCGGCATTTGTGGCTAGGTGCATTCTCATTTAAAAAAAAATTGTTTCAATACTCAATTGTAATTTAAGGAAAGGATGGTGTATCATTTTAAAGAATACCTAGAAATGTTGTTGGATTCCATTTCTGTTTCCATTAAGATTGGATTGGACTCATTGGATTAAATTTCCATTCAGATTGGATCAGATATCTGCCCATTGTTTTTCATATACAAAAAAATGGCAGATTCTTCCAAGCAGATCCCCTGCACCAAGTAACAGGGAACATAGTCCATTCTGTCTTCTAAAGACTTCCCAAGTTTAAATGAATTGTATGAAGGAGGTCCAGTTTTACAGCCATTGGAGTAAGATGCCCCCTCCCCTATTATCATTTCTGCATAGTGGAAAAGGGCACAAAAATGACCTCCAGTCTGCTAGAGCAGCTTTAAAAAACAAACAGTAATGCCAAATAGTCCTTCCAGAACATACGTCCAGTAAGACTGCCATCCACCCTGCTCACTTCATTGGGGAAAAATTGGAACCTTAAAAAAAATTGAGTCAAGCCCATGCTGCCTTTCAGTTAGTTCATTGAGAGTGTGTGTGGACCATGTGGCCTCTCTTTCTTTTGACCAGGGTGGGAGATCTTTCGACTCCCACTGCCCACTGCTGTTTTGAACAGTGGAGAGAGAAAAACAATCCCTCCCCCCACTGCTCTGGCCAAGCACGTAGGTAAGGGGGGGTTCTCGGGTTTGAACCCCCCATTCATGTCCGAAGCTCCGCCCACCCGTTTGTGGGTTTTTAAAACATTTTTAGTGTTTTTCGGTTTTTGGCCTGCAGGGGGCGCACTGTTTGGGCTAGCAGCACCAAACTTTCAGGGATTGTTTGGTGGACTCTTCTGATGATACTACCCAGGTTTGGTGAGGTTTGGTTCAGGGGGTCCAAAGTTATGAACTCCCAAAGGGGGTGCCCCCATCCTCCATTGTTTCCAATGGGAGCTAATAGAAGATGGGGGCTACAGCTTTGAGGGTCCATAACTTTGGACACCCTGAACTAAATTTCACCAAACCTGGGAGGTAACATCATGAGAGTCTCTTACTGATACCTTCCAGGTTTTGTGAAGTTTGGTCCAGGGGGTCCAAAGCTATAGACTTCCAAAGGGGGTGCCCCATCCCCCATTGTTTCCAATGGGAGGTAATAGGAGATGGGGCTACACCTTTGAGGGTCCATAACTTTGGACCCTCTGAACCAAACTTCACCAAAACTGGGTGGTAACATTAGGAGAGTCTCCTAAAGATACCCTAAAAGTTTGGTGCTGGTAGCTTAACAATTGCACCCCTGACAGCAGGCACCCCCCAAATTTCCTTTTAAATCCACCCCCTTCGGCATGGATTTAAAGGGAGAATCTGAGGTCCTCAGTTAAGAAGAAGAAGAAGAAGAAGAAGAAGAAGAAGAAGAAGAAGAAGAAGAAGAAGAAGAAGAAGAAGAAGAAGAAGAAGAGTTTGGATTTATATCCTCCCTTTCTCTCCTGTAGGAGACTCAAAGGAGCTTACAATCTCCTTGCCCTTCCCCCCTCACAACAAACACCCTGTGAGGTGGGTGGGGCTGAGAGAGCTCCGAAAAGCTGTGACTAGCTCAAGGTCACCCAACTGGCGTGTGTGGGAGTGTACAGGCTAATCTGAATTCCCCAGATAAGCCTCCACAGCTCAAGCGGCAGAGCAGGGAATCAAACCCGGTTCCTCCAGATTAGAAAGCACCTGCTCTTAACCACTATGCCACATTGAAAGTGATGCTGTTTCACGGTGGGGGATAATCCACCACAAAACAGCATCACTTTCAATGTTATTTAACTGGGGACCCCAGATTCTCCCTTTAAGGTGGATTTAAAAGGAGAATTTGGGCTCTCTAGTTTAAACACCATTGAAAGTGATGCTGTTTGGGGGTGGATTCTAGCATCACAGCGGCTGCCCGGGGGGCAGGGTGGGGGGGGGACTCAGATTTTGCACCGGGCTCCATTTTCCCTCTACGCCTCTTCCCAGAGGGGAGGGCAGAAGGAACTGCCAGCTGCCGGCTGGGAGCCCAGCTGGTTGGGGGCAGGGGAGGGCAGGGCGGGGGGAGTCTGCCATCCCTGGCCTTGGAGAGCTGCTTTTATAAGCGCTAGGCTGGGGGCGGGGCTTGGGGAGGCATGGCCACGCCCTAGGGGTGGGTGGGGTGTGGCCCCACCCCGAACCCCCCCATAAAAAATCTATACCTACGTCCCTGGCTCTGGCTACCCCATCAGATCATTTTTTATAAAGAATGGAAGTGACATAGGGTAACTGTAAATTCCTACAGCCACCCTATGTCACTTGCTTTTTAAAACCCAAAGTGAGGTGATGCCACTATATAGTTTCCTATATATGAGCTATATTTCCCTAGCTATGAGATTGAGGCCTGCTGGACGGGGTTATGTTATAAAAGTTTACTGTAAGAAAAAGGGTGCTGTTGACTGGTATGATAGATTTCTGGTGTCAGACCTCTTTTTCCAATTTTCTGAGCTAAGAACTCCAGACTCTGTTGTGGAATGGAAAGATACTGTGTACACAAGCATTACAAAATTATGAACATGGGTAATGGGAGGAGTCATTCCAGTCAAGCTGTCTGTTCTGGTTTTGTATTGGCTAGGACCTAGGTGAAGGGATTGCCTAGATTTCCGGAGAAGGGAAATCTGTTCTGCATTCTGCTCTTCTGATTTTGTGTGTAGTTGATTAACAAGCTTAAAGATGACTTTGCGGTGATTACTATGCACCTCTATTGTTTCTCCATTTCTCTCCTGCATTACAATCATTTTTTTCTGTTCTGTACAGGAATTCATTGCCATGTATGTCACTGAAGATATCACCAATGATGCTGTCAAAAAGTTGACCCCCACTTTTTTTGTTTGCACAGGCACACTAGTAAAACTACATCATAACATTAAATTAAGAGTGATGCTGGTGAGAGGAATTTAAATGATTTAAACACCATATTTAGAGTTTTGTGTGTGGCTGTCTTATATAACCATTACAGGGATGGAAGAGAATCTGTGTTTATATGTGGAAATAAAAAGGACAAGTCATTTTATATGTAGGGAAGACAGGACACCGATGGCAAAGGAGGTATGATTTAAGGGGGAGGGGGCACTCCTGCAAACAATGTTGCTTTACTACCTGCCGTACTTGCTTGAGCTCACATGAATGTCTGATTGTTAATGCCTCATACCATGCCCACTGTCATTTATGAAGTGTTGCTAATGCTCTGTGTTCTCCCAAAAAAGAATAGTGGGGAGAAACCTAGGGATAAGGAGAGGGAGCAGGAGAGGAAGGCAGCATGGTATAGTCCAATATAGATCACAGAAGCTAAGCAGGGTCAGTACTTGGAAGGAAGACCTCCAAGGAAGCTTCCAAAGAGGAAAGCAATGGCCAACCACTCCTTCTTCTCACTTGCCTTGAAAGCACCTTGCTGTGGCTGTCATAAGTCACCTGTCATTTGATGACACTTTATACACACACAAGGTGAGAGGGAAGGGAAAGGGAGAACAAGGAGGAGGGAACACAGGGTGGTAGGGGGCATGGATTCGCATGTTGTCTATCAGGGAGCATAAATGTTCTGAGAAAATAAAGTCAGAAAAAAAACTGTGCCCAGAGAGTCAAGCCGATCCAGTAACACTTTAAATAGAAAGATTGCCATATAAGTATTGGGGGAAACCCTGGGGGAAACGCAAACAGAGCTCAAACTGAACTAGACATGAAATCAGAAAGTTGCTGACCATTAAAAAAATGTTACATGGGAATATAACAAGCAAAAATGTAATCTGTAAAACAACCCCAAATCAAAGGCTAGGGATAGTGAAGCATGCAAAAATAAAGCCTTGCGTAGCATACAAAAGAAGGAGGGGGTAACAGCTGCAGATTTTTAAACTGCAGGTTGGCTTTATCTTGGCCAATAGGAATAAATGACCATTCAGATTCATACGTAGGCATCCATGACCATGCATTGTTAACCCTGGGGTCACTAGATCTTTAGATGAGATGGACATCCTGATGTGGGATGTCTTTGCCCTGGGCTTCTACATGGATGCCCTGTGGAATCCTGCACACTCTGGCTCTTTCCCCCTCTTTATACCACTCCATGTGGACCCTGGGGGAGGGAGAAGGAGAATAATGAAACCAGCTTTTTTGTTTGTTTTCATTTAATATACACTAGATGTTTTTTCCACCACTTACCAAATTCCTTCAGCATCCTGGCTTCTTGAGCAGGCTGGAGACTTAAAGACTTAAAGACATTCCTAGTAGAGCATGAGGTTTCTTGGAAAAGCTCACATCAAATGTAATTCAGCAAGATAAATAGTTTGGGTTCCAAAACATCAGTATATGTCTATTTTTCAAACCAATTTTAGATTGTATGGCACACTTAACCTACAAAGAAAGAGCCAAAGGCAGACAGCAGGGGATTTATGCACAAACTTACATGAAGTAAGGTTTGCAGAAATTTGTAAAAAGAAAAACAAAACACATGCACATGCACATATAACTGTCTGCTTGAAACATTGGCTTGCAATCACACATTTTTTGCAACTTCACCTCATATTTACAAGGGGAAAGCTGCCCAATCAGGAAAGAAAGGAAAGTTGTGCACCACCCATCACTGGGTCAACAATGGAGTTTCTCTTCTCTGGAGCATATGAACCAAGGGAATTACTTGGCCCAGGGTTGATGTATCACAGTACAGTGCCTAGTGAAGGTATTTATGAGAGTCAGCCACTGTTTGTTCAGTATGCACCACCCTGCCCAATTACTGCCTCCAAGGCGACCTTTTACAGAGTTGTTACCTAGCTTAACAGTATGAGAATTTTTTAAAAGTAGCAATGGGGAAAATAACTCAGCTTGGCCGTGCAAGAGGCAGGCTAGGTGGGATCTTTTAGACAGCTATACCAGAATTGGCTTTTGAAACGTTCTACAGAGAAGGCAAAAGAGACCAAATTGTAGTTTTAAATATGTTTATCTAAGTTTTGGTTGCAAGCAATCATACAGTGAGACATTAAGGCTCATACACACAGTTCCTAAGTATATAAGCAGGGAAGAAAAGATGATAGAATAGGAGGGGATTCAGGGGACTTATACGTTACCTAAAATCTGCAGAGAAGTTCCAGAAGAAGCCAAGGATCCCTATGTCAGCATAGAAATCCAGGTGGAGGATGAATTTGTGTCTCAAACCAACATGACCAAGAGAGGTTCAGGCTAGTATTGAGCGCCGAAGCTCAGGTGTGCAGTATTTTTGTATCCCTTTGCACAGGTAAGGCGGGAAATTAGAACTTAGGTTTCGATTCTCTGCAACTGCTTGTGGTTTCCTTGCTGGACTTACGGAGATGAGCTAATTAGCAACTCTATCTATTGTTTCTACTTCCTGGGACAATGGGGCCAATTGGTCCTTGATTACATCAGTGAAACCTTGAATGGTTTATGCAGAGGTATTTCCTAAAGTCTCTGCCCAGAGTTTTCAAATTTGGCTGAGGTGTTTGTTATCAGGAAGGGATCGTTTTGTTAGGGAGAAAATACAAAGAGATACTACAATCTCAGGGCAGGATGTTCCTGTATTATTTGCATAGCTGCAGCCATGGCAAGGTGTGGTGTCCAGGAGTTCTACAGATTCCATTACGTAAACGGAGTGCTCTGGCAGGGTGGGATAATCAAGATGCATGTCCTTGTTATGAGGCCTCCAGATTGTATCACTGGAGTAACTCATAGATCTAATCTTTGCAAACAGACTGTTTCGCCTTAGGCTTTTTTTCAGCTTGGACACTCTGCTATCCACCCATGCAAACATGGAAACTGGCATTTTATAGCACACAATGTAAGGAATAATATGAAAATCCAATATTTCATAAGGCAGGAGATAAAGGGCAGGGTTACAGTGTACTCTTCTGTTCCACCAGATGCTCAAAGATGGCATAGGTGGAGTTCCAGCAAGTGGGAACTTCAGGGACCAGGCAGTGCTTTGCTATGCCAACTAGCATGTTCAGGAGTCATTATGGGAAGATTTTAACTCTTTAAGTTGTGCTGAATAGCCACGGTGATTGGTTCATGTCTGATAAATGCTTTCAAATGTACTAAATGTGACTGTTCACTAATTTTGGTCCTTTTGGTGTGAGAATCGAGGTGTTTCGTGGGGGTCATCAACCTATGAAAAAGAGAAATCTGGAGAAGGAATTGTACAAACAATTACAATTGGATCATTTATTACTTTTACATTCATTTCTTCTTTAGGGAATTTAGATGGGATTAAGTTGTTTTCTGTAGGTCAGGTTAAGAGCCTGAGAATACTCTTGAGTATGCAAATCAAGTGCTATTGTTAGAAGTGTCTTCTTAATTACATTTGGCTTGTTAAATGACTCCTTATTTCAGATTTCCTCATCTTGCCACATTGATTCATGTGACTGTAATCTCATGTGACAGTAACCAGATTGGGGTGCTGTGTGGTTTCCAGGCTGTATGGCTGTGTTCTAGCAGCATTCTCTCCTGACGTTTCACCTGCATCTGTGGCTGACATCTTCATCTTCAGATGCCAGCCACAGATGCAGGTGAAACGTCAGGAGAGAATGCTGCTAGAACACTGCCATACAGCCCGGAAACCACACAGCACCCCAATGATTCCGTCCGTGAAAGCCTTCGACAATACATAGTAACCAGATTGAAATTCAGTCTACATGGAGCTGCTTATGAAGATGTTTTGGATGCAACAATTGTTGCAAAATGCCGCAGCAAGACTGCTGTCTGGAGACAGTTGGTTGGCACAAATACCACTAGTCAACTGCACTGGCTCCCCATCTGTTTCTGGGCTAAATTCAAAGCGTGTGTTATTAGATATATGTTCTGGGGCCTTCAGTATATGCCTGTGTGTCAGTTACATGCCATAGACAACCTTCTCCTGGTGGTGCACTCACTAGGATTAAAGGATTGACAAGAGTTAGGTCATGGACATTCTCTGTGATAGATCTATTCTCTTTCCATATTCTGGCAAGTCTGTAAGACTGTTTTGTTCCAGAGGGCTTTTGGTGGAGGGCAAACTAATTTTGGCCATGTTTTAAACTGTGTATTTAATTGTACTGGTTATATTTTTGGTGTTTGATGTTTATGATTGTGTCCTGGACGTCCCTCCTATTCTGTTAGACACCATGAACTTGTGAAGACAAAATTGGATGTAAACAGTTTAAATGAATTAAACACATTAAAAAGAAAACCTTACATCTTAAAAGGAACTGTGGCACAGACTGTTCTCAGAGCATTGTGAACACAAGTATCATCAGCACCTTCCCAGGACTACCTGCACAGTTTTATGTGTGTTCATTCAGAACCTATCACAATCAGGGGCCTTAATTTCAGATAAGCATACATTGGATTAACGGTGTGTACTTAGATACTGCTGACCTGGTATAATGCCCCAAATTTCCAGTATTGAATTAGATTTGTAATATTCAACTATACAAAAGATACTCCTGGATGTTCACCATTTTGATATTTCACTTCTGATAAAAACTGTAATTGGGAATTGTATCTGAGATGGAAGAAGTGGCTAAGGATAAGGAAGCATGACCCTGGTATTCCATAGTACATTAGCCATTTAGATGTCCTTTAAAATGTTAAAGGCTACTGTTTCAAAGGGGCATGTCTACTGCCCATAGAAACAGTGGTCTTTTTTAACAATAGCAGTTCAGGCTCAAAAATGTTTTCACCCCCCTTAGTAAACTGCACAATTATCACTTTTACTCTCTTGGAAGGTACTGATGTTATTCAGATCTCCTGACACAGCTTTCCAATACGATAGCAATACTCCTGACAGTTACTGAAAATGAAAATCAATATGCTTCCTGTTCTTTATATGAAAATAAAACAATAATTTTGAAATGGACACTGAATACCCTCCCTTTTCTATTTACCTTCAGTAGAGTCGAGGGAGCTGCATGTTCAAAGGGTTAGTCATTCGTTCATCCAGGGAACTTCTTACTCTGTTCCAGCTGGGGGTGTACACTCAGATATGTTGAATTGAAAAATGTATCATTTGAATGGAGTCAAAAAAGCCAAAGCTGAAAAAGCAAAACAGTTTCAGCCCTTTGGGATTCCCCTTAGGCTTCTATGGAAGCAAAATACTTCAAGGAAAGAAAAAGAAAAAAAGAAGTGGATCACTTCTTGTTCCTTCCGGGTTTGGAAAACACAGAAAAAGTAATCTCCTCTTAACTGCACATAGGAAGGAAAGAAGTTGATTGCTTCTCTTAACCCCCTCCCCCCCTTGCAAACTGAGTGGGGAGGGAAGGAGAAAAATGATCTCTTCTTCACCTCTCTGCTTGCAAGGGGGAAGATCTATTTTTCTGTCTGCAGCTTGGAGGGAAGAGAAGAAAGTGAACAGTTTTCATTTCTATGCTTGTAAGAGAAATAAGAAAAAAATCACTTGCTGCCACCTGCTCCAGGTTGGAGGGAAGAAATAAAAGTGATTGGCTTTTTTGGAAAAAAGAAAGCAATGAGCTGCTTGACTATCACTAGTAGGGAGATAAATGTATTATTTATGTTCCCTTTTGGTACTGTGTGTGGTGGGGCAGGGAGAGAGTTTAGGTCAGTTTTTTTCCCCATTGCAAGCAAGGAAGAAGCTGATGGGTTTAAAAAAAATCTCCCATCCTTGGAGAGATTGTGACTTTATTCCTGGGAGCAGTGGATCAGAAACCCATTCTCCTCCACAAGACAAAAAAATCATAGACTGCAGCCTGGTTGGGAAACATTAGAGCTGAAGTTCAACTTCATTGTGCAGACATTTTCATTTGGGTGGACAGGAAATTTGGGGGTGGGGGTGCTGAATAAAAAGCCAACCTACAGATGATTTGCCATCAACTGAGGATCTGAACTGATTGTCCCTTAAAACTTGCCTGTGTACCAGCATGGAAAGGTTAGGACATAGAGAAGTGCTAAATGATGAGAACTCAACTATCAGCTGATCCATGATCCATACAGCAACTGCAAACAGGTCTGGCAGCTGTTCAAGTTATTTGCAGCAAGGAGATAATATCTTTGATTGGCTCATGATCTGATTTTGAGTGTTCATCACCCTATGCAGAACAGGTATACCTACATTTGCAGCAAGGTACTAGATCCACTCAGAACCATTTTATCTAATCAAACTTACACAACATTCTACGCAGTAAAGCAAGAGCACAATTTGAACCACCTGATGGTTTTGTCTTAAGGTTTTTTTTATTATTATAATTGTTTTAGAGCCTGATAAGCCTGTATCTCTATCTGCCATAGGCCTAGAATGCTACTTCCCAGGACAGATATATCAACAAATGTGATGTCAGTGAATATGAATCTGATTGTGAAATGTGTGCATGTTAAGTGCCGACAAGTCACTTCTGACTCATGGTGACCCTAGAAATCAATTTCCTCAGAAATGTCCTATCCTTAATAGCCTTGCTTGGATCTTGCAAACGGAGGGCTGGACTCCCTTTTTTAGAGTCAATCCATTTTATTTTGGTTCTTCCTGTCTTCCTTCAACTTTTCTTAGCATTATCATATTTTCCAGTGACTCTTGTCTTCTCATAATGTGACTGAAGTATGATAGCTCTGAGGCTATCATTTTAGTCATTTTAGCTTCCAGGAGAGATAAGGCTTGATTTGATCTAGAATCTACTTATTTGTCTTGTTGGTGGCTCATGTTATCCATAAATGGTATCCTCCAATCCCACATTTCAAAAGAATCTACTTTTTCCTTGACAGCTTACTTCATTGCCCAACTTCCACACCCATACATAGTAATAGGGAATACTAGGACATGAATTAATTTGATTGTAATCTCTAGTGACAAATCCTTACACTTCAGAATCTTTTCTAATTCATTCATGGCTGCACTTGCCTGTTCTCATTCTTTTAACTGCCTGCAACAGGAAAAAGTGAATCCAACATTATTAATGTGATAGCTATGTATCAGGCAAAAATGAATTGAATACGAACATTTTAATCAAAAATTGCATGTGAATACCTGAATACACTGTGAGCACCAGCGGATCCCCTATATATGATTTGGCAAAATTTCTGGCTGCACAATTACAAAGTCATGTTGGACTTACCACACACTACATTAAGGATTCAGCCCACTTCATAGAAAAAATTGACAAACTTAAACTCAGTCCCAATGACAAACTGATCAGCTCTGATGAGGTTTCCCTACTCACCAAGATCCCCATAGCAGACACAATCATACTCATTAACCAGATTTTCCCTAAAGACAATACATCCCTGTTGCAACGTTGCCTCACTACAAGCTACTTCTAATGGGATAATAAATTTTATGAACAGAGAGATGGGGTAGCCATGGGTTCACAAATTGGAGCCACAGAGAAGAACTGAACAAGTTTCTGGACCATGTTAACAATATCCACCCGAACATCCAATTTACTATGGAAAAAGAAAACGAGTGAAAACTACCATTTCTTAGTCATCTGCAAGCTGAACCAACAATTAGGCCACACAGTACAAGGAAAACATACACACAGATAAAAAAAAATACATTAAAAACTTCAATCGTCACCCAGGACAGAAAAGGAGTACAATAAAAAACTTTGGTAGATTGTGCTGAAAAAGAATCTGTGAATCCCACCTCCTTCAGGACGAGCTGAATCAACTAAACTGGGCTCTACAGGCTAATGGTTACTCCGCTACAGACATCAGAGGAACTGCAAGACCAAGAACAAACCACAGGAAAGAAGATAAACAGCCACCCAGAAGGAAAGTGTTCTTTCATCAAGGGAATCACTGATCGTATAGGGAAACTGATGAAGAAACATAACCTCGAAACAATCTACAAACCCACTAAGAAAATTCAACAAATGCTACATTCAGCAAAGGATAAGAGGGATCCTGTAACTTCTGCAGGAGTCTACCACATACTGTGCACTTGTGGACAAGTCTACATAGGGATCATCAAATGCAGCACTCAGACAAAAATCTAAGAACATAAAAGGCACTTCAGACTAATTCAGCCGGAAAAATCAGCAATAGCAGAACATGTGATCAATCAAGCTGAGCACAGAATATTATTTAAAAACACAGAAGTGCTGGACCACTCTGACAACCACTATGTCAGACAGAGAAGCCATTGAAATCCTCCACAAGCATATGAACAATTTCAACAGAAAGGAAGAAACCATGAAAATGAACAAAATTTGACTACCAGCACTGAAAAACACTAGAATCAAGACAGTGATTAATGAATACCACCCAGAAAAAGGATGTCTCCAGGCAGTAAGCAGTCAAAGGGCTAGTGAATACCACCCACAACACCACCCACCGGTGTAGGCAGTAAGCAATCAAAGGGATCAAAAGGCCAGGCTACTACAATGCAGATGCCCTCACTACTGATTATGCTATCTTCATGGTTACTCACATGCTAAATGAGTGGATCCCACCCATGCAAATCAAGCTTGCTAACTGCACCCTTTACACCTGTTAACAGGCAAATGGTTCTTTCTCCCACCCTGGACAGGTATATATACTCCATTTGCTTTGAGGATCCTCTGAAGATGCCATCTACAGATGCAAGCGAAATGTTAGGAGAAAATGCTACTAGAACATGACCAAAATCACACAACACCCCAGACCTTTAAAACTTTAAATAGCTGCATCTTGATAACCCAAATACCTATTCAAGTTATTAGGGTTTTTTTTTTTACTATTCAGCTCAGCTTTTTTCCTGTGATTTGGTATTTGGGCCCAAAAATAGCCGAATACAGTTTTTTGAGTTTTTGGGTAATATGGGTTTACTGAATCACCAAGCCTAGCTATAACAGTGAATACTTAGGCCGTTTCCGCACGGCCTCCTTGTGCCCCCACGCCGCCAAGAGTGCGGGCGGCGTGGGGGCGCAAGCCCGTTCGCATGAACGGGCGAAGCGGAGGCCGGCAGACGGCAGGCGGCTCTGCATGGAGCCGCCGCTTCCCCCTTCCCCCTTCCCCGCCCCACTCACGGTGTCCTCGTCGTCACCTGCTGGGCGTCGCAGCCCCGCCCACGCTGCCCTCCGACCCCTGGAGGTTGGAGGACAGTGTGGGCGGGGAAGCGAACTCTGGCGACGACTCGGACACTGTTTCAGATTCGGTAGTCAAGCGAGACAGCGTCTTCCCAGCGGTAGCGGGTTCGCATCGCCGAGGGAAGAGCCTTCCTCTCCAACAACAACCCTTTAAAGGGTTGTTGTTTAGGGCGGCCTGAGGCCGCCCTGGGGGGAGGGAAGCGCATCCAGGTCACCGCTGCTGTGTTGCAGCAGCGGCGCCTGTGCGAACGGCGGCCTGGGGGCGGCGTTTTTACCGCCCCCAGGCCGTCGTTAATTGGCCGTGCGGAAACGGCCTTAGATGTAGGTGAGAGATTTCCTAATTTTAGACTGGCATCTTTAAAATGCTTGATCCAATGAACAAAGCTAATGTAATCCTTTACACAATGTCTGAAGTATGAAACAATGAATGTTTACAATCTTAATTTAATGGGACATTCCTGTGTTTCTCAGCCATCACATGCTATAAAGATTTCTTAGGAAGACAGAAGGGTTAAAGAGAGGTGACTTCATGAATCTACAATCTCATATCCAGTCCTTTGATGGAGAACTTTCCTGTGCCTCTCTACTGTATTTTTTCATGTCTGTTAGGTACACATACCTCAAAGGCAATCAGTGTATAAACCATATAATACTCAGCTGTAAATGCACTATGCTGAGATAACAACAATCTGGTATGGAGGTCCAGAAAGGCAGAAAGATGGAACTCGGGCCGTTTCTGCACTGGCCATTTAGACCGGTGTAGGGCTGATAAAAACATTGTTGTGGGGGAGGGTGATAGCACAGCTACTGCTGCTGCAGCGCAGCAGCGTTGGCATTCCCCCCCACACACACATACATACAACGGCATTTTTCATTGAGCAAGTCTTTTGGAAAACACCAGCTTCCATTCGGTACCAAGCAAACGGAACCAGGTGGAAGCCAGCATTTTCCCTGCGCCAGTGCAGATACCTCTTACTTGTCCCCAGCCGCCATCACTCTGGCAAGGTCAGGGGACACACCTCCTAGCTTCCAGTCCTGGAGGCATTGCCATAGCCACAGGGGCGTGTCCACTGGCCTCTCCAGTGCGACAGCAGCCGGGAGACAAAGTAAGAGTGATCTGTGCTGGCGTACCTGTGCTAATGCAGCCCCATGGGCACCGGGGCGGTTTGCAGGGCACCATGAAAACAGCCCTGGGGGGTGCACCTCCGCTCGTAAGGCTGTGCGGAAACGGCCTCAGACTTCTCATTCTAGAATTCTGACTACAAGCAATTGTATGCATTAAAACATATGATTTTTCCATTTAGACTGCAGTCCTGAATTATACATGTAAAACCACATCTGGCTTGAAGATTTATAACTGTTTTGAAATATGGGTCTATTCAGTTAAACAGGAAACATTATACACAGTAATGATTTAGAGAAACTGCTTAGATGGAGATGCTTAACCAAAATGCAGGGCAAAGTGAGATAGAAAGCAGACATTTTTGAAATATGTTTCTAGTCAAAGCATTATAATTTAATTTAAATTTTAAAATATAATTTATCACATTTTAATTTGTGCCTAGTAGGCAGACATCCTTTCCTGAGTTAGGCATCAGCTTTATCACAGTTCACAATTATCTGCCTAGATCAGGGGTAGGGAACCTGCGGCTCTCCAGATGTTCAGGAACTACAATTCCCATCAGCCTCTGTCAGCATGGCCAATTGGCCATGCTGGTGAGAAGGCTGATGGGAAGTAGTTCTAATTTATCAGGCTCTGGAGATTCTAACCTAGGTAGCCCCCACTGAAATATGATGGAATATAAACAAGAAGCTATGTACCCACTATCTTACTATCCTTGAACTTGCAGTATTGTGTCAGAGTGTACTTTCTGCAAAGAGACTCTAGAAATCAGCCCCAAAACCTATTTTCAGTGCCAAAACTTTGAGAAGTGCCTCTGTTGAGAAGCTTGTGGAGGTAGAAGTGCTTTGTAATGATTAAATTATTACTCATGTATTTGACCCATCAGGTTGCCCTTGAAGACTGTTTTCAGCCGTTTGGGACTTGTCCTGTGAGGTTCCACGAGGATGAGTAACCACCTCATGGTTTTAATCTTTCTAGAAAGCCCCCGGAAGAGATCATCCATAGCTTTGAAGTTGGGTATAAGCAATGTGCTGATAAAATCCAACTCTACATTTTTTGCCCAGACTGCCAACCACTGATGTTAACTGTCCTGAACAAGAGTGAGGCTGCTGAGATTAAATGGCTGAGGGTGAACAAATTTAATTTAAATCCTGTCAGAACAAAAGTCACACTAGTTGAGAAGGCTGAGAGCGATGTGTTTTCAACATTTGGTGGTGTGTGTGTGTATGTGTGTGTGTGTTTGTTCATTTCATCACATTTCCATACTGCCCTCCCCCAAAGGGCTCAGTTGACATTTGCTGGCTCAGGTAAGATTCTAAAGCAGGGGTCCTCAATGTGGTATCTATGGGCACTATGGTGCCCAAAGACACCTTTCCTGGTATCCACCAAGTGTTTTTAGAAAGTGTGCAGGAAGTGTGAAGATAAGCTGCAGCAGCTCTGCCTCCTACAGCAGACTTTTTTCTGGCAGCCATTTTGTGACTACACCCACAAGACTGTTTCAGAATTCTAAAAAGTACTGGCTAAATAAGGTTGGCAATTCTTGATCCAAATGTTATATCTGACCCCATATTATTGCAGAAAAGCAAATTAATTCAACTGCAAAAAAGTGGGTTTTTTGTATAGTTTCCTACTCTAACATGGTCAATCTAGTCATATGGCTCCATGTGACAATATCCTCAGTTCTGGACAATTATAACACACCTCACTTGGGTCTGCTATTGAAGCCAACTCAGAAACATCAGGTGCTGCAGAACATCATAGCTTAATTACTATCAGGCACTAGGTGTAGTATGCATATTATACCTGCGCTAAAGTCACTGCATTTGTTACAAATTAATTCCTGGTTCTGTTCAAGGTGCTTATTATTACTTAAACAGTATTTCATGGCATAGTACTCACATTTCTAAAGAACTGCCTATCTTAATATGATGTGTTGTTCATGATAGTTTGTTAGGATGTTGGTTTAAAGCTATTTGAATTTTTCTCTTAAATCTGGCTTTATTCTTTTATCCATTTGACAAGTCTGCCTTCTTTTATGACCTGCTAAAAGAATTGTACATTCTTGGCTTTCCTTTAATGTCTTCTTGCCCAGATTTCTTTCTCCTTGAAGTTCTCCTTTTCTCTTATTCTGTTTCAAAGGCAAACAGTATGCTTTATTCATAAGGCATAATGGATCACATCCATAACTATGTAATCTCTGAGGTGCTTTGACTGATGTCATCTGTTATTATTAAGATCACAATTTGCCTCAATGCCTGTAAAAGGGATGAAAGGTGCATTTTCAGATGTTCCCATCTTTTCATCTGTAAAACAGTCTTTGGATCAGATTTCACATTATATGCATGTAAACAAATTAACTCCATTTGCAAGAGATGAAAATAACATAAGCAATGTAGTGCACATTAAGCAGCAATTAACCCCAGGTGCCTGTTCGTTAACCTTTTTTTATGAACACAGAATAAATATATTTTTTGCTTAAAATATTTTGTATTAGAAGTAGCTTTGGGTATAGAAAAAGACATTTGCTCTCATCATTCACATACATAATTTGTTTTCATTAAATCAGATAAAGGATGACTGTTAAAACTGCAGTGCCTGACTCAGGTTATTAAACCTTTCTCCCCACACCCAAACACTCACCATGTACATTATTCATAAATTTTGCAATATACAGTTATCTAAAATCTTTGTTAATAAAACACATATGTTACCATTAAGCACAAGAAGATTAATAACTGCAATTTATTTTAAAACAAAACATTCTGAAGGTTTTTAAAAATACCTTTTAAATTAACGGATTGGCATTGATAAGAATTTTTCACTTATTTTTCACTTATTTTCACAATATATACAAATTTGTTTTTGTTATTGCACTTATGCGACAGTAGCGTCTGTTATGTAACTGACTAGAATGTATACTGAATATCGAAAGAAAGAAAGAAAGAAAGAAAGAAAGAAAGAAAGAAAGAAAGAAAGAAAGAAAGAAAGAAAGAAAGAAAAGCAGGTAGAGGAGGTGAAACCTATATTACTGTAAAACACTGTGAAATACAGACCCTAATATGCTATATTTATTCAATATCTTAGAAGTATGACCTCCAATCCAAATCAATAGGAATGTGTACTTATGGAATTGAGAAAACTGTGCAAAGGGGTGTTAGAAAGCTGTATATGGCATTACCAAACTTACTATGTAGCTGTGACTGACTGCAGAGAAATGTGAGTTTTAAAAGTTAATTTTTAAAGTGTAATTCTGTTTGCAGCCATTATTGTTTACACTCAGATGGAGGCATAGAGGCCTGGGAACAACAAGAAGCAGAGAGTAAAAATGAATGGGCAATTCTCACAATGGAAGTAAGTAGTACATGCCACAACTATTGATACTGGACAAAGTATTTAATTCATTTATAAATTATTTGAAATTAGGGATGAGCAGGCCAAATATGTTGATGTTAGATTCATGAAAGAGAGGACTGTGAATTGCTAAGAGCTATGATGGGAAACCACACAGAGGTAGTAAATTTCTAAATGTCCATGCTGGGAGGAAACATCAGAGAAAGTCTTATCCTAATGGCTTGTTTGCTGGCCCTTGAAGGCAACAGGACACCAGACTAAATGAACCACAAGTCTGAGACAACTGGCTCCTCTTTTTTACAGGGGGCCAATCCATTAGTCTGTTCTGACAGTTGTGAACTGTGATTCAACCAGAACACACTTTATAGAATTAAGTGTTGTGGTAATTTTTCAGACATTTAAGTTGAAGAGAGCACCATTCATTACAGACATCTTTCACTGCAATTGTGCTGAGATAGGTCCAAAAGATTGTCATGTGTACACATTTGAAAGTTGTGTAGAAAGTAACAATGAATAAAGATGAAACTGACCTTCTATTGCATCAAAAGCTACATTCAAATGGAAGTGGATCATGTGTGATGTGTCTAGATTCAGGTGGGCAGCCATGTTGGTTGGAATCAGCTGAAAACAATTTGAGTCCCATGGCATCTTGTAAGATTAGAAAAGTTTTATTCTTGGTGTAACCTTTCATGTGCATGATCACTTTTTCAAATGTCTGAAGAAATCTGAGTGCACAAAAATTAAACTTCCCTGGTCTTAAAGATGCTACTGGACTCAAACATTATGTATATGTTACTGTGTATTAACTAAGGGCTTTTCTACACACTTGCTTGCTCCTGATTTTCTGGGTAGTCAATCCACAAGCACTTGAACCGGTTTGGACACAATCCTTTTTTACATTTGCCATTTCTGTGCATTTTTACAGTTGTAGAATCAGTTCATTTTCTTCTGCACATGCCTTAAATAATCAGGATTTCAGGGGAGGGTACTTGTGTTATTGGAGGCATCATTGTTTGCGTCATATCACCTCATTTTATTTTTTGTGCATACTTATATTAATATATCAATATAGCATTGCAGCGATAGGTTTAACTGCTTCTCTGAATCCCCAACTTTCATTTTTGTTAGGGGAGAGATTAAAGATTTCCTTTTTTTTCCTTCTGGAAATTTCTTCTAGAAATTGAGATAACCTATTTATAGATTTAGTAGGTATACTGATGGATTAGTATTTTAGTGTTTTCTAACAAAACCACATATTCAGGGGTGGGGAGCAGAGGAAGTAGTTTGACAATGAAAATAGGCCAGTCATCAAAAAATGGACTGGGAGTAGGTGGGACAAAGAAAGCCAACAGAAACATTACCAACAAAGAAAAAAAGTGACTTAAAATCAGCTTCCAGAAGAAGATCAGGGTAACAATAACAATTAAGAATACATGATTTACTAAAGTATTTATTTGATTATATGCCTTAATATTAATTGTGAGAAAACATAATACTTTGATATTACTGATATTATTGAACATTTTATTATAAGAACTAATAGACTAATGGTGAAAATAAATGGGCATATTGCCTTAGCAATTAGATTAGATAAATAAGCCTTTTTTCTTTTTATGGTTTACTAATACATTTTTATTAATAAAGTTGTTTTTAAAAGATTTATAGAACTAATTTTTTGCTTCATATATTTGTATGTTTGGCATTTTAAGATAAAATGGATGGGAAAACATTATAGAATGTTATATAGAGTAAATAATAATGAATGTTAGCTCTTTTTGTTAAATAATATGAAAGCATATACATTCAATATCCAATTTCAATATATAGTTCACTTTGATTTATATATTGCAATGTATTTTTAGTTTGTTATACTTTACCTTTTCTTTTTGTATTTTTTAACTTGAAAAGTAATAAAAACTATTTAAAAATAGATTGAAATTGTTCAGGATTATCCATTTTTTAGTTCAATCCCCAACCGAAAGAAATCAGAAGGAAACTGAGACTGGGAAGGGTAGCCGTGAAGGAGCTAGAAAAAAATATTCAGTGTAAGGATGTATCACTGCTGACCAAGGATGTTAATTCATACTATAGTATTCCCCATTCCCATGTATGGGAAATTGAAAAATGAAGAGAGACAATTGGAGGAAAGTTGATTGATTTAAAATGTGGGGCTGGAGCAGAGTTTTACAGATACTATGTATCACCAAAAATAAAATAAGAGGGTTCTGGATTATAGAATCATAGTTTGGAGGGGCCATCTTGTCCAAACATTTGATCAATGCAGGATCAGCCTAAAGCATCTCTGACAAGTGTCAGTGAGGGGAAGCTCACCATCTCACTAGGCAGCCAGTTCTACTGCTGAACTTAACTCTAAAACAAAATCTTAATATCCAGTCATTATTTTTCCTCCTGGAATTTAAACCCAATATAAATAGTCCTATCCTGTACCTGAGCAAAGTTATAAATGATTGGATATTTTTGAGGACATTGATTCATAAAGTCACCATGAGTTGGAAATGACTTGACAACACTTACCATACACACACATCCTAACTCCCCTCTTATCAAATCAAATTTGAACTTTCCCTAGACACTAAAATGATTAAACTGAAGTTACTGTACTTTGGTAATGTTATCAGAACATAGGAGTCAATGGAAAAAACAATAATACTAGGGAAAGTTGAAGGCAGCCAAAAAGAAAGGGAGAAGACCCATCATGAGATAGATTGATTCAACCAATAAATCCAGAGCCCGCAGAGTCCAAGATCTGAGCAAGGCTGTTTACAGAAGGATGTTTTGGAAAATACTGATTCATAGAATCACCATAGGTTGGAAGTGACTTGATGGCACTTAGCATAAACACATTTAAAATATTTATCATGTCTAATTTTTCTCCCAGTTCATGACATTACCTAAGGCTGTTTCTTCTCATGACTTTTTTCTCTGCTTTCATCATGGCTGCCCATTGCGGAGACTGTGAAACCTGTAAAGCCTCTATCATATGGGGAGTACAATTAGATGTTATATCAGGGAAGAGGGGAACTTATCTTGAGAATTTATGACATTTTCCACAGTATCTGTCCGCTGCCTGAAATATATAGGGGCCTTTGATGCCTTTGAAAAAAGGATTAACATCATACAAATCTGTGGATGGTAGGTCCATTGATAGTTATTATCCATGATACCTAAATGGAACCTTAACAGTGTATTTTACTCATCCAGTGTGAAGTCTGGCCCAGATTGCATTCATCCAAGAGTTCTTAAAGAGCTCAAGCATGAAATTGCTGATCTTCTCACTTTAATATGCAACTTATCCCTGAAATCTGCCTCCATCCCTGAAGACTGGAAGATGGCCAATGTCACACCAATCTTTAAGAAAGGGTATAGGGGGGACCCAGGAAATTACAGGCCAGTCAGTTTGACATCTGTGCCTGGTAAATTAGTAGAAACTGTCATTAGAGATAAAATTATAAAACATGTAAAAAAGCAGAACCTGCTGAGGAAGAGTAAAGCATGGCTTTTACAGAGGCAAGTCCACCAATACACACTTACTCGAAGTTTCTTTGAAGGTGTAAAAAACAGACATGTGTGGATAAGAGAGAACCAATGGACATTGTCTACTTGGATTTCCAAAAGGCTTTTGACAAAGTTCCTCACTAGAGACTGTTGAGAAAACAACCAATGAAGGGAATAAGATGGGAAGTCCCTCCTATGGATTAAAAACTGGTGAGGAACAGGCAACAAAGGGTAGGTATAAAGGGGAAGTTATCACAGTGGAGAGAGGTAGGGAGTGGTGTCCCCCAAGGATCCCATATTGGGACAGAGTACTCTCGCTTTATTTCCATAAATGACCTGGAAGTAGGGGTGGAGTAGCATGGTGTAGAGTTTGCAGATGATACCAAATTATGTAAGGTGGTGAGAACCACAAAGGATTCTGAAGAGCTCCAAAGCCAGGACCTTAATAAATTAGGTGATTGGGCTAAGAAATGGCAAATGCAGAGTTCAATGTAGCAAAATGCAAAGTGATGCACATAGGGGCAAAAAATCCAAACTTCACATACACGATACAAAGGTCAGTTCTATCAGTCACAGACCAGGAAAGGGATTTGGGCGTCTTAGTTGATAGTTCCATGGGAATGTCAACTCAATGCATAGCAGCTGTGAAAAAGGCAAACTCTATGCTGGGGATAGTTAGGGAAGGAGTTGATAATAAAACTACAAGGATTATCGTACCCATATATAAAACAGTACGTTTAACCGCATACTTGGAGTACTGTGTTCAGTTCTGGTCGCCACATCTCAAAAAGAGATAGAAAAAGTGCAGAGAAGGGCAACGAGGATGATTGAAGGATTGGAGCACCTTCCTTATGAGGAGAGACTGCAGCATTTGGGACTCTTTAGTTTGGAGAGGAGACGTCTGAGGGGGGATATGATTGAAGTCTATAAAATTATGCATGGGGTAGAAAATGTTGACAGAGAGAAATTTTTCTCTCTTTCTCACTGTCTACTAGAACCAGGGGGGATTCATTAAAAATGCGGGGGGGTGGGAGAAGTGGGACTAATAAAAGGAAACACTTCTTCAAACAATGTGTGATTTGTGTTTGGAATATGCTGCCACAGGAGGTGGTGATGGCCACTAACCTGGATAGCTTTAAAAGGGGCTTGGACAGATTTATGGAGGAGAAGTCGATCTATGGCTACCAATCTGGGCCCTCCTTGATCTCAGATTGCAAATGCCTTAGCAGACCAGGTGCTCAGGAGCAGCAGCCGCAGAAGGCCATTGCTTTCACATCCTGCACGTGATCTCCCAAAGGCACTTGGTGGGCCACTGCGAGTAGCAGAGTGCTGGACTAGATAGACTCTGGTCTGATCCAGCAGGCTAGTTCTTATGTTCTTATGTTTTTAAGTCTGAAGAGACCTTGAACTGAGTTTTAATGATTTTTTTTTAAAAAGAAAACCTTCGGGGTTGCATTATGTATGTCACCAGTTTGCTTTCTTAAGTATTGCAGAATTGGCAATAAAGAAACAGCAGAGAGAAAATTTAAAAAAACTTTTTAAAATTTGGCAATTTCGTATCCCATTTCAATGCAATTGGGGACAAAACTGACCCCAGTACCACAAAAGGATATACTACAAATTGTGAAAAAAAATACAAGTTCAAGGGATAAAACAATACAGAACAATTGCCTAGTTTAAGGCTGAATAAGATATCAATTTGTAGAAATCTAAACACAGTTTTATCATTTTTAAAAAAATGCTGTCAGCGTTAATGTGATTCCATTAGATGGATGAGTATATTCCTAGGCTGTATATGTCTCAATAAGTACTCTAGCCTGGAGACAAACAGTAGGGAAGAGCTAATAACCTCATGTAGTATTTGTGAACTTCCAAAGGTACCTGGTCACTGCTGAAACATAATGCTGAATTAGTTAGAATTGAAATTATTTTTGGAGAAAAATTAAACTTGATTTGCTCTGAAGTGAAGGGAAACTGCAAGGTAACTGCAGATGGGACATTTAGTGAACATAGGGAGGAGGCGGAGTTAAGTTCTGCATTTAAAATGGTGGTGTCAACATGCACATTTCTCCCTTTTTCATCTCTTTAAAAGGCTTTCCCTGTAGTGTTTCAATATGCCTTATTTGGGAAAAGAAAAGAAAAGGGGAGGAAGGTGTTTCAAGATTGGACAGTAAAATTGCTGTTGCATCTGTGCAGACACAACTGGAAAACAGGAGAGGAGTGGGGGTGGGATAGGCTGCAGCAGTGAGTGGCTTTGGGAATAGGGATGTGTGGAAACTGTCTTGGCCTATTGCCACAGAACTTGCTGTTAGCACTAAGGTGGGATGTCCTTATGCTTCCCCATGCAGACACAGCCTTAAATTCATAAAAGTGATGTGGTCCATACTTACAATTTTAGACCATGAATATTTGAAAACCTTCTTTGGAAATGCCATAATAATAAGGTGTATCAGATCCACAGAACTTAGAGTAACCCAGTTCCAACAGATTTGCAAGGAAACAGAGTCTAAGTAGAGGACATCCGGAGAACTCGGAAGAAGACAGCAGCACAGACTTCCTAAGAAGCAGTTAGGAAAGAGTTGATGACTAAAAATTCTTCAAACCATCTCCAAAGTTTCCAAGATTGCAAGTATTCTTTATTTAGTTAGTTTTCATGGGAGGAGTCAGAGTCCTAAACCTTCAATATTATTAAATCGTTTTTGAACTGTTACTTATTGTCTGTGGGTTTTACACTCTGTTCTGGCCAAGTTCAAGGCACCTGAATTTAGTTAGCTTGGGAAACAGAACAGAAAAGGCAATCATCATACAACTTGGGGTGTATATTTCTCTTTCTCTCTAACATGAGATATAAGTTCATGTTTCTTTTTAAAGTATAAGTGTATATCTATAAAATAGACATTCCAATTTGTTTTCAGAATTGTTGGGGACTGAGTGAAAAATGTATTCACTAGCTTTGCATCACTGTTTTATTTTCTGTGCTGCCATTTGGAAAGGAGCTGTGGCTCTGGGGAGGAGGATACCTGCTTGGCATGCTGAAGGTTCCAGTTTCAATTTCTGGAATCTCCAGGTGAAGAGGCCAGGCACTAGCTGGTGTGAAATACCTCAACTGTGAGACCCTGAACAGCAATGTCAATCTGAGTTGGCAATTCTAACCTTGAAAGACCCATTCAGTATAAGACAGCTTCATGTACTGGCAATTCAAACAGGGGCAATCAAAGTGTGCTGAGTTGGTATTCCTGCAAACCTCATTTATCCCTACAGTGGCTTCATAGGATTCCTGTACGATTTAATTATCTAATGATTTTGCACAGCTAGCACTGTATGAATGCTAAATTGTTTTGTTGTCATGCTTATCTCCCTTTAAATATCTTTCCTTGGAAGTTGATCATTTTTTTTAGACTAGCATTTAATTATATACTATTTATATTTAATTGCACAGGAGTTTTATTACCCTCTATAACACTCTTTCTGAATTAGATGAGGTAATTCCCATCCATGGGGTGTTTGCGTCAGCAGTAACAACAGATGGATGTGCCTTATTCTGTGGGCATAATATGGATTAAAGGGTGCAACTTTGCAAACAGGTAAACTACAGAACGACATGTGTCACTCTAATACACCAACATCTATCTCAAAACTTGACAGCCTCTTCATTAATTCTATGATGGAATAGAAATAAAGAGATTGGGGCTAGGCTGTTGTCACTTAATGTGAAGTCTCCTTGTGGCATAGGCTGTGGGTGCCAAAGAGGCTGCTAAAGTGTGTGCAATTTCTTGACATCAACAGCTGGCATGTCATACTGGTGCATGGTGGGAGAGAAGTTAGACCAAAGTGCTCAAACAGAACATTCATCCCCTATATTGATCATAGTGACTATATAGAGCACTCCTCTACAGAGCTAAAACTGGATCCAGATACAACAGAGATGATGTTGTTTGGTAGGTCTGAAAGGGATTGCTAATGCCAACTATGGAACGGATGAGCCTTTTGTTGGCTGATTCAGTAAACATGTTTTGCTTGTTTTGTTGTATCCTATCACATTGATGGAAAAGAAAATAGTAATACTATGAAAAGTCAATCACATTTGGCAGAGACTCTCCTTCCTTTTAACCACAGTTGATTTAGCTTCATTTATATATATATATATATGACAGATGATTACTTGGCCCCTGCACAGATGATTACAGCCTGGGTCCCTGGACAAAGATTGCACCTAGGTCCCTCTCATATGACCCTTAGCCAAATCACATGTTTCCATTTGTCAGGTTGTATTTGTACACATATATGTGTACCAATACAGGATACTGTACTTTTTTTCTTCAGATGAAGTGGGCTCAAAAGCTTAATGTCCCAATAAATCTTTAGTAAGTCAGCAAGCGATCTATTTAAGTTTATATAATTGTGCTGGATGAGAAGTACTGGGATCACTCAGTCTAATTTTGCTGACATACTTTCTGAAAAGATTATATTATTTGAATATGAAGCTTGATGTCTACATTTACAAAGGGATATTTGATGTTTCACAAATACAATAATAAGGATAACTCACTGCTTGAACAGGGTTTAAAATGTAATTACATCTAATTAGGGGGAGGGAGGAGAGGGAGGTCTAACTTCTGGTCTGCTCACAGATTAATATTCCATTTATTATTATTATTATTTTATTATTATTATTATTTATTCAATTTCTATACCGCCCGATCCCCAATTTAAAGGGGGGGGGGGAGATTTTACTACTTTGATAGATCATGAGGAAATATTACCATCCCTTCTGTTTACAATATTAACAAAGGTTTGCAGCTATACTACTATTAAAGATGTTCTAAGGTGCCAACCAGAATAGGATGAGACCAAGACTGCCAAATAAAGGGGCAGGGAGAAATATGAAGGCAGATCATGAAAGGAGATAAAATGGAGGAGAAAAATGTGGAAAAGAGGAAGATAAATTTAAAAAGAGGAAAGATTGTTTTACTTTCCACAACACACTAACAGGGCTACCCCTTTAGAAGCCCTGGATAAGCAGAGAACACTGTGGAATTGGGTTAAAGGAAAAAGGGGAACAGACTGCTGGAAACAACAACTTTTAGGAGGCTGCATCTGTCAATGATTGTAGCAGCCATGAGTTATTCTGGACAGTCTTGCCTTGCTCCAATGCTGGCTTGGTTGATAGGTTTACCAGGATATGCATTTGCCCCCCTTGTAGTAAACTTTGCAGAAAGGCACAGCAAAGGGATAGAGCAGGGGTGTCAAACTCGCAGCCCTCCAGATGTTCATGAACTACAATTCCCATCAGTCCCTCCCAACATGAGCATTGGCTATACTGGCAAGGACTGATGGGAATTGTAGTTCATGAATATCTGGAGGGCCGTGAATTTGAGGCCATGAATTTGACACCTGTGGGATAGAGCAACTGTTCTTCATTGTACTCTGCCTCCTCTGAGCCCCTAGTGGCTGTAGTGCAGAACTACATTAGGAGGAAAATAAATGAGGATGTATTCTTGATGCAACACAAGTGGGGCCCTCTAGCTGGCTTGGATCTGGTGAATTTTGTCCCAGATCCTGCTTTCTCAACCACTCTGAGTGTGACTACTGAACCACTTTGTATATAGGGTTGTTTATGGGTAAGTGAGCATATTACCCTGAGGTATCTCCATTGGTTATCTCTTTGCTTCCAGACTCCATTCAAGGTATTGGCTCTTACCATTAAGCTATTCATAAAATGGGCCCACATACTCTAGGGATCCTCTTTCTCCAGGACTGATGCATTAATTTTGCTACTCAAAGCAACATCTCCTTACACCATCTCCTAAGATGCCTTTCACGGCCTTGGACCTGCATACCTAAGGGACCGCCTCTCCCCATATTGCCCCATTAGGCTCCTCCACTCCTCGGGGGAGGACCTACTCGTGATCCCTGCCCCCAAAATGATCAGGCTGGCCTCTACGAGTGCCAGGGCTTTTAGCTCTGGCCCCACCTGTGGAACAGGCTCCCTAAAGAGATCAGGGCCCTGCGGGACTTGTAGAGTTTCCACAGGGCCTGTAAGATGGACCTGTTCCACCAGGCATTTGGCCAGCCTGGTTAAATACATCAACCTTTCCATCTGGCCTCCCATGGGCACGGGGTGCAGCTGGACACCATCTGTATTTTTATGAATTCTTGTATTATACATACTGATGTATTAAATTATGGTTTTACATATGTTTTAAACTGTTGTTCACCACCCTGAGCCCTTAGGGGGAGGGCAGCATATAATAACAATAACAACCATAACAACAATAATAATTAATAAAGATGGTTAGAACAGTTATAGTTCATTCATGGACCATATCAGTAGTTGTCCTGACATTCCCTTGGGGGAATTTTGTTTGTTCCCTTCCACTTGTAAGGCCAGCAAGAAAGAATTTTTAAGAGGAACTGGGTTAATACATGGCTTAAGTTCTGTTAATTTTTGTGCCAGCTATATGTTCGCCTGAGTCATTAAAATTAACTTCCTCTCCTCTTTAGTCTTCATAATCCATCTCATCGTAGAGCATTTATGCTGGCGAGGTTAAATGCCTTCCCCTCTAAAGTAATGGAAGGAAGATACCAAGTCATACCAAGTCTAGAGAGACATTGTCCGTGCCCCGTAAATGAGGTGAATTCAATCCAGCACATTATCTAAAACTGTCAGCTTCATTTTAATTTACGTAGTATCTATATAACTCTGCTTCTTAAAACAAAATTCAGCCTTCCCTCGTCATACATAGTAACTTATTTATTAAATGATCTATCCCTTGTAACAACTCTCAAGGTTGCTACCTTTTTAGTATGACTGAATGATATGAGATCCCAGTTCTGATCTCATGTAGTCACACAAGTTTCCTAATACATGGGTCCATATGTGATTTAGTATAGCGACAAATGTGAGCTGTTATCATAATTTAATCTGATATAAATTGTTTGATTCTAAATATTTTGTAATATATCCGAGGATCTGTATATACAATATTTTATTATGACTTGGATATTGGATTTCTTTATTTTTGTATCTGTGTATAGGATTTTATTGTTTGTAGATATTTATATTTTATGCCTAATAAAGGTTTACTGTACTGTACTGTTAACTGTTGTGTTACCAGTGCTGATTGACCCTGTTTCTTCCTATATTTCCAGGATTGCTTCTATTCACTATTTTTGTTGGTAGTTTGTAAGGTGATCTAGGCCTCTTAATGGAGTCAGGACATGAGCCATGTGTTTCATAAATGAATAGATTACGCTGGATTCAAGTTGATTACTGACATTTACACAGTACTGTTCACTATTTCTGGTTGTAGATTTATATGTAAGATTACATACAGCATAATTCATCCCATTTTGCATAATCAGCTAGAAATGTAGGAGGGAATCCTCCAAAGTAATGGGACCTTAAAACTCCTCAACTAAACTTTGCCCAAGCATATATAATATTAAGCATACTGCATCATGATACTATAGCATGCTTCGCTATAAAACAGTAGGCTGATGCACATCTCGTGGAGAATGATGCAACTGTGTTACTGCTTCTCAGGGCTACTCTTATTCTAAGCTCTGTAAACTTTGTACACAACTATAGGGATGAATCAGATAGCTGTGTCACTTCATGAGATGTGAGCAGTTAATGGCCAGTTGTGCTACAGTACAACTGGCACATTGTGCATTGTACATTTAGCCAAGTGTCAATAAGGGGAGAAAAGCTAAGGATTTCTTTGCTCGGAGCATTTCCATACAGTTTGTTTCTTTTTTGGGACTGTAAGCTTTGTTTGTTTAACTAAATCAGTGAAAGCAAATTTTATTTTTGCATGTGAGGATTAAGAACACATTTTTAATACACTTGATATATTTTGGTTGATATGTTTCTGTAGTAATATGTAGTGAAAAAAGGATTAACATTGACTTATCCTTATAACTATGTTTGGTAGTTTTTGTTTATTAATTTTTACATTGTTTCACATTGTCTTAATTGTCATGTTAGTTTGATAATTTGCAAATATATTGACATTTCTTCAGTTAGTTAAGCAAATAAAAAGTTTAAATGGATGATGATCCTACTAGTTTTCATACTTGACAAAAATCCCCAAACAAAACACCTCCTCTAATTGCCACTTTTCAGATGTAACTCCATAATATCTGGAGCATTTAGGCATTTTTTTCCCAGGGTAAGGTCATCTTCTGGGAAACATAGTATCTGTGTGATTTATTTTGTTAAAATATGACAAGAGTGACAATTTTCTGTAGCAATATATCAGCAAAGTAGATCATCAGCCCGTCCCTCCATCGGAATGTAATGTATCATCCCAACAAGATGTCATGAATAGTTGTTTTGATGATGACACCTTTTGAAAAGATAGGTGTTAAGGGGAGATTACCAAAAAATGCATGGTCATAAATCAACTGTTGCCCAGCAGATACTTTGCAGTCGAGGATGAATTCCATGCAGTAATAGGTTGCTTAAATTTTCTATGAATACTTAGTTTGAAATAGGTATACTTATATGAGACTCTTAGAACATGGTCTTCAAACAGAATAAAGGACTTTACTAAGGTCCTATCCATAAAGTAAGTCACACTTCAAGAGTCTTTTCTTTTTTGAATCACCTTTTCTTTTGGCATAATTTACTTTTAAAGAGTATCTCCATTTTATCACAAGTGCAGCTCCAAAGAATTAACCCCTCCCCAACCACCAATGTTTGTTGCCTCCAGTTGCCACCTGACGAGGGGAGGAAGAGGTCCAAGGGTGCAGAAGGAGACACAGAAAACGCATTATATGGGTAAACTTTGTCTATAGCTATTTTATTGGTGTGCTGGCAAAAGGAAGTGGAGGCGCAGCATAGGGAATGGATCTGGCACTGGGCAGCACGTCTGCTGTCCCCCAGTGATCACCAGAAAGCATGTATGCTGTCCCCCCCATAACTTCCCCCCATTCTGATGCATGAGGGAAAACACCCAGAGCAGCAAAAAAAAGCCCAGAGCAGCATGATAATGGGAGCCATTTTGGTGCTGGCATCTGGGTGAACTGCAATGGCCTGAAAGGACTGAACAATGAGAAACAGTTCTCAAGCCAGGGGCAAACATTTCCCTTGTATGCCAGGGAGCGCCAGCATCTGATGGTACGGATCTGCTCCTCGGGCAAACCCAGGTGTGCTGCAGTGGTAACAGCACCGATATGGAAGGAGTGGAGGTCAAACTCTGATGTTGGGAGCCCTATGTGAGCCAAACAAGTCTTAAGGATGCTGATGATAAGCAAGTGCCATCAGAACATATAAGGAAGTGGTCCTGAACTGGTGGCTGGACAGAAAAGTAGTTTTATTTATTTATTTATTATTGGGTTTTATATACCGCCCTACCCCCAAAGGGCTCTGGGCGGTGACTCTGGCTGGAGAGGGCAGTCCTAAGGTGGAAGCCTCAAGAATCACTGTGGTCCCACACACACGCTAATCTGTCTTGGATTGGCAAAGTTGAATACACACCTCCAAGCCACCCACCCATAGGTCCAATGGCATGAGGCCCCTGCTGCTACAGTCATCCCAAGATCCGAGCACCAACTAGCTGCAGCAAAAAAGCCCTGAAGAAGGCCAAGGAAAAGGCTGCCTGGAACAGTTTTAATTTGAATTGAGAGGAGCAGATACTTGACAGCTGACTGGAAAGGCCCGCCAGCATGACTAGGGTAATGGGCCTGCGGCTGTCTGGGAATGTGGTGTTACTGTAAGTGGCTCCACCCTTCAATAGCTTTCCTAGCAAGGAAAGAATGACATGGATTGGCTACGCCCAATACCTAGGCAGTAAAAGGAAATGGCAGGTAGATGCCGTTGGCTGTCGGGCGAGAAGAGGCATGGATGGCTTGGTCTACCCATAAAAGGCCACAGCCCCGCCCCCTCCAGGCACGTCACTTGTTCGCTTCGGCAGCTGGGCAGGCACGCTGGGGCTGGATGCCAGCACTGAGCCTGCCCCTCTTTCTGCCCCACCCCTAGGCAGCAATGATGGTGAAGGTAAATCTCAGCCACTCCTTCTTGGAGGAGAGGGGTACAAATCACCTCTGCTGCTATTTGGATAGAAACATGCTTTTTTTCCCTAGGTGTTTCTTGAGAAGGTTGGAAGAAAAATGGGGGAAAAATCCCTACTGTCAGTGTTCCCGTATAGCTGTCTCATTCATTTACTAATCTTATTAACAATGTTCAGATCAGTGGAACTACAACTTCACCTTTTGCAGGCTTTAACTCATTTTGGAAGCTTGCATGGTCCTGATCTCTTCTTTGATTACTTATCTTTATAACAGGAATTAGTCAATTGGTCTGTATTTTTTTAAAGTGGAAGTGGAAGACTTATAAGCAGTGTTGAATTGAAAGAGAAGTACTTTTCATCAGATTTATTTTACAGTTTCAAAATCTTTTCAAGAGTGTAATTAGCTGTCAACTGACTGGAACAGTTAATCTCTGAAATACCTTCAGTCATGGGAAAAGTTCAACTTCCAACTTCCTGCCAACTGACATCCTTTGACACACAAAACGGAGACCCAGAAGTCTCCAGTGTGCAACACTGTATTGTTCCCTGTGCCGCTCGTGCCAGTTATTTCACCTTATAGCAGGAGTGGGGTCTGGGATCTTATACCAGAAAGGAGAACTGAGACCCTGTAGCCTCTGTATAGAAGGGTGGATCTCAATTAAAAAAACTTTTAAAATGTAAAGTACCTTCACTGGGCACCTGAGAACTAATCCCCTAAATTTGCAAACAGGCATACACTCAGACACCAAGAAGGGCATTTATAAGGTACGAGGGAGAAAAATGGGACATTTTAGGAAAGGGACATAACTCTAGGACTTGAAGTCTGGAAAGGTCTGGGTGTTGGCACAGCTGATGTCCAAGGAGCAGGGTGAGGAGTTGGAAGAGCAAGGAGGAAAAGCCTGCGAAGTGCAGCAGGTGTTTTCAGAAGAAAACCAGAATTTTGACCAGTACAGATCATGACAAGAGATCTGAGGAACAATTTACTGTGTTTGGGGTCCTTCTTTTATTGACAGAAGAACTCCAGAGTAAGTGGGGGGTTTGACCATTCCGACTTTGGATCAAGGTAAAAAAATAAAATCTCACTAGCTGGTTTAAAGTGAACTGCTTTCAAATTTTGATGGGAAAAATAGGGGGAAGTGCCTTGATTAGGTTATTGTGTGCCAAATCTTCAAGGGTACAGATAGCCTGGCTGAGGCAACATGATTACCACACTTCAGTTAGGTTGAAGTGAGCTTCATTTTCATGGACACAATAGTCTAAGTGAGGCAACATATCTCCTCAAACAGGATGGACAGCAAATTAATAACTTGATTGCCCTTCTTGACTGAGTTAAAAAAGAAAGAAGAGGAACCAGAAACTGCTCAGTAAAAAAAGTAATGTCCTCAGACTGGGCAGTAAAGTTGCCAACCCTGGGTTGGGAAATACCTGGAGATTTTTGGGGCGGGGGGGGGGGGGGAGCAGAGTTTGGATAGGGGAGAAACCTCAGCAGGACATAATACAATAGAGTCCATCCTCCAAGTCAGCCATTTTCTCCAGGGGAACTGATCTTGCTAATCTGGAAATTAACTGTATCAGCAGAATATCTATAAATGCCACCTGGAGTTCATCAGTCTTACTGGACAGTCATCTTCAGGGTATGTCAGGATATTGGGAGATGCCTCCAGTGCTGAAAAGCCTTTTGGCACTGTGAACAACATGCCACTGAGCTGGGGAGATGCACTTATTCTGTTTTCCTTACAGCAGCACCTTCCTCTTCCTTCCTGGGAATTTCCAAAATCATGGCTGAACCCAGGTGATTTTACGAGACTCACCAAGTTTCAGATCCCCTGGCTCTTAGGCTCTAAAAGGGCATGCCTATTAAAATAACAATGGGCTTTCATGCACTTACTGGTGGCCTTGAGGCTACTTGCTTCATAGTGGGGATTTTCTGCAGTTTTTTGTTTAAACAAGAGATTGGGCCAAAGTACTCACACAGTTCTCAGATCCATTTAGCAGAGACAAGCTGGTTCTTAACAACAGGTTTTATTTGCAAGGAAGGCAGCTCTTACAACTATCACCATTAGCTATGGGAACTAGAAACTGAAACCAAGAGCTCCACCCAGTAGGACCAAAATAAATCACACAGCTAATTGGGGAGGAGTGGAGTCTTCATTCTATACCAGGGGTAGGGAACCTGCGGCTCTCCAGATGTTCAGGAACTACAATTCCCATCAGCTTCTGTCAGCATGGCCAATTGGCCTTGCTGGTAGGTCCCCCCACCCCCCCCCCCCCCCCCCCCCCCCCCCCCCCCCGCCCCCCCCCCCCACCCCCCCCCCCCCCCCCCACCCCCCCCCCCCCCCCCGCCCCCCCCCCCCCCCCCCCCCCCCCCCCCCCCCCCCCCCCGCCCCCCCCCCTCCCCCCCCCCCCCCCCCCGCCCCCCCCCCCCCCCACCCCCCCCGCCCCCAAACCCCCCCTCCCCCCACCCCCCCCCCCCCCCCCCACCCCCCCCCCCCACCCCCCCCCCCCCCCCCCCCCCCCCACCACCCCACACACCCCCGCCCCCCCACCCCCCCCCCCCCCCCCCCCCCCCGACCCCCACACCCCCCCCCCCCCCCACCCCCCCCCCCCCCCCCCCCCCCCCCCCCCCACCCCCCCCCCCCCCCACCCCCCCCCCCCCCCACCCCCCCCCCCCCCCACCCCCCCCCCCCCCCACCCCCCCCCCCCCCCACCCCCCCCCCCCCCCACCCCCCCCCCCCCCCACCCCCCCCCCCCCCCACCCCCCCCCCCCCCCACCCCCCCCCCCCCCCACCCCCCCCCCCCCCCACCCCCCCCCCCCCCCACCCCCCCCCCCCCCCACCCCCCCCCCCCCCCACCCCCCCCCCCCCCCACCCCCCCCCCCCCCCACCCCCCCCCCCCCCCACCCCCCCCCCCCCCCACCCCCCCCCCCCCCCACCCCCCCCCCCCCCCACCCCCCCCCCCCCCCACCCCCCCCCCCCCCCACCCCCCCCCCCCCCCACCCCCCCCCCCCCCCACCCCCCCCCCCCCCCACCCCCCCCCCCCCCCACCCCCCCCCCCCCCCACCCCCCCCCCCCCCCACCCCCCCCCCCCCCCACCCCCCCCCCCCCCCACCCCCCCCCCCCCCCACCCCCCCCCCCCCCCACCCCCCCCCCCCCCCACCCCCCCCCCCCCCCACCCCCCCCCCCCCCCACCCCCCCCCCCCCCCACCCCCCCCCCCCCCCACCCCCCCCCCCCCCCACCCCCCCCCCCCCCCACCCCCCCCCCCCCCCACCCCCCCCCCCCCCCACCCCCCCCCCCCCCCACCCCCCCCCCCCCCCACCCCCCCCCCCCCCCACCCCCCCCCCCCCCCACCCCCCCCCCCCCCCACCCCCCCCCCCCCCCACCCCCCCCCCCCCCCACCCCCCCCCCCCCCCACCCCCCCCCCCCCCCACCCCCCCCCCCCCCCACCCCCCCCCCCCCCCACCCCCCCCCCCCCCCACCCCCCCCCCCCCCCACCCCCCCCCCCCCCCACCCCCCCCCCCCCCCACCCCCCCCCCCCCCCACCCCCCCCCCCCCCCACCCCCCCCCCCCCCCACCCCCCCCCCCCCCCACCCCCCCCCCCCCCCACCCCCCCCCCCCCCCACCCCCCCCCCCCCCCACCCCCCCCCCCCCCCACCCCCCCCCCCCCCCACCCCCCCCCCCCCCCACCCCCCCCCCCCCCCACCCCCCCCCCCCCCCACCCCCCCCCCCCCCCACCCCCCCCCCCCCCCACCCCCCCCCCCCCCCACCCCCCCCCCCCCCCACCCCCCCCCCCCCCCACCCCCCCCCCCCCCCACCCCCCCCCCCCCCCACCCCCCCCCCCCCCCACCCCCCCCCCCCCCCACCCCCCCCCCCCCCCACCCCCCCCCCCCCCCACCCCCCCCCCCCCCCACCCCCCCCCCCCCCCACCCCCCCCCCCCCCCACCCCCCCCCCCCCCCACCCCCCCCCCCCCCCACCCCCCCCCCCCCCCACCCCCCCCCCCCCCCACCCCCCCCCCCCCCCACCCCCCCCCCCCCCCACCCCCCCCCCCCCCCACCCCCCCCCCCCCCCACCCCCCCCCCCCCCCACCCCCCCCCCCCCCCACCCCCCCCCCCCCCCACCCCCCCCCCCCCCCACCCCCCCCCCCCCCCACCCCCCCCCCCCCCCACCCCCCCCCCCCCCCACCCCCCCCCCCCCCCACCCCCCCCCCCCCCCACCCCCCCCCCCCCCCACCCCCCCCCCCCCCCACCCCCCCCCCCCCCCACCCCCCCCCCCCCCCACCCCCCCCCCCCCCCACCCCCCCCCCCCCCCACCCCCCCCCCCCCCCACCCCCCCCCCCCCCCACCCCCCCCCCCCCCCACCCCCCCCCCCCCCCACCCCCCCCCCCCCCCACCCCCCCCCCCCCCCACCCCCCCCCCCCCCCACCCCCCCCCCCCCCCACCCCCCCCCCCCCCCACCCCCCCCCCCCCCCACCCCCCCCCCCCCCCACCCCCCCCCCCCCCCACCCCCCCCCCCCCCCACCCCCCCCCCCCCCCACCCCCCCCCCCCCCCACCCCCCCCCCCCCCCACCCCCCCCCCCCCCCACCCCCCCCCCCCCCCACCCCCCCCCCCCCCCACCCCCCCCCCCCCCCACCCCCCCCCCCCCCCACCCCCCCCCCCCCCCACCCCCCCCCCCCCCCACCCCCCCCCCCCCCCACCCCCCCCCCCCCCCACCCCCCCCCCCCCCCACCCCCCCCCCCCCCCACCCCCCCCCCCCCCCACCCCCCCCCCCCCCCACCCCCCCCCCCCCCCACCCCCCCCCCCCCCCACCCCCCCCCCCCCCCACCCCCCCCCCCCCCCACCCCCCCCCCCCCCCACCCCCCCCCCCCCCCACCCCCCCCCCCCCCCACCCCCCCCCCCCCCCACCCCCCCCCCCCCCCACCCCCCCCCCCCCCCACCCCCCCCCCCCCCCACCCCCCCCCCCCCCCACCCCCCCCCCCCCCCACCCCCCCCCCCCCCCACCCCCCCCCCCCCCCACCCCCCCCCCCCCCCACCCCCCCCCCCCCCCACCCCCCCCCCCCCCCACCCCCCCCCCCCCCCACCCCCCCCCCCCCCCACCCCCCCCCCCCCCCACCCCCCCCCCCCCCCACCCCCCCCCCCCCCCACCCCCCCCCCCCCCCACCCCCCCCCCCCCCCACCCCCCCCCCCCCCCACCCCCCCCCCCCCCCACCCCCCCCCCCCCCCACCCCCCCCCCCCCCCACCCCCCCCCCCCCCCACCCCCCCCCCCCCCCACCCCCCCCCCCCCCCACCCCCCCCCCCCCCCACCCCCCCCCCCCCCCACCCCCCCCCCCCCCCACCCCCCCCCCCCCCCACCCCCCCCCCCCCCCACCCCCCCCCCCCCCCACCCCCCCCCCCCCCCACCCCCCCCCCCCCCCACCCCCCCCCCCCCCCACCCCCCCCCCCCCCCACCCCCCCCCCCCCCCACCCCCCCCCCCCCCCACCCCCCCCCCCCCCCACCCCCCCCCCCCCCCACCCCCCCCCCCCCCCACCCCCCCCCCCCCCCACCCCCCCCCCCCCCCACCCCCCCCCCCCCCCACCCCCCCCCCCCCCCACCCCCCCCCCCCCCCACCCCCCCCCCCCCCCACCCCCCCCCCCCCCCACCCCCCCCCCCCCCCACCCCCCCCCCCCCCCACCCCCCCCCCCCCCCACCCCCCCCCCCCCCCACCCCCCCCCCCCCCCACCCCCCCCCCCCCCCACCCCCCCCCCCCCCCACCCCCCCCCCCCCCCACCCCCCCCCCCCCCCACCCCCCCCCCCCCCCACCCCCCCCCCCCCCCACCCCCCCCCCCCCCCACCCCCCCCCCCCCCCACCCCCCCCCCCCCCCACCCCCCCCCCCCCCCACCCCCCCCCCCCCCCACCCCCCCCCCCCCCCACCCCCCCCCCCCCCCACCCCCCCCCCCCCCCACCCCCCCCCCCCCCCACCCCCCCCCCCCCCCACCCCCCCCCCCCCCCACCCCCCCCCCCCCCCACCCCCCCCCCCCCCCACCCCCCCCCCCCCCCACCCCCCCCCCCCCCCACCCCCCCCCCCCCCCACCCCCCCCCCCCCCCACCCCCCCCCCCCCCCACCCCCCCCCCCCCCCACCCCCCCCCCCCCCCACCCCCCCCCCCCCCCACCCCCCCCCCCCCCCACCCCCCCCCCCCCCCACCCCCCCCCCCCCCCACCCCCCCCCCCCCCCACCCCCCCCCCCCCCCACCCCCCCCCCCCCCCACCCCCCCCCCCCCCCACCCCCCCCCCCCCCCACCCCCCCCCCCCCCCACCCCCCCCCCCCCCCACCCCCCCCCCCCCCCACCCCCCCCCCCCCCCACCCCCCCCCCCCCCCACCCCCCCCCCCCCCCACCCCCCCCCCCCCCCACCCCCCCCCCCCCCCACCCCCCCCCCCCCCCACCCCCCCCCCCCCCCACCCCCCCCCCCCCCCACCCCCCCCCCCCCCCACCCCCCCCCCCCCCCACCCCCCCCCCCCCCCACCCCCCCCCCCCCCCACCCCCCCCCCCCCCCACCCCCCCCCCCCCCCACCCCCCCCCCCCCCCACCCCCCCCCCCCCCCACCCCCCCCCCCCCCCACCCCCCCCCCCCCCCACCCCCCCCCCCCCCCACCCCCCCCCCCCCCCACCCCCCCCCCCCCCCACCCCCCCCCCCCCCCACCCCCCCCCCCCCCCACCCCCCCCCCCCCCCACCCCCCCCCCCCCCCACCCCCCCCCCCCCCCACCCCCCCCCCCCCCCACCCCCCCCCCCCCCCACCCCCCCCCCCCCCCACCCCCCCCCCCCCCCACCCCCCCCCCCCCCCACCCCCCCCCCCCCCCACCCCCCCCCCCCCCCACCCCCCCCCCCCCCCACCCCCCCCCCCCCCCACCCCCCCCCCCCCCCACCCCCCCCCCCCCCCACCCCCCCCCCCCCCCACCCCCCCCCCCCCCCACCCCCCCCCCCCCCCACCCCCCCCCCCCCCCACCCCCCCCCCCCCCCACCCCCCCCCCCCCCCACCCCCCCCCCCCCCCACCCCCCCCCCCCCCCACCCCCCCCCCCCCCCACCCCCCCCCCCCCCCACCCCCCCCCCCCCCCACCCCCCCCCCCCCCCACCCCCCCCCCCCCCCACCCCCCCCCCCCCCCACCCCCCCCCCCCCCCACCCCCCCCCCCCCCCACCCCCCCCCCCCCCCACCCCCCCCCCCCCCCACCCCCCCCCCCCCCCACCCCCCCCCCCCCCCACCCCCCCCCCCCCCCACCCCCCCCCCCCCCCACCCCCCCCCCCCCCCACCCCCCCCCCCCCCCACCCCCCCCCCCCCCCACCCCCCCCCCCCCCCACCCCCCCCCCCCCCCACCCCCCCCCCCCCCCACCCCCCCCCCCCCCCACCCCCCCCCCCCCCCACCCCCCCCCCCCCCCACCCCCCCCCCCCCCCACCCCCCCCCCCCCCCACCCCCCCCCCCCCCCACCCCCCCCCCCCCCCACCCCCCCCCCCCCCCACCCCCCCCCCCCCCCACCCCCCCCCCCCCCCACCCCCCCCCCCCCCCACCCCCCCCCCCCCCCACCCCCCCCCCCCCCCACCCCCCCCCCCCCCCACCCCCCCCCCCCCCCACCCCCCCCCCCCCCCACCCCCCCCCCCCCCCACCCCCCCCCCCCCCCACCCCCCCCCCCCCCCACCCCCCCCCCCCCCCACCCCCCCCCCCCCCCACCCCCCCCCCCCCCCACCCCCCCCCCCCCCCACCCCCCCCCCCCCCCACCCCCCCCCCCCCCCACCCCCCCCCCCCCCCACCCCCCCCCCCCCCCACCCCCCCCCCCCCCCACCCCCCCCCCCCCCCACCCCCCCCCCCCCCCACCCCCCCCCCCCCCCACCCCCCCCCCCCCCCACCCCCCCCCCCCCCCACCCCCCCCCCCCCCCACCCCCCCCCCCCCCCACCCCCCCCCCCCCCCACCCCCCCCCCCCCCCACCCCCCCCCCCCCCCACCCCCCCCCCCCCCCACCCCCCCCCCCCCCCACCCCCCCCCCCCCCCACCCCCCCCCCCCCCCACCCCCCCCCCCCCCCACCCCCCCCCCCCCCCACCCCCCCCCCCCCCCACCCCCCCCCCCCCCCACCCCCCCCCCCCCCCACCCCCCCCCCCCCCCACCCCCCCCCCCCCCCACCCCCCCCCCCCCCCACCCCCCCCCCCCCCCACCCCCCCCCCCCCCCACCCCCCCCCCCCCCCACCCCCCCCCCCCCCCACCCCCCCCCCCCCCCACCCCCCCCCCCCCCCACCCCCCCCCCCCCCCACCCCCCCCCCCCCCCACCCCCCCCCCCCCCCACCCCCCCCCCCCCCCACCCCCCCCCCCCCCCACCCCCCCCCCCCCCCACCCCCCCCCCCCCCCACCCCCCCCCCCCCCCACCCCCCCCCCCCCCCACCCCCCCCCCCCCCCACCCCCCCCCCCCCCCACCCCCCCCCCCCCCCACCCCCCCCCCCCCCCACCCCCCCCCCCCCCCACCCCCCCCCCCCCCCACCCCCCCCCCCCCCCACCCCCCCCCCCCCCCACCCCCCCCCCCCCCCACCCCCCCCCCCCCCCACCCCCCCCCCCCCCCACCCCCCCCCCCCCCCACCCCCCCCCCCCCCCACCCCCCCCCCCCCCCACCCCCCCCCCCCCCCACCCCCCCCCCCCCCCACCCCCCCCCCCCCCCACCCCCCCCCCCCCCCACCCCCCCCCCCCCCCACCCCCCCCCCCCCCCACCCCCCCCCCCCCCCACCCCCCCCCCCCCCCACCCCCCCCCCCCCCCACCCCCCCCCCCCCCCACCCCCCCCCCCCCCCACCCCCCCCCCCCCCCACCCCCCCCCCCCCCCACCCCCCCCCCCCCCCACCCCCCCCCCCCCCCACCCCCCCCCCCCCCCACCCCCCCCCCCCCCCACCCCCCCCCCCCCCCACCCCCCCCCCCCCCCACCCCCCCCCCCCCCCACCCCCCCCCCCCCCCACCCCCCCCCCCCCCCACCCCCCCCCCCCCCCACCCCCCCCCCCCCCCACCCCCCCCCCCCCCCACCCCCCCCCCCCCCCACCCCCCCCCCCCCCCACCCCCCCCCCCCCCCACCCCCCCCCCCCCCCACCCCCCCCCCCCCCCACCCCCCCCCCCCCCCACCCCCCCCCCCCCCCACCCCCCCCCCCCCCCACCCCCCCCCCCCCCCACCCCCCCCCCCCCCCACCCCCCCCCCCCCCCACCCCCCCCCCCCCCCACCCCCCCCCCCCCCCACCCCCCCCCCCCCCCACCCCCCCCCCCCCCCACCCCCCCCCCCCCCCACCCCCCCCCCCCCCCACCCCCCCCCCCCCCCACCCCCCCCCCCCCCCACCCCCCCCCCCCCCCACCCCCCCCCCCCCCCACCCCCCCCCCCCCCCACCCCCCCCCCCCCCCACCCCCCCCCCCCCCCACCCCCCCCCCCCCCCACCCCCCCCCCCCCCCACCCCCCCCCCCCCCCACCCCCCCCCCCCCCCACCCCCCCCCCCCCCCACCCCCCCCCCCCCCCACCCCCCCCCCCCCCCACCCCCCCCCCCCCCCACCCCCCCCCCCCCCCACCCCCCCCCCCCCCCACCCCCCCCCCCCCCCACCCCCCCCCCCCCCCACCCCCCCCCCCCCCCACCCCCCCCCCCCCCCACCCCCCCCCCCCCCCACCCCCCCCCCCCCCCACCCCCCCCCCCCCCCACCCCCCCCCCCCCCCACCCCCCCCCCCCCCCACCCCCCCCCCCCCCCACCCCCCCCCCCCCCCACCCCCCCCCCCCCCCACCCCCCCCCCCCCCCACCCCCCCCCCCCCCCACCCCCCCCCCCCCCCACCCCCCCCCCCCCCCACCCCCCCCCCCCCCCACCCCCCCCCCCCCCCACCCCCCCCCCCCCCCACCCCCCCCCCCCCCCACCCCCCCCCCCCCCCACCCCCCCCCCCCCCCACCCCCCCCCCCCCCCACCCCCCCCCCCCCCCACCCCCCCCCCCCCCCACCCCCCCCCCCCCCCACCCCCCCCCCCCCCCACCCCCCCCCCCCCCCACCCCCCCCCCCCCCCACCCCCCCCCCCCCCCACCCCCCCCCCCCCCCACCCCCCCCCCCCCCCACCCCCCCCCCCCCCCACCCCCCCCCCCCCCCACCCCCCCCCCCCCCCACCCCCCCCCCCCCCCACCCCCCCCCCCCCCCACCCCCCCCCCCCCCCACCCCCCCCCCCCCCCACCCCCCCCCCCCCCCACCCCCCCCCCCCCCCACCCCCCCCCCCCCCCACCCCCCCCCCCCCCCACCCCCCCCCCCCCCCACCCCCCCCCCCCCCCACCCCCCCCCCCCCCCACCCCCCCCCCCCCCCACCCCCCCCCCCCCCCACCCCCCCCCCCCCCCACCCCCCCCCCCCCCCACCCCCCCCCCCCCCCACCCCCCCCCCCCCCCACCCCCCCCCCCCCCCACCCCCCCCCCCCCCCACCCCCCCCCCCCCCCACCCCCCCCCCCCCCCACCCCCCCCCCCCCCCACCCCCCCCCCCCCCCACCCCCCCCCCCCCCCACCCCCCCCCCCCCCCACCCCCCCCCCCCCCCACCCCCCCCCCCCCCCACCCCCCCCCCCCCCCACCCCCCCCCCCCCCCACCCCCCCCCCCCCCCACCCCCCCCCCCCCCCACCCCCCCCCCCCCCCACCCCCCCCCCCCCCCACCCCCCCCCCCCCCCACCCCCCCCCCCCCCCACCCCCCCCCCCCCCCACCCCCCCCCCCCCCCACCCCCCCCCCCCCCCACCCCCCCCCCCCCCCACCCCCCCCCCCCCCCACCCCCCCCCCCCCCCACCCCCCCCCCCCCCCACCCCCCCCCCCCCCCACCCCCCCCCCCCCCCACCCCCCCCCCCCCCCACCCCCCCCCCCCCCCACCCCCCCCCCCCCCCACCCCCCCCCCCCCCCACCCCCCCCCCCCCCCACCCCCCCCCCCCCCCACCCCCCCCCCCCCCCACCCCCCCCCCCCCCCACCCCCCCCCCCCCCCACCCCCCCCCCCCCCCACCCCCCCCCCCCCCCACCCCCCCCCCCCCCCACCCCCCCCCCCCCCCACCCCCCCCCCCCCCCACCCCCCCCCCCCCCCACCCCCCCCCCCCCCCACCCCCCCCCCCCCCCACCCCCCCCCCCCCCCACCCCCCCCCCCCCCCACCCCCCCCCCCCCCCACCCCCCCCCCCCCCCACCCCCCCCCCCCCCCACCCCCCCCCCCCCCCACCCCCCCCCCCCCCCACCCCCCCCCCCCCCCACCCCCCCCCCCCCCCACCCCCCCCCCCCCCCACCCCCCCCCCCCCCCACCCCCCCCCCCCCCCACCCCCCCCCCCCCCCACCCCCCCCCCCCCCCACCCCCCCCCCCCCCCACCCCCCCCCCCCCCCACCCCCCCCCCCCCCCACCCCCCCCCCCCCCCACCCCCCCCCCCCCCCACCCCCCCCCCCCCCCACCCCCCCCCCCCCCCACCCCCCCCCCCCCCCACCCCCCCCCCCCCCCACCCCCCCCCCCCCCCACCCCCCCCCCCCCCCACCCCCCCCCCCCCCCACCCCCCCCCCCCCCCACCCCCCCCCCCCCCCACCCCCCCCCCCCCCCACCCCCCCCCCCCCCCACCCCCCCCCCCCCCCACCCCCCCCCCCCCCCACCCCCCCCCCCCCCCACCCCCCCCCCCCCCCACCCCCCCCCCCCCCCACCCCCCCCCCCCCCCACCCCCCCCCCCCCCCACCCCCCCCCCCCCCCACCCCCCCCCCCCCCCACCCCCCCCCCCCCCCACCCCCCCCCCCCCCCACCCCCCCCCCCCCCCACCCCCCCCCCCCCCCACCCCCCCCCCCCCCCACCCCCCCCCCCCCCCACCCCCCCCCCCCCCCACCCCCCCCCCCCCCCACCCCCCCCCCCCCCCACCCCCCCCCCCCCCCACCCCCCCCCCCCCCCACCCCCCCCCCCCCCCACCCCCCCCCCCCCCCACCCCCCCCCCCCCCCACCCCCCCCCCCCCCCACCCCCCCCCCCCCCCACCCCCCCCCCCCCCCACCCCCCCCCCCCCCCACCCCCCCCCCCCCCCACCCCCCCCCCCCCCCACCCCCCCCCCCCCCCACCCCCCCCCCCCCCCACCCCCCCCCCCCCCCACCCCCCCCCCCCCCCACCCCCCCCCCCCCCCACCCCCCCCCCCCCCCACCCCCCCCCCCCCCCACCCCCCCCCCCCCCCACCCCCCCCCCCCCCCACCCCCCCCCCCCCCCACCCCCCCCCCCCCCCACCCCCCCCCCCCCCCACCCCCCCCCCCCCCCACCCCCCCCCCCCCCCACCCCCCCCCCCCCCCACCCCCCCCCCCCCCCACCCCCCCCCCCCCCCACCCCCCCCCCCCCCCACCCCCCCCCCCCCCCACCCCCCCCCCCCCCCACCCCCCCCCCCCCCCACCCCCCCCCCCCCCCACCCCCCCCCCCCCCCACCCCCCCCCCCCCCCACCCCCCCCCCCCCCCACCCCCCCCCCCCCCCACCCCCCCCCCCCCCCACCCCCCCCCCCCCCCACCCCCCCCCCCCCCCACCCCCCCCCCCCCCCACCCCCCCCCCCCCCCACCCCCCCCCCCCCCCACCCCCCCCCCCCCCCACCCCCCCCCCCCCCCACCCCCCCCCCCCCCCACCCCCCCCCCCCCCCACCCCCCCCCCCCCCCACCCCCCCCCCCCCCCACCCCCCCCCCCCCCCACCCCCCCCCCCCCCCACCCCCCCCCCCCCCCACCCCCCCCCCCCCCCACCCCCCCCCCCCCCCACCCCCCCCCCCCCCCACCCCCCCCCCCCCCCACCCCCCCCCCCCCCCACCCCCCCCCCCCCCCACCCCCCCCCCCCCCCACCCCCCCCCCCCCCCACCCCCCCCCCCCCCCACCCCCCCCCCCCCCCACCCCCCCCCCCCCCCACCCCCCCCCCCCCCCACCCCCCCCCCCCCCCACCCCCCCCCCCCCCCACCCCCCCCCCCCCCCACCCCCCCCCCCCCCCACCCCCCCCCCCCCCCACCCCCCCCCCCCCCCACCCCCCCCCCCCCCCACCCCCCCCCCCCCCCACCCCCCCCCCCCCCCACCCCCCCCCCCCCCCACCCCCCCCCCCCCCCACCCCCCCCCCCCCCCACCCCCCCCCCCCCCCACCCCCCCCCCCCCCCACCCCCCCCCCCCCCCACCCCCCCCCCCCCCCACCCCCCCCCCCCCCCACCCCCCCCCCCCCCCACCCCCCCCCCCCCCCACCCCCCCCCCCCCCCACCCCCCCCCCCCCCCACCCCCCCCCCCCCCCACCCCCCCCCCCCCCCACCCCCCCCCCCCCCCACCCCCCCCCCCCCCCACCCCCCCCCCCCCCCACCCCCCCCCCCCCCCACCCCCCCCCCCCCCCACCCCCCCCCCCCCCCACCCCCCCCCCCCCCCACCCCCCCCCCCCCCCACCCCCCCCCCCCCCCACCCCCCCCCCCCCCCACCCCCCCCCCCCCCCACCCCCCCCCCCCCCCACCCCCCCCCCCCCCCACCCCCCCCCCCCCCCACCCCCCCCCCCCCCCACCCCCCCCCCCCCCCACCCCCCCCCCCCCCCACCCCCCCCCCCCCCCACCCCCCCCCCCCCCCACCCCCCCCCCCCCCCACCCCCCCCCCCCCCCACCCCCCCCCCCCCCCACCCCCCCCCCCCCCCACCCCCCCCCCCCCCCACCCCCCCCCCCCCCCACCCCCCCCCCCCCCCACCCCCCCCCCCCCCCACCCCCCCCCCCCCCCACCCCCCCCCCCCCCCACCCCCCCCCCCCCCCACCCCCCCCCCCCCCCACCCCCCCCCCCCCCCACCCCCCCCCCCCCCCACCCCCCCCCCCCCCCACCCCCCCCCCCCCCCACCCCCCCCCCCCCCCACCCCCCCCCCCCCCCACCCCCCCCCCCCCCCACCCCCCCCCCCCCCCACCCCCCCCCCCCCCCACCCCCCCCCCCCCCCACCCCCCCCCCCCCCCACCCCCCCCCCCCCCCACCCCCCCCCCCCCCCACCCCCCCCCCCCCCCACCCCCCCCCCCCCCCACCCCCCCCCCCCCCCACCCCCCCCCCCCCCCACCCCCCCCCCCCCCCACCCCCCCCCCCCCCCACCCCCCCCCCCCCCCACCCCCCCCCCCCCCCACCCCCCCCCCCCCCCACCCCCCCCCCCCCCCACCCCCCCCCCCCCCCACCCCCCCCCCCCCCCACCCCCCCCCCCCCCCACCCCCCCCCCCCCCCACCCCCCCCCCCCCCCACCCCCCCCCCCCCCCACCCCCCCCCCCCCCCACCCCCCCCCCCCCCCACCCCCCCCCCCCCCCACCCCCCCCCCCCCCCACCCCCCCCCCCCCCCACCCCCCCCCCCCCCCACCCCCCCCCCCCCCCACCCCCCCCCCCCCCCACCCCCCCCCCCCCCCACCCCCCCCCCCCCCCACCCCCCCCCCCCCCCACCCCCCCCCCCCCCCACCCCCCCCCCCCCCCACCCCCCCCCCCCCCCACCCCCCCCCCCCCCCACCCCCCCCCCCCCCCACCCCCCCCCCCCCCCACCCCCCCCCCCCCCCACCCCCCCCCCCCCCCACCCCCCCCCCCCCCCACCCCCCCCCCCCCCCACCCCCCCCCCCCCCCACCCCCCCCCCCCCCCACCCCCCCCCCCCCCCACCCCCCCCCCCCCCCACCCCCCCCCCCCCCCACCCCCCCCCCCCCCCACCCCCCCCCCCCCCCACCCCCCCCCCCCCCCACCCCCCCCCCCCCCCACCCCCCCCCCCCCCCACCCCCCCCCCCCCCCACCCCCCCCCCCCCCCACCCCCCCCCCCCCCCACCCCCCCCCCCCCCCACCCCCCCCCCCCCCCACCCCCCCCCCCCCCCACCCCCCCCCCCCCCCACCCCCCCCCCCCCCCACCCCCCCCCCCCCCCACCCCCCCCCCCCCCCACCCCCCCCCCCCCCCACCCCCCCCCCCCCCCACCCCCCCCCCCCCCCACCCCCCCCCCCCCCCACCCCCCCCCCCCCCCACCCCCCCCCCCCCCCACCCCCCCCCCCCCCCACCCCCCCCCCCCCCCACCCCCCCCCCCCCCCACCCCCCCCCCCCCCCACCCCCCCCCCCCCCCACCCCCCCCCCCCCCCACCCCCCCCCCCCCCCACCCCCCCCCCCCCCCACCCCCCCCCCCCCCCACCCCCCCCCCCCCCCACCCCCCCCCCCCCCCACCCCCCCCCCCCCCCACCCCCCCCCCCCCCCACCCCCCCCCCCCCCCACCCCCCCCCCCCCCCACCCCCCCCCCCCCCCACCCCCCCCCCCCCCCACCCCCCCCCCCCCCCACCCCCCCCCCCCCCCACCCCCCCCCCCCCCCACCCCCCCCCCCCCCCACCCCCCCCCCCCCCCACCCCCCCCCCCCCCCACCCCCCCCCCCCCCCACCCCCCCCCCCCCCCACCCCCCCCCCCCCCCACCCCCCCCCCCCCCCACCCCCCCCCCCCCCCACCCCCCCCCCCCCCCACCCCCCCCCCCCCCCACCCCCCCCCCCCCCCACCCCCCCCCCCCCCCACCCCCCCCCCCCCCCACCCCCCCCCCCCCCCACCCCCCCCCCCCCCCACCCCCCCCCCCCCCCACCCCCCCCCCCCCCCACCCCCCCCCCCCCCCACCCCCCCCCCCCCCCACCCCCCCCCCCCCCCACCCCCCCCCCCCCCCACCCCCCCCCCCCCCCACCCCCCCCCCCCCCCACCCCCCCCCCCCCCCACCCCCCCCCCCCCCCACCCCCCCCCCCCCCCACCCCCCCCCCCCCCCACCCCCCCCCCCCCCCACCCCCCCCCCCCCCCACCCCCCCCCCCCCCCACCCCCCCCCCCCCCCACCCCCCCCCCCCCCCACCCCCCCCCCCCCCCACCCCCCCCCCCCCCCACCCCCCCCCCCCCCCACCCCCCCCCCCCCCCACCCCCCCCCCCCCCCACCCCCCCCCCCCCCCACCCCCCCCCCCCCCCACCCCCCCCCCCCCCCACCCCCCCCCCCCCCCACCCCCCCCCCCCCCCACCCCCCCCCCCCCCCACCCCCCCCCCCCCCCACCCCCCCCCCCCCCCACCCCCCCCCCCCCCCACCCCCCCCCCCCCCCACCCCCCCCCCCCCCCACCCCCCCCCCCCCCCACCCCCCCCCCCCCCCACCCCCCCCCCCCCCCACCCCCCCCCCCCCCCACCCCCCCCCCCCCCCACCCCCCCCCCCCCCCACCCCCCCCCCCCCCCACCCCCCCCCCCCCCCACCCCCCCCCCCCCCCACCCCCCCCCCCCCCCACCCCCCCCCCCCCCCACCCCCCCCCCCCCCCACCCCCCCCCCCCCCCACCCCCCCCCCCCCCCACCCCCCCCCCCCCCCACCCCCCCCCCCCCCCACCCCCCCCCCCCCCCACCCCCCCCCCCCCCCACCCCCCCCCCCCCCCACCCCCCCCCCCCCCCACCCCCCCCCCCCCCCACCCCCCCCCCCCCCCACCCCCCCCCCCCCCCACCCCCCCCCCCCCCCACCCCCCCCCCCCCCCACCCCCCCCCCCCCCCACCCCCCCCCCCCCCCACCCCCCCCCCCCCCCACCCCCCCCCCCCCCCACCCCCCCCCCCCCCCACCCCCCCCCCCCCCCACCCCCCCCCCCCCCCACCCCCCCCCCCCCCCACCCCCCCCCCCCCCCACCCCCCCCCCCCCCCACCCCCCCCCCCCCCCACCCCCCCCCCCCCCCACCCCCCCCCCCCCCCACCCCCCCCCCCCCCCACCCCCCCCCCCCCCCACCCCCCCCCCCCCCCACCCCCCCCCCCCCCCACCCCCCCCCCCCCCCACCCCCCCCCCCCCCCACCCCCCCCCCCCCCCACCCCCCCCCCCCCCCACCCCCCCCCCCCCCCACCCCCCCCCCCCCCCACCCCCCCCCCCCCCCACCCCCCCCCCCCCCCACCCCCCCCCCCCCCCACCCCCCCCCCCCCCCACCCCCCCCCCCCCCCACCCCCCCCCCCCCCCACCCCCCCCCCCCCCCACCCCCCCCCCCCCCCACCCCCCCCCCCCCCCACCCCCCCCCCCCCCCACCCCCCCCCCCCCCCACCCCCCCCCCCCCCCACCCCCCCCCCCCCCCACCCCCCCCCCCCCCCACCCCCCCCCCCCCCCACCCCCCCCCCCCCCCACCCCCCCCCCCCCCCACCCCCCCCCCCCCCCACCCCCCCCCCCCCCCACCCCCCCCCCCCCCCACCCCCCCCCCCCCCCACCCCCCCCCCCCCCCACCCCCCCCCCCCCCCACCCCCCCCCCCCCCCACCCCCCCCCCCCCCCACCCCCCCCCCCCCCCACCCCCCCCCCCCCCCACCCCCCCCCCCCCCCACCCCCCCCCCCCCCCACCCCCCCCCCCCCCCACCCCCCCCCCCCCCCACCCCCCCCCCCCCCCACCCCCCCCCCCCCCCACCCCCCCCCCCCCCCACCCCCCCCCCCCCCCACCCCCCCCCCCCCCCACCCCCCCCCCCCCCCACCCCCCCCCCCCCCCACCCCCCCCCCCCCCCACCCCCCCCCCCCCCCACCCCCCCCCCCCCCCACCCCCCCCCCCCCCCACCCCCCCCCCCCCCCACCCCCCCCCCCCCCCACCCCCCCCCCCCCCCACCCCCCCCCCCCCCCACCCCCCCCCCCCCCCACCCCCCCCCCCCCCCACCCCCCCCCCCCCCCACCCCCCCCCCCCCCCACCCCCCCCCCCCCCCACCCCCCCCCCCCCCCACCCCCCCCCCCCCCCACCCCCCCCCCCCCCCACCCCCCCCCCCCCCCACCCCCCCCCCCCCCCACCCCCCCCCCCCCCCACCCCCCCCCCCCCCCACCCCCCCCCCCCCCCACCCCCCCCCCCCCCCACCCCCCCCCCCCCCCACCCCCCCCCCCCCCCACCCCCCCCCCCCCCCACCCCCCCCCCCCCCCACCCCCCCCCCCCCCCACCCCCCCCCCCCCCCACCCCCCCCCCCCCCCACCCCCCCCCCCCCCCACCCCCCCCCCCCCCCACCCCCCCCCCCCCCCACCCCCCCCCCCCCCCACCCCCCCCCCCCCCCACCCCCCCCCCCCCCCACCCCCCCCCCCCCCCACCCCCCCCCCCCCCCACCCCCCCCCCCCCCCACCCCCCCCCCCCCCCACCCCCCCCCCCCCCCACCCCCCCCCCCCCCCACCCCCCCCCCCCCCCACCCCCCCCCCCCCCCACCCCCCCCCCCCCCCACCCCCCCCCCCCCCCACCCCCCCCCCCCCCCACCCCCCCCCCCCCCCACCCCCCCCCCCCCCCACCCCCCCCCCCCCCCACCCCCCCCCCCCCCCACCCCCCCCCCCCCCCACCCCCCCCCCCCCCCACCCCCCCCCCCCCCCACCCCCCCCCCCCCCCACCCCCCCCCCCCCCCACCCCCCCCCCCCCCCACCCCCCCCCCCCCCCACCCCCCCCCCCCCCCACCCCCCCCCCCCCCCACCCCCCCCCCCCCCCACCCCCCCCCCCCCCCACCCCCCCCCCCCCCCACCCCCCCCCCCCCCCACCCCCCCCCCCCCCCACCCCCCCCCCCCCCCACCCCCCCCCCCCCCCACCCCCCCCCCCCCCCACCCCCCCCCCCCCCCACCCCCCCCCCCCCCCACCCCCCCCCCCCCCCACCCCCCCCCCCCCCCACCCCCCCCCCCCCCCACCCCCCCCCCCCCCCACCCCCCCCCCCCCCCACCCCCCCCCCCCCCCACCCCCCCCCCCCCCCACCCCCCCCCCCCCCCACCCCCCCCCCCCCCCACCCCCCCCCCCCCCCACCCCCCCCCCCCCCCACCCCCCCCCCCCCCCACCCCCCCCCCCCCCCACCCCCCCCCCCCCCCACCCCCCCCCCCCCCCACCCCCCCCCCCCCCCACCCCCCCCCCCCCCCACCCCCCCCCCCCCCCACCCCCCCCCCCCCCCACCCCCCCCCCCCCCCACCCCCCCCCCCCCCCACCCCCCCCCCCCCCCACCCCCCCCCCCCCCCACCCCCCCCCCCCCCCACCCCCCCCCCCCCCCACCCCCCCCCCCCCCCACCCCCCCCCCCCCCCACCCCCCCCCCCCCCCACCCCCCCCCCCCCCCACCCCCCCCCCCCCCCACCCCCCCCCCCCCCCACCCCCCCCCCCCCCCACCCCCCCCCCCCCCCACCCCCCCCCCCCCCCACCCCCCCCCCCCCCCACCCCCCCCCCCCCCCACCCCCCCCCCCCCCCACCCCCCCCCCCCCCCACCCCCCCCCCCCCCCACCCCCCCCCCCCCCCACCCCCCCCCCCCCCCACCCCCCCCCCCCCCCACCCCCCCCCCCCCCCACCCCCCCCCCCCCCCACCCCCCCCCCCCCCCACCCCCCCCCCCCCCCACCCCCCCCCCCCCCCACCCCCCCCCCCCCCCACCCCCCCCCCCCCCCACCCCCCCCCCCCCCCACCCCCCCCCCCCCCCACCCCCCCCCCCCCCCACCCCCCCCCCCCCCCACCCCCCCCCCCCCCCACCCCCCCCCCCCCCCACCCCCCCCCCCCCCCACCCCCCCCCCCCCCCACCCCCCCCCCCCCCCACCCCCCCCCCCCCCCACCCCCCCCCCCCCCCACCCCCCCCCCCCCCCACCCCCCCCCCCCCCCACCCCCCCCCCCCCCCACCCCCCCCCCCCCCCACCCCCCCCCCCCCCCACCCCCCCCCCCCCCCACCCCCCCCCCCCCCCACCCCCCCCCCCCCCCACCCCCCCCCCCCCCCACCCCCCCCCCCCCCCACCCCCCCCCCCCCCCACCCCCCCCCCCCCCCACCCCCCCCCCCCCCCACCCCCCCCCCCCCCCACCCCCCCCCCCCCCCACCCCCCCCCCCCCCCACCCCCCCCCCCCCCCACCCCCCCCCCCCCCCACCCCCCCCCCCCCCCACCCCCCCCCCCCCCCACCCCCCCCCCCCCCCACCCCCCCCCCCCCCCACCCCCCCCCCCCCCCACCCCCCCCCCCCCCCACCCCCCCCCCCCCCCACCCCCCCCCCCCCCCACCCCCCCCCCCCCCCACCCCCCCCCCCCCCCACCCCCCCCCCCCCCCACCCCCCCCCCCCCCCACCCCCCCCCCCCCCCACCCCCCCCCCCCCCCACCCCCCCCCCCCCCCACCCCCCCCCCCCCCCACCCCCCCCCCCCCCCACCCCCCCCCCCCCCCACCCCCCCCCCCCCCCACCCCCCCCCCCCCCCACCCCCCCCCCCCCCCACCCCCCCCCCCCCCCACCCCCCCCCCCCCCCACCCCCCCCCCCCCCCACCCCCCCCCCCCCCCACCCCCCCCCCCCCCCACCCCCCCCCCCCCCCACCCCCCCCCCCCCCCACCCCCCCCCCCCCCCACCCCCCCCCCCCCCCACCCCCCCCCCCCCCCACCCCCCCCCCCCCCCACCCCCCCCCCCCCCCACCCCCCCCCCCCCCCACCCCCCCCCCCCCCCACCCCCCCCCCCCCCCACCCCCCCCCCCCCCCACCCCCCCCCCCCCCCACCCCCCCCCCCCCCCACCCCCCCCCCCCCCCACCCCCCCCCCCCCCCACCCCCCCCCCCCCCCACCCCCCCCCCCCCCCACCCCCCCCCCCCCCCACCCCCCCCCCCCCCCACCCCCCCCCCCCCCCACCCCCCCCCCCCCCCACCCCCCCCCCCCCCCACCCCCCCCCCCCCCCACCCCCCCCCCCCCCCACCCCCCCCCCCCCCCACCCCCCCCCCCCCCCACCCCCCCCCCCCCCCACCCCCCCCCCCCCCCACCCCCCCCCCCCCCCACCCCCCCCCCCCCCCACCCCCCCCCCCCCCCACCCCCCCCCCCCCCCACCCCCCCCCCCCCCCACCCCCCCCCCCCCCCACCCCCCCCCCCCCCCACCCCCCCCCCCCCCCACCCCCCCCCCCCCCCACCCCCCCCCCCCCCCACCCCCCCCCCCCCCCACCCCCCCCCCCCCCCACCCCCCCCCCCCCCCACCCCCCCCCCCCCCCACCCCCCCCCCCCCCCACCCCCCCCCCCCCCCACCCCCCCCCCCCCCCACCCCCCCCCCCCCCCACCCCCCCCCCCCCCCACCCCCCCCCCCCCCCACCCCCCCCCCCCCCCACCCCCCCCCCCCCCCACCCCCCCCCCCCCCCACCCCCCCCCCCCCCCACCCCCCCCCCCCCCCACCCCCCCCCCCCCCCACCCCCCCCCCCCCCCACCCCCCCCCCCCCCCACCCCCCCCCCCCCCCACCCCCCCCCCCCCCCACCCCCCCCCCCCCCCACCCCCCCCCCCCCCCACCCCCCCCCCCCCCCACCCCCCCCCCCCCCCACCCCCCCCCCCCCCCACCCCCCCCCCCCCCCACCCCCCCCCCCCCCCACCCCCCCCCCCCCCCACCCCCCCCCCCCCCCACCCCCCCCCCCCCCCACCCCCCCCCCCCCCCACCCCCCCCCCCCCCCACCCCCCCCCCCCCCCACCCCCCCCCCCCCCCACCCCCCCCCCCCCCCACCCCCCCCCCCCCCCACCCCCCCCCCCCCCCACCCCCCCCCCCCCCCACCCCCCCCCCCCCCCACCCCCCCCCCCCCCCACCCCCCCCCCCCCCCACCCCCCCCCCCCCCCACCCCCCCCCCCCCCCACCCCCCCCCCCCCCCACCCCCCCCCCCCCCCACCCCCCCCCCCCCCCACCCCCCCCCCCCCCCACCCCCCCCCCCCCCCACCCCCCCCCCCCCCCACCCCCCCCCCCCCCCACCCCCCCCCCCCCCCACCCCCCCCCCCCCCCACCCCCCCCCCCCCCCACCCCCCCCCCCCCCCACCCCCCCCCCCCCCCACCCCCCCCCCCCCCCACCCCCCCCCCCCCCCACCCCCCCCCCCCCCCACCCCCCCCCCCCCCCACCCCCCCCCCCCCCCACCCCCCCCCCCCCCCACCCCCCCCCCCCCCCACCCCCCCCCCCCCCCACCCCCCCCCCCCCCCACCCCCCCCCCCCCCCACCCCCCCCCCCCCCCACCCCCCCCCCCCCCCACCCCCCCCCCCCCCCACCCCCCCCCCCCCCCACCCCCCCCCCCCCCCACCCCCCCCCCCCCCCACCCCCCCCCCCCCCCACCCCCCCCCCCCCCCACCCCCCCCCCCCCCCACCCCCCCCCCCCCCCACCCCCCCCCCCCCCCACCCCCCCCCCCCCCCACCCCCCCCCCCCCCCACCCCCCCCCCCCCCCACCCCCCCCCCCCCCCACCCCCCCCCCCCCCCACCCCCCCCCCCCCCCACCCCCCCCCCCCCCCACCCCCCCCCCCCCCCACCCCCCCCCCCCCCCACCCCCCCCCCCCCCCACCCCCCCCCCCCCCCACCCCCCCCCCCCCCCACCCCCCCCCCCCCCCACCCCCCCCCCCCCCCACCCCCCCCCCCCCCCACCCCCCCCCCCCCCCACCCCCCCCCCCCCCCACCCCCCCCCCCCCCCACCCCCCCCCCCCCCCACCCCCCCCCCCCCCCACCCCCCCCCCCCCCCACCCCCCCCCCCCCCCACCCCCCCCCCCCCCCACCCCCCCCCCCCCCCACCCCCCCCCCCCCCCACCCCCCCCCCCCCCCACCCCCCCCCCCCCCCACCCCCCCCCCCCCCCACCCCCCCCCCCCCCCACCCCCCCCCCCCCCCACCCCCCCCCCCCCCCACCCCCCCCCCCCCCCACCCCCCCCCCCCCCCACCCCCCCCCCCCCCCACCCCCCCCCCCCCCCACCCCCCCCCCCCCCCACCCCCCCCCCCCCCCACCCCCCCCCCCCCCCACCCCCCCCCCCCCCCACCCCCCCCCCCCCCCACCCCCCCCCCCCCCCACCCCCCCCCCCCCCCACCCCCCCCCCCCCCCACCCCCCCCCCCCCCCACCCCCCCCCCCCCCCACCCCCCCCCCCCCCCACCCCCCCCCCCCCCCACCCCCCCCCCCCCCCACCCCCCCCCCCCCCCACCCCCCCCCCCCCCCACCCCCCCCCCCCCCCACCCCCCCCCCCCCCCACCCCCCCCCCCCCCCACCCCCCCCCCCCCCCACCCCCCCCCCCCCCCACCCCCCCCCCCCCCCACCCCCCCCCCCCCCCACCCCCCCCCCCCCCCACCCCCCCCCCCCCCCACCCCCCCCCCCCCCCACCCCCCCCCCCCCCCACCCCCCCCCCCCCCCACCCCCCCCCCCCCCCACCCCCCCCCCCCCCCACCCCCCCCCCCCCCCACCCCCCCCCCCCCCCACCCCCCCCCCCCCCCACCCCCCCCCCCCCCCACCCCCCCCCCCCCCCACCCCCCCCCCCCCCCACCCCCCCCCCCCCCCACCCCCCCCCCCCCCCACCCCCCCCCCCCCCCACCCCCCCCCCCCCCCACCCCCCCCCCCCCCCACCCCCCCCCCCCCCCACCCCCCCCCCCCCCCACCCCCCCCCCCCCCCACCCCCCCCCCCCCCCACCCCCCCCCCCCCCCACCCCCCCCCCCCCCCACCCCCCCCCCCCCCCACCCCCCCCCCCCCCCACCCCCCCCCCCCCCCACCCCCCCCCCCCCCCACCCCCCCCCCCCCCCACCCCCCCCCCCCCCCACCCCCCCCCCCCCCCACCCCCCCCCCCCCCCACCCCCCCCCCCCCCCACCCCCCCCCCCCCCCACCCCCCCCCCCCCCCACCCCCCCCCCCCCCCACCCCCCCCCCCCCCCACCCCCCCCCCCCCCCACCCCCCCCCCCCCCCACCCCCCCCCCCCCCCACCCCCCCCCCCCCCCACCCCCCCCCCCCCCCACCCCCCCCCCCCCCCACCCCCCCCCCCCCCCACCCCCCCCCCCCCCCACCCCCCCCCCCCCCCACCCCCCCCCCCCCCCACCCCCCCCCCCCCCCACCCCCCCCCCCCCCCACCCCCCCCCCCCCCCACCCCCCCCCCCCCCCACCCCCCCCCCCCCCCACCCCCCCCCCCCCCCACCCCCCCCCCCCCCCACCCCCCCCCCCCCCCACCCCCCCCCCCCCCCACCCCCCCCCCCCCCCACCCCCCCCCCCCCCCACCCCCCCCCCCCCCCACCCCCCCCCCCCCCCACCCCCCCCCCCCCCCACCCCCCCCCCCCCCCACCCCCCCCCCCCCCCACCCCCCCCCCCCCCCACCCCCCCCCCCCCCCACCCCCCCCCCCCCCCACCCCCCCCCCCCCCCACCCCCCCCCCCCCCCACCCCCCCCCCCCCCCACCCCCCCCCCCCCCCACCCCCCCCCCCCCCCACCCCCCCCCCCCCCCACCCCCCCCCCCCCCCACCCCCCCCCCCCCCCACCCCCCCCCCCCCCCACCCCCCCCCCCCCCCACCCCCCCCCCCCCCCACCCCCCCCCCCCCCCACCCCCCCCCCCCCCCACCCCCCCCCCCCCCCACCCCCCCCCCCCCCCACCCCCCCCCCCCCCCACCCCCCCCCCCCCCCACCCCCCCCCCCCCCCACCCCCCCCCCCCCCCACCCCCCCCCCCCCCCACCCCCCCCCCCCCCCACCCCCCCCCCCCCCCACCCCCCCCCCCCCCCACCCCCCCCCCCCCCCACCCCCCCCCCCCCCCACCCCCCCCCCCCCCCACCCCCCCCCCCCCCCACCCCCCCCCCCCCCCACCCCCCCCCCCCCCCACCCCCCCCCCCCCCCACCCCCCCCCCCCCCCACCCCCCCCCCCCCCCACCCCCCCCCCCCCCCACCCCCCCCCCCCCCCACCCCCCCCCCCCCCCACCCCCCCCCCCCCCCACCCCCCCCCCCCCCCACCCCCCCCCCCCCCCACCCCCCCCCCCCCCCACCCCCCCCCCCCCCCACCCCCCCCCCCCCCCACCCCCCCCCCCCCCCACCCCCCCCCCCCCCCACCCCCCCCCCCCCCCACCCCCCCCCCCCCCCACCCCCCCCCCCCCCCACCCCCCCCCCCCCCCACCCCCCCCCCCCCCCACCCCCCCCCCCCCCCACCCCCCCCCCCCCCCACCCCCCCCCCCCCCCACCCCCCCCCCCCCCCACCCCCCCCCCCCCCCACCCCCCCCCCCCCCCACCCCCCCCCCCCCCCACCCCCCCCCCCCCCCACCCCCCCCCCCCCCCACCCCCCCCCCCCCCCACCCCCCCCCCCCCCCACCCCCCCCCCCCCCCACCCCCCCCCCCCCCCACCCCCCCCCCCCCCCACCCCCCCCCCCCCCCACCCCCCCCCCCCCCCACCCCCCCCCCCCCCCACCCCCCCCCCCCCCCACCCCCCCCCCCCCCCACCCCCCCCCCCCCCCACCCCCCCCCCCCCCCACCCCCCCCCCCCCCCACCCCCCCCCCCCCCCACCCCCCCCCCCCCCCACCCCCCCCCCCCCCCACCCCCCCCCCCCCCCACCCCCCCCCCCCCCCACCCCCCCCCCCCCCCACCCCCCCCCCCCCCCACCCCCCCCCCCCCCCACCCCCCCCCCCCCCCACCCCCCCCCCCCCCCACCCCCCCCCCCCCCCACCCCCCCCCCCCCCCACCCCCCCCCCCCCCCACCCCCCCCCCCCCCCACCCCCCCCCCCCCCCACCCCCCCCCCCCCCCACCCCCCCCCCCCCCCACCCCCCCCCCCCCCCACCCCCCCCCCCCCCCACCCCCCCCCCCCCCCACCCCCCCCCCCCCCCACCCCCCCCCCCCCCCACCCCCCCCCCCCCCCACCCCCCCCCCCCCCCACCCCCCCCCCCCCCCACCCCCCCCCCCCCCCACCCCCCCCCCCCCCCACCCCCCCCCCCCCCCACCCCCCCCCCCCCCCACCCCCCCCCCCCCCCACCCCCCCCCCCCCCCACCCCCCCCCCCCCCCACCCCCCCCCCCCCCCACCCCCCCCCCCCCCCACCCCCCCCCCCCCCCACCCCCCCCCCCCCCCACCCCCCCCCCCCCCCACCCCCCCCCCCCCCCACCCCCCCCCCCCCCCACCCCCCCCCCCCCCCACCCCCCCCCCCCCCCACCCCCCCCCCCCCCCACCCCCCCCCCCCCCCACCCCCCCCCCCCCCCACCCCCCCCCCCCCCCACCCCCCCCCCCCCCCACCCCCCCCCCCCCCCACCCCCCCCCCCCCCCACCCCCCCCCCCCCCCACCCCCCCCCCCCCCCACCCCCCCCCCCCCCCACCCCCCCCCCCCCCCACCCCCCCCCCCCCCCACCCCCCCCCCCCCCCACCCCCCCCCCCCCCCACCCCCCCCCCCCCCCACCCCCCCCCCCCCCCACCCCCCCCCCCCCCCACCCCCCCCCCCCCCCACCCCCCCCCCCCCCCACCCCCCCCCCCCCCCACCCCCCCCCCCCCCCACCCCCCCCCCCCCCCACCCCCCCCCCCCCCCACCCCCCCCCCCCCCCACCCCCCCCCCCCCCCACCCCCCCCCCCCCCCACCCCCCCCCCCCCCCACCCCCCCCCCCCCCCACCCCCCCCCCCCCCCACCCCCCCCCCCCCCCACCCCCCCCCCCCCCCACCCCCCCCCCCCCCCACCCCCCCCCCCCCCCACCCCCCCCCCCCCCCACCCCCCCCCCCCCCCACCCCCCCCCCCCCCCACCCCCCCCCCCCCCCACCCCCCCCCCCCCCCACCCCCCCCCCCCCCCACCCCCCCCCCCCCCCACCCCCCCCCCCCCCCACCCCCCCCCCCCCCCACCCCCCCCCCCCCCCACCCCCCCCCCCCCCCACCCCCCCCCCCCCCCACCCCCCCCCCCCCCCACCCCCCCCCCCCCCCACCCCCCCCCCCCCCCACCCCCCCCCCCCCCCACCCCCCCCCCCCCCCACCCCCCCCCCCCCCCACCCCCCCCCCCCCCCACCCCCCCCCCCCCCCACCCCCCCCCCCCCCCACCCCCCCCCCCCCCCACCCCCCCCCCCCCCCACCCCCCCCCCCCCCCACCCCCCCCCCCCCCCACCCCCCCCCCCCCCCACCCCCCCCCCCCCCCACCCCCCCCCCCCCCCACCCCCCCCCCCCCCCACCCCCCCCCCCCCCCACCCCCCCCCCCCCCCACCCCCCCCCCCCCCCACCCCCCCCCCCCCCCACCCCCCCCCCCCCCCACCCCCCCCCCCCCCCACCCCCCCCCCCCCCCACCCCCCCCCCCCCCCACCCCCCCCCCCCCCCACCCCCCCCCCCCCCCACCCCCCCCCCCCCCCACCCCCCCCCCCCCCCACCCCCCCCCCCCCCCACCCCCCCCCCCCCCCACCCCCCCCCCCCCCCACCCCCCCCCCCCCCCACCCCCCCCCCCCCCCACCCCCCCCCCCCCCCACCCCCCCCCCCCCCCACCCCCCCCCCCCCCCACCCCCCCCCCCCCCCACCCCCCCCCCCCCCCACCCCCCCCCCCCCCCTCCCCCCCACCCCCCCACCACCCCCCCCCCCCACCCCCCCCCCCCCCCACCCCCCCCCCCCCCCAACCCCCCCCCCCCCCACCCCCCCCCCCCCCCACCCCCCCCCCCCCCCAAACACCGTTGCAAACCCGCCCTGAGCTGCCCACCCTTGCAGCTCACCGCATCCAAGCTCCCTCAGAGCCTGAGCCCTGTCCCTGGAAATCTAACCACCCGTGAAGGGTGGAGCCAGACTGACTGAAACCCTGAGTCCATGCCCCATTGGGACAGGCCGGGCCGCCATCCGGCTGGAAAAGGTCCATGGCGTCCCGGGTGATTTCGGAGTGTTCTGCCACTGCTCCCCCGAGGGAAAGCACCACCTTGGCGGCCGCATATATTAGCTTTTCTGCAGGCCCTATCCCGCGGCCGAGGGATCCACCGCTCCCACTCCAATGAGCCCACACCATCTCCCGGACCGAACCAAGGTCATATTAGGCCGGTGCCATGCAAAGCTCCTGACAGTGGCGGCCACCTGCTTGTGAGTCAAGGCCCGACCTGGCAGGGAGATCTTCACCTCCCCAAGGGAGATGACCAGGAGGTCCGGTGTAGCCAACTGAAAAATGTATTCAATGACCTTGGGCTCTAGCTCATGCCAAAGCATGTGCCCCTGCCCCAACCGGGAAATTCTTGCGTGCGCCCCGACTCCGAGGTGCCGGCCCCATTGGGACTTGCAGAGCGTGGTCCCCGACTTTCTCTGTTGGCGAGGAGGCTGTACCCCACGGCCCACACCTGCAGTGAGACGGTCACGGCGTCCCTGGAGGCACTGAGGAGGGAAATCAACAAGTCAGGTGGCGGGCGAATGTATGCCCGAAAAGGCCCCCGGCCGCCACCTGCCCAAAGTGCGGATATCCTCCGGGGCCCTGCAGCTTCTGCTGCAGCGGCCGTGGCGGCCATTATTCTGAGCGAGGTGCAGGCCGAACTCCGCGGCCGGTAGCCCGGCATGAGCCAAGCATGCCCTGAACACCACCAACATTTGGAACCTGGTGAGGGGGAACCCATCCCTGGTTGCGCCAAGAGCATACCACCCACCCGAGGCCTGTGCCGTAGCCACTCAATAAGGGGAGGGAAGGGGCAGGTGGCATCGCCCAGTAGGGCCGGCATAGAGACCCAGGCCCCACAGCCCTCTTGGTCGATTTTTGAATGAGCCAGCCATGGCGTGGACCATGTCCCCCGACGGGGCGAGGTGTTCCCATTTGCAGCCTTGATTGCTGGAAGGTCGAACCCTGGTAGGGGTGACCAGTTCCCCAGGCCTGAAAGCCCCGTGGTGAGCCAGGTGGAAGTGCAAAAAGCAAAGCTCATAGCCCGTGGCGCTTACCTGCCCTAGAGCCCCGGTGACTGCCCTCAACGCACTTCCTTGGTGACCGGGTACAAGAGGTCCCCACAATACGGGTGCCCCACCCGCCCGCCCATCCAGCCACTGGGGCGGCCCGAACTACAAACGCCTTGGTGGCGTCAGGAAGAGCCGGAAACCTTGCAGTAGAAAGCGATGCCCGCCAGGTGCACCCCCATGATCAGCGGGTGCATCCCCTGCCCATGGAGCCGGACCAAATACTTCGAGGAGGAGGCCAGTGTCCACCCCACCGCAAGCCGAGCGCCCGGAGGCCTTAGCTGGCTCCAGGAATCAGCGCTCGCGGCTCCGTCGTATGCGTGCCTGCATTGGCCGGTGCCAAGCGAGTTCAAAACACCTGTGAAGTAGCGTCTCGTTGCCAAGGCTCCAGGAAGAGCGCCAGCACTGCTTCGCCGGGAGCGGCTCCGCCCCGGGGGCCAGGCGCCGGAAGCGATCCACCTGCTGGCGAGATAAAGCATCAGCAATCTCATTCTGCAAACCTGGAACAAAAGCAGCTTTGAAAGAGATGTTATGAGTGAGGCAGGTAAGAACCAAATTACAAATTAGGCGCATGACCCGAACCCGATTTGCTCGACTGTCTGTTTACCACACGCACCACTGCCTGGTTGTGGCACCAGAAAAGCACCCGTTTGTTTTGCCAGAGGTCAGGTACCAAATGTGCACCGCCACCGGGATGGGGAATAACAGAAAGTATTAAAGATCCCTGGTGATGCCCTGCGCGTGATTACCACTCTGGAAGCCAAAGGCCCTGTGCCCACTGACCCCTGAAGAACACGCCCGAAACCAAAAGCCCCAGAGGCATCCAGGGTGCACCTGCAGCTCCAGGCCAGGTTCCAAAGCAGATTGCCACAGGGAGATGCCGTTGAAGTTTCGGATGAAGGACAACCAGACCTGTAGGTCTTCTTTCATGCCCCAGGAGACCCTGATGTGATGGTCAGGGGACTTGCAGCCCGACAAGGACCTCGCCAGCCGGGGAGCAGAAAAGCCCTGCCCGGGGCCACCACCCTACCAAGAAGCAAAATTAAGGTGGCCGAGTAAAAGGGACTGGACCAAGGCGCACCCTGCATTTTTTGGAGGAGGAAGAGCAGGACTGAAGCAGGGCTGAAAGGGCTGTAAGCTTGTCCAGCCGGGAGTGAGGACGATGCCTAGAACCCCGTCCAATTGAATGCCCAGGTAGCTGAGGGCGGTGGGCGGGCCCCTCCGTCTTGTTGGGAGCCAAAGGGAACCCCCAGCTCGGTGACCAGGACCTGGAAAGCCTGGAAGGGCCAGCTCACACTCCCGGGTGCCCTGCCTGCCGATTAAAGCAAAGAAATCATCAAGGTAATGAGTCCCCGCAAACCGGAGGAGCGCCCGCTGCCTGAAAGCCCATTCGAGGAAGGTGCTGAGAAAGTCTCAAAGGTGGCGCGGAGCAAAGAGGCAGCCCATGGGCATGGCCTTGTCCACATACCAATTTCCCTTGGAAGTGGATGCCCAGCAGCTCGAAGTCCAGGGGCGAAATGGGCAGGAGCCGGAAGGCGGACGCTGAATATCACACTTTGCCAGGGATGCCCCCGGACCCGCCTGCCAGATACAAAGGATGGCTTACGTCCAAGGTGGCGGACGGAGGAGCAAACCTCTGGGTCCAATGAAAAAAATTCACGAATTCGCCCCAGGAGTGGGAGAGGTGTTGAATTAAGCGAAACTCCCCCAGGCTTTCTTAGGCATGACGGCGTAATAGGGGAGACTACAAGGTTGGGGAGGGGAGGGTGACAGAAAGGGCCAGCAATGCGGCCGACCTGGATTTCCTTGTTGAGCTATCAGCCACGGCTCCAGGGAGATACGGACAAATTTTAGGGTGCTGGCATGGTAAAGCCCTCCGTGGGCCTTGGTATGGAATCACGGAAGCCAGAAGAGAAACCCTCCCCCAACAGGCGGCGCAGCCCCCCTGTCAGGTAGAGCTGCAGCGACTCCAACAGCACCCCCACTTGAGCGAGGGAAAGGGGCCAGAGACTGCAGCTGAGCGAGGCACCTCAGTGTTTTGCGGGGGCGGGAGCGCAGCCCTGGCCACTGACATCTTTATTGGGAGGGCCCGGCGCTGGGCGTCGAGACTACCGAAAGGGAGGGCGTCCGCCCGACTTGGGACAGCTGATCCTGCTGTGGCTGCCGGAACAAAGAGAGCAAGAGTGCTCATATCTACATTTTTTGCTACTGGCAAGCACCTTTGTTGAATTCCCAACACAACCCCTTGGCCCCTACCCGCCCCGGGTAGGCTCTGCCGAGGGTTTGTGGGAGCGGGAGGTTCCGCCAGCCCCTCCCATGGCGGGCTGGACCACGACCACATCCAGGTTTTGAGTGCGTGGATGAGGTCCCCAGCGAAAAAGGCACTTGTGCGAAGCGTTCTTGCGGATGGCCTCGTCGTGGCGATGGCCGCAGTCTCCCCAGCCAGCGCCCGAGCCCGCAGCTTTACATGGGCCATGTGAGGCTGCGAGATGCCAGGCTTCGCTAGGGATGCAGCTGCCCCGATGAGGGGAGCCAGGAATTCGGTGAAGCCCTGCAGCCAGTTGTTGAAATTCCATTTCGGCCGCTGCCTGGTCCCTTCCGTTTTTTGTCGGCCTTCCAGCCCGACAAGCCCAACTCCCCCTCCCGCCGCAGGGGCTTAAAGATATCCACATAATACCCATCCAGCACCCGCTCCCGGAGCTTCCCTGGGGAGGTGGGACCCGAGAGCGGGTTGCAGCAGTCGTCCTGGAGGCGGGCCAGGGTGAAGCCGCTTCGCCGCCCAGCGAAACACCTCGCGCTTTGCAAGCCACGGTGGGAGAGTGGGCACCCTCTCCCCCCGCACCTAAAATTCCCCAGTGCCCTGCGGCGTCATCATCCTCTCAGTAGACTCACCCGGCGGCGAAGAGCTGGGGGGATGCGCCTGGAGGCACGGGAACGCCCCGACGGCGCTTCCTCCTCCTGCCCACCAGCGCCCCGAGGGGCCGGCCGAGGGCGCATCCACCCGATGTGGTCGCTAACCGGAGGCGAAGGTTAAACATCCGTTGCTCCGGCTCAGAGGCCCCCTCCGGCGCCCGCGCGGCCTCCGCCCGCGCGGTGGAGCTCAGGAGCCCCGACCCCCGAGGTGGGGCCCGACTCACCGGCAGCTCCGCCCGAGGGACTTGAGAAAGATGCAACAGGGTGTCCAGCCAGATTCTTGCCGGACCAAGGCAGGATTGGGTGCCCATATGGCCGGCGTGTTCGGAGCGGGAAGATGCCGGGCCGGCACCCCCGAGGACCGCTGGGAGGGCCCCTCCCAATGGAGACTGTCCCGCCATGCCGACCCGGCCGCCCCCTACCGATGGGAGACAAGCCCGAGCCCAGCGGCCGCCCACCGCCGCTTCTCCGATATGCGTAGCGACCGGGCCGTCTTCCCGGCGATCCCGGGCCAGTCTGGAGCCGGACCCTGTTCAGCAAGAACACGCAGCCCACCGATGGCGCCACCGCCTCTCTACGGCAGGCTGCCTGCAATCATACCCTTTTCGGCCCCATGGCAGCTGCGGGGACCGGCCCAGAAAAGTGAAAAGGAAGAAAAGGTTGAAACGAGAGAAACAAGGATAGCCAGAGGAAGAAGGAAAATCAGCTAAAAAAGGAAAGATAAGAAAAGGCCAGTCTCCTTCCAGGCCTTACGCGAGACGCCAACGCGACCACGCCTTGCTGGTTCTCGCCGCCGGGAAGGGCGCGGACCGGGGAAGGCGTCTAGATATACCCAGGCTCCTCCCGCCTTTTTCAGGGGGAGCCAATCATTGCGCCTGGTTCTGCAGCTTGCCACCAGGCCATGCATGCCCCTTATTTTGCTGCGTTGCTCACCACGGCAGCAATGGCTGCCCCTGGTTATTCAGGTGCATCTTATTTCTCAGAACTTAAGCTGCAATATATTATTTCTGAGAAAATGTGATTTCCCCCCTCCCCCAATCTAACACTATGTGAAATAAATTGGAATATGTACCACTGGCACCTGTTGGATAAGTACCATAGTATCACTATTGGTATCATGACTACCTCACTGTAAATAATTATTTACCTTATTTTATTTAGTACCTCTTTTAACGATTGCTGTTTCATCATAATAGTTCCCAATTTTTTTCCCAACATTTCATAGCAATTTGTCTTCCAATATTCACCTCAACATTAAACTTTCTTTCTGTAAGTAACCCACAGCACACATATCTACACAAATTAGAGACAATATTTTCAAAAGACAGGAATATTCCAAGGGAATGGGGAAGGGAAACACATGAGCAGGAAAGCTGGGAGGGAGTAAGGACATGTGCAATTAGGTAGAATAAGGAGATAGAATTGCCCATTGTGGCTCTGCCACAATCATATTTAAAGGAAAATATACAAATCAGTATCACCTTCTTCTTGCATAGGTGCTTAATTCACTAGTTTCTCTTACATTGTGCTATTCCTCTCTTTGTTACTATCAGACTCGATCTCTTTCCTAGGATAGGCTGACCAGCCGTCCCGCTTTTGGCGGGACCATCACGCCTTTGGACAATTTGTCCCGCGCCCCGCGGGGTTCTACAAATTGTCCCGATTTTGGGGAGGCTGCTGCACTGCCTTGGGGGCACAAGGCAGTGCGGCAGCCTCCCGTGCGCCCAGCCGCAGGAGCGCATGGCCTTCTAGGGCTTGCCGTTTGCCGCTCTGTCACAGGGCGGCAAACGGCAAGCCCCAGAAGCCCGTGCGCTCCTGCCGTCCTGGATCACAAAGGTGACCATCTGGTCACCTTATCCTAGGATGTACAGTGGAAGTGGAATAGGCCAAGTTCCAGTATCAAAGAAGGCAGAATGGTATTGTTGTCTTCAAAAGAGGGTTTTAGCTGCTCTACCCCCACTTCCCCCCCAAAAGTGTGTTCTCTTATTGGCAAGGGAACATGAACACTTCAACTAGAGGTGATATTCAGCTACTGACTGTTGCCATACTTGTGGTTTAGACATAATGTCAAGGAATTTCTAAATTCTATCCCAAAACCAGTGAAAAAGTGAGTTAATGTTGTGGCACTCCATGAGCAGACAGTAAAGTCAGAATGCTCTTTAGCGCCTGTGTTAGCTTAGAACATGCTGCATATCCCTGTCTGAAGTTACAGAGAGCATGAAGATGTCATTTGAGGATGAAACAAATGGTAAGGAACTTTCACTATTGTGCCCTTTATTCAAGTGAATGAGTAAGAAATACTCCAGTGTTTATAAGGGGAAACTCTGAAATAGGTCTAGGGGTACTCATCTTCTAAAACAGACCTGATGCATTATTTCTACATCATGTTTTATGTATCTTATGGCATGATTTTTTTCTTCTAAAAAATAACTTGAGAAATGACCATAGCTTGCCAATAATGGCTTGCCAGACTGGCCGAGACTGCAGTTGTATAATAAGCAATGGGACTATACAGCAGTGTTTTGCTACTTGAACTTATGCAATCCTCAAAAGTGTATGGATTGTTTGAATGAGCTGTTCTTCTTTTAGTCAAGAGTTGTTTAAAATGGTATCATTAGACTAAAGTGGACAACAGAGTAAGAGGAAGTTGCTATTGATTCTGCTGTACAAAGGATGCATTCACACTTCTGTTTAGTGGCTCCCTGCTAAGCCTAAACCAAGCCTAAACCATTCCCCTTTGCTCCATATTTCCTTTTCTGCTTTCAAAAGACCATTTGCTTTATTTCTCTGCCATGCAGATAGATATTGACTTGTCTTGCTCCAGACTCAAAAGAGTATTGTGGTGTTGTTGCTTTCTCTTTCAGTTCACTTTGCAAAATCCCAACTATTTGCTATTGATTTCCTTTGTAGAAGTGAAGGACAAATTTACTGGTTCTAAGTATTTCAGAGTAAGTAGGAAACTGTAGACCAATTTGCAATTGAATAGTGACCTAAAGGCCAGATTGCCAGGTGCTTGAATATACTTTAGATAGTATAGTTGTCAGTATTTCATTTAAGTTTTTTATTTTACTTTTATTTTTACATAGTAAGGCATTTTTAAAGTCACTTGACAAGATCCCATAATATGAATTTTAGGGATGGTATTTTATTGGTATTTCTAGCTATACTATGGCAGTGTAAGTTGAAGATATATGCTTCAGAGCAGCACAAAACAAGCAAATAAAAAAGTAATTTCCATATAGACAATTAACTATTAATCATCATCATCTGAATTTTCACAATGATTTGCCTAATAAACAATATAGATGAGCAGTGAATTCATAGAAATTGCCTAGATCTAAAGTAGCATCTTTCTACAAATAGACTGAAAAGTGTTGAATGTGCTTTAAGGGAATTTTGCCTTTTTGAAGAGAAGAAGAGAAAGCACAAAATGGAAAATGGACAGATAGACAGGTCTAAATATTGCTTGCATGAAAAGGAAATAACAAAAAGATCCAGACAGAACCATCACAAAAAAATAGACATCAATGTGGCTGATACAGCTGCATGGTCCCTATTTTTTAAATTCATCATAAAAGGAAGATGTATGTAGTCATAAAAACTATGATTGTTAAAACAAAAACTGTGACATATCTCTGCTGGCAATTCCGCAGGCACACGGGATCTGGTCAGGCTCTGCAGGCCAACTGAGGTCTGCCTTGCCCCCCTGGAATGTCCCTGAAACACCACCACCATGCCGACACAGCTGGGGGCTGCATGGAAGTGCCAATGTGAGGCTGGGTGGAGGGGACTGCAGAAAGGTGGAGATGCACTCCTCACATCTCCAGAAGCAGGCTACAAGTTCTTCAAGCTGCTTCAAGCTAACAGCAGCAAGTATTCAAGCAGGATTGGGATAGCTCAGGGCTTTGCAAGATTTGAGAAATTAGAAGGGAGAGACCTCTGATGCTGTTGGGCTTTGAGATGATTCAGTCAGAAGACAGAGCTGTATCCCTGGGTAAGTGGGGTGGCTAAAACTCGTGGAGAGTCTCTGGATTATTAAATGTTCCAGAGAACATTTTGGAGATGTTTCAATTTTCTGCTTCTGTGGTGACATCAGGTTTTCCACCCTCTCCTTGTAAAGACTTGTTGGTTTCTCTGCCTGAAAAGGAGTCCAACATCCTGCTCCTTTTCCTTGCTTTCATCCTACCTTTTCCCTCCCTCATGGCCTCCTTTTCCTTTCCTATATTTCTCTATCTTTCTCTCATCCTCTCTTCAGTTTTGCTCTCTGCCATTTACCCTACCATCTTTTTTGGGCCTTTCCTTCGTTTCCTCATTTTCCATTCCTCCCTCTGCATTCCCGTTATCTTCATGGAGGATAGATCTATCAGCAGCTACCAACCATGGTGACTAAAGGGAACCTACACATTCAGAAGCAGTAACCCGCTAAATATTAGTAACAGAAAGCAACATCAGACAAATGCTTCAGCCTCTGTGCCCGATTGTTGGCTCTCCAGAGTAACTGGTTGTTTACTTTGTGAGACAGGTTGCTGGACCACTGGTCTGATCTATCAAGGCTGTTATGTACTTGTGCTTTCTTCCTTTTTTGGTCTCCTGTTCTTCATTTTATTTCAGTGTTTTTCCATTCCTCCCTTCCTCCCATCATTTTATCTTCATTCTTTCTCCATCTCTCCTCACCATCAAAGTGCATATGTTGATGAGCACCTGGGCCTTAGTCACAATGGGGACAACCAGACAGAACTCTAGATGAAGGGGGACCAGAAAAGGCAGAAGACAAGGGGCAGAAGGCCAGTTGTTGGAACACCTGAACACACATGGGCCCCCTCTTTGGACTCTTCCTTTGATAATAGATTGTTCATCTGGTCACTCTTGCTCAAAGAAGCCACTACTGATGAATACTGGGGCTCTACCCCACATTCACACATCAGATGATTACTCAGCTGGCCACTAAACTGCTATTCGAGGGTGACCAGCATGGTGGTCAAAACTAGAAAGGCTCAATTGGCAATTCTTCTGCAGGGTGGGGGGCAACCTCCATTTCTCAGTGCAGACTGACTGTAAGGAATTCCAAAGAGCAGAAATAAAAAGGCTTTTTGATTATAAGTCCGTTTATTCAGACATCCTGGAAAGCACACACACACGACATGGCAGGAATGAGCAACCCCGCTCAAACAACAGGTTATAATGCTGACTACCCATCCCCCCCCGGCTCCATTCTCATGAGAATGGATTTCTACTATGCGAAAGCGAGATAAGCATTCTCACAAGGTTGGTGCAGGTCCTGGCCGGACGCCCGGCCAAAAGAATCTCCGTCAAGGCCAGCTTTGGCTGTAAGGGTTTGGCTGTAAGGGAAACAAGAACGACTGAGATCCTTACACTGACAGCCAACCATGGCAGCTCAGAGCTTGCTGCCTGCCTGGTTTCAGCATGCATTCCCAGCTTAGGCTCAAGGGCAACTGTCTTGTATGCCCCAGGGCTACAAACCACCCCTGGTTCTTCTACACTCACATATCACCTGATTTGGCTTCACATAGAGAGGGAAGGGAGAGGACTCTTGCCTGGATTTGAATTAAAACCATGGATGAGATGTCTCATTCTTCTATACATTCAGGTAATTTGTAGTGGATGGCCATGGTAAGTTTTCAATTCTTAGCCTGAGGAACAGGCTTAAAAAGACAAAGAATCTATTTCCAGATTAATGAAATTCATCCATATGAATGAAATCCTGTTGTTCCTCAGTCTCTGGAAGCAGCACAGAAGAGTAGCAGTGGAGAAGAGGACTGGGACAGAAAGGGCTGAGCGAGCTCTGGTTTTCTTTTTGGAGGGCTTTTCTCAAAGCCACATTTTTTTTAAAAAAACAGTGTCTTTCTAACAGGGGTTAACAGGGGATTTTTTGTTTTCTTTGTTCTGATGATGTGCTTGCCCCAGGCATCTGAGGGGTGGGGCTGCTGAGAGGTGGGGTTTCCTATTAGCTGTGTTGCTCAGTCTCTGGAAGTACTGGCAGGTGCCTAATGGCATGCACAGGTGTTTTACTAAATAAGGACATATCTTGAGGGATAGTAGAAAGTACAGAAAGGTCAAGTGGGAGGCACTCATTAAAGTTTAATATTTAAATATCTGAACAGAATTAGATATGAAGACAAGAAGTCAGCAGGGGTGTGGGGGCTTTCCAGTGTTTTGCACTGAGTGTCACATGTACAACTATCTACCGCTAGGACAGAAATCGTGGGTGTGCCCTTGCTGCAATGAGCTCCTGACACTCAGGGAATGTGTGCGTTGGAGCCAAGGTGGCAGACCTGGATAAGCTGAGAGAGGCAGAGAGGGTGACAGACGAGGCTTTTGGGGACCTAAAAGCCGGGTCCCACTCCCAAGGTGACATCTCTTCAGATGTCATGGAGAATGCGGGTCTGGGGGACAGAGGGTGCCAGTCTGAAGTGGTAGAAGATGCTCCCTTAGATAGGACTCCTTCCTTAACTGGTGATCAGCTATCCTCTTGCTCTGAGGATACCCCTCGGGGAGGTGGGGGGCTCCTTGTAGTAGGTGACTTGCTCATTAGGAATGTAGAAAGTTGGGTTTGTGAGAGGTGTGATGACCGCATGGTGACTTGCCTGCCTGGTGTGAAGGTTACAGATGCCATGCTTCGTCTAGATAGGCTGTTATACAGTGCTGTGGTGGAATCAGCAGTTGTGGTCCACATTGGCATCAATGACAATGGGAAATGTAGCCAGGAGGTTCTGGAGACTAAATTTAGGCTGCTAGGTAATAGGTTGAAATCCAGGACCCCCAAGATGGCATTCTCAGAAGTTCCTCACCAGAGACTATTGAGAAAAATCAGCCATCAAGGAATAAGTTGGGAAGTCCTCCTGTGGATTAAAAACTGGTTGAGAAACAGGGAGCAAAGGGTGGGTGTAAATGGGAAGTTCTCACAATGGAGAGATGTAAGGATCCGTTTTAGGACCAGTGCTCTTTAACCTATTCATAAATGACCTGGAAGTAGGGGTGGGTAGCGTGGTGACCAAGTTTGAAGATGATACCAAATCATGTAGGGTGGTGAGAACCACAAAGGATTGCAAAGCGCTCCAAGCGGACCTTTATAAATTAGTTGAGTGGGCTATGAAATGGCAAATGCAGTTCAATGAAGCAAAATGCAAAGTGATGCACATAGGGGCAAAGAATCCAAACTTCACATACACTCTACAGGGGTCAGTGCTATCCGTCACAGACCAGGAAAGGGATTTGGGCATCTTAGTTGATAGTTCCATGGCAATGTCAACTCAATGCATGGCAGCTGTGAAAAAGGCAAACTCTATGCTGGGGATAATGAGGAAAGGAATTAATAACAAAACTGCAAGGATTGTCATGCCCTTATATAAAGCAGTGGTGTGACCGTACTTGGAGTACTGTGTTCAGTTCTGGTCACCACATCTTTAAAAGGATATCAAAGAGATAGAAAAAGTGCAGAGAAGGGCAATGAGGATGATCGAAGGATTGGAGCACCTTCCTTATGAGGAAAGGCTACAGCGTTTGGGACTCTAGAGGAGATGTCTGAGGGGGGATATGATTGAAGTCTGTAAAATTATGCATGGGGTAAAATATGTCAACAGAGATAATTTTTTCTCTCTTTCTCACAATACTAAAACCAGTGGGCATACATTGAAAATGCTGTGAAGGGCGGGGGGAGAGAATTAGGACTAATAAAAGAAACATTTCTTCACGCAACGTTTGATTGGTGTTTGGAATATGTTGCCCCAGGAGGTGGTGATGGCCGCTAACCTGGATAGCTTTAAAGAGGATTGGATGGATTTATGAAGGAACAGTCAATCTTTGGCTACCAATATTGAGCCTCATTGATCTGAAATTGCAAATGCCTTAGCAGACCAGGTGTTTGGGAGCAGCAGCAGGCCATTGCTTTCACATACCCCATGTGAGCTCCCAAAGGTACCTGGTGGGCCACTGCAAGTAGCATAGTGCTGTACTAGGTGGACTCTGGTCTGATCCAGCAGGCTTGTTCTTATCACCACAATAAAATAAATGTTATTTTAACTAGTAGCAGTCGTGGTAGAACCAAGGAGGTTGGGTGAACTCCTTATTTGACTCTAGCAGTTTGTGACCTGTACCTGTGTGGTAAACAAGGTGCTTGCAGGATTCATTCCACCAAACACTATATTTTCCAAATTCTACTGAAAGCAAACTGCTTCTCATTTCACCATTCCACCACAACCCTATGTATCCCTAATCAGATTCAACCCATAAAATTATGACCTTGAATGCAAGATCAAGGTGCCTGCCAGAAACATTAAACATTGCTGTATTTTTTCAGTTCTTGTTCTTATTCTGTTTCTCCAGTATACTGAGGTGGTCTTTTGAGAATACTGAGAAATTCTTGCCATGATATTTAAAAAAAATTGAAAAGTGTTTTCATAATGGCAATGTCTTATTAATCTAATACCCAGTTCCAAACACAAATATTGAAAGACCAAAATATTTGGGATGCTCAGGAAAATGACTGATTTCATGTCACATTTAGCGAAGAGCTCCAGCTCCCCAAACCTTCAGCTTGGCTTTTAAAGCCACATCTCTTTATGCATATTTCAAATATGGTAAATGAAACTGTGGGGCCTTGGTGGACTAACCTGCAAAGGTGAGATCCACACAGCATTACTAGACCATGGTAGTGATTAGGATTGCCAACCTCCAGGTAGGGCCTGGAGATTTCTTAAAATTACAGTTACCTTCCAAACTTTTTCTGGAGAAAATATGTGCTTTAGAGAGTGATCCTTCTCCTCCCCAAACCTATCATCCTCAGACACCACCCTTGAATTCTCTGCTGAGGTGCACCTCTTCATTGTCTCCTCTTTGTTCTCACCTCTTTTGAAAGTCTCATAGGATCTTGGGCCAAATAGAGCTGCAACCTCACTATGTAAAGCAAGCTCAGACTATCCTTCTCAGTAACCTCCATCTTCCCTCAGGTTTAGTCAATTGACAGTACTGCCTATTGAAAAGCAGCATCAATCTGAAGTTACATTTTGCAGACTAAAGTGAAACAGTTGAATTTATACATATGAATGACAAACTTGAAACAAATGGAATAGAGATAAATTGGATAAACATGAATACTAATCTCAACAATAGAGTTTATGTCAGATGTTAACAAAACAAACTGAGTTTTTTACATCACTATTTTGAAAATATCTCACCTCTGTTATTTCTGTGTTAGACAGGGCTATGAGGATCTGGAAAGACAACTTAAAGAAGTCTTCAAGGAAAGGAGCAGCATTCTTCACCAGCTGTCAAAGACATCCAAAGAACTTGAGGGAATTAAAGTAAATCTCCAGGTAAGACTTATCTTCTGTTTTCCTAGACTATGGGAAAGTTTGTTGGTGGCCAAATTGTTGCTGTGTGAGGAAGGTCTGTTTGCCTGAGGTTAATTTCTGGCCCCACATTCCACTGTTGATGTGGCTCAGTGTTTCCCAAAATTTTCGATGTCGCAGTACCCTTGACCTTGCTCTTCATATCTCACGGTACCTTGTAAACAGTTTGCCCCTGCCACCCCTCTTTCCCTCCCAGTGCCCCTGCTTGCTACTGCCACCTTCCCCTCCCAGTGCCCCTGTTTGCCACCCTCCCCCCACTTTCCCCTACCAGGGTTTTTTAAAATATTCCTAAGAACTAGGAAATGAAATCAAAAGTAGACTTTACTTTGCTGTGTTGATAGAAGAAGACTGGGAGTGCTGGCTGGCTCCCACAGATACACAAGCTGGCCTTCTGGAAACAGGGCAGCCCTTGACAATGGTGCAGGGCTTACTTTTTGCACATGTGCTGGGAACCACACTGGTACTCATGGTCAAATGTGGGCAAGATGAGTTGGTGCTGCTTGAACTGGCTCTGCTCCATTCGTGTGAGGGCTGGCGGGGGGGGGGGTCCTGCCACTCTCCTCCTGTCACGGGCTGACTGCCAAGGATGGACAGAAGACAGGGTGCAGCTGATAGATATTTACTGCAGGTTAAACACAAGTTGGAAATGTATCTTAAGGCACCCGACAAGGCGCTGGTTAGAGTTCAGTCTGAAAATCAGTAAGCAAGCTCACCAGTCTACCAGGTCATCACAATCCAAAACACAAATCCAAAAACAGGTCCAGGGGGCAAAGTCCAAGGGTCATTACTGGAAAGCAGGCTTTTCTGAGCAATTCGCGGAACTGAAGCAGAGTAGCCGTCAAGGTGACGAATTGCCTTCTGAAAAAACACACCACCTGTGAGCTGTCTCTTATCAGCGTGAGGGCAGAAATGCTGTAGGAATGTTTCTGCAAGGAGCTGATCCTGCTAGTAACTTACAAATGCCAAGCAGCCAGTCGAGCTGATCGTCTACGCTCAGCTAATTCAAGGCATAACCGTTGGCGATGCTGCTCTAAATGGGTGGGTGAACTGGGAAGACCGTTTGCTTGGAGTGCTGGGAGTGGACTCTGAGAAAGTCCTAACTTTGAGGGCCCCACAGAGGACTCTGGATCAACAGCTGGTTCATCCTCTTCTGATGAACAGCTGCTCTCATGCCGCCAGTCCTGAAACATCCCTTTGCTGTCAGTGGGGGGATTAACAGGGGTGTGTGGTAGGCTGCCTTCATCTTTGCTGTCCAAAGCAGGAGAACCAATCATGACACCTCCCAGGGTGAAGGGAAGCACTGGGGAGGGTGGTGAGGGGCGGTAGTGTTCTCACTTGGGACATGCTCATGGCACCCCAGGGTAGAACAGAACTCCAGTTGGGAATCACTGTTGTGGCTGTTGAAAGGCTGGGGCTGTGAGCCTTTGAATTGCAAGGCTCCTCCCTGCTGGAGACATGAGCTGAAGAGCTCTTGGCCTGTTGCTCTTAACCTGGGGATCAGGCCTGAAGACCTATAATTCATTTAGAGGCTTTCACATGACAGTGCTGGTTATCACGTTTACCTTAGTTAGGCATTTGATCAGATCTGAAATGTCAGATTAGGTGGCCAACAGGAATTTGTTGGGGATTTTACTGGGAGGCTTTTATGAAGGAGGCCCAGAGTTTTGTTTCAGTACCTATTTAGGACTACAGAACATAGATGGTAAAGGAGTTGTTGCGGTCACCTGTAACAGCTGTGGGGTTGCTGCTTTTTTTGTCAGTGGATGTGGGTAGCTACACCTGCAGCAAGTGCAAGTTGGTTGTTCTCTTGGAAGAGAAGGTCCAACAATGTGAGGCATGGGTATCTACTTTTCAGAACATTGGGAAGCATGAGGATTTCTTGGACATAATGGAGCTGACTGTCCTAGATGAGGATCAGACAGGAGAGATTTCTGAGGATTGGGGCAGTTCTCAAACACAGGAGATAGACATTTGGAAAATGTGACACATAAATAGGACTAGGGATCTTTCTGTAAATTTAAAGCTACAAAATCACCAGCTGGTAGATCCCTTGGGCCATTAGTCTGGCCATGCCAAGGCCCTGGTTGGCAAGCTGGTCCCAAGCCCGGTGTCTTTATTCAGCGGAGGGTTGACTGAGCAATTCTTGTCCTTCTGCATTCCACAGCAAGTCAGGCAAGCTCAGCAGAGACAGGCCTACTCTCCAGCCAGCCACCATGCAGCAGCTTGTTTGTGGACCAGCTTTCTTTGACCTGCCAGAGAGCAAGAAGGAGCTATGATGGCCCCTTGCACTGCCCCAACTTTCCTAATGAGTGGGGTAGGGCCTGTGGTTCACTTGACACAGGACTCTTCACTGGGTGGCTGTAAGCAGTTTGGAGAGGAGTCCAGGATTGCCATGGATGCCATCCCTGGACATAGAATGAATAGGAAAGGATAAGGAGTAGCACTGTATGTCTGGGATAATTATACCTGTGAGGAGAGCATGTGGTGGAAAAGATGGGATCCTTAGGTGGCAGTGACCATGTTCTCCTGGAGTTTGTTATACAGCAGAAAGTAAAGACAAGACATAGTCAAAACCACATTCTGGACATTAAGAGATATCATTCCAGGAAATTTAAGGAACTACTAGGTGTAATCCCATGGTTAAGAACACTATAAGAAAAGGAAGTACATAATGGATGGAAGTTTCTTAAAAGTAAAATATTGAAAGCACAATTTCAAACATTACCAAATAGATCCTATACAGACTGTTGCATTGCAATGAATTAGCAAAGTAAATAATAGAGCAGAGGTGCAAGTGAGTTGTTTTGTAAAACTTCACTAGATAACAAATAAAGTTACACTGAACATAGGAAAAGCAAACTATCTGTGCAAGTGCTCAGTCTGGGTGTCTGTGAAGTCTATATGTGTGTGTGTGTCTGCCTGTCCTCTTTTTCTGGAAGAAGAAAGGAGAGATCTTTCCAGAAGCTCATGTGATTCCAGTCATGTTACTTCAGCAGTTAACTCTTCCTTGATTGAATGAAGGAGGCACTGGTAAAATCCTAAAAAAAAAAAAACCTCCTTCTCAAGTGTCAGCTTCTGAAGTCAATCAGGCATAATTTCAGATGGAGATTCTCAAATCTTATCTTGGTAGTTTTGAAATTCACTTGCACAGTTTTCAGTCCCACTGTCTGAGAATACAATTTCTGGAGCTCTTTTATGATTGCTTTTAACAGCTATCACATAAACTTTGAACTTATTCAATACTTGAACTTTTGATCTGAGAAAATCAAATGGGCAAATCTGCTTGCAGCATCAATAAAAGTCAACATGTATTTGTTTCCACCAACAGAAGATGCTAGAGGTCCAATTAGATCTGAGTGTACTTTTGTAAGGACTTTTTTTCTCTTGTTCCTTGATGGCTCTGAATAATGAGGAGCAGTGCATTAGGCCTTAAGGCATATTTCACAGTGTTCAGTACTTTTGACGTAAACTTTCAGTGGTTTACCATCAGCTTGCAAAAGTTTATCATCTTCACTTTCAATTCAACAAAATATTTTTCAGTATTGCAAACATGGGGAAGAGATCCAGAGTTCAAAAGAAATAAAATCACTACTGTTGCAGACATTTGTAATCATGTATGCACATATTTTCTTTGTTTGCCCCTTTCCTGTAACTGAAGTGACTTTTTTTTGTCTTTACAGCTGTAGTTTTATTAATCCCACATCTTCTATAAGTATTACTTGGTTCTTCCACTCTGCCATTCCCAGCTGATTTTCTTTCACAACAATTTTAACCAAATGTCCCCTTGTTCCACATTTAAAACAAATTACTTCAGTGGCATGATCAAATCTAAGCACAGATAAGCCTTTTGTTGTATTTGATGCTTTCCTTTCTGCATCTGTATCTCTTTGATAATTGAGAACATAATTCAGGTCCAGTGACTTTCTGGCCTCAAGTACAACTTTCAGGCAATGACCCCAGGATTATAGAAATCACATCTTCATCCTCCAAAACTTTTCCAGCTGCCCTGATTTTCATAACCATGTCAACCATCCCTTTTTAATTCACATTCAAATTGTCCTCTTCTTTCATTCTTGCACCATAGAACTTCCTTTTTAGAAGCCTTTCCACAGTATTTTTCATCCAAGCCTTTCCAAACAGCATGAGCAGATTTGCAGTTCATAATAAGGGCACTCTCCTCATTCTCTATTGTTGAAGCCAGGAGATTGAATGTTTTGGAATCAGCCATTTTAAACAGTTCTGACTTACAGAGATTTGGGGGCATAGTAAGAACATGCTTTGTACAAAACTGCCAGATCAAGAAATTTCACTCATCCAACTGAGGGAGAGTGGGTAGAAAGGGACTACTTGCCGGGGCATATTGGTTTAAGGTTTGTACTGCACTCACTTTTGCTGAAATGGTTGTTGCTGGGTTAGAGGCACTGATTGAGGCTTCTTTATCTGACATCTTGCTTCTTTAGGAACTTCTTTTATATAAGCAACTCACTTTGCAGCAAAAAGAAAAGTATACGCAACAGGAGCATGCTATTGTTGTATTGCAATAAATTCATGGAGTAAATAATAAAGCAGAGGTGCAAGTGAGTTGTTTTGTAAGACTTTACTAAACAAATAAAGTTACATTAAACATAGGAACAGGAAATTATATCTATGCAAGTGCTCAGCCTGGGTGTCTATGCAGTCTGTCTGTCCCTTTGTGTGTGCCTCTCCTTTTTTTCTGGAAGAAGAAACAAAAAGTTCATGTGATTCCAGTCATGTGACTTCAACAGTTAACTCTTGCCTGACTCAATGAAGCTGACACTTGTAAAATCCTAACATAGACAATCAAACCCCCACCCCCACCCCAACACACACACACACATACACATATCCTCTACTGGGATCAAGAGAAGCAGGTCACTGCTGGGACAAAATACTGGCTAACACATTATGTCTTATTTTGGACTGCATCAGGACACTGCTTTGAGGAACCACCAAAGCTGCATGCAAATCCACACTGGTCCTGATAATTCTGAAGGATAAGAACACCAGCATGACAGAAGTTCATGGCAACTGGTTAGAGTATCCTGAAAAGAGAGCAGACATGCCAGCAATGGGCTAGAATACATTCTCTAAAAAGCAAGGTGCTGCTTTTCGCATGTATGTGCCCTGCTCAGTCTTTCCTCAGTGATCGCCAGTGTGTTATAGCAGTTAGGAGTGCAGGGAATTAAGATATGGGAGACCTGGGAGACCCCCACATTGTCATGTAAGATCACTGGAAGACTTTGAGCCAATTATGCTCTTCCAGCCAAACCTACTTTGCAGAGTTGTTGTCAAATAAAATGGGCAAAGAACAACCATGTTAAGCTATGCTTAGCTTCATGGAGAGATAATTAAAAAAACTACTGGAACAAACATAGAATTATCAGCTTTCTGAAATTAGCACTGGATTCCATTTTTTCTGTGTCTCAGATTGGCTTGAAAAGAGCTTTAAAAGCATACATACTGGAATGCTCAAGACTTGGAATCTGCCTCTTCTTAAAATACATTCTTGGTGTGATTCCAGATGATGCCAAAAAAAGTCCTCCTTCATGTTCCAGAACATATAAGGACATAACAAAGTCTGATCTAGAAACGTTTTCACTGATGTGCTGGCCTTTTGCTTCCAGGAAGTTTATTCTCCCTTTCCCTTTGCAGGAAGGAGCAAGCCACAGTGATATTCTTCCCTGGCAGTATGAAATGGTGCAGTTCACCAGGATCTAACCACATCATTCTGAGGAGAGCTGGCCTTCATACACTCAGTTACTTCCTCCATGATGCCAATTAAGATTAACAGCATCAACCTTAGCAATTCTACTCAGGTCTATTCAGTGCAACTGCTTCTCAGAAAAATATTTTTTGAGATTGCAATGTAGGATTGTTGGTGCTGTTTAGACTCATGCTGCTACAAAAATTCACTGTGATAGCGTGTGGAGACAGGCCACCATGGTGATAAGGCCTGCTCAGAAAATGATGTTCTACAAGTGTGGACTAAGGTGGAATGAGTGAACAGACATTGGCTAACATCAAATGCTGTGCCTCTGGTGTTCATAACTCCTGCTAACATTCACAAGTGCAGCCATCAAGGGATGGGAATAAATGTACATGTGAATCACTCAAAATATTGGCATGCCAAAAAGAGAGTGACTCAGTTCCAGACTGAAACATCAAAATGGAAGATGACACAGGGGTGGTGTATATATACCAGTGTTACCAGTCAGACCCAAGGTGGAATGGAGGGTCTGTTTTTAGGAAACAGTATCCTACCTTTCCCCCTACTATAAAGGGTGCTTTAGCAGTACAGACCAAAGATGGAAGCCATTTCCTGATTTTGCACAATGGTGCCAATAGGGAAAAAAATCTGCCTGGGGAACAGGAGGAGAGGGACAAGGAGGAGGAATAGTAGGACTTTGGATTTATACCCTATTCTTCTCTCCTGTAAGGAGACTGAAGGTGGCTTACAAACTCCTTTCCCTTTTTCTCCCCCAATAAATACCTTATGAGGTATGTGGGGCTGAGACAGTTCTGAATGAATTGTCATCAGCCCAAGGTCACCCAGCAGGAATGTAGCAGTGAGAAAACAAATCTGATTCACCAGATATGAGTTCACTGTTCTTGTCCTCTATACGAGTTCGCTTCTCTTGTCCTCTTGTCCTTTGGAGAACAAGAGTAATCAATGCTAAGAGGATACCTCTCTTAGCATTGCTAGAGAGCAAAATTCTCCTATAATTAGACTGTTCACCTTGCAATCAGTGTTCAGTATTTTCTGGACTATTCTCTGGCCTGGTTATACTGTTCCCAGCTCTGCTTTCGCTCTGACTCTTTGGAGGTCAGCACAGGTGTTGAACTCTGTTTCTTGGACCATTCCTCTTTAGGACAGGTAATTATTACCCACATCAACCTCAATCTATTGCAAACTGTAATATACACACACAGGAGGGCTGAGGGCAGGTAATAGCCCAGGCACACACACACACCCCCCACACACAAGCTTTTCAGGCTAATCCTATCAGGGAATTGTACGCTGCCACCTTTGAGGAAAAAATTATCTCTGTGACGCTTCTTAACAGTAAACCAAACAAAAATTTATTTATAGGATTTACTCAGAGAGTTTTTGTGCTTTTCTTTTCCTTAGGCAGGGAATGCTTGGATGGTACTGTCAGTTCCTGACAATTTTACTTTAGCTGTTTCAATTAAAATGTTGTTTCAATTAAAAATAATCTTCATACACTCAGTTACTTCCTTCAGGGTAAACATTCTTACATGGATCCCGTACAAGTACCTAAACCACCCTCCCTTTCCTCCTCAGGGTATCACACTGGGCTGGAACAGAGCAAGTTTTGGGGTTTCTCTAAACCCTCTCTTGACTCTGTCAATTCTAAAACATACACCCTCAGAGACTCTCTGGTCCCATATCTAGCCGCAGCCTCCATAGAGACTATAACCAAGTCCTTCGTGTGGTTTTAGGATTATCCCTGGGAATAGGTCTCCCCCTAGACTTGAGGCTCGGGTATTGTTATAGTCACCCTGGTCTCCTTGACTTCCTTCACCAATACCTGGCTATCTAGCCCCTGGTGAATTAATCTTCTTTGTCTCTCAGCTTTGAGAGCCTTTTTGTTTTCTCTGGAACTGTGCCTTTTGCAAACTGTTTTTTACCTTGCTCTGGCTATAACAGTCTCTCTCTGACAGACTCTCTGACTCTCAGATGTCTCTCTGACTGTATCTCTGTCTTGTCTGTCCCTATCTCCCTATGTGAGTACACACCCTCTGGCCCTTATGGCTAACTGCAGCTCAGCCACCCAGTCAGGGGGAGCACTGGTTTAACTCATTGTGTTCCTATTCTGTCAGAATTGCCTCTTCAAATTAACCTGGGTTTTTTTGTTGCCCATCACACAAACCCTATCCTTTCTTCCTTTCTAAGTCTTAGCATTCTCCAGATATCCTAGTATGTATGTTTTATCCTAATTGTGTGCTTATAAGTTTATTGTTCTTGTTTACAGAATTTGTTAAGCTTTATTCCTTGACCTCCTGCACATTTCTAATGAGAAACAATCCTGGTATAAACAAGTAGATTAATCCAGTTACCCACTTTTACTAAGTAAAGTCTGTCTTTTACTAATTTCACAACTAAAAAGGGGACAGGCCCTACCATTTTGGGTAACACGGGTGCATGGCATACTGACTTACCTCAGTTACACATTCAGTTGGTGGCCACAATAAGCCATTTGCTCTCATTCACAAATATCGCCCAAATATGGGGCTCATAATATTGGGTCAATTGTAACTGAAATAATATTTGTGAAGGACTTAAAAATGGTATATATAATCTTCAGACTAATGAGGCTCAATGTTTTCAGTGCAAAAACTCAGATTTTTTTATTATTAACAATTTTATTGGATGTTTAAAGAAACCATTTTAAAACACACTAGGGAAAATAATAAAGTAATTATACAGATTATTTCATTTCAAGGTTGACCTCTCATAAACTTGGTGGTAGTGGAAAGTGCCATCAAGTTACAGCCAACTTGTTGAAACCCTTGTAGAGTTTTCTAGGAAAGATGTTCTGAGGTGGTTTGCCATTACCCGCCTCTCCATAGAGGCCCTGGATTTCCTTGGTGGGTCTACTTTGATACAGTTATTTCAAAAATGGGTGTCTGATTTGGAGGGTGGAGGGATTTTAGTTCTTGCCCCAGGCACCATTTTCTGTAGGGGCCACAGATTGTCATATACATTCCTATTGGAAATAATGGTCCTGATCTGTAGAACCTGAGAAACCACATAGATTTGAATCTCAACTTCCTGATGCCCTACCCAAAAATAAACAAGAACGGTAAAAATATTGCATGAAGCCTGAATCCTGAATTATTTTTTTAAAAAAACATTTTTTAGCCTTGGCACACACCCCTAGTATGTGGTTAGGTTTTCACATAGGGGACTGATGAAGTCCCAGATAAATCCCCATTCATACATGAATTTCATTTGGAGACCTCTGGCTAGCTTTGGTGGTAGTTGTGAGAATAAAATGAAGGACAGGAGATCCATGTAAACTACTCAAAGTTACTTGGAGAGAGGATGAGATCAAATAAGACCCTTTTAAAAATAATGAGGATCATTGCATGATAAAATGTGGACCCCCATCTACTTCAGCTCTGCAATGATAACAGCAACTTACATTTGAAATTTTTATTCACCACTATCAGCATATGCTAGTCCTTTTATTCTAATATCTGCTTCAGCATTTCAAGCAAAAAAACCCTAAATTTGTTTAGAAGCACCACAGTTTTTCTGAAGCAAAAGAACAAAGCTGTACCTTTTCCTATTTGTTCTTGATCATCAAAGAGGCTATTCACAAAAGAAAAAAAAACTTTTTATCAAAAGAGTCATCATTAATAATTTTACTGCTGAAAAATGATAAAGAACTCCCTGATAATCCACTGTTTCTTCCTTTGTTGTCAGTCACTGAAAAATGATGAGGCATCTGCTAAAAGCGATGTACAGAAGCTCTTGGAATTAGGCCAAAAACAAAGGTAAGGATCACAATGTGTCTGTCTTGTGTTTTAAAAAAATTATTTCTGTGCACACACTTGACTATCATGAATTCCCAACTTTTTTTGTACTTGGACAAGTAACCACAACACAGCAGTCATTGCAACAATTCTCCATTCAGAAGCAGCAGACCAACCTGAACTGTTATCTTTGAATTTTGGTAGGTTTCATTTCTTACAGCACAATCCAAAGAGGGGAGAAGGTGAAGCCACAATTGAAGTGGTGTGACCCTTGTGCAGCATCAATGCTACTTGCACTGGTGAAGAGGGGATGGTGTCAGTGCTCTTCTGGAACAGGAGCCCACACCAGAGCTGGTGGGGATGTTCAGGGGGTGTTCCCAGGAGTGGAGCTGGTTTCAGTAGGTTTCATTAGGCCCAGAAATGCCCCCTTTTGCTAGTATGGACTTAAACCAGCAAACTGGCAGCTTCAAGTGCAGCCCATTTGTCTGCAAGGGGGGGCGAGTTGAAGGGTAGCTAAAGAGTTCTGCAATTTTTCTTGCTTCCTGCGCCTACTCAAATTCCTTTGGAGGTGGTGTGATTGCACCATGGCAGCACAATCTCCAGCTGCTGTGAAACTGCTTCCCCATGGATTCGCCTGCTTGAATTGATAAAGTAAAGAGAAAATATATACCACAACTCTACTACTGTCAATGTGATGGATTTTACAAGTGCAAGCTTCATTCAGTCAAGCAAGTGTTAAGTATTGAGTATGTCTATAGAATACTGAAATCACATGCCTAGAATCACATGAGCTTCTGGAAAAATCTCTGCTTTCTTCTTCCAGCAAAAAGAGGAGAGACAGACACACAGGCACAGATAGACTACACAGACACCCAGGCTGAGCACTTGCATAGATAGAGTTTCCTGTTCCTATGTTTAATGTAACTTTATTTATTATCTAGTAAAGTCTTACAAAGAACTCACTTGCACCTCTGCTTTATTATTTACTCTGCCAATTCATTGCAATACAAAAAAAGGTTATGGGCCCAGTATGCTTGTGCTTTTTTTTCTGATGCAAAGTGAGTTGTTTATATAAAGGAAGCAAGATGTCAGATGAAGAAGCCTCAATCAGTGCCTCTAACCCAGCAACAACCATTTCAGCACAAGTGAATGCAGTACAAACCCTAAACCAATATGCCCTGGCAAGTAGTCCCTCTCTACCCACTTTCCCTCAGTTGCATGAGTGAACTTTTTTTGATCTGACAATTTTGTTCAAAGCATGCTCGTAATATGCCCCAAATCCATGTGAATTGAAACTGTTTAAAATGGCTGATTCCAAAGCATTTTATCTCCTGGTTTCAACAAAATTGATCCTCCTTGATCTGAGATTGCAAATGCCTCAACAAACCAGGTGATTGGGAGCAACAGCCGCAGAAGGCCATTGCATTCACATTCTACATGTGAGCTCCCCAAGGCACCTGGTGGGCCACTGCGAGTAGCAGAGAGCTGGACTAGATGGACTTTGGTCTGATCCAGCTGGCTTGTTCTTATGTTCTTATGTTCTTAATAGGGAATGAGGAGAGTGCCCTTATTATGAACTGCAAATCTGCTCATGCTGTTTGGAAAGGCTTGGAAGAAAAATACTGTGGAAAATCAGTTAAGAAAACAAGACTTTTAAAAAGGACGTTCTACATGCAAGAACGAAAGGGGCAATTTGAATGTGCATTTAAAATGAATGGTTGACATGGTTATGAAAATCGGGGCAGCTGAAAACATTCTGGAGATGTGATTTCTGTAATCCTGGAGTCATTGCCTGAAAATTTTGAATACCAGGTATCTGTGCTTGAGACCAGAGAGTCATTGGACCTGAATTAGATTCTCAATTATCTAAGAGATACAGATGCAGAAAGGAAAACATCAGGTACAATGAAAGCCCTGTCTTTGCTTAGACTAGATCATGCGAGTGAAGTAATTTTCTTTAACTGTGGAAGGGGACATTTGGCTAAAAACTGTTGTGAAAGAAAATCAGCTCAGAGTGACAGAGAAGAATCAGGTAATGTTTATAGAAGAGGTGCAGTTAATAAAACTACATATTTAAAGACAAAAAAGAGAAAGTCACTTCAGTTACAGGAAAGGGGCGAACAAAGAAAAGATGTGCATACATGATTACAAATAACTGCAACAGTACAGTGATTTTATTTCTTTTGGACTCTCAATCTTTCTCCCATGTTTGCAATAATGTAAAATATTTTATTGAATTGAAAAGAAGTGAAGATGATAAACTTTTGGAAGCTGATGGTAAACCACTGAAAGTTTATGTCAGAAGTACTGAACACTGTGAAATACACATTAAGGCCAAATGCTTTGCTCCTCATTATTCAGGGTATCAAGGAACAGGAGAAAAGGAAGTCCTAAAAAGTACACTTAGACCTAACTGAACCTCTAGAACCTTCTCTTGGTGGAAACAAATGAATGTTGACTTTTATTGATGCTGCAAGCAGATTTGCCCATTTGATTTTCTCAGATCAAAAGTTTAAGTATTGAATAAGTTCAAAGGCTGTTAAAAACAAGCATGGAAGAGCTCCAGAAATTGATTCCCAGATAATAGGACTGAGTACTGTGAAAGTGAATTCCAAAACTACCAAGAGGAAATTTGAGAATCAAACATTATGCCTGGTTGACTTCAGTAGCTGACACTTGAGAAGGAATTTGTTAGGATTTTACCAGTGCCTGCTTCATTCAATCAAGCAAGAATTAACTGCTGAAGTAACATGACTGGAATCACATGAGCTTCTAGAATGATATCTCCTTTCTTCTTCCAGAAAAAGAGGAAAAGCAGACACACAGGCACATATAGACTGCTCAGACTCCCAGACTGAGCACTTGCATAGACAGAATTTGCTATTCCTATGTTTACTGTAACTTTGTTATCTAGTAAAGTTTTACAAAACAACTCACTTGCACCTCTGCTCTATTATTTACTTTGCCAGTGCATTGCAATTCAACACAATGGCTAGCTGCTGAACCATGTTTTGCCCATTTTAGAATGGCTATATTGACTGCTAGTATTTTTCTGAGTTCAATTCAAGGTGATGATTAGGTAAGACCTTCACAATCTAGGAACCACACATTTGAAGGACTTTCCATACATCTCTGGTTGTTTGATTCCCCCCCCCCCGCCCCGTGGCTGTTTTTAATCATGATCGTCCATTATGTCTCTGCCTGAGAGATTCTTGTTTATTTTTTATATTTAATTTTGTGAAGACGATAACATTAATATTACAATAACGATAATACAGACATTCAATTACCTAATAACAAGATTAACAAAAAAATAAAGAAAACCAATAAAAAACTCTACCCACACCATTGAGTTTATTTTAAAATAACACAAAAACAAACACAGACTTCTGCTTGGATCATATCCTTCAAGAAAAAAATTCATCAGTTCTCAAGGAATTTCTCTTAACTTCATTTAGTTCTAATATTGTAAGTAAGTTAATAAATTCTTATATTCAATATTGTTTTTTAGAAAATTTACTAGTGGTTCCCAAATTGATACAAATCTCTCTATGGTGTTCATACGTAACAAATTTGATAACTTATCTTTTTCTGCATATTCCAAAAGTTGTAAACCACTCTTCTGTTGTTGGTGTTATAGGCCTCTTCCACATTCTTGCAAACAGAATTCTTGCCACCACTAGCATATATAAAAATATTTCAACCTTTTTTTGTAATTTTTTCTCTATTATATTTAATTTAAAAACTTCAGGTTTGAACAGAACTTCTATATTTAGCATTTTTTAAATTACACCATATATCCTATGCCGATATATCTGGGTTATTTCACAGTTCCACCATAGGTGAATAAAGAAACCTTTTTGAGTTTAACACTGCAAACATTGATCAGTACAATTATGATACATTTTTGCTAACTTACCACCTATGTAGGACTTTAAAATAATTTTCTTTGAGTCTCACCGCTTTTGTAAACTTAAGTTTCTTAATCCATACATTTTCCCAAGTTTCTAATGGTATTTCTTTATGCAGATCTTGAGCCCAACTAATCATACAGGTTTTAATTTTTTCATCAAATAATTCATTCTGCAGCATGAGTTGATACAGTTTACCAATAGTACCTCTTTTTTAATCTCTTAGCAGTTTCCACAGGGTTGAGTCTTCTACCTCAAAACCCTCTTTCTTATCTATATCATTCTTGTTTAGCTGATCACACTGTTGCACAGTCTTACAGAACTGCATTAGAACCTAGACTGGTTCTCAGTGCTGCCTGACAAACTGGACAGTGTTGAGTATCTTCTGATAAGAGTGAGCACTGGGTCAGTGCTTGGTACCATGGGATATGACTCTCTTTTCTGATGTTAGGGGCATTTTCCAATCTACATAACTATCAGTGCAATCCATGGCAGTGGTGGGGAGAATAATGGAAGAGTTGCAAGGGCATGCTTCTGCAAGTGTTCTCTATGGAGGAACAAATGGCAACTATGCTGATGAGAGGCATTAATGCTGTTGCTGGACTTCCCCACGGCTCCACAGTTCCTGAATGTGGCAGCTACTGCTGCACCAGAGCTCCTCCACTACATCAACCTATGCCGGAGATGATGGGCCATTTCCAGGGGTGGATTCACTGGCATACACTTCTTTCAGTCAGCTTTGTCACATGCCCATAGATTTTATATGGGGGAGTTCGGGGGTGGGGCCTCCAAAGCGGCTCTCCAAAGCTGGGGACGGCAGACTCCCCCGCCGTTCCCTCCCCTGCCCCCCACCAGCTGGGCTCCCAACTGGCAGCTGGCAGTTCCTTCTGCCCTCCCCTCTGAGCAGAGGCATAGAGGAAAAATGGAGCCCAGTGCAAAATATGAGTTTTGCGCCCCGCCCCCCCCGGGCAGCCGCCGTGATGCTGGAATCCACCCCCAAACAGCATCACTTTCAATGGTGTTTAAATTAGAGAGCCCAAATTCTCCTTTTAAATCCACCTTAAAGGGAGAATTTGGGGTCCCCAGTTAAACAACATTGAAAGTGATGCTGTCTTGGGGTGGATTATCACCCACCGTGAAACAGCATCACTTTCAATGTGGCGTAGTGGTTAAGAGCAGGTGCATTCTAATCTGGAGGAACCGGGTTTGATTCCCTGCTCTGCCAATTGAGCTGTGGAGGCTTATCTGGGGAATTCAGATTAGCCTGTGCACTCCCACACATGCCAGCTGGGTGAGCTTGAGCTAGTCACAGCTTTTCGGAGCTCTCTCAGCCCCACCCACCTCACAGGGTGTTTGTTGTGAGCGGGGAAGGTCAAGGAGATTGTAAGCTCCTTTGAGTCTCCTACAGGAGAGAAAGGGAGGATACAAATCCAAACTCTTCTTCTTCTTCTAAACTGAGGACTTCAGATTCTCCCTTTAAATCCATGCCGAAGGGGGTGGATTTAAAAGGAGAATCTGGGGAAATTTGGGGGGGGTGCCTGCTGTCAGGGGTGCAATTGTTAAGCTAGCAGCACCAAACTTTTAGGGTATCTTTAGGAGACTCTCCTAATGATACCCAGGTTTGGTGAAGTTTGGTTCAGGGGGTCGAAAGTTATGGACCCTAAAAGGTGTAGCCCTCATCTCCTATTACCTCCCATTGGAAACAATGGGGGATGGGGGCACCCGCTTTGGGAGACCATAGCTTTGGACTCCCTGGACCAAACTTTACAAAGCCTGGGTAGTATCAGTAAGAGACTCTCCTGATGATATCTGCCAGGTTTGGTGAAGTTTGGTTCAGGGGGTCCAAAGTTATGAACCCTCAAAAGTGTAGCCCCATCTTCTATTAGCTCCCATTGGAAACAATGGAGGATGGGGGCATCCCCTTTGTGAGTTTATAACTTTGGATCCCCTGAACCAAACTTCACCAAACCAGGGTAGTATCATCAGGAGAGTCCCCCAAACAATCCCTGGAAGTTTGGTGCTGCTAGCCTAAACAATGTGTCCCCTGCAGGCCAAAAACCAAAAAAACAGTAAAGATGTTTTTAAAACCCACGAACGGGTAGGCGGAGCTTCGGACATGAATGGGGGGGTTTGAACCCGAGAACCCCCCCTTACCTACGTCCTTGCACATGCCCTTGTTTACACTGACCAAAGAATGTCAACATGTTGGAGGAAAAGAGAGCTCAACTCTTCACATTGTGGTTACAGGGCATAAGGGTATGATTCAAACAGTTGTTTTTTGTCATTTTAAATTATGCTAACTGATTTGATAATAAAGATTTCAGTGTTCTTGAAGGTGAAGAAACATAATTCTTTGAACAAGCAGAACATTTGCCTTTTTTGAAGCAAAGTATCCTCAAAGTTGTCCTTTTCAATCTGACATGCAACAGGATTGTTAGTATACGAAATCAATTATTCCGAAAGATGGACCATATCTTTGAGTACACTGAATCTCTGAGTACACTAGAACTGCAACACTGCAGTAGTTATGCAGTTTGGTTTGTACTCTTTTTAGTTCCTCTTTTTGTTTGTTTGTCTCAGACAAGTAACTATTTTGAGAACCAGTTCTGTAGGTGATCTAAAAATTAAAAATTACAGACTCCCTGGAGCTAGGATACACTGAGGTTACTGAAGAGCAAGTTTTTGGATGTTCATATTGATAAAATGCCAAGATGTGAAAACTGACATAAAAACTGAAATTAATGCAAAGAATTCTCTATATTGTATGTTCAGTTCCTAAAGAACATGGATCAAACAGTGCATCAAATGATTCTTGTTAGATATACAGTATCTTAGTCCTGAAACATTGCTTTCTGTATTCTGTGATAAACCATCCAAATACAGAATAAGACACACTCTCCAATTTACCTATTGTAGAGACATATATTGTTTAGCTGCTAGGAATCACTGCACTGGCCTTAATTGGCAATAAATGCAGCTGCTCCTATGTTTAATGTCTGGTGAATTAAGTCAGAATGGTCTGTTCCAGATTGGAACCTGCTATTTTTGACTACACATCTGTATTTAAATTTAGAGCTACAACTTTTTGTTGAAATCAGCACTCCCCTTAATCAGTAGTTTATATTCTTGCTTTCTCTGTGATCTGGCTTTGATTGGCAACTGCCATCAGTGGCTGTAAATCAGTCAAGTTCCATTGGCCAAGAAACTTTTCAGATGTATCTTCAGTCCAGGTCACTCAAACAGATAACAGTAATGTGACATGAGTGGATCCATGGAGCACTTGGTAAGTGACAAAGCACATTTCAGGAATTATAAAGCATGAATGTACAAATAATTGCTGTATGCTGAAGCAGTTATGTTCCCTGAACCATACTTGCTGAATATTACAAAGGCATATATCCTTGTGTGAATTAGCTCATGAGGCTTTCAATTGAATAGAATATGGAATATAGAACACAATTTGAATATGGAACTAAGGCTGTTTTCGCATAGCCCAAAAACAGTCCCCTAGGGATGGTAAAAACACTGTTCCTGGGGCACCATTTGCACAGCAGATGCTGCTGCATTGCAGCAGCACCGTGCTCGTGCTGCCCAAGCAGAGCGAAAACACTGCTTTTGAACCCCGAGTAAGGTTTTTCAAAAGTGGCATCTTCCACCCACTGCCATGTGAATGGCAGCAGGTGGAAGGCGACATTTTCCCCACACCAGCCCCAAATGCCTCCTTACCTCCTCCTGGCTTCCATCACTCTGTGGAGGCCAGGGGAGACACCTGCTGATTTCTATCCCTGCTGTCATCCCTCTGGCCATAAGGGTGTGTCCCCTGGCCTCCACAGAGTGATGGAAGCCAGAAGGAGGTGACGCATTTTTAGGGCTGCGTGGCTGTATGGAGCCTGCTCCGCCAGCTGTGCAGTCATTGGAGCCGTTCATGCGAACGACCCCGGGGCTTGCATCAGCATGAACCATGCCAATGCAGCCCCGCTGCTCTGGCTGTGCAGAACAGCCAGTGTTTTTCTTTTAAAAAATTAAAGGGAATTAAACTATATTAATTTACTGAAACTATACTAATGTACTGAAACTTTTTGTTTTGGGGTGCATGTGCTCGGTCCCCCAAGTTCAGTGCTATTGGGAAGTGAGCTTTGTTCCTGCTGCAGCACAGCACATTAGTGAATTCTTGCACCTCCCAAGTTTTTCCTGACTTTGTCTGCCCTTACTCAACCCTACTTTGCTGTAGTGTTTTGGAAAAGATCTCAATAAAGCTTCGATGGATGCTTCTTAGGAGGAAAAGCTTGGATTTTCCTGGACCCACCCACATAGCAGCTATTTGCCCCACATAACAGCAATTTCCTCTTCCTCCTGCAGACCTTTTTTTCCTTTTTAATTAGTAATTTACTAACATATTGATATATCATTAAACCCAAATATCTATGATGTTCTTTGAATTTACAGTTTTCATTGTTAAAAATAGTGTTTATGTATTTAAAAAAGCATACCTCCACATATTTTGTTAATGAAAGCAGAGAACTCAGCATCATGCATACTCGGGTATAATGGTATATCAATATAATGCTGATAAATTATTAATTTAAAATCCTAGTCTTTCACCAGTGTGTTTTATTAGCAGGCACAGCAGCAACTGGAAAGCTGCACAAACCTGTCTCTGTGTAGAAAAAAACATATGGTAATCTGATAGAGCTAGTGTGGCATAGTGGCTAAAGTGATGAGATCTCCACTCAACTGTGAAGCCCACCAGATGACCTTGGACCAATTATTCTCTCTTCACCTGTCTGTCCTGGCAGTTGAGAATAAAATGGAGGCAGGGCCATATAGCCACATGAGCTCCTTGTAGCGTTTATGTGTTTGTGGGGAAAAAATGTAATTGATGAAAACAAGAAAAAATGCAAGCGTTTGTGTGAATTTGCAGACACTGACTTTTGGGTATACCTGAGAAGAACAAGAGAAAACTGTGGCCTAGAATAGGTCGGTTATTTGATACTTTAATGGAACAACCTCATCTCTCTTGATTTACCAGTTTAAAGATTTTCAGAGACTTTGCAGCATGGGCACAGTGATCAGACCTGTCTCATGGGTAGCTAGGGAAAGTGCCAGCTACTTAATTGCATTTGGATCATATTTGCCAATGCATTTCCAATGCCTTTATTGCTCCATCTTGAGCACTAAACCTTTTAAAATCTCTGAGTACACTAGAAGTGCAACACTGTTGTTACGGCCCTGATCACCCCCCATATTATTTCCATAATATTTTCTTCAAAAATCATATTGGCAGAAGCCAGTTGTCATACACTTCTCTGTGAAGGTAGCAGTGTGTCCACTTAGAAGCAGGCCTCAGGCAAAAGGCCTGTTTAGCAAGATTAAATCAATGGATGAGTTACTCCTGCATAACCTGGAGGTCTCATTTTGTTTGAGGGCATGCTTGATTACCTCACCTTGCTAAAACACTGTAAGACAAAGGGATATGGAAAGCCACCTTGGTATCAGATGCTGCATTTCACTATCTCTTCTAGAAACCATGTCAGCAACAAATGGTTGCTTCTTTGCATTTCCTCCACCTATTGTTATGACTCTCCTAAACCACTCGTCCTGTCCTAATCAAATGTCTCAGCCAAATCTGAGTAACCTGAGCAGTGTCTCCAAAGAGTTACTCTGCATAAATCCATTCTGTGCTTCCTGATTTAATCTAAGAGCAATTGACCATTGTCCCAGGGTTTAGAATAATAGATAGAGCTGCTAATTAGCTCAGGTTAGCAAGACCAGCATGGGAAATTCCAGAGAATTTAGGAAAATGAAACTTAAACTCACTTGTTCCTGCCCCTACCCACGCAGAAGGGTATAAAAGTACTGTGCATCCCAACTCCAGTGCTCATTGCTAACATGAACCTCCCTTGGTCTTGTTGGTATGAGACACGAATTTGTCCTTCACCTGGATTCAGATGCTGGTCATTTGAATCCTTGCCTTCTCCCAGATCTTCTTCAGCTGAATTTAGGTAACGTATGACCCCCTGCTTCCCCAAATCCCAGTCTATCTTCCCACCTATTTTTTCCTCCCTATCTATATACTTAGGAACTGTGTGTATGTGCCTTAATGTCTCACTGTGTGATTGTTTGCAACCAAAATTTATATAAAAATATTTAAACTGCAATTTGGTCTTTTGTGAATTCTCTGCAGATACATTTCAAGCCATTTCTGGTATACATAAACTAAAAAGATCCCTACCCAGCCTGCCTCTCGCATTGCTAAGCCAAGTTATTTTCCCCATTGCTACTTTAAGATATTTGTGTGCTGTTACACTCTTAGCAGCTGGTGGAGATTCCTTAAAAATAAGTACACAACCTGTGAAAGATGGGTAACACTGTAGTTATGCAACATGCAGTAAGAAACATATAGTATAAAATTGATCAGGAACATAGCCCAAGCAACTGAATAGCTAGATCCTTATTTTTCCTGGTGCTTCCAGATTGTATCCTTCAAAGAACCAGTTCTCTTCCCTCCCTCTAATTCCAACATATATTTGTTTAAGTGTAATTACCTCCAATATCAATAAGAGCTGTCAAACAATATGAAAACATAATTTGCCCAATAGAATGTTATCATACCTAGGATTAGCTCTGAACAAATAAGAACAGGAGGAAGGATGTCTATTTACTTAAATGAAACAAAAATCAAGATAGATATCTGAGGAAGTGGGATGTGACCCACTGAAAGCTTATCAAAGCTACTTTTGAAGGTGCTGCTGAATGCTTGTTTTATTCTGCTAAAACAAACATTATGTATCCCTTTGCAACTGTCTCCTTTCTACCTGCTTCTTCAATGAAGATAATGTAAAAAATCTCCTTAGTGTTTTGCATTAAAAAAAACATCCCTGGGAACATTAAAAGATAGAACTGTACAATTTGCTTTAGTAATGAAAAAGTGGATGAATTTAATTTAAATGCCAATTTAGTTGAAGAACAGATACATACTACTTCTAATTTATGGCAATGTACTGCTTGTTCATTAGGACTTTGATTGTGTTTGCTTATGATGACTGTTGATCTTTTTAGTCAGCATTATACAATCGGGAGACATTGGGCTCAGCAGGTTCTTTACTGGAAACAAAGGAAAGGCAATTCCTACTCACTGATTTTTTTCTTTAAAACTGAAATGGGTGTTTGACATTAACAAGCCACCTCAAGAAAGCATAACCCATGGCTATTCTGTGCAATTACAAGTGTCATGTTTCATGACAAAGGTATCCTTTTCAAATGGACAACAGAAATGAAGTTTGTGTTTTGTCTGTTTAATAAACCAGGGAAGAAATGAAATCACTCCAGGAGGCCTTTCAAAAACAGCTTAATGAGGCAGCTGAGAAGGCAGAAAAACAACAGGCTACAGTGAGTGACTCTATCCTTTCTTATTATTTTCTTCTACCTTTTTAAAAATCTCCATCATTTGTAAATGAGTTGATAGTTTAAATATATTTGCATTAATAAAGTCTTTGGTATGTATGGTACACATTTTATATGTAGGGATATTTGGACCATTTGTGGGAGCAGATAATGTCATTATGGTTTTGCTTAAAAATGAAAACTACTGTGTGGTTACTAATTAATCTGAAGTTTTCCACCTATTCAACCATTGTTTTCCACCTATTCAACCAAGATTTCTAATCACTTCCTTTTAGATAAGTAGGTATCTTCATAACTGACGTTATGAAGGAGATGAGATGTTTTGTGACACTAAAGTAACCCAATAATCTCTCCATCCATTTTGATAGATGTTTTTGTTCAAACTTAGACTGCTTAGAAGGAAGGGAATATAAACCCTCAGACTAGAGTGGCTAACTATGCAGTATGTGGCAGAGCTTCCCACAGTACTTAAGACCTAAAAGTATTATGTTATAACTGCCTGAGTGATATTTGAGCCTAGATTAGAGGGGTTGGTTGGGAAGTTATATGGTAAGATGGATCTGCATTGGAGGACTAGGCGTTTTGTTCCTTCCAAAATTTCTATTACAAGAAGGATTGTTGCAAGGCAGTACCAATGATGTACAAAACATCTTTCCAACAAACAAACCAAATGATGCCTAATGATCAGGTACTCTTTACACACACACACACACACACACACACACACACACACACACACACACACACAGAGAGAGAGAGAGAGAGAGAGAGAGAGAGAGAGAGAGAGAGAGAGAGAGAGAGAGAGAGAGAGAGAGAGAGAGAGAGAGAGAGAGAGTCTTTATTAAATTACTAGCAGGGCACCTGTGCTTTGCGACGCATATTTCATCACAGGCTCTCTATGAATTTTGGGGTGACATTCAGCATACTTCTTTACAACCTGTTTGTGAACTTTGGGGTGACATGCAGCATATTTCCTCACAGCCTGTCTGTGGACTGATGGGTTTGTTTTCACATATGTTGCAGCAGCTTCCTGCAGTTGTCTTTTTCCAATGCAATGTGTTATTGCTCTCTTTCACCTGGTGGGCTCCAAAAGACGTCATTTGGAAGCAGCCGTTGTATTTTCAGGATGCAGAAAGGCAATGTTCTGCCATTGGATGCTGATGAGTGAGAAGACTGTAAAGAGGTTCAGGGTAGGGTTGAAGGGCGGGGAGCTGGACTGCACCGCCACTGCAGCACATTCATGGGGAGGGGTGGCATGCAAGGGAAGGGGAGGGAGGGGTGGCATGCAAGGAAGGGGAAGGGGGGAAGGGTGGCATGCAAGGGAAGGGAGGGGGTTTGTCCCGTGATATTTCCCTCATTACACGTTTTTCAAAAAAACTATCATTTTCCAAAATCCCATGTTGAATCCACTTCTGTGTAAATGTTATGGGAGCTAAACTGATTTATTTTTTCCCACCCTGCCGCCTGATCTCCCTGCCTTACATCATGTCAATTCCATTTCTGCTGAGTTGCAGCCCACCTTTTCCAAAACATTCCCAAGCAAGTTTTTTGCTCTTTGTCAGCTCTTCCAGGAGCCAGGCAAGTGAGCCCATGTGGGAAAGCACAAGCCCTTGCTCTGTTCCCACTTGCTCTCACCAAGAGCTGCTCACTAGCTGAGGCACATCCCAGAGAGCCCAGCCCCGCAGCTCTGGGCTCACGTTCCCAATGTGGTCCTGATGGGGGGGGGGGAGGAAGGGCCTGCCTGGCAGGATGCTCTCACCTTGTGACAGCCCCAAAGACCAGTCAATGTTACTTGGTATATTGGGGGTGGTGGCTGAATGTCTCGTGCTGTGGTTTCTTGCACACCTTTAAATATGGATAGGACATAGTACTCTGTCCAGTATTGGTCCAAAGTTCTTCCTTTGTATAGCACAATGCGCTTGCCGTGTTGCTCACTGTACTGACTCCTTTCCAAAGCTGGAGAAAAGGAGTATATATGTCCTGCTTGGTTTTCCTGTGGTTGCTGTGGATTCACCAAACAGAAGCATTGACTTTGGAGGGGGATAGACCAATCAGAATGCAGCACACCAGGGATGTTTGAGCATGCGTGCTGCATTCAGAAATAGCAAACATCACAGACCAGAAAAAAGTCTAAGGTCAGGTGTTTCAGGAAAGTGACATAAACATGGGATGGCAATACACAAGGAAATAAATAAAGAAAAGAAAAGGATTCACATCCGGGGGAGGGGGTGAGGGGATGGTTGTCTTACAGGAACATAAATCTGCTAAACTGCCTTGCTATGCAGTGAAATCCTGTGCAGACCTTTTCAGAAAGAATTCCCACTGAGTTCAAGAAGATGTACTCACAAGTGAGTATTCATGGGACTGTAACCTTATTGCTATTTCTAAAATTGTTTCAATTCTTTTACCTCTAACTTGGATATTTCATTTTACTCCTTTTTATGTTTTCTGCTTCTTTTTTATGCTTGCTGCGAACAAGACCAATAGAAAATACCTTAAATAATACTTCAGAAGGATAGTAAAAACCTGCATTGTTGCCATAGATCCTAGCAGAAATATAAATTTTAAAACATGGAAAATGTATTGAAAGTTAGAAAAATAATAAAGAAATACAACTTTTCTCCCTGGCACATAATATGTATTTTTCCCTATGGGTTTTCAGAAAGCTTAAGGAAATTGCATATGATTTATCTTATTTAGTATAATGGCTTAAAGCTGAAGTCATTGTATATAGTTGTCTGGAAATAAATATATAAATTTCCATTATTTTTACTCCAATTTATATATGTTGAATATGGTAGATTAAAAATCAAACATATATTTATTAAAAAACCCAGAAAGTTTTAGAATTGTTATTATATATTGTGCTATTTTTAGGCAGAAAAAAGCTATTTTAAAAAGTCTGTGGCTGACTCCCACTAGCACTTTCATTAGTGTGAACGTTTTAAGTATTTTAGGTAATAATTTTAATTTTGGCAAAATAAAGGCAAGTTATTAGAGTAAGCAGAGAATCATATCCCACTGCAGATATGTTGTTATGTCCACTTGCCTACTTTGAGTCAAAGCCTGTTTAAAGGACAAGACTGTATATTTGTCCTGCCCCAAAGTGCAGCACACTAAATGTAAGTTTATGGTCCCTTGAGCAATTTGCAAACCTTGGGCGGAATTCAGAATCCACTAGCACTGGCAAGAAATGGCCATCAAAAAGCTGTTGTTTTATACTACTCACACCTCTTGATTTCTTTTTCAATCTTTAAAAAGTAACACAGCAAATAACAGTCAAACCTAGAATTAAAGAGGGGGGTTGATGGCCATTGGACTCAAGGGCATCCCTGAGTGCAAGCCTGCTCTGTGTGTATTTTATGCATACATCATAAATATAACTATATCAAGCTGACTTGCCTGGACTGCTGTTTTTATGTCCTGTACAAGATCATTGCCACACTGGCCATTTTATTTTCATTCCCCTTCCTAATAACTCCTAGAGTATGGGTCTTTTCAGTTTAAAAGAAAGACAAGGGGGAGCAGCATGATAGAAGTTCATACATTATATATTTGGTAGATAAAATGCATACAACAAGATTTTTCTCCTATAATATTAGAACTCAGGGGCACCCAATAAATTCAAGCAGGACAAATAAAGCTATATCTTCACTAAATGAGTAATTAAATTGTCAAATGCACCTCCTGAGATATAGTGATGGTTGCTGAGCCAACAGGAGATGTTGAGGGTATGGACAATGAATTCAGCATCATGTTAATGCAGTAACATAAGTTCTGGCACAAACTCAGGAGTGATGTCACTCAGTTGGGCCAGTGTTCTAAGATTCCCTATGGTACACCATATGAAACTCTATGGTAAACAATATTTTTTTTGGTGGATCCTGGAGAGTCCTTTAAAGGCTTCCAGTCATAATGAATAAAGTGAATTTTCACATCCAGAAGCAGAAAATAACTAATTGCCTCTGCTGCATTGCTTTTTGACCTTTCAGGGGAATTAGTTAGCCATCGTATGACAGAAGATGCTATACAAAAAGGAGCACCTGTCTAATACAGCAGGCACTGCTGATGTTCTTATATCTTTTTTTCCTGTTTCAACCATGATCTTCACGTGGTCAAGCCCTCCCATTAAGTTGTTCATTTGTCGAGCCCTGCCATTAAGTTGTTCATTTGACCACCACTCTTCATAGTAGCAGCTCCAGTACTATGGAACTCCCTCCCCAAGGAAGTGAGAAGGACCCATATGATATTCACCTTCTTGTTAGGTAGATGTTCTGAAGTTAATTCAATGAACAAATATTATTTTGAGTTGTGTTTTTCTTCTCTTCAAACATATTTTAGTTTTCTGTTATCTGTGAGTCAGAGTTTTTGTGAGCTGTCCTGAGGCATCATCATGGGTGGGAAAGCTGGCATATAAATACTGAATTGCTGAACATATAAGGGCATTTGATAACAATGTTGCAGACTTCATTGATGATAATGGGTTAAAGGTTAATAACCACCACTCTATTTACTTTGTCACTTAGCAATCCTAAGCAGATCTCCCAATTTATTTAGTAGGGTTTACTCTCAGGAACTGTTCTTAGGATTGGACAGTACTCACATTAGTTGTAGCTTGTATCCTTGTCAGGTTAAATACATTACAGTCTGTCTTAAATATAGCATTTATGTTCATAATAATTTCATAAAATGTTTTCAGAGGCATAGTGACAGTATTGCAATAAAAAAGAGTTAGTGTAAGGAAGTTCATGCTATCATGCTATATACACTGAAATTTCATGTCATCCTGATCCACCCCCTTCCTGTTCTGCTTGTAGCAACTACCTAGGAAATGGCAGGAATTAAACCCTTGAGATCATTCAGACAGAATTCTTCCCACTCAACCTTATCTGGTGTTCTGCCTTTCTGTTAGTGGCCTGAGTCACTGATAAGGAACTGCCTATGTGCATGAGAAATTACTCACTTCTCTGTCTGGTGTCTGCTGACTCACTTCCACTCAGGTACTTTGATCTATATGGAGATAATTGGCTAGGCACTTTGATAAGAACTTTTTGTCACAGTCTGTGAGAAGGAGAAACTAACTAAATAAATTAGCACACATCTCTGGCCGTTTCCGCACGGGCGAAATATGACGTCGTGGAAACGGTAAAAGAACCGCCATAGCGAGAGCTGCTTCGCGACGCCAAGAAGCGGCGAGGTGCAGCGATTCGCCACCTGGCCGCTGAACGCTTAAACCGGGCGCCAAGACGCCAGATCTTCAGGAAAACGCGAAACCACTCTTTTTCCCCCTGTGACGCATCGACGCCGCACTGCGCGAACAGTCAGCGAAGGGAGCCGCCTTCAAAATGGCGACCGCCAGGACGGCCAAGCTGGGTCACCCTTTTCCACACACACACATCGCCAATCGCCCTGGTGCTTTCCCTGCATGGCTCCAGCACCTTTCCCAGACCTTACATGCACTGGGACTGACATTTGTAGCTGGGAGGGGAGGCACTGGACAGATGGGGGTGGACTGGCAGGACATTTGACGGTGGGCAGTCACGTTGTCCATCGCGACTGCTGCGTAAGCGCATGATCGCCGGGCCTGCATCGGCAGCTTCGCAAGCGCGCAGGCGCAACATCGCCAGACGCCGCTTCCGCAGCGCTTCAGTGCTTAACCGTCACATTTCTGCTGTACGCGACCAAGAGTTCGTCACTTCGTCTGTGTGAACGCTTTTTTTCAGATGATAAGGCTTCGCAATTTGGCGACCGCCATACGCTAAGCCGCCAAGCTTTTGGCCGTGCGGAAACGGCCTCTGTTAACTAGGATTACAGATACTCAGGGAAATAATATCACAGAAATAGCACATAACTTAAAAAAACTAGGAGACAAATCAAAATGAGATGCTAGCTTAGTTCTACAAATAAATAATGGCACTAGATTCAACTAGGCCGTAATTGCGACAGGGGGCATGGCACTGGGTGAGTTCTGGAGCAGTGAGTATGCATGTCCTGGGCCAGCTGGGCGGTCGAGCCACACCCGGCCTGATCACGTGATGTGCATGAGTTCTAAGGGTGGAGCACTCTCACTATATATTAGGCAGCACATGGTTGCTCCAGCCTTCTTCAACGCCTGGAGAAAACTGAGCTGATGCCAGTGGCTGTTTGGAGAGCTAGGTCATTTAGGGGGTTTGGTGTAATTGGGGTTGTAGCTGTTGCCCTATAGTATGGGGTACAGTTTTTCTTGCTTTCCTGCACAGGGGGCATATTTTTTAAAAACATCCTGTTGGTAGCACCTAGGTCAGCCGATGGTGGCAGAGAAGGGCAATGGGGGCCGTTTGATGACCCAAATAGTTAGCGAGTTAGGCAGGGACGATTTGAGAAGCGGTCTTGGCAGACAGACTGCTTGGGTATTCCGGCACTGGATTGGGTGCCATGGTGCAGGACGCGGGCTGCAGCCAGGGCTGGACCTCTTCCTTGAGAGATGCAGCTCTGGATTTAGAGGGTCAGGAACGGAAAGAGTGCCCCCTCTTCGGGGTGCATTTCACCTCCAGCTTCAGGGCCCTGCCGCTGGCGGTGATGCGGCCAGATACACATCAAGCGGCGAGTGAGTTAGCCGGGCGGAGAGCAGAAAGAGGATCCCAGGGCATGGGGCTGCCAGTTATGGCACATTTGCCCCCTAGCTTTAGGGTCACACCTCTGTCGGTGAAATGGCTGAAATATTATTTATTTATTTATTTATTTATTTATTAGATTTTATACCGCCCTATACCCGAGGGGCTGTTGGTACACCCGCAAACACGGTTCAGTTGTCCAGTAGCCTGGGCCTGGCTTTTGGAGGCCAACCTGCTTGGTTGGGTGGTCTCTGCCCTATTTTATTCCTTGGACCCGGGCTTCTGGCAAGGGAAGGGCACTGCCCGGGGTCTCAGTAGCTCCACCAAACCCACAATTCACAGCGTGGCAGGTCCTTTATTGAAACCAGTGCAGCTTGGTGGGACTGATTTGGTTGTCGGCCCCCCAGGGGCCACACCCCATGAGGGGTTGCCAGCTCCCGGGCGGGAGATTGAGGAGGCAGCTCTGGCAGAGGAGGTATCTTGTTGGCCAAAGGAGCATGGCCATGGCGGATGCTGTTTGCCTGGTTGGGTTGGTGTGAGTTGCCGGTTTCCCAATCTGTCTCCTTCTGGTAAGTCTGTTGGTCAATGAACTGTGCGTAAGTTTGTAGCCCTTGTTGGGGTTGGGGTTCCCCTTAGGATGGGGTCGCAGCCGGGCCTCCCAATAGGATGAGGAGGGGTTAACCAAGTCAGCACCTCGGCCCTTCGTGGGGACCCTGGGGGTTACAATGAGATAGCAGCTTTTAGATGGCCAGGTGTCAGGCCACACCGGTATTTTTGGTCAAAAGACACAGGTGTGGTGGGGAAGTCCCAGACAGAGCTTCTGCATGTGGATTTCGGTGCAAGGCTAATTTTCCCCAAGTGCTGCAGTCATTCCATCTTGGAGGGGATGCTGTTCGGGTCGCACATTCCCCCGCCTCCCCCACTCCTCCCTCTTTTGTTTACGGCATGGGGCTCTGGGGCAGGGGTTGCCATTCTTGTGGCAGTACTATGTGGTGCAGGCGTCAAGGCTTGGAAGCTTGAGCGGGGGGAGGTGCAAACCCCCCATCTCCCCGGTCCAAAGGGATCTGGGGATTAGCGCAGAGTAAGTTTCGGCTGGGTTGCCTAGACGGCCTTTTTGGAAAGAAGTTAGGGCAAGTCCCCATATGAGTACTGGCATGGCAAAAAGGTATGCATGGGTTTGATTGGATCCATCGGTTCATTGTTTTCTTTAGACTTTTGGGCCGGCCGACTCCCAGGCAGGGGTTGGCCTCTTAAGAGCGGGCTGGTATCATACCCGTATGGTGGGTTTTGACTTCTTCCCCTCCTTTGAATTTTCTAGGTTTTTTTATTTCGAATACCTTTAATGACATATAAATAGTTTAAGATTGACTTAGCAAGAATTTTCTAGTTGTTGTAGCCTTATAGACCTCCTTTGGTAACGGTAGTTGTGGAGTTACTTCCTCCCTGGGGAAGCGGGAGTTTTTCGGGTGTTGGAGTTACTTAAGCCTTGGATGCCTTTTGGACAGCCGGTGGTGCTGGCATGCCCAGATTGCACTTAGGCAGTTGGATCCCCTTGGCAGCCAGAAATAATCAGTGAAGGAGAGAGTTGGTGGGTGGCAGGTCTTTTCACATTCTTACCGCCTCCTGCCATTCCTGTTATATGAATGGAGTAGGCAAAAGCCGTGGGCGCGGTCTGTATTTTGCACTGTTGGGCATGCCTGGAGGCTTCCAGTCACATGTGGAGCTACCATGTTGAATTGGTTGAGTAGCCTGGTTGGTTCACACCCGCCAATTCTGTGGGGAAGCTGGCCCATTGGCTTTATTGCTGCAACGGCTAGGCCAGTTTGTTTTAGCACCCACCTTGCAACCAGGGATTTGCACTTACTGTGTCTCTGTATATTGGTCTTAGGGTTTGGGGGAGAGGATTTTCCCTGGGCATGGAAGTAGGCATCCCTCCCCCATCCCATCTTTCCCTTACAGGGAGATTGCCATTATCGCAGGAGTTGTGATGTTTCTTTAAAAAAGAAAAGAAAAGAAATTTTGTCACTTGAGGGATACAGCGTTGGTCAGGGGGCACTTGTAAAGCTGGCAGGCTTATTTTCCTAAAAAAAGGGATTCCCCCTCCTGCCCCAAGGAACCCCCAACCATTCTTTGATGGGGGACTGTAGGTTTACTTGAATGCCACAAGTAATCCTGGGGTTTTGCGGTACTTTTAGTGCTTGTGGGTTGGTGATGCATTCGCCTTCCTCTTGGTTGGCTGCAACCCAAGGGTTTTCTAGCTTAGCTGCTTGGTGGTCTACCTGGTAGATCAGTTTTGGACACACACGCCTTCTATTTCTGCCTGAATGGCGATACCACACAAAGCATGAGTCTTTTGCTGGCAGGCTGGTCACTAGGGCCGGGGGACAAGATGTTAATGAAACATTTGGTTCGACCTGTCGAGCGTTGGCACCTCCATTCATGCTGTCTTAACCCGGAGCAGGGTATAACATTGCAGATGCTTTGTCTCGCCCCAGGTGGATAGCTTCTGCACCCAGGGCCTAATGGGTGTGCACTTGGAGATCTTCTCAAGGAAGCTCTGGAACCTGGGGAGTGGCCCATAGCTGAAGGATTTGTGCAGTCCCTTGGTCTAGTTGCATACGGGCCATATGAAGGGGCATTCTCTTCTAGTCGGGGCTTCGGCTCATGAAAGGGCCCGACCCCAGGACGTGTGAATTCTGCATGTCTCTTGCTTTTCTGTTTGGGACCCCTGGGCTGCACACCAGGCTTCGTCCAGAGGGTGTTTGTTTTCTGGGTGCCTGGCATTTTATCGCTGGGCCATGTGGGTCCCAGATTTCACGATGGCCTTCAAGGTATGTAGACCGCTGGCGGGAAGGCGCTGTACCAATGTAGTTACAGGGAGACAGCACGTAGCCCTGATTTAGGGAGCTAATTTGGCTTATGGGATGGGGGGTTTGGTTTTCTCACGACCCCCCCTTCCCACCCTCCCTTTACAGGCATCTAAGCAGCTTTCTGGGTAATACGATCTTTGGCGTCACGGTTGAGGACAATGGTTTTTCGTTGACTGTGTTATTAAGGTGGATCAGCCTTGGTGGGCCCATGTACCCCCTCCACCCACTTCTGTGGTCGAATAGGAAATTGCCCAGTGGCAATGTTCCTGGCCTTCAGGGCTGGATGAGCCTGCCTGGATGCACCAAGGCAGTAGCCCAGCACACGCCTGGGATGGCCTCGGTTTGCACAGGGGCATCAAAAGAACAGGGTCTTTCTGCATGGGAGTGTGGTGTCATTCTCCAGGATGGGAGCTTCCACCTTTTCCAGGTCGGGGGTTTGCTGTTCCCCGGGATAAAACTGGGCAGTGGGTCATTGGCTTTTTAGTGTTGAGCTGGATGTATTGCCTCACCTGTTCTTTTACTGTTTATGCAGAGCTGCAAGAAAGTCGGATCCAGATTTGGATCATCAGGCATAGTAATATCCACTGGGCCAGCAATTATGCATGCTCAACTCATTGGGGTGCAGACCTGAACCTTGGCAAGGGTGTGGACATCGTTTGGCTCAGCCAGCAAGGCACACACTGGGAGGCCTTGTTGCCAGCCATTCGGGAGGCACTTCAGAGGTTTGGTGCACCTCAGGGGCTAGTCATTCATCTGGGTGAGAATGACCTCCCAGCTTTGAAGGGCCTGGAACTGTCCTTGCAGATGGTAGCCGGTCTCCATGAAGTCCTGGAGTTGATTCCAGACATTACCCTGTTTTGGTCCTGCCTTCTCTCAAGGCTACAATGGCGGGACACTTGGGAGACAAAAAAAGTGGACGTGGCACGCCGCAAAGTGTGCAAAGCAGCAGCATGGGTGGTCTGGGAGCTTGGTAGTAGCATTATCCCGCACCCTGTGATAACCACCCGGAAGTGTGCACTCTTTTGTTCGGACGGTGTGCACCTAACTGATCAGGGGCTGGACATTTGGCTGCATGCTGTACGTCAGGCACTCTTGGACTGGTTGGAAGGCTTGTGAAGCTGTGGTGGGAGATGAAGGGTCAGCTCTGTGGTGGTTTGGGCAAAGGAGCACATCTTTGTGGGGAGGCTGAGTTTACAGGGTGCACCTCCCCATGGCTGGGGGCCACCATAAGAGGCTTGAGGTGGGGCAGGTTCATGGTGCATGTCACGGAGGCCTCTGTAATTCGAGCCTGACACCCCAGCATTTAGGGAGCCACAAAGGGCGGGTGCCCCGGTGGCCCAGTACCTTTCTGTCCTCTCCAATAGGGATTGGGGTTGTTGCTGGAATCAGTTAGGGGTGCTGACCAGCTGCTGAATGATGTGCTCCTCTGCTTGCCCAACTTTTGATATGATAATAATAACAAAAAGGGCTGTGGCTCATTTTAATTCCAAGACGTGTCCTGTGGTTATTCACCAAAATGGAACCTCTGCACATCTGGGCGCAAATGGCTTTATTTTTACATTCCTTTCAAAGGAACTGTTGGAACAGAGACTGGTCAAAATAAACATCACTTCGGTTCTCTCCATTCCCTGATTCTGGCCTTGAACACCTTGTACACACCATATTAGAATTTTTAACTTTTTGCCAGCAATCCGGGAGGGATTTTTTGTTTGTTTTAACTATCCTGATGTGGGGGCTCAGTTCCCATGTCTACAGCCATTCTGTTCTTATCTAATCATAGCAAGTTGCACACATTTGGCTTTTTATTAACCTAACTCAGATTATCAAAGCCATCTTTGCTGCCTCATCTTGGCAGATAGACAAATGGTTATTGTTATTCTATCCATTCAACCCCATAAACAGGGAACATGTATCTGCCAATAACTAAAAATTTTTTATGATCAGAGTGTACAATTTATGTGGGACCAGCTCTCTTCTGTGTTAATTGGACAACCCTTCACTTCTTTATCAGAACGCAAGCCATGTTGTCCCTATTTCCCCCCCAATAAAATAATGTTCTTATAAAGCTTTGAATGTGTTTGAATATAAAATTTAAGCAGCACTCAATTTACTTTCCCCTTAATCAGATATTCAGTCAAAGCATTGTTGCTGTTGGGGCATAAAATTAACATGAGGTTCCTACCAAATTTCTTATTATATATAAGACAGAATAAACATGGAAAATCAAATCATGTTATGTTTAAAATACCAGATAATTTTCCAGAAAGTTTTCAGATTTTCTTTTTTCCCCCTAGAAAACTCATATCATTAGTCTAAGGGACACAACATCTATCAACCTCTATTATCCATAATGACAAAATAGAATTTCAGAGATAGACCATACATCTGTACAGGGCTAGAACACAGAATGGTAGCTGAAGGGACTGTACTGGCACTCACCCCCCCCCCCATTTGTGACTTCATGGGCTGGCTTACTCCTAAACTGCACAAACTTGTCTCATTTGTGCACAGTACCAAGACACACAGAATGATGACAATTCATTGCCATGATCAGAAAAACCATTTTCAGATATTTCTAGCCACAGAGATGGAGCCTTTCTATTCATGCAGGTGTTGCACTCAGATGAGGTGAATACATATACACAGGAAAAGGTTCAGCACATTCAGCACTTTCAGACCCATTCTTGATCCACTGTGTTAATGACCCTGCACATGCATATTTTGCTTACATAGGAGTGTATACTTTGAAACACCAAAGAGGAGACAGCAGCAGGGGCGTAGCTAGGGGAAATGGAGCCCGGGACAAAAATCTGAGTTTTGTGTCCCCACCCCCCTATCAGTTTGGTTCAGGGGGCCCAAAGTTATGGACCCACAAAAGGGTAGCCCCATCTACCATTAGCTCCCATTGGAAACAATGGGGGATGGGGCACCCACTTTGGGGATCCATAACTTTGGACCCCCTGAACAAAACTTCATCAAACCTGGCTGATGTCATCAGGAGTGTCACCTGACTATAGCCTGAAATTTTGGTGCTGCTAGCCTAAAAACTGTGCCCCCTGCTGGCCAACAGTGCAAAAACACTAAACATGCCAAAAAATTAGAAATGAGCCCAAATTCTTCTGCGCCCCCAATGGTGAGCACCCGGGACATTTGACCCCAGATGTCCCTATGCCTCTGGACAGCAGGGGAGGTGAATCTGTCCACTTGTCCACTTTGTTTATTTGCCTGCTTTGGAAAAAAGGAAACTTGTCTCAAGGAGCTTTGGTCTGATCCAGCAGGACTCTTTTTATGTTCATGCCATAAGATTCTTTGACTATTTAACAACCTCTCCATGCTAATTTCTGCTATCACATGGAACTTGTCATGCAATGCAGATGTGGAATTTATGATGAATGCAAGAGTGGCAATCTATGGAGGATGTTCCTGGAGTCACATTGCTTGACTTCAGGCAGTGACTTCTTGTGCATAATCATTATAGTCTTTCATCTGCAAGGCTACATGTGCTGCTAGATTGTTTGTCGATGTCATTTGATTATCAAATTGCTGAGCCAGCTGAGCACAGCTCAGTGGTCAGAGTTGTAAGCATTATATGAATGATGCACATTGTGCTCATTTTATTAGAACAAGGTCGCTTGAAATAGTGTTAGGCTTGTGCTAACTTTCAGCCTATTGATTAGTATAGATTAGAATGGAGAAAAAACAGGATGCTTGTAGAAAATCTGTTAAGTGGTTTAGGGACTTCGACATTAGAAGAAAGTTATAAATAACAACTGTTTATTCATATATTTATAACTAGCAGGATGCCTGTGCTTTGCTATGTGGTTTGTAATATGTTTGTAATCTGTTTTGATTGTATTTGGCTGTAGCGGTCTGGTTAGCATGAGGGTTGGTTTTTTATTTATTTATTTATTATATTTTTAGACTGCCCTCCCCAGTAGGCTCAGGGCGGTGTACATCATAATTAAAACATACAATAAAATATAAAACAGTAGTTCCATCTGTAATTTAAAACAATCAATTGGCGACAGTTCCCTCCCTCCAACCCCATCCACAGGGGGCCTGGATGACATGGCTATCCCGGCTGGCCAAAAGCCTGGCGGAATAGGTCCGTTTTACAGGCCCTTCGGAAACTTTGAAGGTCCCGCAGGGCCCTGGTCTCCTTAGGGAGCCTGTTCCACCAGGTAGGGGCCAGGGGTGTGAAAGCCCTGGCCCTTGTAGAGGCCAGCCGGATCTGTTTTGGGCCAGGGATTTCCAGCAGATGCTCCTAGCTGGGCAATGTGGGGAGATGCGGTCCCTCAGATATGCAGGCCCAATGCCGCTAACAGCCTTAAAGGTCAAAACCAGTACTTTGAAGATGGCCCGGAACTCGATAGGCAGCCAGTGTAGATGGTATAAGACTGGAGTGATCCGGTCCCAGCACGATGTTCCTGTCAGTAATCTGGCTGCTGCATGTTGCACGAGTTTCAATTTCCGGACCATCAACAAAGGCAGGCCAGCATAGAGCGTGTTACAATAATCTAATCTGGAAGTGACCGTTCTGCATGGGTCAAACCAGGGTATGGCCAGGTCGGAACGAGAAAGATACGGGCCAGTTTTCAAGCCATGCTTGCCACTACAATGATGGAAAGCTACCCAGGTCGCTTGAGCGACCTGGCCCCTCCAACCATAGTGTGGAGTCCAAGGTCACTTGCCCAGGCTCTTTTGATGGACAAGGCAGATCAATTTGTAAGGCTCTCTGTCCGTCTAGCAATGGCAGGCAAAAGTCCACTGGTCTCTCCCCCCGTCCCAGCCACAGGACCTCTGTTATCGTAGGATTTAATTTCAGCCCACTTGCTCTCAACCAACCTGCCACGGCCTCTAAACAATGCTGGAGAGCTCCAGGGGCCACAGACGGGCTGCCCTCCATCGTGAGCATGAGCTAAGTGTCATCAGCTTACTGGTGGCACTGCAGCCCAAAACTCCGGACCACACTTGCCAGGGGGCGCATGTAGATATTGAAAAGCATCAGGGAGAGGATCGCCCCCGGGGCACTCCACATTCAATGGGGTAGCGCCTGGAGTTCTCACCCCCCAATGTCACCTGCAGTCCCCGGTCTCGGAGAAATGAGGCCACCCAATTCAAGGCCGACCCGCAGACTCTGATATCGGCGAAGCGGTGGACCAGAAGGTCATGATCTACCATGTCGAACACTGTGGTGAGATCTAACAACATCAGCAGCGCAGACCCACCTCTATCCAAGTGCAGCCAAAGTTCGTCCACGATGGCAACCAACACCGTCTCGGTCCCATGGCCAGCGCGGAAACCGGATTGGAAGGGATCCAACACGTGTGCTTCATCCAGAAATTGCTGGAGCTGATCCGCCACCGCTCGCTCAATTACCTTACCCAGAAAAGGTAGATTAGAAACTGGGCAGTAATTGGCCGGATCCTCAGGATCTAACAGCGGTCTTTTTAGGAGCGGGTGGACCACTGCCTCTTTAAGCCGCCCCTGGAAAGGAATACTTTTTAACAGCCTGTCTGTTAGCCTTGGGATGATATTTAGCATACTTCATCACAGCCTCTCTATGAATTTCGGGGTGACATTCAGTATTCAGTAGACCTGTCTGTGCATTTTGAATGTTGGCATGAAATTGCTCTCTTTTACCTGGTGGGCTCAAAAAGACATCATTTGGAAGCAGCTGTTGTATTTTCGGGATGCAGAAAGGAAGTGTTCTGCAATTGGATGCTGATGAGTGAGAAGGCTGTGAAGAGGTTCAGGGTAGGGTTGAAGGGCAGGGAGTTGGACTGCAGTACCGCCACTGCAGCACATTCCTGGGGACTCACCCCGCCACTTCAGAGCACGACACCAAGCACAGGGTGATTGGAGGCCGAGAGCAATAAACTTGAGTCCACAGTAATAAATCTGATGTCCATATGCAAACCCCAACAAATGTTTAGTAGTCCAAGGTGATAGTGTGTTTTGTAATCTGTTTTGATAGTATTTGGCTGTAGCAGTGTTGTTAACATGAGGGTGGGTGGAGGAGTACTTTCTCACAGCCTATCTGTGGACTGATGGGTTTGTTTTCAAATAGGTTCACATGCGTTGTGGAGGGTGGTGGTAGAGTGCAGTTGGTGAAGGACATGAAGCCGATGGTGTTGAACTGTCACCCTTAGAATGTTCATGCAGCATGTCTGTGGACTGAGCAGTTGGTTTGCCCTCAGAATGTTCGTGCAGATGGCCAGAGATGAGCAGTGAAAATGGTAAATAGGTAATAAATTGAGTGAAAATGAATATTTTGGGAAATCCTTTCTTAGTGAGCACCTAGAGTACGTAAGGAACAGGTGTGCCAACTTTCATGTGTGTAGCTTCAGTGGTTTTTGAGTTCTGTTGATGAGGAGTGGAGTGAGGAGGAGTGAGTGGAGTGAGTGAGGAGTGAGTGAGCATGGAGTGAGTGAGTGAGTGAGTGAGTGAGTGAGTGAGTGAGTGAGTGAGTGAGTGAGTGAGTGAGTGAGTGAGTGAGTGAGTGAGTGAGTGAGTGAGTGAGTGAGTGAGTGAGTGAGTGGTATTTCGCGTGTATATACATTAGTATGTAGGAGGCAGAAAAGGAAGTCCCTCTACCCACTTAAGATTTGATTCATGCATCATTGTTATATGCCCAAGAGCAGCATAATATAATGTTCTGTACTCTCAAGCCATTCACAATTCTACACAGTCTTCATTTAGCACTTTCTGTACATCATAAAACATCTTGCCATTGAGGCAGCTGCCTTGGGGCACAAAATAGACAAGCAAAAGTAGGAACAGTTGGATTGGTATCTATTTTGGCTTCAAAAGCCAAGCAACATCAATCTGTTTGCTGTGGTTCCTTTGGGCCAGTTTCATTATTCATGCTGTAATAATTCCAATACTTCCATGTTCACACACTGAATGTAGTGCAAGATGAGAACCCAGTGTACTCTGAAGGAAATCCTGAAACAAAGGGGTATAGATATCGCTTGCTGAGAGTTGCCTCAGAACCTCATCTTTTCTCAAGTTGCCCCATGCTCCATTTCAGAAAGGTGTAGGAATAAAAATTCTCACTATTATAGGGTGGGGACTGGACATACTCATGTTTTTAAAATGCATGTCAGGTGTTACAATTGGCTTACTTGAAATATCCTACATTTAACAGGGGTTTGCACTAGGCTGCTGCAACATCCTTAGCAACTCTCAGATACTGTGACTCTGTAATATAGAACACATTTTGTTCAGATATTGAAATGGCTTTATCTGATGACTTAAGATCACAATGTTGCATTATGTTGAGGATTATTTTTAATAACAGTATGCAGCTATGGCCTTAATTGTGCTCCGACTCCCCCATAGTTAATAAGATTTTTCATTAATATTTAAGTCAACATTCTATAGCTCTTATAGATTATTTCAGTTAGCTATTGGATCTAGTCTAAAAAAGAACTACATACTAGAAAAAACACAGGGTTACCATACAAAATCTCATCTCTGAGTCAAATTCTTATGCTTCATAAAATGAAGTAAAATGCCTCATATGCTGAAGCCCTAGTAATATGTGTTTCCCCAGGGAAACCAACACCATGCCGTTGTAGAACTGGAGAAGGAAAAATCAAAGGATGATGACCTTTGGACACATGTAACATTTTACAACTGATTTGTCAGTGAAAATCTCACCAGGACTGATATTTTCCAAGATTGCCTTGTGGTTATCGTAGGCATCTTTATTTTTATTTTACAGTTTTTCAGATGTGAAATATCCTTTTAATCTTTAGAAAATAATTCAAACAAAATGTAGACCTTACTGAGGTATGGTAGCTTCCATTAGTATTTAACACAGCAACTTTGAAATAAGGCCTTCCATTGTATTCTCCCAATGCCATAATAATTTAAGTGATTGGTCTCTTCCCATCTGTGCCTTATATAGTTCATCATGGCAATGTAATATATCATTTGTTTCTGCTCTCAATTTTGTTCAAATAATTTAAAAGGACATTTCTTGCTATTGAGAACCAAATGCAGGGAGACTGCCATTATGAATAAATTGGGCTGAGTTTGGAGATAGATTTATGATGAAAATAATTGCCTATCTCTGAAGATGACTATAATTGAGAAAGGAGTTAGCAAGTGGTATCTAGTAAAGATAATTTAGATGCTACTCCAAAACTGTTGAAGACACATATGAAAAATGTGAGAAATTCGTTTACTTCATTCCCATAGCACAAGGAATTTTTTCATAATTGTGTGAAAGTAGGCTTTATGCTTAAGAGGGTCAAAAACTGTTGGATCAAAACCTTGTTAAGAGGTTAACAGGATTTTTTCATAATTATTGTGAGTCAGGTGTGAAAGAGGGCTTTATGCTTAAGAGGTATGCAAGCAGGAACATCTCTTGGAATTTCCCTTCCCCCTTCCCTGCCTCCTACTCCCCTTCCTTCATCCTTCCCCCTCCCACTTTCCTTCTTTTAGAGTCTTCTAATTTTCCAAAATTATTTCCTTTATTCACTTCTTTTTCTTTAACATTTTTCCTGACCTCCTATTTCATTCTGCTGGATTGTATTGTTTATTGTTGACCTGGGATATTCCTAAAATAAACCTACCTGCAAATCACTCCATCCAACCGGGAAATTGGGGTGCTGGGTGGTTTCTGGGCTGTATGGCTGTATTCTAGCAGCATTCTCTCCTGATGTTTCGCCTGCATCTGTGGCTGGCATCTTCAGAGGATCTGATAGTTGGAAAGGAAAGCAAGTGGAGTATATATACCTGTGAGTAAAGGTCAATAGGTGAGGGCATCTGAATAGGAGTGGCCTGGCAAGTGAGTAACAATGAAGTGTAGCATGTGAGTAACAATGGAGATAGCAAGGTCAATAGGTGAGGCATCTGAATAGAAGTAGTCTGGCCTTTGTTCCCTTTGATTGTAGTCATCCTGTGTCTGTGTGGAACTGATTAGTCACTGTCTTGACTCTAGTTTTTTTTCAAAACTGGCAGCCAAATTCTGTTCATTTTCATGGTTTCTTCCTTTCTGTTGAAATTGTCCATGTGCTTGTGGATTTCAATGGCTTCTCTGTGTAGTCTGACGTAGTCATTGTCAGAGTAGTCCAGAATTTCTGTGTTTTCAAATAATATTCTGTGTCCAGGTTGGTTTATTATGTGTTCTGCTATTGCTGATTTTTCTGGCTGAAATAGTCTGCAGTGCCTTTCATGTTTTTTGATTCGTGTCTGAGCGCTGCTTTTCGTGGTTCCTATGTAGACTTGTCCACAGGTACATGGTATGTGGTAGACTCCTGCAGTAGCTAGAGGATCCCTCTTATCCTTTGCTGAATGTAGCATTTGTTGAATTTTATTAGTGGGTCTGTAGATTGTTTGTAGGTTATGCTTCTAAATCAGTTTTCCTATGTGGTCAGTGGTTCCCTTGATGTATGGTAAGAACACTTTCCCTCTAGATGGCTCATTATCTTTGTTCATGTGGCTTGTTCTTGGTCTTGCAGCTCTTCTGATGTCTGTAGTAGAGTAACCACTAGCCTGTAGAGCCTGTTTAGGTGGTTCAATTCATCTTGAAGGAGGTGGGGTTCACAGATTCTGTTTGCGCGATCTACCAAAGTTTTTATTGTGCTCCTTTTTTGTCCTGGATGATTATCGGAGTTTCTGCGTTGATATCTATCAGTGTGTGTAGGTTTTCTGTATACTGTGTGGCCCAATTGTTGGTTTGGTTTGCGGATGACTAGAACATCTAGAAAGGGCAGTTTTCCTTCATTTTCTTTTTCCATAGTAAATTGGATGCTTGGGTGGATCTTGTTGATATGATCCAAAAACTTGTTTAGTTCTTTTCCGTGGCTTCAAATGGTGAATGTGTCATCAACATAACAGAACCATATGGTGGGCTTTTTTGGTGCTGTTTCCGGGGCTTGCTCCTCAAAGTGTTCCATATAAAAATTTGCTATTACAGGGCTAAGAGGGCTACCCATGGCTACCCCATTTTTTTGTTCATAGAATTCATTATCCCACTGGAAGTAGCTAGTAGTGAGGCAATGTTGAAACAGGGCTGTGATGTCTTTTGGGAATTTCCAGTTGATGAGTGCCATGGTGTCTGCTATGGGGACCTTGGTGAATAGGGAAACCACATCAAAGCTGATCAGTTTGTCATTGGGGTTGAGCTTAAGATTTCTGATTTTTTCAATGAAGTGCGCTGAGTCCTTAATGTAATGTGTAGTAAGTCCAATATAGATTTGTAGTTGTGCAGCTAGGAATTTTGCCAAATCATATGTAGAGGATCTGATTGCACTCATAATGGGTCTGAGTGGAGTGGAGTCCTTGTGGATTTTTGGGAGTCCATAAAGTCTGGGAGGGTGAGCTTCAGATTTTCAGAGACATTGGTGTATGATTGGATCAATTGAGGAGTTCTTAATCAAAGTATTAGTTTTTCTGGTGATTTTGTTGGTTGGGTTCTGTTTTATCTTTTTGTATGTAGTGGGGTCCAAAAGTTGTCTGATTTTTTTCTTTGTATTGTTCTGCTTTCATGATTACTGTGGCATTACCTTTTTCTGCTGGTAGAATGATGATTTCTGAATCAGAATTGAGGTCTTTGATGGCTTTTCTTTCTTTCCTTGTTATGTTACTGGAGGGAAGTTTTGCCTTTCTCAGAATCCTTGCTGTTTCCCTTCTTATTTCCTCCTCTTCTTCCTCAGACAGATGATAAATCACTGATTCTACATTAGCAATGATTTTTTCTACTGGAATTCTGGTGGTGGTAACAGCAAAGTTGCCTCCTTTTGCTAAGATGGATACTTCGTCATCAGAGAGTTGCCTCTCAGTCAGATTGATGATGGTTCGTGATGTATCCAGTTCAGGTTTCAACTGATGTTTTTGGCATTTGTAGAATTTTTGTTTCTATCTTTTAGTGTGGTAAGCCATGTCTTTCTCCATTTTACTGTAGGTGAAGTTGTCAATTTTATCGCATTCTTTGGCACTCATCTTTTGGCTGGTGTTAATATGAAGGAATAATAGCTCCTTGTCTAAGTTTGCAACTTCTTTGCGGGTCGTGTGGATTCTCTCATGTAAAAGCGTACATTCTAAGTGGTTATACATACGGTGAGCCTGTGGTGTTTTGAAAGTCCTTTTGGCTGCAGGAAATGATGGGATAGTACAGTGATGGCGAACCTTTTTGAGACCGAGTGCACAAATTGCAACCCAAATCCCACTTATTTATCGCAAAGTGCCAACCCAGCAATTTAACCTGAATGCTGAGGCTTTAGCTTAGAAAAAACTGGCTGGCTCCCTCTTCCTCCACCCCACCTGCTTGAGCAGGGACCAGCCTGCTCTAGCCTCCAGCAAGTCCCGCGCGCACTGCTCTGTGCCTCTCTAGCATCTCTGCCTCCTCTGCGCCCCCCCCCTCAGGCAGCAGCCACCCTGAGCACAGGCACCAGGCCTGCCAGTCGAGTCCTCCCTGCTCACCGTGGTGCACACACATCATGCTCAGTGGCCCAGGCCAGTTTAGATATGTGTGTGGGGGGGTAATTTTCCGCCCCCACATGACGAACTCTGTGTGCGTGTGCCCACAGAGAGGGCTCCGAGTGCCACCTCTGGCACCCGTGCTATAGGTTCGCCATCACTGAGATAGTACCTGTGTCTCTGCAGCGTTGAAGAAAGGTTAGAGAACACAGTAGATGTGCTTTCCTGAGCCGTAGTTTTTCCAATCTCCATGTGTCTTGGAACAATTTCTCCCCGTAGAGAAAGCCTTCGACAATAACCCAAACATCTACTGCAACGTCTATAGGTAGATGTACGTGGTCACTATGAAAATGTAGTGTTTTGTTCCCATCCTGCTTTTATGAAAAGGCTTTGCAGTTCAGTTTATTTCTCCAGTAGTTGTGATCAGGCCATTTTGCAGGATCCCGTGTCTTTCCCAAAGGATCCCCTGCCCAATCCTATTTCCTGCTGCTTCCTGTAGTGGCAGCAAAAGAATTTTTAAAATGGCCATCAGGCCAACTGTTCTCTCTAAGAATTGCTAGAAATGTTATGTTTTGCTTTGTGGAAATTCCACAATTTTATTTTTCTGTCTTAATCCTTTGCTGATGGCCTGGAAACCCAAGCAAAGATCTTTCTTATTTAGATACTCCCAGATCTTTTTTTTTTTTGGTATAGATACTAAAGTTGTAATTAGAATTAGGTTGTTCTGACCTAGTACACAAATGATTGAAAAACATGGAATAATGTAAATAAAACAAGGGGTCTCATGTAATGAATGCAACTGATAGCTGACTTGTGAAAGCACTGTAGAAATGGGAGACTTTATTTGCTGAGTTTTAATCATTAAAGTCTTTAAAAACACTTGTAGTGCAGTCATAGTTCTTTATTTTGTTCAATTGTTATTTTAAATTTCCAGATTAACTTTTTGAAGACTGAAATGGAGAGGAAGAGCAAAATGATCAGAGATCTCCAAAATGAGGTAAGAAGAATGGTAATTTAAAAAATATTGAAATAGATGCTGTATTTAAACATTTGTTTCTCTAGTAGTAATCCAGAGAATTACAAAAAGGATAAGATAGCAAAAATTGTCCCATTTTGCTCTACAGTACACCATTCCTTTTTCTTCTGTTTTTGTCTTCATTCTAAAAGAGTTTACTAGGTATTGTTTGATCTGTATTTTCTGTCTAGGGAGAGCCTAAGTTGTGGAGTTGTTTCTTGTCAACTGGTTTCTATGGGGTAGCTTCTGACTTGGAAGTATATGAAAGATGCCAGGTTCATTTCACATTTAAGGATGAACAATACATGGTGTTGGGAATACTTGATTTAATCCAGAGGCTCATAGTATAGTGGCAAAAAGCAGCTACAGTCCAAATGTGAATTAGAACATGGTAGTCGGGAAGGTGGTTTTTCTTTCCCCATTGTTTTCTCAAAGAAAAATTGCCTTCCCTAAAATACGTTAAGTGTTGGTAGGAAAATACATTATAGTCAATTTATCAAATTTCCAATGCAGCCAGATCTGTAGATATTTAAATCCAGAGTCTAGAGTAATAAACAGGCAACACAAACATTTCTACAAACTTTGCAGAAAAGTTTGAAATGTGTAAAAAGTGCATTGGGGGTTAACTCCTCCTCCTGTATCCTGTTGCTGTATTCTACTCCCAAGCCTCTACCAGAGTTTGCTTTCTCTCTGGGTAAACCCAGGGGCGTAACGAGGCAAACTGTAGCCCTGGGCAAAACCTGAGTTGTATGCCCCCCCCCCCGCCGGCCACCCCACCACGACCCCAAAAAAAATTTTTTTTGCACCAGGTCATTTCTAAATCATCACATTACAGAATATGCCCCAACTCACAAATCTGAGCACAGCAATGGGCCATGCCACACAGCAGAAATAAAAAATTTAGACAACATTCTCAAAATGCTTAAAAAAATTTTTTTACTGTGAAAAGTGCTGTAGAAAATAACTTTAGAAAATACAACAATAATGTATTCTTTGGAAATAAGTTCTGTGAGACAGAGGGTGCCAGTCTGAGGTGGTAGAAGATGCTCCCTTAGATGGGGCCCCTTCCTTAGCTGGTGGTCAGATATCCTCTCACATCGAGGATACCCCTCGGGGAGTAGTGGGGGGCTCCTTGTAGCAGGTGATCTCGACTTCATCAGGAGCCAGAGAGAGTTGGGTTTGTGAGAGGCGTGATGACCGCATGGTGACTTGCCTGCCTGGCGCGAACGTTGCGGTTGTCACGCTTCGCCTAGATAGGCTGTTAAACAAATGCTGGGGCGGAGTCAGCAGTTGTGGTCCACATTGGCAACGCAATGACATTGGGAAATGTAGCCGGGAGGTTCTGGAAGCCAAATTTAGGCCACTAGGAAACAGGTTAAAATCCAGGACCCCCAAGGTGGCATTCTCAGAAATGCTACCTGTTCCACGCCGCAGGGCGCAGAAGCCAGGGCAAGCGGAGATACAGGGTCTCAATGCGTGGATGAGAAGGTGGTGTAAGGCAGAGGGTTTCAGATTTGTCAGGAACTGGGGAACCTTTTGGGTCAAGGCAGGCCTGTACAAAAAGGGATGGGCTTTATCTTAACCAAAGAGGAACCAGGCTAGCTGGCACTCAACATTAAAAAGGTGGCAGAACAGCTTCTAAACTGATCCCTGGGAGAAATACAGGAGCTGAGGTGACTTCTGTTCAGAATACAGTATCTATGGGGATGCAGACACACAGAGAGGTTTTTCTAAATCAACCAGATACAGGCAAGGAGTACGGTAATGTGATAGCGGAGCAAAAGCTCATGAAAAGGGTGGTACAAAACACATAAATCCCAGGTTAGGGACAGAGACAGAATATACAGATGTCTGTATGCTAATAGTAGAAGCCTTCGTTCTAAAATGGGTGGAGCTGGAGGCCAGAGTTTTAAATAGGAGGACATTGATATAGTGGACATCACAGAGACATGGTGGAATGAGGAGAACCAGTGGGATGCCGTTATCCCAGGTGCCACAGGCCTCTACAGGAAGGATAGGACAGGGCGTATGGGGGGGTGGGGTGGCCCTCTACATCAAAGAGAGCATAGTGTCAGCTACAAAACAGACAATACAGGTGTATTGATTCCTCTACAGAAGCACTGTGGTTATCAACACCGTGGGTGAAGGACAGTTTAATATTAGGAATATATTATCGCCCCCCCCCGACCAAAGTGCGCAAGCGAGGGACTTTGAGATGGAAAAAGAAATTAGGAGAGGCCAACAAAAGCAAAAATGTAGTGGTATTGGGCGCATTTTAACTATCCCTATATAAATCCGGAAAAATGGTATGTTCAGGCCATAGTAAGGAGCGAACATTTTTGGATATGTTCACTTTACTGCGCCATCTATTCCGGCAGATCTGTGGAACACGCCGTAAACCAGGGGAGAGGTGATCCTAGATCTAATTCTATGTGGTACCCAGGACCTGGTGCGGGGAAGTCAGTGTTGTTCGTATCGATAGGGAACAGCCACTGGCCAATGCCAAGTCAGATTCAGTATCTCTGCATGCGAACAAGTGACAACTACTAATGTAGTTACATTTGCCTTCAGAAAGGGAAATTTCTCAAAGATGAGGGGGATAGTGCGCAGGAAGCTGAAAGGGAAATCAAAGAGAGTCAAAACTGTCCAAGATGCTTGGAGGTTATTTAAAAACACAGTCTTAAAAGCTCAGCTGGAATGTGTTCCGCAGGTTAGGAAAGGCAGCGCACAGTCTAAAAGAAAGCCACTATGGTTAACAAAGGAGGTTGAGGAAATTATTAGGAAAAAAAAGATGTCTTTTAGAAAATGGAAGTCAACTGATGAAGAATACCAGAGATAACACAAATGGTGGCAAAAGAGAAGCAAGTTAGCTGTAAGGGAGGCAAAAAAGGATTATGAGGAACGCATGGCTGCAAACATCCACACCAGCAACAAACAGTTCTTCAAGTACATCAAAAGCAGGAAGCCAGCTAGGTGCCAGAAAATCTAATAGGATGACAAAGGAACAAAAGGTGTACTAAAAGATTACAGGGAGATTGCAGAGAAGCTGAACTAATTCTTTGCAATCTGTCTTTACCCAAGAGGAGGTGAGGAAAATTCCTGCACCTGAACCAAGCTTCTTAGGAGGTGAACTGGCGGAACTAGCTAAGATAGTGGTAGACAAGGAAAAAGTTCTGGCAGCCATTGATAAACTAAATGCTACCAAATCCCCTGGCCCAGATTGCATTCATTCATCCAAGAGTTCTTAAAGAGCCCAAGCTACGAAATTAAGTTGATCTCTCTCACTTTAATATGCAACTTATCCCCGAAATCAGCCTCCATCCCTGAAGACTGGAAGATGGCCAATGTCACATCAATCTTTAAGAAAGCGGTTCAGGGGGGACCCAGGAAATTACAGGGCCAGGGTCAGTTTGACATCTGTTCCTGGTAAATTAGTAGAATCTATCATTACAGATAAAATTATTAAACATGTAGAAAAACAAGACCTGCTGAGGAAGAGTCAGCATGGCTTTTGCAGACGCAAGTCCTGTCTTACAAACTTACTAGAGTTCTTTGAGGGTGTAAACAGGCATGTGGATAAGGGGGAACCAGTGGACATTGTCTACTTGGATTTCCAAAAGGCTTTTGACAAATTTCCTCACCAGAGACTGTTGAGAAAACTCAGCAATGAAGGAATAAGAGGGGAAGTCCTCCTATGGATTAAAAACTGGTTGAGGAACAGGAAACAAAGGGTGGATATAAATGGGAAGTTCTCACAATGGAGAGATGTAGGGAGTGGTGTCTCCCAAGGATCTGTTTTGGGACCAGTGCTCTTTAACCTATTCATAAATGACCTGCAAGTAGGGATGGGTAGCATGGTGGCCAAGTTTGCAGATGATACCAAATTATGTAGGGTGGTGAGAACCACAAAGGATTGCGAAGAGCTCCAAGCGGACCTTGATAAATTAGGTGAGTGGGCTAAGAAATGGCAAATGCAATTCAATGTAGCAAAATGCAAAGTGATGCACATAGGGGCAAAAAAATCCAAACTTCACATACACGCTACAGGGGTCAGTGCTACCAGTCACAGACCAGGAAAGGGATTTGGGCGCTCTGTAGCTGATAGTTCCATGAGAATGTCAACTCAATGCATGGCAGCTGTGAAAAAGGCAAACTCTATGCTGGGGATAATTAGGAAAGGAGTTGATAATAAAACTGCAAGGATTGTCATGCCCTTATATTAAGACAGAAAGCGACCGTTAATTTGGAGTATACAGTAACTAGTTCTGGTCTTCACATCTCAAAAAAAGGATATTGAAGAGATAGAAAAAGTGCAGAGAAGGGCAACGAGGGATGATTGAAGGATTGAGCAATTCCTTCCTTTAAGGAGGAGAGGCTGCAGCGTTTGGGACTCTTTAGTTTGGAAAGGAGACATCTGAGGGAGGATAAGGATTAGCAAGTCTATAAAATTATGCATGGGGTAGAAAATGTTGACAGGCAGAAATTTTTCTCTCTTTCTCACAATACTAGAACCAGGGGGCATTCATTGAAAATGCTGGGGGGAAGAATTAGGACTAATAAAAGGAAAAAACTTCTTCACGCACCCCCCCCCCCCACCCCCCCCCCCCCCACCGCCCCCCCACCCCCACCCCCTCCCCCCCTCCCCCACCCCCCCCCCCCCCCCCACCCCCCCCCCCCCCCGCCCCCCACCCCCCCCACCCCCCCCCCCCCCCACCCCCCCCCCCCCCCAACCCCCCCCCCCCCCACCCCCCCCCCCCCCCACCCCCCCCCCCCCCCACCCCCCCCCCCCCCCACCCCCCCCCCCCCCCACCCCCCCCCCCCCCCACCCCCCCCCCCCCCCACCCCCCCCCCCCCCCACCCCCCCCCCCCCCCACCCCCCCCCCCCCCCACCCCCCCCCCCCCCCACCCCCCCCCCCCCCCACCCCCCCCCCCCCCCACCCCCCCCCCCCCCCACCCCCCCCCCCCCCCACCCCCCCCCCCCCCCACCCCCCCCCCCCCCCACCCCCCCCCCCCCCCACCCCCCCCCCCCCCCACCCCCCCCCCCCCCCACCCCCCCCCCCCCCCACCCCCCCCCCCCCCCACCCCCCCCCCCCCCCACCCCCCCCCCCCCCCACCCCCCCCCCCCCCCACCCCCCCCCCCCCCCACCCCCCCCCCCCCCCACCCCCCCCCCCCCCCACCCCCCCCCCCCCCCACCCCCCCCCCCCCCCACCCCCCCCCCCCCCCACCCCCCCCCCCCCCCACCCCCCCCCCCCCCCACCCCCCCCCCCCCCCACCCCCCCCCCCCCCCACCCCCCCCCCCCCCCACCCCCCCCCCCCCCCACCCCCCCCCCCCCCCACCCCCCCCCCCCCCCACCCCCCCCCCCCCCCACCCCCCCCCCCCCCCACCCCCCCCCCCCCCCACCCCCCCCCCCCCCCACCCCCCCCCCCCCCCACCCCCCCCCCCCCCCACCCCCCCCCCCCCCCACCCCCCCCCCCCCCCACCCCCCCCCCCCCCCACCCCCCCCCCCCCCCACCCCCCCCCCCCCCCACCCCCCCCCCCCCCCACCCCCCCCCCCCCCCACCCCCCCCCCCCCCCACCCCCCCCCCCCCCCACCCCCCCCCCCCCCCACCCCCCCCCCCCCCCACCCCCCCCCCCCCCCACCCCCCCCCCCCCCCACCCCCCCCCCCCCCCACCCCCCCCCCCCCCCACCCCCCCCCCCCCCCACCCCCCCCCCCCCCCACCCCCCCCCCCCCCCACCCCCCCCCCCCCCCACCCCCCCCCCCCCCCACCCCCCCCCCCCCCCACCCCCCCCCCCCCCCACCCCCCCCCCCCCCCACCCCCCCCCCCCCCCACCCCCCCCCCCCCCCACCCCCCCCCCCCCCCACCCCCCCCCCCCCCCACCCCCCCCCCCCCCCACCCCCCCCCCCCCCCACCCCCCCCCCCCCCCACCCCCCCCCCCCCCCACCCCCCCCCCCCCCCACCCCCCCCCCCCCCCACCCCCCCCCCCCCCCACCCCCCCCCCCCCCCACCCCCCCCCCCCCCCACCCCCCCCCCCCCCCACCCCCCCCCCCCCCCACCCCCCCCCCCCCCCACCCCCCCCCCCCCCCACCCCCCCCCCCCCCCACCCCCCCCCCCCCCCACCCCCCCCCCCCCCCACCCCCCCCCCCCCCCACCCCCCCCCCCCCCCACCCCCCCCCCCCCCCACCCCCCCCCCCCCCCACCCCCCCCCCCCCCCACCCCCCCCCCCCCCCACCCCCCCCCCCCCCCACCCCCCCCCCCCCCCACCCCCCCCCCCCCCCACCCCCCCCCCCCCCCACCCCCCCCCCCCCCCACCCCCCCCCCCCCCCACCCCCCCCCCCCCCCACCCCCCCCCCCCCCCACCCCCCCCCCCCCCCACCCCCCCCCCCCCCCACCCCCCCCCCCCCCCACCCCCCCCCCCCCCCACCCCCCCCCCCCCCCACCCCCCCCCCCCCCCACCCCCCCCCCCCCCCACCCCCCCCCCCCCCCACCCCCCCCCCCCCCCACCCCCCCCCCCCCCCACCCCCCCCCCCCCCCACCCCCCCCCCCCCCCACCCCCCCCCCCCCCCACCCCCCCCCCCCCCCACCCCCCCCCCCCCCCACCCCCCCCCCCCCCCACCCCCCCCCCCCCCCACCCCCCCCCCCCCCCACCCCCCCCCCCCCCCACCCCCCCCCCCCCCCACCCCCCCCCCCCCCCACCCCCCCCCCCCCCCACCCCCCCCCCCCCCCACCCCCCCCCCCCCCCACCCCCCCCCCCCCCCACCCCCCCCCCCCCCCACCCCCCCCCCCCCCCACCCCCCCCCCCCCCCACCCCCCCCCCCCCCCACCCCCCCCCCCCCCCACCCCCCCCCCCCCCCACCCCCCCCCCCCCCCACCCCCCCCCCCCCCCACCCCCCCCCCCCCCCACCCCCCCCCCCCCCCACCCCCCCCCCCCCCCACCCCCCCCCCCCCCCACCCCCCCCCCCCCCCACCCCCCCCCCCCCCCACCCCCCCCCCCCCCCACCCCCCCCCCCCCCCACCCCCCCCCCCCCCCACCCCCCCCCCCCCCCACCCCCCCCCCCCCCCACCCCCCCCCCCCCCCACCCCCCCCCCCCCCCACCCCCCCCCCCCCCCACCCCCCCCCCCCCCCACCCCCCCCCCCCCCCACCCCCCCCCCCCCCCACCCCCCCCCCCCCCCACCCCCCCCCCCCCCCACCCCCCCCCCCCCCCACCCCCCCCCCCCCCCACCCCCCCCCCCCCCCACCCCCCCCCCCCCCCACCCCCCCCCCCCCCCACCCCCCCCCCCCCCCACCCCCCCCCCCCCCCACCCCCCCCCCCCCCCACCCCCCCCCCCCCCCACCCCCCCCCCCCCCCACCCCCCCCCCCCCCCACCCCCCCCCCCCCCCACCCCCCCCCCCCCCCACCCCCCCCCCCCCCCACCCCCCCCCCCCCCCACCCCCCCCCCCCCCCACCCCCCCCCCCCCCCACCCCCCCCCCCCCCCACCCCCCCCCCCCCCCACCCCCCCCCCCCCCCACCCCCCCCCCCCCCCACCCCCCCCCCCCCCCACCCCCCCCCCCCCCCACCCCCCCCCCCCCCCACCCCCCCCCCCCCCCACCCCCCCCCCCCCCCACCCCCCCCCCCCCCCACCCCCCCCCCCCCCCACCCCCCCCCCCCCCCACCCCCCCCCCCCCCCACCCCCCCCCCCCCCCACCCCCCCCCCCCCCCACCCCCCCCCCCCCCCACCCCCCCCCCCCCCCACCCCCCCCCCCCCCCACCCCCCCCCCCCCCCACCCCCCCCCCCCCCCACCCCCCCCCCCCCCCACCCCCCCCCCCCCCCACCCCCCCCCCCCCCCACCCCCCCCCCCCCCCACCCCCCCCCCCCCCCACCCCCCCCCCCCCCCACCCCCCCCCCCCCCCACCCCCCCCCCCCCCCACCCCCCCCCCCCCCCACCCCCCCCCCCCCCCACCCCCCCCCCCCCCCACCCCCCCCCCCCCCCACCCCCCCCCCCCCCCACCCCCCCCCCCCCCCACCCCCCCCCCCCCCCACCCCCCCCCCCCCCCACCCCCCCCCCCCCCCACCCCCCCCCCCCCCCACCCCCCCCCCCCCCCACCCCCCCCCCCCCCCACCCCCCCCCCCCCCCACCCCCCCCCCCCCCCACCCCCCCCCCCCCCCACCCCCCCCCCCCCCCACCCCCCCCCCCCCCCACCCCCCCCCCCCCCCACCCCCCCCCCCCCCCACCCCCCCCCCCCCCCACCCCCCCCCCCCCCCACCCCCCCCCCCCCCCACCCCCCCCCCCCCCCACCCCCCCCCCCCCCCACCCCCCCCCCCCCCCACCCCCCCCCCCCCCCACCCCCCCCCCCCCCCACCCCCCCCCCCCCCCACCCCCCCCCCCCCCCACCCCCCCCCCCCCCCACCCCCCCCCCCCCCCACCCCCCCCCCCCCCCACCCCCCCCCCCCCCCACCCCCCCCCCCCCCCACCCCCCCCCCCCCCCACCCCCCCCCCCCCCCACCCCCCCCCCCCCCCACCCCCCCCCCCCCCCACCCCCCCCCCCCCCCACCCCCCCCCCCCCCCACCCCCCCCCCCCCCCACCCCCCCCCCCCCCCACCCCCCCCCCCCCCCACCCCCCCCCCCCCCCACCCCCCCCCCCCCCCACCCCCCCCCCCCCCCACCCCCCCCCCCCCCCACCCCCCCCCCCCCCCACCCCCCCCCCCCCCCACCCCCCCCCCCCCCCACCCCCCCCCCCCCCCACCCCCCCCCCCCCCCACCCCCCCCCCCCCCCACCCCCCCCCCCCCCCACCCCCCCCCCCCCCCACCCCCCCCCCCCCCCACCCCCCCCCCCCCCCACCCCCCCCCCCCCCCACCCCCCCCCCCCCCCACCCCCCCCCCCCCCCACCCCCCCCCCCCCCCACCCCCCCCCCCCCCCACCCCCCCCCCCCCCCACCCCCCCCCCCCCCCACCCCCCCCCCCCCCCACCCCCCCCCCCCCCCACCCCCCCCCCCCCCCACCCCCCCCCCCCCCCACCCCCCCCCCCCCCCACCCCCCCCCCCCCCCACCCCCCCCCCCCCCCACCCCCCCCCCCCCCCACCCCCCCCCCCCCCCACCCCCCCCCCCCCCCACCCCCCCCCCCCCCCACCCCCCCCCCCCCCCACCCCCCCCCCCCCCCACCCCCCCCCCCCCCCACCCCCCCCCCCCCCCACCCCCCCCCCCCCCCACCCCCCCCCCCCCCCACCCCCCCCCCCCCCCACCCCCCCCCCCCCCCACCCCCCCCCCCCCCCACCCCCCCCCCCCCCCACCCCCCCCCCCCCCCACCCCCCCCCCCCCCCACCCCCCCCCCCCCCCACCCCCCCCCCCCCCCACCCCCCCCCCCCCCCACCCCCCCCCCCCCCCACCCCCCCCCCCCCCCACCCCCCCCCCCCCCCACCCCCCCCCCCCCCCACCCCCCCCCCCCCCCACCCCCCCCCCCCCCCACCCCCCCCCCCCCCCACCCCCCCCCCCCCCCACCCCCCCCCCCCCCCACCCCCCCCCCCCCCCACCCCCCCCCCCCCCCACCCCCCCCCCCCCCCACCCCCCCCCCCCCCCACCCCCCCCCCCCCCCACCCCCCCCCCCCCCCACCCCCCCCCCCCCCCACCCCCCCCCCCCCCCACCCCCCCCCCCCCCCACCCCCCCCCCCCCCCACCCCCCCCCCCCCCCACCCCCCCCCCCCCCCACCCCCCCCCCCCCCCACCCCCCCCCCCCCCCACCCCCCCCCCCCCCCACCCCCCCCCCCCCCCACCCCCCCCCCCCCCCACCCCCCCCCCCCCCCACCCCCCCCCCCCCCCACCCCCCCCCCCCCCCACCCCCCCCCCCCCCCACCCCCCCCCCCCCCCACCCCCCCCCCCCCCCACCCCCCCCCCCCCCCACCCCCCCCCCCCCCCACCCCCCCCCCCCCCCACCCCCCCCCCCCCCCACCCCCCCCCCCCCCCACCCCCCCCCCCCCCCACCCCCCCCCCCCCCCACCCCCCCCCCCCCCCACCCCCCCCCCCCCCCACCCCCCCCCCCCCCCACCCCCCCCCCCCCCCACCCCCCCCCCCCCCCACCCCCCCCCCCCCCCACCCCCCCCCCCCCCCACCCCCCCCCCCCCCCACCCCCCCCCCCCCCCACCCCCCCCCCCCCCCACCCCCCCCCCCCCCCACCCCCCCCCCCCCCCACCCCCCCCCCCCCCCACCCCCCCCCCCCCCCACCCCCCCCCCCCCCCACCCCCCCCCCCCCCCACCCCCCCCCCCCCCCACCCCCCCCCCCCCCCACCCCCCCCCCCCCCCACCCCCCCCCCCCCCCACCCCCCCCCCCCCCCACCCCCCCCCCCCCCCACCCCCCCCCCCCCCCACCCCCCCCCCCCCCCACCCCCCCCCCCCCCCACCCCCCCCCCCCCCCACCCCCCCCCCCCCCCACCCCCCCCCCCCCCCACCCCCCCCCCCCCCCACCCCCCCCCCCCCCCACCCCCCCCCCCCCCCACCCCCCCCCCCCCCCACCCCCCCCCCCCCCCACCCCCCCCCCCCCCCACCCCCCCCCCCCCCCACCCCCCCCCCCCCCCACCCCCCCCCCCCCCCACCCCCCCCCCCCCCCACCCCCCCCCCCCCCCACCCCCCCCCCCCCCCACCCCCCCCCCCCCCCACCCCCCCCCCCCCCCACCCCCCCCCCCCCCCACCCCCCCCCCCCCCCACCCCCCCCCCCCCCCACCCCCCCCCCCCCCCACCCCCCCCCCCCCCCACCCCCCCCCCCCCCCACCCCCCCCCCCCCCCACCCCCCCCCCCCCCCACCCCCCCCCCCCCCCACCCCCCCCCCCCCCCACCCCCCCCCCCCCCCACCCCCCCCCCCCCCCACCCCCCCCCCCCCCCACCCCCCCCCCCCCCCACCCCCCCCCCCCCCCACCCCCCCCCCCCCCCACCCCCCCCCCCCCCCACCCCCCCCCCCCCCCACCCCCCCCCCCCCCCACCCCCCCCCCCCCCCACCCCCCCCCCCCCCCACCCCCCCCCCCCCCCACCCCCCCCCCCCCCCACCCCCCCCCCCCCCCACCCCCCCCCCCCCCCACCCCCCCCCCCCCCCACCCCCCCCCCCCCCCACCCCCCCCCCCCCCCACCCCCCCCCCCCCCCACCCCCCCCCCCCCCCACCCCCCCCCCCCCCCACCCCCCCCCCCCCCCACCCCCCCCCCCCCCCACCCCCCCCCCCCCCCACCCCCCCCCCCCCCCACCCCCCCCCCCCCCCACCCCCCCCCCCCCCCACCCCCCCCCCCCCCCACCCCCCCCCCCCCCCACCCCCCCCCCCCCCCACCCCCCCCCCCCCCCACCCCCCCCCCCCCCCACCCCCCCCCCCCCCCACCCCCCCCCCCCCCCACCCCCCCCCCCCCCCACCCCCCCCCCCCCCCACCCCCCCCCCCCCCCACCCCCCCCCCCCCCCACCCCCCCCCCCCCCCACCCCCCCCCCCCCCCACCCCCCCCCCCCCCCACCCCCCCCCCCCCCCACCCCCCCCCCCCCCCACCCCCCCCCCCCCCCACCCCCCCCCCCCCCCACCCCCCCCCCCCCCCACCCCCCCCCCCCCCCACCCCCCCCCCCCCCCACCCCCCCCCCCCCCCACCCCCCCCCCCCCCCACCCCCCCCCCCCCCCACCCCCCCCCCCCCCCACCCCCCCCCCCCCCCACCCCCCCCCCCCCCCACCCCCCCCCCCCCCCACCCCCCCCCCCCCCCACCCCCCCCCCCCCCCACCCCCCCCCCCCCCCACCCCCCCCCCCCCCCACCCCCCCCCCCCCCCACCCCCCCCCCCCCCCACCCCCCCCCCCCCCCACCCCCCCCCCCCCCCACCCCCCCCCCCCCCCACCCCCCCCCCCCCCCACCCCCCCCCCCCCCCACCCCCCCCCCCCCCCACCCCCCCCCCCCCCCACCCCCCCCCCCCCCCACCCCCCCCCCCCCCCACCCCCCCCCCCCCCCACCCCCCCCCCCCCCCACCCCCCCCCCCCCCCACCCCCCCCCCCCCCCACCCCCCCCCCCCCCCACCCCCCCCCCCCCCCACCCCCCCCCCCCCCCACCCCCCCCCCCCCCCACCCCCCCCCCCCCCCACCCCCCCCCCCCCCCACCCCCCCCCCCCCCCACCCCCCCCCCCCCCCACCCCCCCCCCCCCCCACCCCCCCCCCCCCCCACCCCCCCCCCCCCCCACCCCCCCCCCCCCCCACCCCCCCCCCCCCCCACCCCCCCCCCCCCCCACCCCCCCCCCCCCCCACCCCCCCCCCCCCCCACCCCCCCCCCCCCCCACCCCCCCCCCCCCCCACCCCCCCCCCCCCCCACCCCCCCCCCCCCCCACCCCCCCCCCCCCCCACCCCCCCCCCCCCCCACCCCCCCCCCCCCCCACCCCCCCCCCCCCCCACCCCCCCCCCCCCCCACCCCCCCCCCCCCCCACCCCCCCCCCCCCCCACCCCCCCCCCCCCCCACCCCCCCCCCCCCCCACCCCCCCCCCCCCCCACCCCCCCCCCCCCCCACCCCCCCCCCCCCCCACCCCCCCCCCCCCCCACCCCCCCCCCCCCCCACCCCCCCCCCCCCCCACCCCCCCCCCCCCCCACCCCCCCCCCCCCCCACCCCCCCCCCCCCCCACCCCCCCCCCCCCCCACCCCCCCCCCCCCCCACCCCCCCCCCCCCCCACCCCCCCCCCCCCCCACCCCCCCCCCCCCCCACCCCCCCCCCCCCCCACCCCCCCCCCCCCCCACCCCCCCCCCCCCCCACCCCCCCCCCCCCCCACCCCCCCCCCCCCCCACCCCCCCCCCCCCCCACCCCCCCCCCCCCCCACCCCCCCCCCCCCCCACCCCCCCCCCCCCCCACCCCCCCCCCCCCCCACCCCCCCCCCCCCCCACCCCCCCCCCCCCCCACCCCCCCCCCCCCCCACCCCCCCCCCCCCCCACCCCCCCCCCCCCCCACCCCCCCCCCCCCCCACCCCCCCCCCCCCCCACCCCCCCCCCCCCCCACCCCCCCCCCCCCCCACCCCCCCCCCCCCCCACCCCCCCCCCCCCCCACCCCCCCCCCCCCCCACCCCCCCCCCCCCCCACCCCCCCCCCCCCCCACCCCCCCCCCCCCCCACCCCCCCCCCCCCCCACCCCCCCCCCCCCCCACCCCCCCCCCCCCCCACCCCCCCCCCCCCCCACCCCCCCCCCCCCCCACCCCCCCCCCCCCCCACCCCCCCCCCCCCCCACCCCCCCCCCCCCCCACCCCCCCCCCCCCCCACCCCCCCCCCCCCCCACCCCCCCCCCCCCCCACCCCCCCCCCCCCCCACCCCCCCCCCCCCCCACCCCCCCCCCCCCCCACCCCCCCCCCCCCCCACCCCCCCCCCCCCCCACCCCCCCCCCCCCCCACCCCCCCCCCCCCCCACCCCCCCCCCCCCCCACCCCCCCCCCCCCCCACCCCCCCCCCCCCCCACCCCCCCCCCCCCCCACCCCCCCCCCCCCCCACCCCCCCCCCCCCCCACCCCCCCCCCCCCCCACCCCCCCCCCCCCCCACCCCCCCCCCCCCCCACCCCCCCCCCCCCCCACCCCCCCCCCCCCCCACCCCCCCCCCCCCCCACCCCCCCCCCCCCCCACCCCCCCCCCCCCCCACCCCCCCCCCCCCCCACCCCCCCCCCCCCCCACCCCCCCCCCCCCCCACCCCCCCCCCCCCCCACCCCCCCCCCCCCCCACCCCCCCCCCCCCCCACCCCCCCCCCCCCCCACCCCCCCCCCCCCCCACCCCCCCCCCCCCCCACCCCCCCCCCCCCCCACCCCCCCCCCCCCCCACCCCCCCCCCCCCCCACCCCCCCCCCCCCCCACCCCCCCCCCCCCCCACCCCCCCCCCCCCCCACCCCCCCCCCCCCCCACCCCCCCCCCCCCCCACCCCCCCCCCCCCCCACCCCCCCCCCCCCCCACCCCCCCCCCCCCCCACCCCCCCCCCCCCCCACCCCCCCCCCCCCCCACCCCCCCCCCCCCCCACCCCCCCCCCCCCCCACCCCCCCCCCCCCCCACCCCCCCCCCCCCCCACCCCCCCCCCCCCCCACCCCCCCCCCCCCCCACCCCCCCCCCCCCCCACCCCCCCCCCCCCCCACCCCCCCCCCCCCCCACCCCCCCCCCCCCCCACCCCCCCCCCCCCCCACCCCCCCCCCCCCCCACCCCCCCCCCCCCCCACCCCCCCCCCCCCCCACCCCCCCCCCCCCCCACCCCCCCCCCCCCCCACCCCCCCCCCCCCCCACCCCCCCCCCCCCCCACCCCCCCCCCCCCCCACCCCCCCCCCCCCCCACCCCCCCCCCCCCCCACCCCCCCCCCCCCCCACCCCCCCCCCCCCCCACCCCCCCCCCCCCCCACCCCCCCCCCCCCCCACCCCCCCCCCCCCCCACCCCCCCCCCCCCCCACCCCCCCCCCCCCCCACCCCCCCCCCCCCCCACCCCCCCCCCCCCCCACCCCCCCCCCCCCCCACCCCCCCCCCCCCCCACCCCCCCCCCCCCCCACCCCCCCCCCCCCCCACCCCCCCCCCCCCCCACCCCCCCCCCCCCCCACCCCCCCCCCCCCCCACCCCCCCCCCCCCCCACCCCCCCCCCCCCCCACCCCCCCCCCCCCCCACCCAGGCTGATGGGAATTGTAGTTCCTGAACATCTGGAGAGCCACAGGTTCCCTACCCCTGCAATAGTCCAACCTGGAGGTGACCGTTGCGTGGATCACTGTGGCTAGGTACGCCTGAGAGAGGAAGGGGGCCAGCCGCCGGGCCTGACGAAGGTGGAAAAAAGCAGTCCAAGTTACAAGGGCCACCTGGGTCTCCATTGAAAGAGACGAATCCAGGTGGACCCCCAGACTGCGGACGGAGGAGGCCGGCACCAAAATGGCCCCCTCCCACTCCGGTGGCTGGAAATCCCCCACCCCTCCCCTGCGGCCAAGCCAAAGGATCTCTGTCTTCGATGGATTCAGTTTCAGCTGTTAGTGTCGCTGTTTCCCCCCCCACCCTAAGCTCTCTATCCATACTGGGATCAGTTGAATTATGTGGCCCATGTTATTATCCTTAATTATTGTGTACATATGTGTGTGTATGTTTCCATTTACAGTGATTTTAATTCTGTGTCCTTTTTTGGAAGAAATGCAGAAAAAAACCAGACTGTATTACAGTATCTGCTGCAAGAGCAGCTTTTAGTTCATTCCAGTCCTCCAGGTGCTGCTTATCGTATTTATTGCAGAGGATATTAATATCTTCTGATATTTGGCTGTAAAAACAGACTCGGTTGACAAGTTTTCATAATCATTGCCCAAACTTCACCAAAAATACACAGCCATTATTTGATAATTACTTGATATATTTTAATGTTTAAAATTCTGGAAACACATCAGTATCATTTTTTTTTAAAAAAAAAGAGGGAGCACTGGTACATTCCTATGTATTTGGATTCTTCCTTGATCATCATTTTATAGTTCATTAGACCCAAATATTCTCACATTAAGAAGCCCTGAACTGCCTATTTAGCATGTATAATTATTCAGCTCAAACTCATTTACATTTCAAGTATTTTCCATTTTACCCTTATAAAATTAAATCTAGTCTAATTAGTCTAATTAATTCCAACTTTAACTTTTTTTGTCAATTGATCCTTTTTCTCCTCTGTATTGTTGTTTATTACCTAATCATTCACATTACTAAAAACCTTATAGATTCACATTACTAAACAGCTTATAGGAGTTGATCCCAATTTTTTGGCACTTCTGTTATTGGACATCATTATCCTTTGGGGTTGGACCCTAGGACCTGCTATTGCAAGATGCTGGTGGAAGTTGATCTTGGAATAGTTGGAACTGGAGAGCTATATAGATAGATAAAAAGCCAACATTGTTGGTTGCTGTGCGAAGTAGGAAACACAAAAATTCACCCCTTTTTGCCTGTGTTATCCCATTTCAATTCAGCCATTAAAATGACAACCCATGTACATATTTCTCAGAGTAAGCCACTACTGAACTTATTTCTGAGTAAATATTAATTGAGTTATACTGGAGAGACCAAAAAAATGATATTTCTAATAAAAATGAAAAAAGAAATGATACCGTACACTAAAAACATCAGATATGTGTGCAATGCAATGTGCATCTGTTGAAGTAGTAAAGATGTATAGAACTTCCAGCAAACATTCAGTAGATCCCATGGAGTTAAGAATGTCAGTTTGAACATACGCACTGACAAAGGAGTTGATCCCAATCAATCCTATAATGACAAGAAATGATACAATAGTAATTGCAGGGAAACGCCTCTGGCCCTATTTCACCTAAGTGTATCTGATTGTTTGCACATATGTTCTGTTCTTCTGACCTTCTCTTCTTAAAATGTCTTTTCTTTATTTGGGGAGGGTGCATTTTGCCTCCCCACTGGAACCACAATTTACACTTATACTATACTATGCTTGAAATGAGCCAAAAGGCCAAGAAATGATTTGTTCTAATTACTTATACCATATTTACTAATACGATAAAAGGCAATCTGTTTGTGTGCGAGACACACAGGTACAAGAGATTTAATCTGCAAACACTGAACAAAATATGCTTTAAAACAATGCAATTCTAGTTCACATGTAAAGAAAGCACACAAGGGTACATTTGTTTATAAAGAAAACCAGATTGAAGAAATGTGGGAACCACCTGATGCAGATAAATCATGGCACTTGAATCAATGAGGCCCATAATAGCGACAGGGGGCAGGGCATTAGTGAGCTCCGGAATGGGGAGCATGTGTGGCCCTGGGCAGTTGAACGGCCAAGCCTTACCACCCAGCAATGTTGTGTATCATGCACATAAGCAAAAGGGGTGGTGCAAGCTCCCTATATATTAGGCAGCATGCTGTGGCTTTGGCCTCTTTTGGTGCCTTAGCAAACTGAGCTCTCTGGAGCGGAGTAGAATGATAGGGCGGTTAGGTGCAGCAGCTCTGGTTCCACAGGAATCCAGGAGTGGGGATGCTCAGGTGTCCCCCAGGGACGTTAGCGGGGTGTCTTGACCTTCAATGTAGCAAAATGTAAAGTGATGCACATAGGGGCAAAAAATCCAAACTTCACATACACGCTACAGGGGTCAGTGCTATCAGTCACAGACCAGGAAAGGGATTTGGGCGTCTTAGTTGATAGTTCCATGGGAATGTCAACTCAATGCATGGCAGCAGTGAAAAAGGCAAACTCTATGCTGGGGATCATTAGGAAAGGAATTGAGAATAAAACTGCAAAGATTGTCATGCCCGTATATAAAGCAGTGGTGCGACCGCACTTGGAGTACTGTGTTCAGTTCTGGTCGCCACATCTCAAAAAGGATATTGAAGAGATAGAAAAAGTGCAGAGAAGGGCAACGAGGATGATTGAAGGACTGGAGCACCTTCCTTATGAGGAGAGGCTGCAGCGTTTGGGACTCTTTAGTTTGGAGAGGAGACGTCTGAGGGGGGATATGATTGAAGTCTATAAAATTATGCATGGGGTAGAAAATGTTGACACAGAGAAATTTTTCTCTCTTTCTCACAATACTAGAACCAGGGGGCATTCATTGAAAATGCTGGGGGGAAGAATTAGGACTAATAAAAGGAAACACTTCTTCATGCAACGTGTGATTGGTGTTTGGAATATGCTGCCACAGGAGGTGGTGATGGCCACTAACCTGGATAGCTTTAAAAGGGGCTTGGACAGATTTATGGAGGAGAAGTCAATCTATGGCTACCAATCTTGATCCTCTTTGATCTGAGATTGCAAATGCCTTAACAGTCCAGGTGCTTGGGAGCAACAGCCGCAGAAGGCCATTGCTTTCACATCCTGCATGTGAGCTCCCAAAGGCACCTGGTGGGCCACTGCGAGTAGCAGAGAGCTGGACTAGATGGACTCTGGTCTGATCCAGCTGGCTTGTTCTTATGTTCTTATGACCCTGTACTAGGTGATTTGCTTTGCAGTTGGGTTGCAACTGGGACGGTAACTCAGGCTACAATTAGCGGGGAGTCGAGTCTGGAACTGGAGGGGTGCCGGGTCGAGGAACCTTCCAGCTTGGATGGCGTCCTGGCTCCTTCGCATCTTGCGGCGGGGGCACCTGGCGGTTTAGTTTTGCCTCCGCTTTAAGGAAGGTTTTAGGTTCCCATTTACAGGGGTACAGAGGGCCACCAGTGCTCCCAATTTGAAATCAGCCAGGGAGTTCCCCAGGGTGGTGGAAGACAAGATTAGGAAGGAGTGCTTGGCGGGCCTGATTGCAGGCCCCTTCTCCTTCTCTGTCGATGCCCTCTCTGCAGGTGTCTCCCAAAGAGGTCGTTCCCAAAACGATGCTGGGTGAATTTCGCATGATTCCGCGCCTGTCGTATCTGCGAGGTGACTCAGTCAATGACCATATTGATCCAGAGTTGTGTTTGGTACAGTACACTTCTCTGGATGACACAATTAGTCTTATTAGGATGGCTAGGTGGTCAGCCCTCCTCGCAAAGTGCGACATCCAGTTCGCCTTTTGAATTTTACCCATTCATCCAGGGGATTTTAACCTGTTGGGTTTCAAATTCAGGGGGCATGGTATTTTGGCAAGGCGATGCCAATGGGTTGTTTGGTGGCTTACGCAGCATTTGAGGCTTTTAGCTCTGTCTTGGAGTGGGAAGTGAAGGCCCGCCGCCTGGACACCAAGGCCACTCACTATTTGGACAATTTTTTGTTCATTGGTGGCTGAGATGGGAACGATTGCCTGGAATCTCTCCAGACCTTCCAAGGCTTAATGGCTGAATTAGGGGTTTCATTGGCCTCCGACAAGACTGAAGGCCCGGCAGCCTGGTTGGTTTATCTAGGAGTACTGTTGGATACAGAGGAAGGTACCTCTTCTCTCCCCTTGGACAAGTTGAGGACTGTTGGAATTAGTTATCTCCAAGAGAAAATGCAAGCTGTGGGAGATCCAGTCTCTTCTGGGTCTTGAATTTTGCCTGCAGGGTGGTTTCCCCAGGGTGGGCTTTTTGCGCCCACCTAGCTCATTCCACCATGGGCCACATGGCTCCTCATCACAGGATTAGGATCACAGCTGGCTTGCAGGAGGATTTGAAGGTTTGACTTCATTTTCTGGCAGGATATAACGAGGTAACCCTGTGGCAAACCCCAATTTGTCTAAACCGCGAGTTTCAGGTTCATTCCGATGCCGCTGGCAGCGCGGGCTTTGAAGTCTACTTCGAAAGGAGATGGTACAAGTTCTTTGGCTTTTCCCTGCATTGAATGCCTCAAATTATCGCCAAGGGATTTGACCTTCCTTGAGCTTTTTCCTTTGCTGGTGGCAGTACACATTTGGAAGGACAGTTTTCGGAATCACTCCGTTCGGTTCTGGTGCGACAATCAGGCGGTGGTCAGGGTGGTTAATAGGCAATCCAGCCGCTTAGGCAGAGTGATGCAGCTCATTCAGGAATTGGTTCTTCTCTGTTTACTGGATAATATTTCTTTCCAAGCTGCTTTTATTCCAGGTCTGGAGAATAATATTGCTGATGCCTTATCTCATTGTAAGGTGGAGCGCTTTTGGGCCCTGGCCCCAGAGGCCACCCTGGAACCGGAGATCTTCCCAGAGGAGCTGTGGAACCTTGGCGACAATCCATAGCGGAGGGTTTTCTGCGGTCCCTTGCCCCGGCCACATGTCAGGCATACAAAGGGGCGGTCACCTCCTTCCTGGAGTTCGGTGCTCAGGAAGGTTTGGCTCCTGGGCAGGCAATCACTGAAGGTCTCCTGCTATGCTACCTGGCACACTTGAACTCATGGGGGTTTTCCTCAAAGTCCATGCAGGTTCATATGTTAGCCCTTTCCTTTTTCTGTAAAACCATGGGAGTATTTGACCCTACCAATTCTTTCCTGGTGCAAAAGACCCTGGAAGGGTGGTGCCGTGTGAGGCCTGGGACCGGGGACACTAGGCAGCCTGTTTCGAAGGGGCTATTTCAGTCACTGGTGGAGCAGGCCCCTGCCTTTTGTGGTTCACACTTTGAAGTGGCACTATTTTGCACAGCATTCACACTGGGTTTTTGGGGGGCATTTCAGGCAAGTGAATTGGTCGCCCCCTCCAGGCACCGTGTGGGACAGTGGGCTTTACAAGCAGCTGATGTGACACTGGGGGCCTCTTCCAAAACAGGTCAGCTTTGCCTGAGCATATGGCGGTTTGCCCGGCCATGGTAGAGCTATTTTTGGTGCATCAGGACAGGAGTCCTTTGTCTCGCTTTCAAATGGCTGCGGTCCTGCGCATGGCCATTAGGAGTCTTGGTTTTCCCCTGCAGGAATACAGCCTTCATTTATTCAGGATTGGGACCGCCACTTCTACCGCTCGGGACAGGCTCTCCTCCGAAAAAATTCGAGCGGTGCATCGTTGGAGGTCACAGACTTACAAAGCCTATGTTAGACCTTACCAGATGATTTAATGTTCACACAGAACCCCTCAGCAGGACCTGGACCCAGATTTGGATCATTGGGCACAGTATCGTCTTCTGGGCAGAATGGTACACGTTGACTTCCAGCTGGGCACAAACCTGCATTTGGTGACAATGTCGAGGTTGTCTGGCTTGGTTGGCGGGGAATGCGCTGGGAGTCACTGGTTCCCTACATCCGGGAAGCCTTGCTGAAGTTTGGGGAGCCTCACGGTATCATCATCCAGTTGGGTGAAAATGATCTGCCTTGCATGAAGAAAGTCGTTCTGTCGATGCAAATGGCAGCCAGCTTGCGGGAGCTACACAAACTTTTGCCAAGGGCAAAGCTGCTATGGTCCCATCTGCTCCCACACTTATTGTGGTCAGGGGCCAGGAATCCCTGGAAAATGGACTTGGCTTACAGGAAGAGATTATTGCCAGGTAGCAATGTAGGTCAGGATGCGGGAGATCGGCGGTTGCGTATCACCACCCACCTTAACCACACAGAACGCACACACTCTTTCGGTCGGACAGTGTACACCTTTCTGATTATGGCATGGACATGTGGCTGGGGGCTGTACGGCATGCCATGTTGGGTTGGCTGGAATGCTAGCAAAGCTGTGGCGGAAGCTGAAGGGTCAGCTCTGTGGTGGTTTCGGCAGAGGAGCACATCCTTGTGGGGAGGCTGAGCTTACATGGCTCAGCTCCCTGCGACTAGGGGCCTCCATAAGAGGCTTGGGGTGGGCTGGGCTCATGGTGCATGCCATGGAGGCTTCTGCAATTGAGCCTGACACCTCAGCAGTTAGGGGGCAAAAATAGGGTGAGTGCCCAATGGCCTGGTACTTTTCTGCCCTCCCCAATAGGGATTGGGGTTGTTGCAGGGGTCAGCCACAGGTGCTGACTGGCTGCTACAATGCACTCCTCTTGCTCGCCCAGCTTCAGCATTAATAAAGGGCTGCGGCCCAATTTAATCCAAAAAGTGTCCTATGGTTATTCACCTGGAAGCTCTGCACATCTGGCCACAATTGACATAAGCATATTTGAAATTAGTAACAGAAACTGGTCTTGCACAAATAATTTTTGGGAGGGCAGTCATCTGCCATTTGCTCTGCTCACATGCTGTTTCTTCTCTAATTGCTACCTTCCCTTTCTATTGCCCACTTATGCATCCTCAAAGAACCTTGGGACATAAGATTTGGAATAGAAACCTATGATAATATAATAGCACGAATAGAAAGGCAGGTACACGTGCGGTTTGTTGTGTGAGTGCTTATCTAGAGGATGACCATGTCTGGGCCCAGCTGAGCACTGGGAGATACCTAGCTAAGCTTCACAAAGAGCAAGAGTGGCTAGCTCTGTCCCTCTCTCCTTCCTTCCCTTCTTTCTGGGGGCAGGGCCCTTATCCTATGCAAAAATTTTTCCTCCCAGTCCTCCCCTGAGTGGGTACATCAGTGGCTGTTACTCCATTTATTCTTTGTTTTATCAGCAAAAGACATTAAGTGCTTTGAATTATTCCTGTTCTTAGATGGTGTATCTTAATTCTTTATTAAATTTTTTGCATAATATTCAAGGTCATGTCTGTATTTTCTCTTTTCCTTTATTTATGTTGATAATATGTACTCTTATCTCAGCAGGAAACTCGATTTCAGACAATTTACATTTCTCCATTCCTGGAAATAAAAGCTTTGATTTTCACCTTTCTTAATAACCTTTCATTTTTCTCTTTCCTTATTTCATTAATATTGATTTCCTTCTTCTTCTGTAAAAACACCTGTGATGACTGTGTTCTAGTAACCTAATTCCCTGTGTGCTGAAACAGCAGTTTGGCATCTACCTAGTGATCCTATACCTGTTCTTTTTTGGATTGTGTTTAATAAAATGGAACTGAGGGTACCATACTCTTCTATTTTGCCTCAGAATAATTGTCCTGTTCATAATGTATCTTCATCCATAATTTTTTTTTAGGTCAGTTATGTTTTTTCCACATGTAGGCAACCTGGATTAGACTAATCAGGGCTGCAGTCCTGTGCTTCTGTATGATTTACTTCCCTATAAATAGTTGAGAGTTGCAGTCTTAAAGTACGTAAAAATATTGGTCAAATACAATTACAGCATGTATAATGCTAGTTCTGGCTTGCCAATTGTATCTTTGCATTATTTCACATTGCATCAGTGTTTTATCACATACACTATATAGGCACTGTTAATTGTATACATTGTTTTGTTTAAAAATAATTTCTCGATTGGACACAGAAACTGGTGCTTTAGGAAATAAACAAGACAGCCTGACTAATCATTTACATGCATTCCGAATACCATTTATGATGTGAAAAGTGGCTCTTTAACACAGATTGTAAACGGTTTGATTAATAGTTTATCAAATAACTGATAAATGTGGTGGATTAATTGAATCAGAGCTGCATGAAATATTGATGATAACTGTTCCATGAAATTGTTCTGAGCTATATGAATAAAAATTATATCACTGCTTTTTCGTGGATATCAGCTTTATCCATAGTTTGAAGTGGTGGGATATGGCACTGTTACTGCACTGCCCCACCACCTACAGTGGGCTTTTGACTAGTACGGGGAGGCAGGAAAAACAACAAACCTCTCCAGCCAACCAAAAGCCCTCCTTGATGCTAAGTGGAGTTATGCCACCAGTCACAGTGCCCACAACCCAAAAGACCAGGTGATAGTTAACTTTTGGAAGCTCCTCCCCAGGGAACCCCCAGCCCACTGCCCCCTGTGCTGGTGTCTTCTTGGATGCCAACACAGGAAGGAACACCAGCCGCCCTTCCAGGTCAGACATCAGAGAGATCCACAGTGCTCACCCATCTTCCAGGTTGTCCACCCTGCTGGTGCATTTGCCCAGTGTGCTGGTGGGGTTGGCAAATGCTTTGGTGCAAGCTCACAATACCTCCAAAGAGCCATTCACCACCACTCTTTCAGATGGGGTTGTTAGGCTCCACTGGAATTCTAATGATAACAAGGTTAATTGTTATTGTTGATGTTGTTATTTCTTATTATTAGCAAGCCTTTATTGGCATAGACAACAGTACAATAGTAAAAAACTGATTAAAACATATACAGTACAGGAAATAAATGTTAAGTGGAAAAAAATCTACTGGCATTTAGTAATTTCCAGAAGAAAGTCTGCCACTATCATTCAGAGAAAAGGATCAGGATTGTCCAGCAAGTAGTGTAATCTAAATAAATCGGGGAGATTGGGTAAATGTAAAGGAGTAAGATTCACATGCTTGGATCTGATTTCCTTAAATCTGAAACAGAGTAGTAATTGGTGGGCCAGAGATTCAATTGAGCCATCATTACACAGGCACAATCTAGTAGCCTTTTCTTGCTTGTTAAATCTGCCATGTAACAAGGTAGAAGGCATAACATTAAACCTGGCGAGCATTATGGCTCTCCTTTGAGCAGGGTTTATTAAGCAATACAGGTAGTGTGCCAAGTGGCCCTGTTCAATTGGGAGAGAAAAAATGTTGTTATTTGAAATCACAGCTGCCACATTTTCAGCTGGTGTTGGCCTTCATATGCATCAATTCTTCTCAAGAACCTAGGATGTCATAATATATCAGCATAGTATGTGTGTAGATCCAAGAAATGTGACCTTTTGTAATTGATAGGTGGAGATTTTATTAATAGATCGATGGTTCAAGTAGGTTTGGTGATTTGGTAATTCCAAATCACCACCACCACCCCCACCCTGCGCCGGCTGCCCGCCTCTTCCCGGGACCGTCCGTGCAGACGGTCCCAGCGTCTTTGAAAGAATGAGGTGATTACTAGAAGGAGGCTGGGTGAGTGGTTACTTGTCAGCAAGTCAGGGTGGGGAGTGAATTCCAACACAGAGAAATGAGGCCCGAGTTGTTTTTTTTCCTGAGAGAATGAAGAAATCCTATGAAAGATGTTCTTTAGAAGACTCCCTGTGGTGATAAGACCAGTTAGCAGAAGAGTGACCATTTTCTGCTGCAGACCTTTGATCCATAGAGTTCATGGAACTTCTGCTGCTGGGAGAAATTGGTTTCTTAGAGTCAGTGAAAAAGAAAGACCTTGCCAAGCATCTAGAGTTGGGTGAATTTATGAATTAAAGCCCAGAGACTGAAGACTTGCTTCTTTTTTCCCCCTACCCAGGGAGTGCTCAATATATGGCCTTTCTGCATAACCAAAATAAAATGCTTTGGGCAGGAAATGAAATGTTTCCTCTGAAAAGTTCCACAACGTTTTAAGCCCAAAACATCTTATTTTCAGCATCCTCTATTTTAATGATTTTTTTTGTGAAAGAATCCCTTCTGCCTCCCTACCCCTTCCCCCAGGGTGGGTGACCCTCGACCAGATGATGGACCCCTCCCCCTTTTTCCCAGGGTGGGTGGCCACAACCAGATGACAGGCCCATTCCCATTCCCATTTCCCTCCCCTTCCCCTCCTCTCCCTAAACCTCCTCCCAGAGTGGGTCGGCCATGAGCAGATGGCAGGTCCCTCCCCTTCCCCTTCTCCTCTCCCTAACCATTCTCCTTTCTCTTTCCCTTTCCCTCTTCCTAACCCTCATCCCAGAAGTGAAAAAACATTTTCACTTGCTCTGAGGAGGTCTTTAAAATGTTTCCTACCGCTCTGTATAGTCCCCAGATTTCCTCCTTGGTGCCATTTTCTCAGCCCACTCCATAGTCTTGTGTGTTTGCTTTTGTCATTTCGTTTAATTTTTTTTTTTTGGGGGGGGGGAGGTGATATCTTCAAAGCTATAAAGACACAACCCCTGAAGAATCACAGCACAAAACTATGAAGCATTGAAGCTACAAATCCATGGAGACATTAAAATAAAATGGGACAATCATAAAATTGGCCTAACTGTTTTCAAGTGGGTGAATGTGTTCAAACAGGGAGGATTAATTTTTTTTTGCAAATGTTTCCAGTGACTGGTGCAGAAATATTTTTATATTTCTGGCTATCCTGGCTATATTTTAATACTAACACTGTATTCTTCAGAACACCCAGTTTTGTCATTTTCCCTGCCTCTAAATAAAAACTGTTAATTTAATTGACCCACCACACTAGGTCAGGTCACAAGTTGCCAGGTCACAAGCTGCAACCGCAAAAGTAACTGGAGGGCATGGATTGATGTTCTGTTTGCATCAGCATGCCATCACTTCATAAAAAATGTAAAAACATGGAAAAGACATCTTTAGCACCTACTTTATGGTAAAATATGCTAAAACATACAAATGCCATTTCTAACTTTTACTATAAGTGGCATGAGTGCTCACACTCTTCTCTGTATGTCCTTCCACTGGTGGGCAACTAACCAGGATGCCAGGAGGTCTTCTGTTTAGTTGGAGGCCAGCACATCCCATAACAACACCCACACTGAGCCCTTTTTCAAGGCTAAAAGCTTGTTTACACACACATATTGTCAAGGCTTTCCACGGGCGAATCGCCGGGTGCTGTGTGGTTTCGGGCTGTATGGCCGAGTGTTCCTGCGCTTTTATTCTCTCCTGACGTTTCGCCTGCATCTGTGGCTTTGGCATCTTCAGAGGGACTGAAGATGCCATTATGCAAACCTCCCCAACTGGAAACAACCTAAATATTACATACATAATGTGGACACTGTAACACAAGAATATTATTTTTATTGGTGTGCTATGAGCCAATATGGTCATATATTTGTTGCTGTTTTTGATTTTCTTGTCCCTAAACAGTTATGTATTCCTCCTTTCAAATCTGTAATTTCTAATTTTATTACTCTATGATCTGGGTTTCTAATCCAGTCTCCAATCCAAACCAGACCAGCTGCTTGTTAATATAATTTAACATTAGGCACTGCTAGACTTCTCTTTTCCTTATCTTGTAAAACTTTGAATCTAATTCTTGGCTTTTTTGCCATTCTAGATTAATTTATCTGTTTCTGACATTCATTCAAGGTTCTTCTATTCATTCTTCTATTTCACTTGATAACATTTGATTTTTAATTAAAAAAATTGTCAGACATTCACTTTGACAGTGGAAATTCTTCCTATTTTTTAGTTTAGACCATCTTTGAATATTCTCTTGTATCTTCATCCATTTCATTTTATAATTATGTTTCAATAGTGTGTCATTTTCTATAGTCAAGTTTATTGCCAAATATTTCATAGTCTACATTTAACAGTGACATGGACTGTGGCAATGATGTATTATTACCTTCTTTATGGATCATTGCTGTATGAGCTCTTCCCACACTGATGGTAAAACTTTCTCTTTACTTATTTTCATTCATGACTTTTTGCAGAGGTAATATTAAATTATCCCCCAAGTATTTAAAATACATTGAAGAACAGAAGAAGAGTTTGGACTTATACCCCACTTTTCTGAACCATAAGGAGTCTTGAAGCATCTTACAATCTCCTTCCCTTTATCTCTCCACAATAGACACCTTGTGAGGCAGGTGGGGCTGAGAGAGTTTGAAGAGAACTGTGACTAGCCCACGATCACCCCACAGGCTTCAAGGGTAGGACCGGAGAAAGAAATCCAGTTCACCAGATAAGGGCTTGCCTCACATGCGGGAAACCAAAACCAGTTCTCTAAATTAGAGTCCACCACTCTTAACCACTACACCACACTGGTTCTCAGTGCTGTAAGTCCATCTGGGCCCAGTGCTTTGTCTTTTTTTCAGTTGCTTTATGGATTGGGATATTTATTGAATTTAATGGTTTGGTATCCCTATGTTCAGATGTGAACTTCTTCATATTTATTTCTTTTATTTATTCCTACACTCCATCTTCTATCAAAAGATCATTTTGAATAAGTCCAAAAATAAAAGAGCAAACTGTTCCTGTGTCACCTATTCTATATGCATAATCTGTCACCTATTCTATATGCATAATTTGATACCCCTTCTTTAATCCTGTGAATTTTTTTTTCATTTTTGGTTTTTTTCTTAGAAAAAATGTGGGATATCTTCTAGGTTTATTTGTAAATTCAAAATGTCTCTGTTTTAAAAATCTTAATTTATTCTGTATTTCTTCAATTCCAAGCAAATCTAATTGGTCCCTTAAATGCTTGATCTCTGTTAAAGCTGCCTTATCAAGGTTTTTTATGCTGTTCTTCCAGCTCTTGTATACCCAATATTTTCTTGGTTTGCTTGTTTTTCTTACTTTTATTTTGCAGATATAGCTCTTAGAGTCACTCTCATATAAGCTTTGCTGGTTTCCCAAATCTTTGTGGTAGAAATATCTGTTGATTTTTTAAAAAAATCTAAATCTTTTCTACACTTCTTTGATATTCCTTTTGTAATAAAAGGTTATACTTCAATCTCCATCTTCCCCTTCTGTCTCTATTTTGATTAATATATAAAAAACTTAGGCCATTTCTACATGGCCTAAAAACAGTGCCCTAGGGACAGTAAAAACACCATCACAGCACAGCACAGCAGCACCATTCTCACCCCTCCCAAACAGTGGGAAAACTCTGCTTTCAAAACTGGCTCAATGAGTGGTGTCTTCTTGCAAAGCGCAACGGCATGAGGGCACTGCTTTTAGGCACTTCTGGTTTGTTGTGTGAACCAACCTTTTCTCATGCAAAGCTCTGAATGGAGGAAGGGACACACTCACACTGCCCTCCATTAGAGGGCAGCGTGGGTGTGTCCCTTCCTCTGTCAAGAACTTTGCAGGGAGAAAAGCTAGGTGCACACAACAAATCAGAGGCAGCTCTGTGTGGAGCTGTCCCTGCGGCCCGCGGCAGCTTCGGGACCAGCCACATGAGACTGTGTGATCGGTCCCAAGGCTCCACTGGCATAAATTATGCCAGTGGCCAGCTTCTTCCGCCAACGTGAAGAAACCGCTGTGGTGTCATCATGTTCCTATAAAGAATGTTGAAAATTTGGTCTTTACCATCAAATGTTTAAGACAAGGAACTTCAGTATTGCTATGCAGAAGAAGAAAAAGAAGAGGAGTTGATTTTATACCCCACTTTTACCAACATAAGGAATTTCAGAGCAACTTACAATCATCTTTCCTTCCCCTCCCCATGACAGACACCTTGGGTTGACACCTCACCTCAACAAGACACGTTGTGGGGCAGAGAGAGTTCAAAGAGAACTGTGACTAGTTCATGGTCCTCCACCTGGCCTCATGTGTCAGAGTGGGAAAGCAAACATGGTTCATTAGAGTCTGCCAGTCTTAACCACTGCACCACAGCAGCTTACTACAAGGCACTGGCAAAAGTTTGTTGACCAGATAGAACTTAATGTTTTGTTCTATAGCATATTTTTGTAGATGGAACCCTAAATAGTAATGATGTGCCTCCTACCTTATTTGTTCAATGCACTGGTGTATTTTGAAGTCAGAAATTTAATAATGCATTTGATATTTAGATTACAATTATTTGCATATATGGCTTCAGGGTGCTTCTCAATTCATTTTTATCTGTTTGTTTTTGTTAGTTCTGTCAATTTACAATAATGGACTTTTGAAGCCCAAACTGCAGCCTGCAGAGGTATAACACTTATGCACCATTTCTCAAATAAATGGGAAGACGGTGCTGTAGGCTGGCATGTCTCTAAAAAAAGGTGTTCTTCTTTAAAAGCAAAACAAAACAAAACTGAATCTTGCAAATAGCACTGTAACCTCCTATCATTCCCTATCATTCCTATTAGAAGGAATAATCACATCACATCCTCTACAGACAAGGCAACAAAATGCAGGCAATGACCTTAAAACTTAAAATCAAATACTGTAAAGTTAGATTCTCTGTTTAAATCCATTGCATCATTTTAATCTGAAATGCTAGCTGATCTGTTGTTTTGCTTATAGATGACTTGATACAAGTTATGGGAAACGGGTGGGAGGAAACTGCAAGAGTTACTGAAAATTTATGGATTAAGACTATATAAATATGTCATTTGTTGTTCTTCAAATTCCTTGCAAGGTTAAAAAAAATAATTTTCTTCTGGCTTAATTTCTTTGGTGAAGTTCCCAATTTTGCTGTTTTTTTTGTTTTGGCATTTGTTTTATAGCTATTTAACATCTTCTTTGTGTCCAGGATATTAGAGGAGAGAATTTGCTTGCTTTTCATGTAAAACATGGCAACACTAACATTTCTCTGATCCTCTTTTCATGTGTGATTTGTCCCTTCATCTAATTACTCTTATTGTTCAAACCTCTGAATCAGATTAATGGCTACCTTGCTCAAATGAGCCCGGTCCCTTTATTGCCCCATACTCATTCTGATAGTGAATCATTGCTTGCTTTAAAATTTGTGTAAGTGGCTTTCTTAGGAGGATGAATATGCATGGATAATGCATTAATGTCTTGGACCCGTTCTACACAGGCCATAAAGACTGCCATGGGGCCGGTAAAATGGTGTTGTGGGGGAGGACTTTGTGCTGCTGTCAGAGCACAGCAGCAGCAGTTCATTCCCCCCACAATGGCATTTTTGGACTTGCTCAATGAGCGTGTCTTTTGGAAAACGTCGGCGTCCACCTGGTGCCGGGTGAACGGCACCAGGAAAAATGCTGGCATTTTCCCAGCACCTGTGCAGATCCCCTGTTACCTTGTCTCCCAGTTGCAATCACTCTGGAGAGGCCAGGGGAAACACCTGGAGGCATTGACATAGCCACGGGGGCTTGTCCCCTGGCCTCTCCAGTGCGACAGCAGCTGGGAGACAAGGTAAGAGGGGATCTGTACCTGCAGGCCTGTGCGAACACAGCCCTGTGGGCCACTGGAACACCAGGGCCATTTGCAGGGCATTGTTTAAATGGCCCCAGGGGGTGCACTGGCATCAAGTATGCCAGTGCACCCTTGCTAGCGAGGCCAATGTCGAAAGGACCTTGGGTGATATGTGGCATTTTGTAATTTTTTTTTATTTAGAAGTATGAAGTCAAACACAAATAAGACACTTTTGTAGGTTAGCAGGTCTGCTAGACACATCAGATTCCCACAGGGGAAAAAAGAATGCATCTCAAAAGTATCTTCAGCTAACTCAAAGCAATCTTTGGAGCGTTGCCCTTATAAGAAACTCATAGAGACAGGCTGCTTGAATGGCAGATTCCCTGAAGACAAGCCTCAGAGCCTGCGGGGAAAGGAAAAGATGAGTAAGTGAGGGGGATGATGGGCAGTAGCAGCGGGCGGGTGGGCAGGCAGAAGCCTGCTGGGCGCCCCACAGGTGTGCGCCTGGTGTCATGTGTGGCCTCGGCTCTTCCCTGCCCCCGCCTGCCCTGGCGTTTCCTTACAAGCAAGGAAACCCAAAAATCAGATGACTGCTCTGTCTGGCATTTCCTTGCTTGCAAAGAAGGAACTGCCAAAGCAGCCAAGGGCTGGGGCTGCTGTGGGGATCTTATAAGATGCCTCAATTAATGTGATTTTATTGGTATCTATTTTTATTTTTGAAATTTACCACCCTAGACTTATACATGAGTCTCAGTTTTTGGTGGTAAAATTAGGTGTCTCAACTTATATGCAGGTCGACTTATAAATGAGTATATACAGTAATCACTATTGTCTCATTATTTAATAAAGGAGCATGTAGTTAATATTGCTATGTGAACATTTCTAATGCTGTTTGAAAATCTGTACAGGAATTGACAAAAATCCCATAATATATAATATATATTTTAATATAATTTTAATATAATTTAATATAATTTTGGATGGGTAGCTCAATCCTGAAGCCTGCTAGCGCAGTGATGGGCAGCTCCTAAAATTCCATAGGTAGAAGTGGTTTTTGCCAAACCCTACCATATGGTCTGGCAACCCTAGAGGAAAATCCTGTGACTAACACACACAGGTGTAACCAATCACCACACACTGATCCAGCAATTGTTCCTTAGTATCTTCCCCACCACCACCACACACACACATATACACACAGCTAGAGGAAAGGCATAGCAACAGCAAAACCCCAAAAAAACAAATGGTCCAAGTGACCCCTGCCCAAAGGGAAACGGTACCTGCACAGTGAACCCATCCACATCCATTCCTGCTCTAAGCCACACATATCCTTTCCCTGAAAAAATTTAAAATGAAAAAAACAGGCCAATCACAAATGCAAAAACCTCACATCCAAGTCTACCATCTTAACTACAGTGCCAAGAGAAAAGGTTCAAATAAGGCAAGGAGGGAAGTGGAGCTTTTTTCATGTGGTCACAAACAAGTAGACAGGGATAGAATGGTAGAACACCAGATACTTTGTTGAACAGCAAAATATGAAGAGCTTTGATTAATTGGGTTGCCAGTGTTGCATCTTTGGCTGTGTGAACTGCGTCAACTGTGTGAAACAGGGAGACAGAATGGGTTGTCCTTAGCATAGCTTATATATAAATGAGGTGAGCTTGCTTGTTATAAAGCTGCCCAGGACAGGAGGCTTCAGGAGCTGGACTGGAACTGATGGCTCAACAGAATGGCACAGACTGCAGATGCTTGATGTGCAGTTGCTGTGACCTGAAAGTGACATCATCATGTTGGTAATTACCTAGCATTTGCCCAAAACTGTATGATTAAGCCATGTATTTGGGGCCAAATGCCAGATCATCACTGCCAGCATGATGAGATCACATCAAAATCATGATAGATGTTATGTCTTTGTACTAAGATGCAGGCCACCCTCCCACATCTTCTGCCAGTTGTCAGAGGATGCCTAGCAACCATAGTCTCTTACCCAAAGTTGTTGTCATTTAGGTTGCACATAATAAGCTGCATGAAAGTCAATTTATCTTCTTCTAGTACAAATGAAGTGTGGAGGCTGCATTTAAGAAGACTATTTTGTATTCTATAAATTCCATTCTGACTTTGCTACAAAATAAACTGCATTCCTCAAAATACTTGGGATGCAAAAAATAATGTAGTGTTTAATGATATTTATTTGTTCTCTGCTGGCTTTTCCCTGTGCCATCAAATCTCTCTGCACAGCCATTATTTAATAAGAAATATGGAATAGCTTGTTCTGACTATCAGCCCTGTCACTGTCTTGAGAAGCACAATGCAGCACAAAGCACAATGCAGTTGCAGGGGAAAATGAATCCCATACAAAATGTCCTGAAGATGGGCTCAGCGTACTTTGATGTGCTCTATTCATTAAAAGAAAACAGACTCAATTTTATTTTGGCCAAAACAAATGACACTGCCAGACATCCGGTAAAATGTCTAGATTCACACTGATTACAGGAAATATTTTTTCTGAAAGAGAACGTGATTCTCCTTGAATAAACAAACATCGTCACATCTTAGTAACAGGAAAGCACACCCAAGTAAGAATAATATTTCTACACACACACAGACTGAACACTACCTTTGCTACAACTTAAAACATTTTAAATGTATCAGTAAAATGTTTATCACCTGCTCACATTGCCTTCAGTAGTAGTTGCTTGCATTCACACCTCAAATAATGTCATTATAAGTCTGAATAAGCAGGATAAAAAAATTCAACATTGTAATGAGCATACTATTTTGTTCTTTAAAATTGTACAGTTCGTTCAAAAGACTAGATATTGCAGCACATCCTAGATTATACATTTTCAGCCTTGAGGGAGGTCAAAGGATTTCAGGTTCATGCGAATATCTTATTATAGTCTTGGAAACTTGGAAACAGTGGATGTGCCATGAAAATAGCTGTGTTTAAACATTGTTTTCCAAGGCATTCTAGTTTTATTGTTTTCATTCATTCATTCGTTTGTTTAATGCTATCAAAGTTTGAGAGAGCTAGCATAGGCGTCTTCACAGACCAAATATTCTGGTATAGAACCAGGATCATACATCCCGGGTTGTTTTTATCTCGGTTTCTCCCTTTGCATGGCTGCCTGTTTCTATGAGTGATCGTGTTAAGATTGGGATGAAGTAATTCATTTTGTTTTGCATGACCCTGGTTGGGTTTTTTTGCATTTACTGTGGAAACGTTTTTGCACATACGCAAACATTTCTGGCGTTCCCATGTTCCGATTGGCTAGAGCTGCGGGACGGATCTTGAATGACAGTCTCCGTCCTGCATTTCACATTTGAAAAGCCTGCAGAATTTGGGAAGGCCTGGTATTCCACTGCTCTAGATCATGCATCTAGATACAGAGGTGGTGCAGCTGCTGTGTGTGTTCCTTTCACTCATGGCACAGCCCAACAGCCCCATGAGTTCTGCCCATGCTGGCTTCCAGGCACTGATAGCTTCCAAGCGTGGATGCAACTCATGGGGGCAGAGAGGTACAGGTAGTCCCATATCATTCACACTACACTCAGTGACTCTCTGGATGGGCAGCGGCCTGATGTTGAAGTCGTCCCCAACAATCCTGTCCAGCTCCTCATAGAAGGGGCAGGTCTTTCTCTGGTTGCCAGAAACCCTGTTGTGCTGCACCACACACTTGAAATCCCTCTTTAGTAACTTGCTCTTGGTGTGGTATTCAATTGCGGTCCTGTAGTGACCCCAACTCCTTTGTGCTCCTCCTTGAAAAACTATCACCCCAATAAATATTTTTAAAAATCTCATTCAGGCACTCCAAGCAGCAGAATAAAAGAAGAGGTGTAGGTGAGTCTCTCTCTCTCTCTCTCTCTCTCTCTCTCTCTCTCTCTCTCTCTCTCTCGGTCCCTCCCTTAGGTGCTCCTAGAAAAATACAGGCTCCAGTGGAATCAGGAATCCTGGGGAACAGTGCTTCCTTTGGTTTCTGAAAATTGGGATGTATCTGCAGTATTATTTTAGTAGATGCAACAAAAGGTGGGAGGAGGGCATGAGTGATATTGAAACTACCTCTGCCCTAACCCCAGATAAAGCAAAAAGCCTTGAGACAAAAATGAACATAGGGTATAAATATTTCAATACATAAATAAATTGGTGAAAAGGAAAGGGGGAAGTGAAGGTTTGAGGAAGCATGTCGTTTTTCTGTTAGTTTGTCAGTAACTTTGAGCACTCAACAGACACCTTATAGGGTTTTCTGCAAGTATTTTTCTCAAAAATCTAGTGAATAACATGGTAAGACTATGGGGAGTTCATTCATGCAGCTCTCCAGCTGAATTGGTACAGGCTGAATTACCACATGCTGCTACTTTATACTTGTATTATTCCACTGTGTTCTGAATAGGTTTCTTTTGAAGACAGTTCAGAGGCAACAGCTAGTGTTCCTCATAAGTGGATCATGCTTATTGGCAAAATGTGGAACATCTATGAACCAACACAACTGAAGAGTTTAGCAAACTGTGAGCACTTGAATTCCAGAATTAATTTGCAGTACTTCAGATTAAACCAGAAGGAGCATCCATTTCTGCTTGCCCAAAAGGTTAAATGTGCTTCTTAAACAACAGAATAGGGAATATTATTAATATTAATCAAGATGCAAATACCTAGGAAATATCATTAATATTAATCAAGATGCAAATACCTGTACACTGTGGTCAGACCTCAATAATACTAAATTGCCCTCCAACAGTAAACAGGTTGTTTTGCACCTAACAACAGATTCCCATGAGCACCCTTGATTAATTTAACTTGTCATCTGGTGAAGCTTGTTGAGTGTAGCTTTAATAAGTAAATATGACATCATTATTCATCATGCTATCAGCAAGTTTCTACTGTGATCACTGATACAACAATTTCAATGGATGGGCAGTGTTCACTCTGCAACTTTGTTCTTTTATAGAAGAATATTAAAGCCATCTCAGTTTTTAATCAAAGTTATTCCATTTTCTCAGACTGAAACTTACCCATTAACTAGAAGTAAAAGAAAGTGGACAATGCTAAGTGTGGGTAGGGGAATGTTTGCCTCCACATTTAACATAATGCATCACAGGGTAGCTGTAAAGTGGTTTATGCTGGTTGTGACCCAGTATCAAGGCAGTGTCAATTTACCTGGTTGTATTACTGGAAAAATTTTTAGTTTTCCTCAAATTGGTCAAAATGGACTTTTTTGCCTGCTGTGTGCTGTTGGATGATTGGGAGGTAATTAATCTGATATGTTTTGGTAGGGTTGCCACATTCCTGGAGATTTGTCGTTAGAGCCTGGGGAGGGAAGGGTTCTCTGAAGGGTGTAATGCCATAGGCCCTCGGGGATGGGGCAGTAATGCCAGAGCCCCTCGGGGATGGGGCGGTATAAAAGTTTAAATAATAAATAAAATAAAATAAATAGGGTCCACCCTCCAAGGCAGCCATTTTCTCTATTGGAACTGACTTCTGTAGTCTGGAGTTCAGTTGCAGTCATGGGAGACCCTCAGGTCTCACCTAGAGGTCAGCATATCTAGTTTTGACACTATGTATGAGAATTAATTAGCTAACAACTGGCAGAGTCAGTCTAGGTTAGATCAGGGGTAGGGAACCTGCGGCTCTCCAGATGTTCAGGAACTACAATTCCCATCAGCCTCTGTCAGCATGGCCAATTGGCCATGCTGGTAGGGGCTGATGGGAATTGTAGTTCCTAGAACATCTGGAAGAACCGCAGGTTCCCTACCCTGTTATGCAGATGGAAAGAAGACAAGCATGGAATAAACTGCAGTATTCTATTTCGCGTTGTGTCCTTATGGTCAAGTGGAGGTTGTCTGCTCAAAACTTCCTAATAGTTTTTTTCATTCCTGTGTATATTTGGAAAGGAAGGAAATACAGGCAGACTCATTGACACAGACCTCTATCTACAAGGCAAGCAGCCTGATAATACTAGTTGGAGAGCATTCAGCACACTACTAATGAGTGTACAAGTAAAAAACTATAACCAGTTTTACATACTGCGCTAATGGGTGGCATTGCCTGAGTAAAGCTGGTGGTGGGAGATACCATCTCTGAGCTCTTCACTGTGCAGAAGGTAATCTGGCTGCAGAAATATGGAAGACACTTAATCAATGATCTGTCACACACCAGTTAACTAACTTTAAGGAAGTTGTGACTATCTTCCATTTGCTATCTTTCATGTCTTTGGTTTGCAGCATGGAGCCAAAGTGGACATCATTGGGAAAGTGGACATTCTTATTTATACATGCTCATGGTATGAATCCAGCTGTGCAGAATTTACAGCTACTGCTAGCCTTTTAATTGCCACTGCCAATGTAAATGCACGGGTAGGCTTGATATGAACTTAGTGAACTCCATCTCTCTTCAAAATCTCTTCCAAAAATATAAAAAGTTACCATATAAGTTACCACAAAATCCAGCACAGTCCATTGAAGTAATACGGAGATGAAGAATGTAAATAATCTTCTAATCCGTTCTTAATTTGAGACAAAAAGTGGCACGTTCTTGCCCTAAGCAAACTGTGTCCTTTGTTTCTGTTCACTGTAAAAATGCAGCCAGCCAGCTTCAGCATTCTACTCTGGTTTTTCTCCAAATTGATTTATAATTAATCTAGTTATCTTCTCTGATGCCCTTGACCTGTTCTCTCCTGGGCTTCTTCATGGAACTATAGATTTGTGTCTGATAAGAAAACCAATTTTTCTTCCATATTTCTCACTGTCTTTTGGTTGGACACTTTACTTTGTGCAGACAGCATGGATTGTTTGGGCATAATGTTAACTCTGGGTCAATTAGGATTTGTAGGAACTATTTAATAGAAGTGAATTAACAAAATCCAAGTTACTTTAAACTAGGGTAGATTCCGCAAGGACCCAAAACAGTGGTGTGAAAGTGGTGTAAACCCTTTTACATCATTTAAAACCATTTCACATTGTTTTCACACCACTGTTTTTGGCCCCTGCAACCATGAAGAGACAGGGCTACAATTCCCATCAGCCTCTGTCAGCATGGCCAATTGGCCATGCTGGTAGGGGCTGATGGGAATTGTAGTTCCTGAACATCTGGAGAGCCGCAGGTTCCCTACCCCTGGGTTAGATGGAAAGACAAGCATGGAATAAACTGGTGTGTATTCTGCGTTGTCCTTATGGTCAAGTGGAGGTTGCTCAAAACTTCTAATAGTTTTTCATTCTGTGTATATTTGGAAAGGGAAATACAGGCAGACTCATTGACAGACTCTATCTACAAGGCAAGCAGCCTGATAATACTAGTTGGAGAGCATTCAGCACACTACTAATGAGTGTACAAGTAAAAAACTATAACCAGTTTTACATACTGCGCTAATGGGTGGCATTGCCTGAGTAAAGCTGGTGGTGGGAGATACCATCTCTGAGCTCTTCACTGTGCAGAAGGTAATCTGGCTGCAGAAATATGGAAGACACTTAATCAATGATCTGTCACACACCAGTTAACTAACTTTAAGGAAGTTGTGACTATCTTCCATTTGCTATCTTTCATGTCTTTGGTTTGCAGCATGGAGCCAAAGTGGACATCATTGGGAAAGTGGACATTCTTATTTATACATGCTCATGGTATGAATCCAGCTGTGCAGAATTTACAGCTACTAAGCACCTTTTTAATTGCCAATTCTCACAATGTAGAAATGCATGCGGGTAGGCTTGATATGAACTTAGTGAACTCCATCTCTCTTCAAAATCTCTTCCAAAAATATAAAAAGTTACCATATAAGTTACCACAAAATCCAGCACAGTCCATTGAAGTAATACGGAGATGAAGAATGTAAATAATCTTCTAATCCGTTCTTAATTTGAGACAAAAAGTGGCACGTTCTTGCCCTAAGCAAACTGTGTCCTTTGTTTCTGTTCACTGTAAAAATGCAGCCAGCCAGCTTCAGCATTCTACTCTGGTTTTTCTCCAAATTGATTTATAATTAATCTAGTTATCTTCTCTGATGCCCTTGACCTGTTCTCTCCTGGGCTTCTTCATGGAACTATAGATTTGTGTCTGATAAGAAAACCAATTTTTCTTCCATATTTCTCACTGTCTTTTGGTTGGACACTTTACTTTGTGCAGACAGCATGGATTGTTTGGGCATAATGTTAACTCTGGGTCAATTAGGATTTGTAGGAACTATTTAATAGAAGTGAATTAACAAAATCCAAGTTACTTTAAACTAGGGTAGATTCCGCAAGGACCCAAAACAGTGGTGTGAAAGTGGTGTAAACCCTTTTACATCATTTAAAACCATTTCACATTGTTTTCACACCACTGTTTTTGGCCCCTGCGAAATCCACTTAGGCTATGCCAGGGGTAGGGAACCTGTGGCTCTCCAGATGTTCAGGAACTACAATTCCCATCAGCCCCTACCAGCATGGCCAATCGGCCATGCTGACAGAGGCTGATGGGAATTGTAGTTCCTGAACATCTGGAGAGCCGCAGGTTCCCTACCCCTGGGCTATGCTCTTGCCAGAGGATTTCCATTCCAAATCCTACTTCTATGGCTCCTGCATGATGTCACTCCTGCATGATTTTTCTGCATACCAAGTTGGAAAATAATTCATAAATAAGAAATGTCTTGGTGGAAAAAATTTCAGCAGATGTTTATACCAGTTTAGCAGTTGTTTATACCAACTGGCAGTTGGCAACAATAACAGCTTGATATCAGTGTAGAATTTGCCTACAAAATGCCAGTTCTTACCTGAACCCTTGCTCAGAACAGTCAGTTAACATACCACAGAATAACCTTTAATCTGCTCCAACTTGTTCTCATGCCTGGGCTTATGCAGGTGTTTCAAAGAAAAAAGAGAAAAGAAAAGAACTACATTAGAAATGTGTATCCCAAGTTCTCTACAATAATATCATAGTTACTCTGCATTGCCTTGCAGTACCATGAACACCTGTAGCAAGCAGCTTGAAGCAATTTATCATTGACAAAGCATCGACTTTCACTAGGTAATGGACGGGAACAAGTTAAAATGTGTGTGAAACAAGACGCTGTATGCTGTCATTATCCAGGAATTGTGGAAAAGACACATGAGGGAATTCAAATGTAAACAGTGAGTGGGAATTATATTTGCATTGGCCCATGTAAGAACACTTCTTTGAGCAACATTGACAAGTGTCTCATTTACAAATGAAACTTTCCAGTTTTCCATGAGGATGTGGACTTCAATCTGCCTTGATGTACTGAATTCAATTAATAATCTGTTTTCAACTAGTAACATGTTTCCCATGCATAAGTTTAGAATGCTATTACTAGTTGGTAATAAATTGTATCAGCACAGTGTCTAGCCTGAATGAATCAAATAAATGTATATTAGTCAAATGTATATCAGTAAACTAAATGTATATTTGGCCCTGCATGGTATTTACAGCCGTATTCACTGAAAGAATTCACATATTTCAGTTCCGTAATCCATTTCAATATTTTTTTTTACTTTAACACCTGCAGTATAAATGAATTAATATTAATCTCTTGTTTTGTTTTTCTCTTTCAAAAAAGATAATGAAACACACAAAAAATTCTTATGAATAAAAGTTCAGGATAACTAATTTTTGGTTTACTGTTATTACTATTATGATATATACAATGGTGATATACTGCTGAAAAGTTGAGTTATAAACTTTAACTGAATATGTGGATTTATTGCAGCTGCTTAATTACATTACAGATAGTTTTTTTTCTAAAGATATGACTTCTATTTATGCATAATTTTGAAGACTATATATAATTTGTGAGCTACTAAAACAAAAGCCTTCAATTTATTTCCTATAGTATGAATGGTTTATTTCATACCTATTTTGCCAATTGAGAAACTGGGACATACTTTATAGCAACTTGTAACTACACTGGCAACCAGTGCATATAAAATACCCATCGTGGCAATGACTCACTTCTGGACAATTGCCACAAATGACTCACTTCTACCCCATTTCCAGCCAATTACCATGCATGACTCATTTCCAGCTTGGGGCTGAGCTTACATGGAATGGGTAAAAAGCAACACAAATAAAACCGCAGAATGAGGTGGTTACTCACTCTCTTAGAGGCCAAATCCTCCAACCTGGCTGAATTACTGAGGCAGTAATACTGGCAGACATGGAAGGAATGAGACTGACCATTAGTGGTGAGTGCATCAGCGGGAGGTCACCCCTTTGCTGGCCACCCTGTCATTGCCATTGGCTAGGAGGGTGGCTATGGAGATGGGGAGAACTGCTTATCTTCACAGGCACCCTGCTGGCTTCCTCACCTTTGCAAAGCCAGGATCCAGCTTTGCAAATGGGGGGAGAATGAGTGCCTATGGAGATGGGGGAAACTCTCCCCATCTTCACAAGTACTCTGCTGGCTCCCCCCCTTAAAAAATCAGGATGCAGCTTTGCAAATGGGGGAGAGGGGTGATAATGGAGATGAGGAGAATACTCCCCATCTTCACAGGCACCATTCTGCCCTCCCTGCTTTGCAAAGCCAGGATCCAGATTTGCAAATGGGAAGAGGGTGCCTATGGAGATGAGGATAACTCTCCTCAATCTTTACCTGCTGCCCCCTCTCCTTTGAAAAGCCAGAATACCAGCTTTACCAATGATGGGTGACTATGGAGATAGGAAGAACTCTACCCATCTTCACAGGCACCCTGCTCCCCACCCCCATTGTAAAATCAGGGTCTTGCTTTGCAAACAAGACTTTTCTAGAGTCCACTGCATTTTTTCAGTCAATGGGCTTTATTGCTAATAAATAAATATATTAAAATTGCCGCAGCAAAAGTCCGCAATGCCCACTGAATAAGTAGAAAACATGCAAAAGAGGTAACTCTTTTCATTGTTCTCAAAAAGCCAAAAGACTAGAGCATCAACAGACATTAGGATAGTTACTCCTCAGCAATTATTGAGGAATGAGCAGTTGTGGCAATAATCTTATTCCTTGCCACAAATGTTCCCACCTCATGCAGCTCAGACGCACGTGCGCACACACACTCTTACTTGTTGGAAACCTGGCAGTGATGAGATTTTTATGAGGAAAATGAACCTCTAAGGTACATTGGTACCATGTTGTATAAGATTTTTTTAAAAAAAGAACCAACATCTTCAGATGGCTCCAGAACCTGATCAGTAATCAGTGCAGTTGCTGAAAAAGATGCTGCCTACACTCCACCTTCCCTTCTACTTAAAGACAGGTGACAACAGTTTATACTAGTTGAATGTTTCATATTGTCTTCAAGGACAGTGCTTTAAATAGCATGTTTTAGTACTCAAATCCACACACACAAAAATAGAAATATTAATGGGGGAATGTTAGAGTTCATTTTGTGTTTTTTAAAAACATGAGTGATGCTGAAGTGACATTTTTAGTTACTTTTAATATCTATTTTAAACATGTTTCTTGACATTTTTCTTATAATATTGTTAAAATATTTTAAGGAATGATTATCTCTCCCTTAGAAACTGATGACGGTTACTGGGGTGGTGTGGTTTCCGGGCTGAATGGCTGTGTTCTAGCAGCATTCTCTCCTTTATTTAGGATAGAATGCTGCTAGAACACGGCCATACAGCCCGGAAACCACACAGTACCCCAGTGATTCCGGCCGTGAAAGCCTTCGACAATACATTGATGATGGTTACTTTTGGTGACAGTGGATATTATCTCAAACAAAATGTTCCCCATCATCCAAAATAAATGCTTTCATGCTATTCTCTTTTTTCCCTTTCTGAGAAATCAAGTTAGCAACAATTTCTTTCCCATTAGCAGCATTTTAGGTAAATGTTATTAAGTAAGCATCAAAAGTTTTAAGTTGATCGAGTTACATGGCTAAAGTTTAATGAACATATCCAGATGCTGGAGGTTCTGCTGCTTGTTTGTTGGAGGGGAAGGATGATTTGCAAGTGGGTAGACTTTTCACTGACCAAAAAATCAGCATTGTAGAACTACAACTTAAGAACCAAACCAAGCTTCAAAACATGTACTTATTGCAGTTCATATAAATGCATGCATGACTGGTCATTCCCATTAAGTATGAGAAGAATAACTGAATAATCTCATTTCAAATTTGGCTTCCAGTATAAACTTCACTATGGATTTCTTAAAATGACTTAATGAAACTGTTGTCTACGTTATGAAGCAATGTGTGATACAGAGTACAGCAGTTTAGTTCAAAAACATTATTACAGGGAACAAAGGCTTTAGATTGCTTTATTCATTTCTTATTTTATTTACTAAAGTAGCATTCCTAGTGTTTTGCCAGGAAGCAGCCAGGAAGTTGTCAGAAAGTCAGAATTGTGTAGTAGTTAAGAGCTGTGGACTCTAATCTGGAGAACTGAGTTTGATTCCCCACTTCTCCACACGAGCAGCAGACTCTGATGAACTGGATTTGTTTTCCTGTTTCAACGCATGAAACCTGCTGGATGATTGTAGGCTCATCTCTGTTCTCTCAAAACTCTCTCAGTCCCACCTTTCTCACAAGTCTGTGGTGGGGAAAGGAAGGGAAGGAGTTGCTTTGAGACTTCTTACAGTTCAAAAAAAAGTGGTATAAATCCAAACTCTTTTTATTCTTCAGTTTTTTTCTGTCCCTCGAATTCAAAGGAAGCAAGAAGCCTCACTGAGTCATTCAAAAGGATTGGCAGCCAATTAGCAGGTGCATTTGGTTTTAAAATATTTGGCAGCACCTCCTCAAAGCAGGCTATTGCTGCTAGTTGCTGGCCACCTGCCCTCCCTTCAAGCATCACAGAACCTACCAGTCACCACTGAGGCCAAGGAGTAATTTTTTGGGTTCCCACTCATTAGCTATGGAGGGTTTCTTTTGTCACCAGTTTCATGTTGCCAGGGTAAAAATCAGTTAAATAGGCCTTCTCATGATCTGCTCAAGTCATAATTAGTTTGGCAGGCTTTGATCGTATTAGGTAAGGATGGTCAGCAAACACTTAGAGACATTCAAGTGGTGGAGGGCATGTCTGGAACAGTGCACTATTGGCTGAGCAGCAGGGTGTGGCTGGAAAGGAGCAGTTCTTGGTGCTAAACAATATTTTTCTGAACCTGGAGTTGACTGCACAATGCATCAGGTAAGGGGAATGAGTTGGCACCTCTTCACACATTGTGCTCAGACAATGGTATGCAAATTTGGCAGAATGTGCTGGCTGTGTTCAGGGTCATAGTGAGCCAAAAAAGGACACTGCAGAAAGTCTGTTATAGTATAGCTAGATAGCCTTCTAAGAGTAATCCTGATTATTTTATGAGGTTTTTTTTTACTTTTAAATCTTATAAGACTTTTTGCTCTGCAGGCTCCTTGAAACCCTTTCAGCCTGAAAAGTACATAGTTGTGCTCAGCTTGATTACAGCAATATATAGTTTTCCTTTTTTAAAAAAAATTATGACGATGTGTCTGCAAAGAAATGCAGACACGAATATGAGAATCTTAGCTGCTCAGAGGACTGGTCTACCACCTACTGAGCCGCACTGGAGCTTCGAAGGACAGGTCTACCAAATCCTTCTCAATGTGGGTCAGGAAAGAATTTTCCTCCAGGCCAGAAAGGCCAGCAATCCAGGAGAGTTTTTGCCTCTGGGAGGCAGAGGAGACATAGTCATAGTGTGTGTATATCAGTGTGTATGTGTGTGTTGGGGAGGAAATTGTGAATTTCCTGTGTTCGCCAAGGGATTGGATTAGATGACCTTGAAGGTCCCTTCCAACTCCATGTTTCTAAAATATCAGCTGAAAGAAGTTTAAGTAGGGATCTGATTCAATTCCTTTGATGCTGTGCATGTGAAAAGGTCCATCACATTCTGGTCATTTTATAAAATCTATTGGATGGTCTGAGCAGTGATGAACTCTTCACTATAGATTGTTAACATCTGTTACTGAAGTTCTTATTGCATGAATTCTTATTGTATAAATAGTTTTATTCACCATCTGTTTCACACAATATGGATTACTACACCGCTACAAGCTACTTTATTTGTATAAAGGGTTCTTTACCTTAGTCTTTCATGAACTGTTGAAGAAGGCCCACATGTATTGTGCAGAGTCAGCCATAATTAGCAGAGAACCCTATGAAACAAGTTATGTGTTGTTTTCTCCACACATGTAATGTGTAAGAGCATAAGAACATAAGAGCCTGCTGGATCAGACCAGAGTCCATCTAGTTCACCACTCTGCTACACGCAGTGGCCTACCAGGTTCCTTTGGGAGCTCACATGCAGGATGTGAAAGCAATGGCCTTCTGCTGCTGTTGCTCCCGAGCACCTGGTCTGCTAAGGCATTTGCAATCTCAGATCAAGGAGGATCAAGATTGGTAGCCATAGATCGACTTCTCCATAAATCTGTCCAAGCCCCTTTTAAAGCTATGATATGATAATGCATATAACTGAGTGCTAGGACTTGACAATACTCTTCATCTATTCATTCTGGAAATTTGCCTTGTCAGTTGTGTTGTTCCCTCTGAAAAAAATGTTAGATCTATTTGTGGCCTTCCCATTAAATTAACCACCAAGGGAAACAGGATCCTGTGCTAGATAATTCCTTGGCCTCATCCAGAATCTTCTTATTTTCATGGGCTTGTTATCTAATTGTTATAGCCTGCCTGATTTGATATTTAATCACTACAACACAACTATTTTTCAAAGTGTGAGAATGCCTAACCTGAAGGCTCCTGACCTATTCCTGCCCTTTTGTAGACATTGAACTTCATTTTCATCTACTGCCAGCTCCAACTCTGAGTTAATGGTATTTTGTCTACATATAAGTCATAAAATTTAATTATATGTTACACATAAATATATCTTACCCAATGCTGATTTTTTTTCCTTAAGAAAAACTAACTCCTAGAGGTTAAAATAACTTCTAAATCACAAAAAAGTACCTAATAATTTTTAGAGGGACTAGGGTACAAAAAAGATGCTCATTTTTTCCTCTCTTTAATTTCTCCATTCAAATTGCCTTTCAGTTGCTTCTACACATACTTTTCAGGATCCTAATCAGGGCTGTATTAGCCCATGGCAGGGCCTCTAGGATTTCAGTTACTTCGGGCCCTGCCAGCACTTCAATCTTTTAGCCCACTACAACTGACAGCCTGATCCTGGTATGGTAGCTTCTAGACCACAGTGTATAGCCCTATATCCATTTTGAGGGCCTCCTGAAGAATCTGACTCACAATTTTACATGAGTAAAATTACATGAGTAAAATTGTGGTCAAGGTCACAACTAAACTGTATTGCTCATGGAGAAATAATAAGGGAGAAGGTGGCATAACATCACAACTCTGATGCTAGGGCACTATTGGCCCACTATCTCCCTCCTCTATGCTCTTACTGACTCAAAATAAATCTCAGCTGACTGAGTATGCCTTGCAACTTCTGTTTTTCATTGTTTTTTTACATAATGACTGCTTGTTCAACTTATGGCTGAACAAGGTTGCCAGTAACAGTGCCTCAGCGAAAAGGAAAAAAAGACACGCCCCTAGTCCCTGCAGATCCCCTAGGGTTCAGCCTAGTCATTCTTATGGATATTAAAGCCCTGCTCCCAAACACACACATATATACTCTTACATGGACACATTCAGAATCCTTCATTCAAAAAACCTGCCTCCCACACATTCCCTCCTTAAAATCACCTTCTCCCAAAACACCTTATCCCAAAATCACCTTCTCCCCAAACAAAAGGGGGCTGCCAGTTTTCGCTTCTGAACACTTGCAAATGATTTGTAACTTATAATGGTTCCTCATCGTTACTTGATTTTGTAACTAAGTGCTGCACAGTTATTATCCTTAATCTATAAAAGAAATATAGAAATGGGAAATTGCCTGAAAGCACTTTGCTTATCTGCCTTTCACTTTATGCTGACTCTGAGCTATCTGAACAGCTTGCCAATGTTGTAAATGTTGTTAATATATTAAAATGCTGTATTAATTATGCAAACTCCCCTCTCTTAGAGTAGTATGGTGTTTAAAAAAACATCAGATCCATTAGAAACCACTTTGGATTTTTTTTCTTCCATAAGGCTTCCTAATATTCCATGTATAATGAAATATAGATAGTAATGGGTTTCTGTGTAATAAAAAGGACTGAAAATGGGGGTGGAGAAAGCATAAAGGACTCATGCTAGCTTTCATTGTAAAGTATCTTGGAAATTTTCCATGCATGTCTTAATTTAATACTAATAAGCTTAAACGAGTGGCCAGTTTCTTACCTGGATATATTTGAGAATAGTTACATTGTCTGGTCCACAGTAGACATCTGAGCATAGCTATCAGTGAAATTAAAGTGATTGGTTCTATAAAGATATATTCTACAAAGATTGAAGAAAACCAAGTATCTGTGAAGGCATTCACAAAAACATTTCTTGACCCCTTCTGCACATGCAGAATAGTTCACTTTCAATCCACTTTCACAATTGTTTGAAATTGGATTTTGCTATTCCACACAGTAAAATCAGCTGCAAAGTGCATTGAAAGTGCATTATTCTATATGTGCAGAAGGGGCCCTGAGACACTGCTGCTGTAAAATTAGTAATAGCATCTCAGTGTGGTATAATGACTAGAGTGTCTGAGTACTGTGTAGGAGACCCAAATTTAAACCCCAACTCTTAACATGGCAGCTTTCCAGGGATTTGGGATTAGAAATATTTTTAGGCCACTTTCGCACATGCAAAATAATGCACTTTCAATCCACTTTCAGTGCACTTTGCAAATAGATTTTACTGTGTGAAATAGTAAAATCCACTTGCAAACAATCATGAAAGTGGATTGAAAGTGCATTATTCTGCATGTGTGAAAGTGCCCCTAGCTTAATTTATGTCACAAGGTTGTTCTCCCTTGCACTTTGGAATCTATCCTGAAATTAGCCTCACAGCTAAATATCTATCCCAACTATCAGAGTCCAGGCAGAGATGGATCATTACTCCAGCTAACGCATTCCCCTCTGCTGTTCTTAATGGCCGACAGTTGAATATTCCACTTCTAGATAGAGCATGTGCATATTGTCAGGAGATTGTTGAGACCCTTGAGCATATTATGTTTTCTTGCCCGAGGTATGCATTACCTAGACTCTCCCTACTTGTCCCAGCTCTAGGGAATAAAAAAAAGTTGTTCTGAGCATACAAAGACTATTCGCCTGCTGAATAATAGTGATGGCGGGATAACTGAAAAAACCGCTGAATTTTTATTAGAAGTGCTAACAGGAGATGGGGGCTACCCTTTTGAGGGTCAATAACTTTGGACCCCTGAACCAAACTTCACCAAACTTGGGTGGTATCCCCTGACAGGCACCCCAAGAAATTTCCCCAGATTCTCTACTTTGTAGTGCCTTGGCTGCATTGTAGCCAATGGGGAATCTCTGAGTGAGTAAGCAGGCTGCATATATTTGAAGATAGAGGCACCAGACTTTCACGGTGGCTCCAGGAGGCCCTCCTGGTAATAACATTCAGGTTTGGTAAACTTTGTTTCTGGGGGTTCAACTTTATAAGCCCCCAAAGGCTTATTTTGTTTTCCTGCTCCTGCACATGAAGCCTGCTGACTGAGTTATCTCTGAACTCTCTCAATGCACCCCCTCCCACAGCCCCCAGAAGCAAAGTTCACTAAGACTGGATGCTATTACCAGGAGGGCCTCCTGGAGTCACCTTGAGAATGCAGGTGCCTATACAGCAGAAAAGATGTACAGCCAGAAAACACACACTCCGAGAATTCCCCATTGGCTACAGTAGGGCCACTGCTTGCTTTTGAGATCTGCCCAGGCTTTTCAATAGAGTTCTTTGGTGGGAAGAATGCTTTTCCCACCATAGACCTCCAGTGGGAGCTTACTGTTATGCCCAGATATGGCTCTATGATAGAGGTTTTCAATGGGGGGGGGCACTCTGAGGTGGGAATTATTGTCTGGGTAGGGGCATTTTATTTCCTGCAGGACTGCTGGTTGTGAGTCTCCTGAAAGGAACCAGCCAAGCTTGCCTAAAGTTTTCCTTGGAAAGGGAACCAAATGCTGCTTGGGCGCCCAATTGGTGGGAAGGTGAACCCACAGTGCCCACAGCATTTTGCCCTGCAGAAACAGAGCTACCAAAGTTGGCTGGTTTCTTTCAGGAGACTCACACTAGCAGCCCTGTTGTCAATTAGGCACCCTTAACCGAAAAATTCCCCCAGAGGCTTCCCCCAAATCTCCAGCACAGAGCCAGCTGGGCATAACAGCAAGCCCCACTGAAGTCTAAGTTGGGGAAAAAAACAATTATTTTTTCCCACCATAGAACTTGCTGAAGAGAGCTGGGAGATTCACCAATAGCTCTGAAGTAGCTCCATTGCAACCAATAAGAGGACCTGGGGAGTAATCTGTGGGGAACCAAATTTTTTTCAAGGCAGAGGCACAAAGGCATAAGGGCATCTTCAGGAGACTCTCTTGATGACATTTTTCTGGAGTAAGGATGAACTTTGCTTCCAGGGGATGAGGTGAGGAGATGGAGGCCCATGCATTTTGGGGGCCCATAAGAGTGTGCCTGGGAGATTACCACGCAGTGAGTTGCTGATCGGGGTGGGGGGGGATTGGAGCGAGGCCAGCTGAGCACTGCCCAGACAAAGTGAACTGGGAAGGGAGCCACTATGGGAAGGGGCAGAAACGTCACTTGGATGAAAGGAGGAGCCAGGCCAAGGCTTTAAAGGGACTTGCCCTCCTTTATTTCAAGCCATGTAGCCTTGCTGGCCAATGATTTGCCCACCCAACTCACCCCTGCTTTTATATGTTAATACATGCTGTTCATATCATAGCCCTGGATTAAGCAGCCGGTTTGAAGCATGGGTATTGATCTGGAAGGGGAAGGGGGCTAGGGAGCCAGCGCCTTCCACTTGGGAACGGCAACAGTGACAACAGGCGACTGCCCTGTCGGACTGGGCCGAAAGGGGGAACATCTCTACAGCCAGGAGGCGGCCGCCCGGCCAAGAGCCCCACAGTAGATCGAAGCTCGGGACTGGGCACCCGCCCTGCTGAGCTGTAGCACGTACCCGCATGACCAGATCCAGACCCATGCTTAGCCTCATGCTTCTGCTCAATAAAATGGCTATGGCCAATTTATTACCCCAGCAACAGTGTGATGTGTATCATTATAGAGGGGCCTCGCACAAGAAGTGATCCACCCTCGGGCAGCAACACTGAACCCCCTGAAGCAAAAGTCACCAAACCTGGATGGTGTAAGCAAGAGACTCTCCTTTTTGGTGTGGCTTTACCTTGAATGTTTTGTGGTTTTACCTTGAAAAATGTCCACCCCACAGACTCCCCCAAGAAATTCCCCATTGACTGTAATGGAGACAGGGCACTTCAGAACACAGAATCTAGGGAAATTTCTTTGGGTTACTGTCAGGGGCGCATTTTTGAATCTACTGGCACAAAAGTTTTGGGGTCTCATCTGGAGACTGTCCTTATGATACTCCCTGGGTTTGGTAAAGTTTGGTTCAGGGGAGGCAAAGTTATGGATCCTGCAAGGGCTAGCCCCCATCTCCTGTTAGTTCCCATTGGAAACAATGGGGGCACCCACTTTGCCCCCCTGAACCAAACTTTGGGGGCATCATCAGTACAATCTCTGGATGATTCCCTGAAATTGTGGTGCCTCTAGCTTTAAAAATACACTCCCTGCAGGCCATAACGTGAAAAAAACACCAAAAAATACAAAAAAAATCAGACTTGAATTTTTCAGATATATCCGAGTATATTATTTGTCTTATTCAGGCATATAGATAATTTTATGGCCAAATAAATCCAAATCCAAATTTTACAAATTTTTTAGGGCATTTACCAAGTCTATTCTCATAGACCAGTCTATGGGTGGTTGGCTGGCTCGCAAAGATTATGGTGTTGAAGAACGCAGTTAGCTGAATTAATGCTTTGGTGTTATTCTTGAGCTTCCAAATGTCTCCTGGCAGGGGCCCTCTGGTTTTTCATACTTTCAATGGCCATAGCCACATCCTCAGTTGCAATGAGAAGGACTGGGCCAAAGCATGGCAGACCTTCCGGAAATGGCAGATGTGGGAATTCAATGTTTAAGATCTCATCAAAGTGTTCATGCCAACGACTCAGGATTTTCTTCTTATCCTGCAGTCACTGACAACTCCTATCTTTTATGCACATGTATTGTTAGATATCATGTGCCACTCTCCTTCGTGCTTTTGCTAATAGATGGATATTCTTTTCACCTTCCTCCGTATACAGCTGTTCATAGCGTTTTTTGAGTGAGTATTTAAAGCCCTGGAGCTGTATTGCACTGCTCTTGCAGCTCCTAGCCTTGGTGGCTGTGTAATGCTTCCAATTGTCACCAGTCTTGTTGGCAAACCAGTCTTGTTTGAAAGCCACTTTATTTTCTCTCACCTTCTGTTGCATCCTCCTTGGTCCAGAGCCATGCCTGCTTATTGAGGCACTGGCAGTCTGGTTTCCTCGTGCCGAGGGTCAGTTCCACGGCAGTGGTTACGGAGTTGCAAATGGCGTCAATTGAGGTTGTATCTACTTTGGGGAAGATAATGCTGTTGATTGTTGACCGAAGATAATGCTGTTGCCAGAAGCACTCTTTTTCCTCTGTTGTACATCCTGCCTGTAGGGCATATACAGAGGAGACTTGCAATCAGCTGGTGCTGATGTTGATGCCAGCAGACATGAGGCGGTCAGAGTAGCAATTCACTTCAATTAGCTGAATGTTTTACTAAAATACTCTACCTCAGAATAGAATTTTCATTTCAAGATTGGAATCTTCATTTTAGTCAATAAGAAAGTGTGTAGCTCCTTCAACTTTTTTATTTCTATTTCCTTTCAGAGTTAGTCCAAATAAATACTTTCTACCTTAATTGACAGTCTGTTTTCAAAGCTTAGTGTGTGATTTTTCTGTGTATATAAATGAATATGTAAATGTGAAGTACACAGGCATTCAGAATTTTAATCAGAGGATAATACTTGTACCAAGCCTACTGCATATTTATTTTCTTTTTGAATGTATTTTTGTACTCACTTCTAGCTTGAAGACAATATTTTGATTTACCAGGCTGAAATATTTAATAGACTCCCAATGTTACAATACATTTTAGTAATAAAAAAAATTCTTCCCATCTTTTAGAACAAAAGCCTGAAAAATAAACTCCTGTCTGGAAGCAAGCTTTGTGGTATTCATGCAGAAGAGGTGAGTAGAATCTGTTGTTTGACTCCAGCAAGTTCAGTGAGCAAACAACATTGCACTAAGATTGATCACAAATTTATTTCAGTGGTGAAGTATTTCATGTAGGTACTCACGTCAGCCCATTTGCAAAATTATCTTCTGACTTCAAGTAACTTTTTATATGTCCATGCATAAATGATCCTAGTTCCAAACTTTATTCATAGAGAAAAGTTTTTAAAGTCATTTATGTAGCTGGTTTATGAAGTTGTAAGATTTTAGATTGAGCTTTAATGGAACATAGAATAAACATACTAAATTATTGATGGGGAATGCCAACCATGACCAAAATCTTTCTTCCTCAGATAATCAGATATTAATCACACACAATATTTCTTGCTTTGTGTTCTAATGTGCAGGACACAGCTATGTTGCATTTAAGATTTCCACAATACAGTTGTTCTCCTGTTATTATGGGATGTGCTGTGAGAATCCAGCCAGTGAGGTAGGATCCAAGGAGATTTTAATATAACAGGTTCCGATGGTGGTGGGATTCAAACAGCGGTGCCACTGCACACACGCACCTCCAGTCCCTATTGGGCAGGGAGATTGCTTTAGTAACCCCTTCTCAGCACTCAGAAAAAAATAGTAACCACTTCTAGAGAAGTGGTGAGAACTGGTTGGATCCCACCTCTGTAGCCAACCATTCATTAGCAAAGACTTATACAAAAAATGACATCAGCAAAGACTTGTACAGTAAATATCTAATAAATACTCCTCCAGGTCATGAGCTGAGGGAGGAGACAAAGCAGCAATCCTATCAATGCAGTTGGTAGCATATACTGTAAAATAAAAGCTGCATTACTGTTACAAGGCATCCGTAGTCTTTTGAACCATCTGGGCACCATTATAGGGAAAAAAATTGCGAACACTTGGGGAATTTGGATGATCAAGCAGTTGAACTAAAAACTGTAGAAAACCTCTAGTGTGAAAGTGGATTTGATGTACATACACCTGGCCTAATGATTATGTTCCAGATCTCCATTTTTTACAGTTTCAAAAAACAGTACTTATATACTGTTAAACATATGCTGTTTTGAAAACTTGTTCCAAAATTCTGCAAAAGTCAGTATGGCATACTTCAGTAGAATGAACTGTGCTTCAAAATGGGGAACAAGCAACAATCTCTGAACTTATGCACATGAACAATTTTCTATTTTGCGGGATGGAGCAACCACGTTTTCAATACTGTCCCTTGCTGATTTTCCATTAGAATAAAAATATAGCTGAGACGGTATTAATCTGTTAGTATAGGTAAATTAATCCTATTCTGTTGCATGCTTAGTATTCTATTCAAACAACTTAATTTAAGAATGATAAGACTGCATGCACTGACTCTAAAATGACCCATTCATTGTCTCTTCTAAGAATGATGTTGTTCTACAACAACGTATCTAATGTACGATTAAATGAAATAAATTATTAAAATTATGTTCTAAGAACTCAATAGCATAGATGTTCTGGAAATATTTAACAAGCATTCTTTAGTGAACAAGAAAATGTACTATTGACAAATCAGTGTTAACACCCTATGCCAAAATAATAATTTTAAAAATATAGGGAATGTTCAGAAAACTGTCAACAGTAACAACAACTGTCATTACATAGGGAGAGGCTCTAAATAATATGCAAATTTACAACTTGGTGATGACTTAGGATAAAACTTTCATCTCTTTTATTGCATGCTTGTGCCAAAGAATTAGTTTGGGGAAATCATTGGTGCCAACAATTCATCCTAGTTTAGCTTTTGTTGATGGAATTTGTTAGAGCCATCAGTTATTTGTGTTTTGTTATTTTTATGCATAAATAGCCCCACTAAAGCCTACTAATATTGTCATTATGTAAAACAGAATAATCTTGTATCTCTTCCTATTCTCCTCATACTCTGCAAATTTGCAGAAAAAATGTAAGAGAAGAAAACATTCAATAGAGATTTAAATTCCTCTCAATTTAAAATTTTCATGTGCTGAGGACATGCTAGTAAAACTGGGAGAAGCAGCAACCACAGAGATCCACTTCATGCATTGCTGCCATCTCAGAGGACATAAGAGCTGCTCCAGGCCCAGCTGCCATGGCAGCAGATGTCTGAATGGCTCTGTGCCTGGCTCCAGTGACAGTGGATGCAGAGAGAAACTTTGAACTCAGCCATGGTAACTGCAGATACCAGCAGAGGTTATATTCTTATATTCTAATAGCACAGTTGGCCAGATATTTGGATACTTAAATGTAGTGACTGGAGATGTGAATGGGTCAGACAGATCTGTCTGCAAACCTGAAGAGGACCCCAGGTTTCCAGAACACATATTGTTAAAGCTGACATAGCTGAATGGATGCTTCTAAATGATCTTTGAGCTCAGCTGGGTCACGTTGGAAGGTTTATGGAATAGCATGCTATTGCCCCTAGTATCCTACATATTGGATTTGTATTTCTGTACAAGAAACAATTACTTGTTAAAAGGTTAATGTCATAATTTTCAAATCAATTCAATTTTTTTCCAGCTGTGACTTAATTGGAATATACCATATTCTTGCTGCTGGTTAGTACAGTCAGGCTTTTCACCACCAAGCTGGGCTGAAAATTTTCATATTTTCTGTTCTTAAAGGCCATGTCACAATAGTTTGCCTCAGTTTAAGCTTTGCCCGATCATTTGGGAATCTGCCCATCATTGTCAATACATTTCCTTACAGCAAGACGGCATGGCCATGATTTATTATTATCGTATGTTGCCATGTTAGTCTCAATTATTAATCCTTTCTAGAATGCTGTGGAGATCTTGCATGCATTTCCTGTCTTTTTTTCTTTCAGCTATTGAATTTATAGGATGCTCTAACCTGCATATCAATGGTTTCATTCTCTGTTTCCATTACTTATTTTCTCTAGACACATTATATACTGACTTCCACAATAGCTTTATGCTGTTTCTTCCTCGTTGTTTTGTATGTTGTTTTAATATATTCTATTATTTGCAGCATAACAGTGAATAATCTAACACCAGAGTTTGAAATTTAAAACAGGGATTTAGACTTTTAATGCGCGGTATTAAATCTGGTCCTTGAATATTTGTTGCCTTTACATTTTTTCTTTATGTGGGAGGAATGAGGTAACAGCTTTACAGAATTACTCACTGAGCATATTTTGTAAAAAATAAATATACCTGCTTGGCTATGTGTTTACCTGCGATAAAAGATGAGGCAATTCATTCTTTATTGAAGCATGTAATAAGCATTAAATTTTTAGATGATACCTAATTGAGAAAAGTAGTGAACACTCTGGAAGATAAAGAAACAATTCGACAAGATCTGAATGTACTACAAAAGTGGGTAGATATGATCAACAATAACAGCAACAACAGTTTGGATTTATATTCCCCCATTCTCTCCTGTAGGAGACTCAAAGGGGCTTACAATATCCTTGCCCTTCCCCCCTCACAATAAACACGCTGTGAGGTGGGTGGGGCTGAGAAAGCTCTGAAAAGTCATGACTAGCCCAAGGTCACCCAGCTGGCGTGTGTGGGAGTGCACAGGCTAATCTGAATTCCTCAGATAAGGCTCCACAGCTCAAGTGGCAGAGTGGGGAATCAAACCCGGTTCCTCCAGATTAGAATGCACCTGCTCTTAACCACTATGCCACTGCTGCTCCTTGAACAAGATGCAATTCAATAAAGATAAGTGCAGAACTATTTGTCTTGAGTAACAAAAATGCGTAACACAGATACAGGATAGGGGATACACTTCTGGGTAACACTGTGTGTGAACAAGATCTCAGGATATGGGTAGACAGTAAGCTGAATATGAGCAGTTAGTGTGACAGAGACTAATGTCATCTTGGGGATATCGACAGGGGCATAACATCCAAATCACAAGATGTCCAGTCCTGGGCCCTCTCTGCATAACATTAGAACATCTCCCCTTTACCACAATGTTTGTCCCCAATCACCTTCTCCAAAATGTTTCATTGCTGCCATTAAGGCTTTTAATCTTTTTTAGCTTCTTCATTGAAATGATGAATTCATTGTTTCTATTCTCTGCAGCTTTATTTAATTTATGCTTTGTTGATTCAACCAAAGCAGCAAAAAAAGAGGGGGAGACAGAGAGAGAGAGAGAGAGAGAAGGAGAAGAAGAAATCAAATCAAATGGTGAAAATAGAGGTGAGAGGGAAAGGAGTAAGATGAGGGATGTGAAAAAATGACACTGAGGGGGAAGTTGGGTGACAGCACAGAGGCACTAAAATGTCAGTAGGAATGATAAAACATTTTAAATATGGCTGCACAGGAAGGGAAGTCAGCTTTGAAACCTATTAGCCAAAACTATCATTGTAAAAGAGTTTTCAGAAATGATGGAGAAAAAGCTGCCTGGAAATGTCTTTGGAACCAAAGGGGTAAAACAGGCCAGAACTCCATGGAGGAAATGTTTTACCAGCTTGAAAAATTGTAAGTTTCTTGTGTGGAAAGGCACATTGTCCTGCTGTACGATACATTCTTTCCTCCACATCATTATCCTCAAGCCTTTCTATAAAATGCCATAAATGTGTGCTTATCATTCATGACAAACAGCTTGCATTAATCTGTAAGGAAGCAAAGTAGAACTGTAGAATTGGAAGAGAGTACAAAGGCTATCCAATCCAACCATCTGCCATGCAGGAACACACAGTCAAAGCCAGAGGTGGAGTGAGGGGAAACTGCGCCCGGTGCGCACATGCAACCTGCACCCCACTGTGGTGGCGCCTGCCTCGCCTTGGAACACCCCCAGAATGCTCCCACCCTGCCCCTCCAAAGCCTGGCCACGCCTCCACTGCTGCTTCACCTGGGGCATCACACACACACACCCCCCACCTTGTGGGTGCTACGCCACTGGTCGAAGCACTCCTGACAGATGGCCATCTAACTTCTGTTTAAAAACCTCCAAAGGGAACTCCACCACCCTCTGAGGCAGCACTTTCCACTGTCAAACAGTTAGGAAGTAATGTAAGGGTGGAATCTCTTTTCTCATAGTGTAAATGCATTACTCCATGTGCTAGTCTCTAAAAACAAGCTTGCTTCCTCTTCAACATGGCTATCATGTCATCCCTTAACTTTCTCTTCTCCAAACTAAACTTCTCCTAAGTCTCTTCTCATTGGGCAGGGGTCTTCAAACTATGGCCCCCCAGATGTTCATGAACTACAATTCCCATCAGCCCTGCCACTTGGCCATGCTGGCAGGGGCTGATGGGAATTGTAGTCCATGAACATCTAGAGGGCCATAGTTTGAAGACCTCTGTCATAGGGTATTGATTCGAGACCCTTTACCAGTTTTACCATTTTAGTCACCCTTCCCCTGGACATGCTCCAGCTTGTCAATATTGAATTGTGGCACCAAGAACTGGGCACAGTATTCCAGGTGAAGTCTGACCAATGCAGAAAAATGGTACTGTTACTTCTGTTGATCTTGACACTATTCTTTTCTACCTAAGTGTATTATCTTACATTTCTTCTTGTTGAAATTCATGTTTTTAGTTTAGGCCCAGCTCTCTAATCTGTCCTGGTCATTTTGAATTCTGACCCTGTCCTCTCGAGTATTAGCTATCTATCCTAATTTGGTGTCATCTGTAAATGTGATTGATATGCTGTCTAGTCCATCATTCAAGCCATTTATAAAAAAATATTAAATAGCACTGGACTCAGAAGAGAACCCTACAGCACCCCAATAGTCACTTCTCTCCAGGATGAAGAGGAACCCTTGGGGTTTGGTTGGTCAACCAATGACAAATCCATCTAAGAATAGCATTGTTTAGCACACAGTTTACAAGCTTTTTTGCAAGAATATCATGGGGGATTGAAATCAAAAGGGCCATACCTCAAAAGAAGTAAATAGATTACATACTTGAGGAAAAACACACATGGAAAATAAAAAAAATACTTACTCTGTATAGAATAGGGTACTGAGAAGATAGGAAACCTGATGAAAAATACAACCTATAGCCTGTTTACACACCTGGCAAGAAAATACAACTAATGCTATGATCAGTAAAACACAAAAGAAATCCACTCACTTTTGCTGGTGTTCACCATATTCCATGCAGCTATGGACAGGATATAATGGAACTAAAAAACACAGCATTATAACAAGAATTAAGGAACATGAAAGACACTGAATATTTTACCAACTTGAGAAATTTGCAGTGGCAGAACATACACTACCTGAAACTGGACAAAACATCTTATTTGAAGAAACAGAAGTGCTTGACAGGTCCAACAATTACTTTGTCAGATTACACGTTGAGATACATAAGCATCAGCAGTTTTAATAAAAAGGAAGAAAGTTTGAAAATAGGTGAAATTTGGCTCCTGTACTAAAAGACATCAAACCTAAACTTCAAAAGACTCCTCAACACCCCCCCCCCCCCACTTCTTCATGAACAGCTGAGAGTTAACATAATGAGCATTCCACATTCACCACTGGGAGACAAGACTTAGAGAGAAAAAAACCTTGGAAGGAGCTAGCCACAGATTCTGACAAAACATCAGAAATAAAAATATTCAGACCATGGTTACATAACCCAAAAACCTCACAACAAACATTTTCATGATGTTTGTAAGGGCAACACAATCTGAGCAATCAACTTGATTTGGACAGTGTTCTGTATGGAGTAGCCTTTACTCAGTTAAACATTTGTGTTTTTTAATCTTGCCTGTGAATCTTGCCTGTGAAAACTTCAAAAAATGTTTTTATACAATGCTGATAAATGCAGGGAGTTGGACATAGCCAACATTATCCATTGAATTGAAGATCAAAAGTGACAGGAAAACACGAAGTACAAATTACTCCAAGTGCAGTTCCATCAGTTTAGAACAACTGTTTATGAACTGTGTGGTAAGAACCCACAGTATGCCAGGTGCTCCAAACTCTTATTATGTCCCAAAGATTTTCAAGGTTTTATATTTTTCCTTCAAGTAAAAACACAAAATGTGCATACATGCATCATTTATTCTGAAAGTTGTCTCACACATTATGTAACTGTTGTGCTTTTGTGTCCATTTATGCAGGCATGAGTGTCTGCTTAATATGTTTACTGTGGGAAACGTCAGCGCAGCTGTGGCAAATATTACACATCTCATTGCTAGATAAATTTCACCAAAATAAATCTACCCCCATTAAAAAAAGCCCTCGGGTATTTTACCTATTGCCTGAACTTAATATCTTTTCCTCCACAGATTTTTAGATATGTACTTCTTTTAAAAAATTAATGTATTATCCTCTGCTTGCAGTCAAAAAAGATCCAAGCCCAATTGAAGGAACTTCGCTATGGAAAAAAGGATTTGATTTTTAAGGTGAGTTTTGTTTTATGCAAGAATTGGGGGAGAAGGGAAAAAGTCTCTTATCTCCTGGGGAAGCCCATCATCACAAATGACTTACAGCACACTTTGGGGTGGCATAAATCTGTGCCACAAAAAGGGGTGTTCCCAGGCTGAAACTTCACTGGAAGCTGACTAAAGTCAGCTCTGCCCCAGAAACCCCCAGAATGCCACCTCCATGCTGGTGCAGGCCCAACAGTGCAGAAGTGACAGTTGAGGGGCAAACTTTTGGATTTGGGCTCTTCAGAGCCACACAGTTCTGGTAGCAATAGTGCTGGGTCAGAAGTCACACTGCTTCCAATTCAGCTCCTGATGAATGTTTGCAAAATATTAAAATAATATAACAATATAAACAATAATGATAAAAATAATAAAATTTACTTTGTTACAACAGTGGGAAAAATAAGAAACTGGAATAAAAGTTGAATATCAGTTTATCACTACTGAGAGAGTGAACTGAGCAACTGAAAACCAATAGGCTGAAAAGAATGTGCAAGGAATTTTATGTATACATGATGAATATATGTATGTGTGATGCTATGCAAAGTCACAGCCACATGCAGATCTTCAGCAAACAGCAGCAGCAGTGTTTCCAGCTGTGTTGGGTTGGAATTAAGGTATGTTCTCCCCTCAGCTCATCAGGCTGGATAACAGCCCTCTTCCTTCCTTTAGATTAATCAGTATAGTTGTGAATTAGTTCTACCTGTATTGTAGCAACTCAGATTATTCCTGCCCAAACTAATCTTGGTCTAACTAATCAAACAACTTGGTAGGGCTGATTAGAGAATATGTCCACTCCTTATGACACTGGGAAGCAGGAAAAAAAGGCCTCCTTCCAGGCCCGTTAGAATAAAACCCACAACAATTCTACTTAGCCTCTCAAGGGGCATCCAGCTAAGCGAATGGTTTCCAAACTTTTTTGGTTTGCCACTCACTTGGCTCCCAGGTCACATCCCTAGTGCCCTCCCCCACACACGTACATATGAGCACACACCTCTTTCTTGACATTAGGTCTGTGGCAAATTCAAAACAGCTTCTAACACTGTAAACACACCTATGTATGTTACAAATAAAACATGACCTAGTAAATGAAAACCATTTTATTTTAGCAATATGAAAGGGTATGTTTGCATCTCACTTATTATGTTATCACAGTTTTAATGGGATGGATGTGCTTGGTGCATGGATATCAATTTCTCAACATCAGGCTGCAAGGCAATAAGAAGAAATCTTAGATCCCCACATACAATAATTTTCAGTCTGTGTCTCTGCTCGGGAAGAAGCTGGGTGATTGTACTGAAGCCCTGCTTTACTGAATAGGATATTGGGAAGGCAATAGAGTACTTCTTGACTTTGTCCCAGAGTGCAGGGTAGTGATTAGGAAGGTATTTTTGAGAGAACCATGTAAATGGGGCATAGAAATTAAGTAATAAAGATGCCTTTGCTGGCTCCTTGCCTTGGCTTTACACACACACACACACACACACACACACAAACACACCCAGCTAAACACAGGCTATCAAACTGGCTATCAAACTGAATAGGATGGATTGCTTAGGGTAGGTAGACCTACTGGGTGCACTGTGAAGCAGTATTCTTGGAGTTAAACAGAATCTTTTGAACTTGGTTGGAGCCTTGCAGCACACTGGGAAGAGAGCTGAAGCTTGGAACCTCTTGACACATATGGCTGTGCAAGTGATGATAAACATGTAGAAGTGGGGGCCAAGTTTGGAGCCAGGATGACCTGCCCAAAAAGCATAACAGACATATGCCTAGTACAGCCCACCAGCAAAATGGTCAGCTTATTTGACTATGCAGTGACATAGATGAGCCAATTAACATAAATAATAATCTATTTTTTAAAGTTGAACCCACACTATGTTGTTTCAAGTCATCACTGACAAAATAATCGGCAGCCCCAAGGAATAAGTAGACAAACACATCACATGGAAGAGGTATTGTAACCTCTAACTGTGGGTTCTGTGGGGCAGAACTTGTAAGGAGTTGCAACAACTAAATTTTAAAACAAAATAGTTTACTTTTCTTAACAAATAACACTTATTAAACATTAACATTTAACATAACACTTCACAGTCCTGTTAAGTTGCATTTCAAGTCCTTCTATTTACAGTCTTGTAATGCCAAGTGCATTTCTTCCTGCAAGTGAATGGCTCCTGAAATCTCTAGAAACTTGGTGTAGTGGATTCCAGATGATGAAGGTCCCCAAAAGAACTCTCACCATCACACACAAAAAGTTCTGAAACAATAAATTCTAACATTTACAATATAGCAAAAAAATAAACAACTCCCTTCCCACTAGTTCCCAACAACATTGCATTTACCTTAAAGAAGGTGTTAAGGGCTTATAATAATATATCCAGGTCCCAGCCTAATAGCTTTGCCTCCTCCAACCTCATGAGTTCTGCAGCCTTCTGCTTCTTTCAGACTCCACCCCTTTCTGGGTCATCCCATTCTTAACATAGGGGTTACAGTATCAGCTAGCTTTATGCTACTATTTTTGGGTCCTCACCACATTGGCTTCAGCAATGAACCTCTGTCACTTTTTCCCCCTTTGTCGTAAAGATATTGGTGGACAGTTTAAATATTGACTCAAATAATTTTGAAAAACATGCTAAGTATCGGATAGGATCATCAGGCAAAACCTTCAATGTGGAATAAAAACCAACAATGGATGGAAAGTAGTCATGCCAGAAAAAATACTTTATGCTTGGAAAAGCAATACAGGTAAACTGTGAAACCAACTACCATGCCTTAAATACAGTAACTTCCAAAATATGTTTCTCCAAAGCCACTCTTTTCTTTCCTATGTAGTAACCCTGAACACAGCACCTCTGTATGTTCAGATAACCCACAGAGTTTGATTATTGCAAGTAGATGTATGGCCCTTCCCGCTCAGCTACCATTTCCAACATAACACACCAACACAATTTTAAGTGGATAAGAAAACTGGCCATAGCCAAAGAACTTTATTTACAGAAAGCATAGGATAAACTAGATGGTGCAGCATGGGGCATTTGTCCTGACCCCCTGAGCAAACCAATTCCTCAGCCCAGCTGCTGGAGGAATAAACCAAGCAAAAGCTTGGAGTGAGACAAAGACCAGACCGGCGAAGTGCCCATGACTGGAGGCCCCATCCAACTCACGCTAGGGGCGCAAGCTTCTTAGCCCCCCGCAGGGCGTTCCTACCGAGAGTTTGCTACACCCCCACCTCCTAATGAGGTGTGTTAAACAGGGGAGCTCCACCAGCTCCCCCTACCAGCGGATCATCCCCCATGCGCAACCCCCCATGCGTAACCCGCCAATGGCTATGACAAGAACATCATTCAAACATTCAAAATAACAGGGATCGGGTGGGTGAAAAAACCGTGTCGCTTCAGCTCCGAATGGGGCCGGTCCACAAGGCAGGGCTTTAAATAAGCCCTAGCCCACCCCCCATACCAACAGCATGCTCTCAGGCCTCGCGAGAGCACGCCAACCCCAATTCACATCAATCTTGCCCTTCTCTGGGCAAGATGACTTCCTGGCGGCCGACTGCACATGTGCCAAAATGAGCGCACATGCACTCTTCGACCCGGTGCCGAACAGACGGCTTCTCTGCTGGGCCTCCCTTCCTGCAATGACGGCCACGTGTGAGGCGTGGCCACGCTTTGCAGGAAGTTCGGAAGAAAATCTGTGGTTATGTTTCAACAACTGTAAATGAGGGTTTAGTTATTTTTTAAAATAACACAAGGGTGGTTTGCTTTGAATTCTGTAGTTTGACATTGTTTTATTTAGGCTTGCTGTTCTGTTTGGAGACTTTTGACCAGTAGTTGCTCTTTTATGGAGACAAATGGGATGGCCTATAGAACTGGACTCCTTGTTCCAATTCACTCAAAACTTGAAAAGGTCTTTTGCGTACAGAGAGCACCACGTCCCCTGAAGTTCTACTGTATTTAGTTGAAAAACATTCACTTCACACCCCAACCAGAAAAGTCCTTCATAGGGAATAGGGAGAGTCCTGGAAATATGGTTTTGGGAAACTTGAATACTCCCGAATATGGGTATTTATGCCTTCCCAAAATCAAAATCTGAAAAATACTGGGGAACTTTCGGTATCCATCCCTAGTCCCATATCTAGGGAATCTAAATTAAGTGTGACTGTCTTGGTTGCCTTCTGCAGTTTGCAGTATTAATAATTATTCCATCATGTATTCAAGAGTATTCCTGTTCTAACATTTGGCATTTTGTATAAGAAAGTCCACAAAAATTTGTTGGGTTCTACCACACTTGGCACATTTTGTTAATTGCCAAAGGATCTGCATGCAGATTGGCAAAATGGAACTGTGCAGTTCTCAAACTTGCTCCCAAATCACATCTCATTTCTATTTGTCATAACTTCTTTACAGAGCACAATCCTAAAAGCAACTTGGAGAAAGTATTAGTGGTTCATGAGCTATCAAATGTATCCCTTTTATCCATTCTTTGCCAGATTGATAGTGCGGGACATCTGTAGGATGTACCCTGCTTAAAGTCTGCAAATTTTAACTTTGTTATTTTCTCCTTTTTTGTTTTTTTTTGCATTTATCCTTCCTATTTTCTTTTTTACTTTTCTATTTCCTGGTTGAGTTTTTTTGTCTCTATTATGTAGTGTCTAACTTCTATTAATACATTAATCTTAATGTATTGTCGAAGGCTTTCATGGTTCAACTGGTTCCGGTGGGTTTTCCGGGCTGTGTGGCTGTGGTCTGGTGGATTTTGTCCCTAACGTTTCACCTGCATCTGTGGGTGGCATTTTCAGAGGTGTATCACAGAGAAAAGTCTGTTTCACACTGTGTCTAAGTGAGAAGGGACACAGTGTCAAAACAAAACTGGACATAATATTTTATTTGAGAACACTGAAATTCTGCACAATCCAGAAGCTTACTATGTCAGACTGCACAGGGAGGCCATTGAAATTCACAAACACCAGGACAACTTCAATAAGAAAGAAGAGACGTTAAAAATTAGCAAAGTCTGGCTCCCAGTACTTTAAAAATGGACTGATAACCCCACCCGCAATACAATGCACTCAACCACACCTTTGCATAGCAAGTTCCACCAAACACTTAATGATTGGTTCCCCACCCTGGGACATGGACAATATACCCCACTAAACTTTCCCTTCTCACTTAGACACAGTGTGAAACAGACTTTTCTCTGTGATACACCTCTCAAGATGCCAGCCACAGATGCAGATGGAACGTTAGGAACAAAATCGCCCAGACCATGGCCACACAGCCTGGAAAACCCACCAGAACCAGTTTAATCTTAATGTTTTTCCTCCTCCCAGTTGGAAAGCCAGCGTGGTGTAGTGGTTAAGAGCAGGTGGATTCTAATCTGGAGAACTGGGTTCAATTCCCTACTCCTCCACTTGAATGGTGGAGGCTTATCTGGTGAACCAGATGTGTTTCTGCAGTCCTACATTCCTGCTGGGTGACCTTGAGCTAGTCACAGTTCTTCGGAACTCTCTCAGCCCCACCTATCTCACAAATTGTCTGTTGCTGGGAGAGGAAGGGAAAGAAGCTTGTAAGCCACCTTGAGGCTCCTTACAGGAGAGAAAGATGGGGTATGACTCCAAACTCTTCTTCTTATCTATTCCAGGGGAAGTATGGATGACTGAGGCCCCTTCCGCACGATCCAATAAACCAGGGATGGGGGAAAAACCCATTTTGGGAAGGGGGACTTCGCATGGCTGCCCTTCATTACCCCCCAAAGTGAGGCTGCCCCATGTTCCCCCAAAATGGGCTATTTGAGTGATTCTTTTGTTGTAATGCAGATTGCAGCTGCTCGCGAGCGAAAGGCTGCCCTGGGAAGCACTTGCTTCCTGGTTTTTAAAAGTCAACCCCATGCAGCTGCATAGCCATGCACAGGGACATCTTGCGGCATTGCAAGATGTCAGCATGGCTGTGGGGTCCATGCCTGCCCTCCCTCATGGCCACACAGCATGGGAGGTGATTTTTTTTACTAAAGACACACCTCCATGCAAACATGCGACAGCAGCCCACATTGCTTCTGCGGGCTCCGTTTGCTGCCTGCATGGAGGCATGCGAACAGGACAGCAGGAGAGTGGGTTACTTTATCCCAACTGCAACCTGATTTTCCTGTGCTGTGCAGAAGGTACCTGTGTGGCAAGGAAACTCTTCAGGCTTGTTAGAGCTCTTGAGATTCTGGGGTGTTTATTTTAAAGTGTTAAGCTATCTGAAGGTACATTTATGTATCTATTGTGGGGGTTATGTTATTTCTTTGTAAACTTTGCAAACAGTTGTAGCTAAACTTTTGTTTTTGTTTTTGGTTGGTTTGCTTATATAAAGGGAGCCAGGGCTTTTAGTAAATGCATCTTTTCTTTGTTGCCTTTGTTTTTCTCAGATCTACTTTGTTTAACCTCACTGTCCTAATGTATAATGTCAGAGTCTAGAGATTCTTTTAGTTATGTGACTCTGTAAAGTGTCATGTATATTTATGGTGTTGAATGAATGCTAAACGATGAGATGCATCCCAAATCTCATGCCATCTGTAGCAAAAGGTCGCCCAAAGGACAGCATGGGAAATCTCATTACTGAGTTGTTGTCACAGAAGAAAGGGGAAAAATGTAAATGTAAAGGAAAAAACAGAATGGCATAACTTCTCTCACTGTGCACACATACACATGAGGAAAACATAATGTCTGTGAACTATATATGAACAATGAAATGAGGTTATTATGTCACTTCTCTATACCAATACTATTTAAAGAATTTATGACAGCTTTCAGAAGTGAAAGAAATAGATATTTTCTCCCATATAACAAAACTATCACTCAGGCAACCTCTGTTAAAGATGAGAAATAAATATAGTAACTTGCAGCTAAATTCAATATGTTATCTTAATAACAAGAGACATAAGCCTGAAGATAGGAATCTGGAAAAAATATAGGTTTATTGCTGAATTGCTGTTAGAATATTGTTTGTGGGAATAACTGCTGAAAACTATTTAATTCTGGATGAGTTCACTAAGCACTTCAGAAATGCCAGGTGCTCCCCCGCCTTTATCAAGAAGTCTTTTTTTTAACCAGACTTTTCTCCCATCAGGAAGAGTGAATTGCTTAGGAAAAAAAACAGTAACATGGTTATAAAAGTTCATAAATTAAAATTAATAATCAGTCATAAAATATTTGTTTTTGCATTTTTTCAAAGTAATACTGAAACGTTCATTTCTCAAAAGAAGAAAACCAAAATCATGCTTGACAACTGCAACAATAGACACTAGCCGAACGCCAGGAGAGAATGCTGCTAGAACACGGCCATACAGCCCAGAAACCACACAGCACCCAAGTGATTCCGGCCGTGAAAGCCTTCGACAATAAATAGACACTATTCTATCTTGCTGGAGTGTACTGTAGCTTCTCAACAGCAGAACTATGTTTCATATTTTATATATAATATCTTCATTCATGATACTGCACTTCTACTCAGTTGAATTGTGTGGTCATCCTTTACCTGCTCTCTTAGAGGCTATTGTAAATATTATAAATGTTATTCTCATAATGACTAATGACAGCCCAACTATCTTGTCACCTTATGGTATCCAGGGTGATTAGATTTCTGTACTCTCATAGGTATATACATGGGTATATACAATGAACATTTCAGAAAGGTGGATTCTGCACAGCAAATGTATAATGGACTGCAGTCATTATGAAGGAACCTGTTTTCCTTTTTCCCATTCACATGCTCGCTGTGCAGACATCGATTGGACCCCATGGAAACAATCCAAGTTACTTTTGTGCCTTCACACAGAGACATTTTTCTTTTCTTTTTTTAATTTCCTGCAACATATGCATAGCTGTGCAGGAATACAGAAATGAACCCCCACATCCATGCCAATCGTCCCACAATACAATCATCTGCACCTGCATAGCTGTGCATGAGCAACATGCAAAAAAGAAAAGAAAAGAAAAAGGGACCTCCCTGCAGTTGTAGGGCAATGATGAACATATTGCTGTGGCAGGCAGATTCTCCCTGACTATGGATGGTGCAGTGAAAGGGAGGGAAATAAAGTGCCTCCTGCCTGACCACTCATGCAGGAGCAGCTCCAACCTGGGATTTTGCAAAAGAATTGCTTGTTTAGTGATTTTTTTAAAATCCTGGGTTGAGAGAAATAAAACGGGGCAGATTCATTTTGGGGATGGGAACTGTGCAAAGTCCTCTTCCCCAAACAGTTTGTATTGCGCCCTGTGCGTGTTAGATTTGCCCTGTGCAGAATCCAGCAAAGTATAGTTTTTCCAACCATGCAGGACATAATGCATGACATTCATGCTATTGCAATGGGAAGTGTTATTTATTAGTATAATGTAATTAGTATTTAATTGACTGTGCTAAGGAAACTTCTATTTTTGTTCCATTAATTAAAGAATGTGTCACATATGTCTGTGTGTATTACAAACATAATTGTTTCCTCTCTAGACTTAAACATTAATTTCAAACAATTTCAAAAAATCTAAAATTCATTTCCCATACCTTACTTCGTAGGGTTTCTCTTTTGTTTAGATTCTGAACTAATAGAATTCTTTCCACTATAACCAAATAAATCTCTTTTTAACCCTGGGCTGCAACCTGATGACCCTAACCACAACAGTATTGTTGTCATGTAGTAGTAGTAGCAACAGCAGCAGCAGCAGTTTATTACATAATTATGCACCGAGTTTTATATAGATTTTTCTATAATGCACTAGAACCAGAAGAATACACTGTGTAATATGAAATTTACCTAAGGAATGTAGGCATGGACACTGAAGTATAATCCAGCAGATATTAAAACTGAAAAAAATAGCTCACTGTGATACTTTGCTTCTGATTTTCTCTACATACAAGCTTTCAACTTGTACCACAGAAGGCTTTGACAGATAACTTAGTTACTAGAAAGATGGCTAATCCTCAGCATACAGATCAGATAGATTTACTCCAGGTAGATTGTGAAGAGGATAATAACCTTTTATCCATCCAAAGATGTGCATAATGTATTTACCAGCTGTGAGCTAGACTGTCATAAATACTGTTGTTTAGAGTTTGCCATAATAAGTAAATTAATGACTCCAGCAGCACTACTGCATGTTTAATGAGCTGCAGAAAAATCTGTTTGATGCTAGTGTAGCCTGAGGTAAACAATAGATTCAAATATTGTGGGAATATTTTCTTCAGGGGATTTTTTTTCTGTATTCATTATTCATAGCTCGCTTAGTTGATTCCAAATACTTTGGTGCAAATGAAAAATACTCATTCAGATATTTGATTCAAATTAGTCTATAATTATATGCACTCTGAGGTCCTGGTCCAACGTGGATAAGGAAAATTACATGTGAAAGCTTCCACCCACATAAGACTTGCTGGATCAGAAACTGATGATGTGAGTCACATGTGGTTGCTGTCAGACTTCACAGTATTTTCATGGGGAGACATATTTGAATATGCATCTCAATGCTTGTGCTAATGCACAGGTTCATACATTGCTTTCCATTAAAATCCTGACTATTAAAATCCATTAAACGTTTGAAGAACTTCACATATCCCTGTTAAGCAACTACAGTCATTATGCAGATATCTCTTTAGGATGGCCCACCTGACATTAACTAGAGCCCAGGCCTTTTCCATTGTGACTATCACTGTGGAATGAAGAGTTCTGAGGAGCTGAGAGAGGCCCAGGGGCAGAGCTTTGTAAACTAGCACCTAAGGCTGGCCATACTTTCAAGCTCCACATGGAGCTCAGTGGCAGGGTGAGCCCCACTGGCTGGCACAGGAAGTTTGGGAGCGAGGCATAGTTGCAAGGGGGACCACAGCCATGCTATGTGTCCCCCAGAAAGTGGTGTTCAGGGCTCTAGCCCCTCTCCCACACCCTCTCTCTATGCCACTGGAAAGGCCTCCTCCTTGGAGATATTCAAGAGGTGTTGCAAGATCCTCCTGATTTCAAAGGCATTTGAGAGAGTGTGAACAACAGCTATCTTTAAGGGAGAGAAGGGATTTGAAAATTGTTATTTTATCTTTGCTTAATGGTGGTGCCATTTTAATTATTATTGTATTATTGAACCAATAGGAAAGGCAGGATATAAATGTCTTAATAAATAATAAAATAAATAGAGCATGATTGTGAAATACACGTTTTCCCTCTCCTTCTCTGGTCTTTATATTATTTTTATATGTTGATTAAAATATATAGTTTCCCAGGGTGTAATATATAGTTTCCCAAGGTGTAAAGGAAAATAAATGTAGGTTTCAATTCACTGCAGGTATCATTCTGTGGTTCTTGTGGTTTTTTTGTCTTGCTCATTATGGAGTCTATTATTCAAGTTTAGTCATATCTTAATCCATAATTTTGGACAAATGGTTTGAATTGTTTGCACTCTTCCAGACAGTCAGTTTGAATGTCTCCTGTGTAAAGTAGGAAGCCAGCTAGGGAAGCAGTAGGCCTGTTAGATGACAAAGGAACAAAAGGTGTGCTAAAAGATGACAGGGAAATTGCAGAGAAGCTGAATGAATTCTTTGCATCTGTCTTCACCTAAGAGGAGGTGAGGAAAATTCCTGCACCTGAACCAAGCTTCTTAGGAGGCGAATCCAAGGAACTAGCAAAGATAGTGGTAGACAAGGAAGAAGTTCTGGCAGCCATTGATAAACTAAATGCTACCAAATCCCCTGGTCCAGATTGCATTCACCCAAGAGTTCTTAAAGAGCTCAAGCATGAAATTGCTGTTGTTCTCACTTTAATATGCACCTTATCCCTGAAATCAGGCTCCATCCCTGAAGACTGGAAGATGGCCATGTCACACCAATCTTTAAGAAAGGATATAGGGGGGACCCAGGAAATTACAGGCCAGTCAGTTTGACATCTGTTCCTGGTAAATTCCTAGTATTCTGTTCCTGGTAAATTCCTGGTAAATTCCTAGTAGAATCTATCATTAAAGATAAAATTATCAAGCATATAGAAAAGCAAGACCTGCTGAGGAAGAGTCAGCATGGCTTTTGCAGAGGCAAGTCCTGTCTTACAAACTTACTAGAGTTCTTTTAGGGTGTAAATAGGCATGTGGATAAGGGGGAACCAGTGGACATTGTCTACTTGGATTTCCAAAAGGCTTTTGACAAAGTTCCCCACCAAAGACTATTGACAAAACTCAGCAATCAAGGAATAAGAGGGGAAGTCCTCCTATGGATTAAAAACTGGTTGAGAAACAGAAAGCAAAGGGTGGGTGTAAATGGGAAGTTCTCACAATGGAGAGATGTAGGGAGTGGGTCCAATAAGGATTCGTCTTGCAACCAGTGCTCTTTAACTTATTCATAAATGACCTGGAAGTAGGGGTGGGTAGCATGGTGGCCAAGTTTGCGGATGATACCAAATTATGAAGGGCGATGAGAACCACAAAAGATTGTGAAGACCTTGATAAATTAGGTGAATGGGCTAAGAAATGGCAAATGCAGTTCAATGTAGCAAAATGTAAAGTGATGCACATAGGGGCAAAAAATCCAAACTTCACATACACGCTATAGGGGTCAGTGCTATGTAGCTTCCACAGACCAGGGAAAAGGGGATTTGGGCGCCTTGAGTGGATAGTTCCATGTGGGAATGTCCAACTCAGTGCCACGGGCAGCTGTGAAAAAGGCAAACTCTATGCTGGGGATAATTAGGAAAGGAGTTGATAATAAAACTGCAAAGATTGTCATGCAGTTATATAAAGCAGTGGTGCGACCGCACTTGGAGTACTGTGTTCAGTTCTGGTCGCCACATCTCAAAAAGGATATCGAAGAGATAGAAAAAGTGCAGAGAAGGGCAACAAGGATAATTGAGGGACTGGAGCACCTTCCTTATGACGAGAGGCTGCAGCATTTGGGACTCTTTAGTTTGGAGAGGAGATGTGTGAGGGGGGATATGATTGAAGTCTATAAAATTATGCATGGGGTAGAAAATGTTGACAGAGATAATTTTTTCTCTCTTTCTCACAATACCAGAACCAGGGGGCATATATTGAAAATGCTGGGGGGAAGAATAAGGACTAATAAAAGAAAACATTTTTTCACGCAATGTGTGATTGGTGTTTGGAATATGCTGCCACAGAAGGTGGTGATGGCCACTAACCTGGATAGCTTTAAAAAGGACTTGGACAGATTTATGGAGGAGAAGTCTATCTATGGCTCCCAATCTTGATCCTCCTTGATCTCAGATTGCAAATGCCTTAACAGACCAGGTGCTCAGGAGCAACAGCCGCAGAAGGCCAATGCTTTCACATCCTGCATGTGAGCTCCCAAAGGCACCTGGTGGGCCACTGCAAGTAGCAGAGAGCTGGACTAGATGGACTCTGGACTGATCCAGCTGGCTTGTTCTTATGTTCTTATGTTCTCATGTTCTTATACCGGCGCACTCGGTCCAGTGCATTGGAAGCCCGGGTTCAGCCTTTATGGGCCAACTGGCCCGGTGGGGGGCCCATTTTCATATTTTCTCCCTGCTCATGGCAGTCACTGCTCATGGCAGTGGGGCACTGACACCAGGGATCTCAGGGGCCCTGCCACTTGTGCCTATACACCAGGGCTTGACGAGTACCTTATAAAACCTGGAGCAGTCTGGGGCTAGCGAGTTTGCGCCCGGTCCTGGTATGGCAGCGTCCCCTGGGGGGATGCCAGCACCAAGGCAGGAGCTGGAAGCAGTTGCCTCTTCAGGGGAGGTCTTGTGTAGACCAAAAGGGCGGGGCCGTAACAGACGCTGCTCGTCCCGATGGGCCAGTTCAATTCATCAGTCTCCCAGTTCCTTCTGTTCAGCTGAGTCCTCTGATGAGGGATCCGCACAAGTGGACAGTAATTTTTGGAAGGTTGGGGGAAGGGTTTCCACTCTTCCAGATTGACTCGCTCGCAGGCATACCCCCCCCCCCAGAGAGGTGGTAAGTCACCAGCTGGGTTGGCAAGATCTTTTCCATCCTGGAGTCCTGGGAACCCTCCTGGCTCGCACCTTCCTAAGAAAATTAGAGAGGGGGCCCTGGATGTTTTCCAGTGCGTGAAAGCTGAAGGCATCCCAGGGATGACAGGGTTCTAATAAGGAGAAAAGGACGGGAAGGCGTGGGAAGGACGGTGCAGACTGCATCTTCGATAACTGGCTTAGGGGCTTTGGGGAGTACCTTGCCTTAATTGCCATGGCTTACGGCAAGGGCCTGGCACTTACTGGCTCACATGAACCATGTTCTCTGAGCCAGGACATTGGTGGGCAACAATGCCGTCATCTCCTACGATGAGAAAGTTCAGTGTAGTGCTTCACATAGGAGCAGGTTCCATTGGGATCTCATCCATGATCGAACATGGATGGTGACGGTGCATGGCTTATCAAAAAGCATGGGTGAGGGAGGCCTCCAGATTGAAGGGAGCTGCAGACTTGCGGGCTCGGACAAGTTTCCGGTCAGGTTAACCTGTTGGGATTTTAACAGAGGTGGGTGCCATAGGTCCAAATGTTGATACAAGCATGCACGTAGTGGGTGTTTTGCCTCTCATCCATGTAGCCAGTGCATTTAGAGAAAAGCTTGGCTGCCTATAAAATTGCCCCCCCTTGACACAAACTTAACCAAAATCAGAGAGAAGCAACTTTAGACCAAATAATGGAACTGAGACTAATTTTCCCATTATCACAATGAAATTATTTTTTTCAGCAATATTGCCCTTTTTTGGGAGTCCTTGTGGAGCTCTGGGGTGGGGGCTATGGGCTATTTTTGAGGTGGAGTCATCACATTTTCAGTGTAGATGCAGGGACTGCTCTTGACAAGAGCTCCCCAGCAGGCTTCATGTGGCAGAGTAGGGCATAAAACCGAGATCTCCAGGTTATAGTCCACTGTTCTTAACCATAACCCTATGCTGGTGCTCTCAGATTATCTCAGGTTATCTCTGGGTTTCTTATGGCTGCCAACTAACCTGTCCATGAATAGACAAGAACAGGTTGAGAATAGCTGAACATCCCATCAATTAATTGACAGTCTTATAACCACTAGTGAATGGGAAATAAGCAAACTAATGGTGTTAAAGCATCTTTAGACAGCACACACTCCCCGCCCCCCCAGCACTGATAAATCTTGGGGTCCTGTGGAAAGTGTTAACATTCAGTCACAATCACAACCCTTGATGACGTATACACTTCCTGAAACAACTACAAAAGATGCTGTCATCTTTTGTCCTTCCAAAAATAACCATCATCTTTTGTCCTTACAAAGACAACAGGGGCAGCTCACTGTCTTTAAAGGCTGTTGATTTGAAACATTAATACAGTGTTTCATCTAACCCAAAACATGCACTCCTTAGTTGAACACATCAGTACTTTAATATGGTCTGTTGGGCAGTTTTGCTTAAGTTCCAGCGACCTCTGTGATCTAACTGAAGTCCACTTCTGATTTGAACTATGCACTGCTTTTGTTCAGCTCTCTTCCTTGTCCTTACTCATACTTGGAAACTCATTTTCCAGGCATAGCATTCTGGTAGAATTATCTGCAGTGTCTGTCAGTAATAATTAGTAACCTGGATGTGGGATCTAGTACAGCTAGTAAGGAGGATCTTTTATTTTCCCTGGCTGGATTTGATGGGTTTTGTCCCAGTAAATAGATGTAGTGAAAGATTAGTGAATCTCAGGGCATGTTCCAAAACAGAAGGCATAAACATGTCACTGTTCCTGTGCTGTAGACTTATCTTTATTTCCAGTAACTGCTGGGAACCAGTAGATAGATCTTGGGTCCAATCTTGAAATGTATATGACTCTGCCAGAAAACCTTGGTTGTACCGTAACTCACCTTATCTCTAAGTCAAAAATTATGCATAGCATTGTACTTGCTGTAACATACCTTAGAATTCAGAGCAATGCAGAGTTTCTGAGACAGAAGCACAGGGATCCTTTAGAACAAAAAATTAAAGGTATCCTATATTTAAAAAGTCTGAAAACTGCTATTTTATTTCATGATTGGATTACTCATGTGTAATTTTATAATGGTAAATAAGCAAGCTTGAATACAAGCATATGTTTGTCTTCCTTTCCTCCTTTCTCCAAGAAACTTAGGGTTTTCCTCTACTTCATTTTATCCTTACAGCAAGTCTGTGAAATATGTTAGGCTGAAAGAGAATAATAGCTCCGAAGTTACCCAATGAGTTTTATGATGGGTGGTGGTCGTGGTGGTGTAATATCTGTAGTCCAGTAAATAACTGCTATATCACACTGGCTACATCACTAATTTAGTTAACAATATTTCTTTTTAAGATTAATATACTGCATTTCTATATTTTAATTGGTCTACAAAGTGGCTCACAATAGAAAATTAAGATATTTGGCAGCTTATTCAAGAACCCTCGGCAACTGGGGTGATGCCTCTGCACCACTACCACACTGCCTCCAGAGAACTCCCAGCTGCCAGTAAACCCTCCATTGGTGTGAGTGGGTTTATTTCATCTGAAAGGGTGGTGTAAGCCCATGCCCTTGGTCACTGCATATCTGAAGGTTAAGCCAGGGTGGAAGCTTACTAAGGTCGACTCACCCTGAACATGCCTCCAGAATGCCCCCACTATGTTGGCAGGGGCAGTGACAGCACAAGGAAGCTTATGTGGTGCACCATGTCCAGGCATATCAGCAGGCAGCAGATCTGCCCTATGGTAAGTGCCCTGCAGAAACATTTTCATTGGCATAGGGCCGCACCACCTCCCAACAGCGATTCACCCCCTCCCCCCATTGGGCTCTTTTTAAAAGTTATTTATCTAAAAAAGTATCGAGAAATAGTGTCAAGATTGAGGGATGTAATACTACCACTGTATTCTGCATTGGTTAGACCTCACCAGGAATATTGTGTACAGTTCTGGGCACAGCAATTCAAGAAGGATATTGACAAGCTGGAATGTGTCCAGAGGAGGGCAACCAAAATGGTAAAAGGTCAGGAGTCCATGCCTTACAAAGAGAGACTTAGGAAGCTGGGGATGTTTAGACTGGAGAAGCGAAGGTTAAGGGGGAACATGACAGCTATGTTTAAATATTTGAAGGGATGCCATGTTGAAGAGGGAGCAAGCTTGTTTTCTGCTGCCTCAGAGACTAGGACATGGAGTAATGGATTCAAGGTGCAGGAAAAGAGATTCCACCTAAACATTAGGAAGAACTTCCTGACCATCAGGGCTGTTCGACAGTGAATTCACTGTCTCGGAGAGTGGTGGAGTCTCCTTCTTCGGAGGTTTTAAAGAGAAGCTGGATGAACGTATGTTGGGAGTGCTTTGATTGTGTGTCCTACATTGCAGGGGTTGGACTTGATGCCCCTTGTGGTCTCTTCCAACTCTGTGATTCTATGATTCTAGGAAATAGAATAAAAGCAACTAGAAAAAACAGCCATTATACCTGAACAGTTCATATGGCAAAAGAAAGAAAATAATAAAAAGCAGCAGTGAACCATAGGTTCTGAATAAAACAGCTTTACAAATGACAGTAACCACCTCCTGCATAACTCATTTAACCTAAACATGTAAAACAAGTATGGACAGTGGGGGACAGTAGATATGCAAGCAATGCTACACACTGGTGCACAGTGGCTTACCAAATGTAATATTTACATATATCATAATGGCAGTAACAGGTTATAAAACCATTATTAATTTTCTTTACCAGTGATTAGGTCATCCAAAAGTTATATGGAATCAAAGCAGTAGCACCTTTATATGAGGATTTGATTAGTATTGTCACAAACTTATGAGGATTAATAAGAATTCTTTTAATCTTTGGTAAGATAGAACAAGTCTTTTATTTTTATACAGTCTCTTTGAATGTAACTAAATGCATTTAACAGGTTATTACATTTTTAATGAACTGAAACATCTAATTGAGAAGGTTTCTCAAGCCAAGGGGTGGCCTTAAGGTTCTGGTTTTACATTTGACGTTAATGGCACCCTTATAACATAGCCCAAGTTATTTTGTGTAACAAGGTTAGATGAATATATTTAGGAGAAGAAACAGCTTTACAGTCACTTGTAACCGCTCCTTCAAAGCTGCAAACTCCTTAAACCATATTACACACCTGCGTCTATTCCTGAAGAAACCTTGACCAGTTTTTTTAATTTGACTTCGGAAAGGCTCTGGCTCTAGCTAGCTACACACTCTGATTAGAGCCTCGAGGATACTCTGAAGAGAAACCATGGAAATAATTAAGATGCTGAAAATCCCTGAGGCTAGGAGTCAGTTTAAAAGTATCCTAAACTCTGGGAGCTTGAGAGAGAAGGGAAATATCTGATGAGATCTAAGATAAGCCCAAAAGAGGACACCATGTGTCTGCTTAACAATAAAAAATACAAGAAGAACATGAGAGAGAGAGAGAGAGAGAACACTTGTGTGAGAGTGCAAATATATACGCTATCATACTAATCACAGTAACATGTCTGATATATTGAAGCAAATCATTGCTGCTCACAGAGTAAAACTACTGTACTAGAAAAGGCTATATTTCATAGCTCATCTTTTAAATGTCAGAGAAATTACTTTGAATTGAACTGGCATCCTCTCTCCGATGCTTTTTAACATCTACATGCACCTCCTGGCTGGGCTGGTTCAGAGTTTTGGGCTGCAGTGTCACCAATATGCTGATGACACCCATGATGGAGGGGCACCCATATTCAGTCCCTGGAGCTCTCCAGGGCTGTTTAGAGGCTGCTGCTGGTTGGGTGAGAGCAAGTTGGCTGAAGCTGAATCCAACAAAGACGGAGGTCCTGTGACTGGGCCGGGGCGGGGGAGAGGCTGGTGGACTTTTGCCTGCCTACACTGGACAACTAGGCCTTACATCTAGCCTCATCTGTCCGTAGCCAGGGAGTGACCTTGGAGCTGGCATTATCGCTAGAGGCCCAGGTCACCCAGGCACCCAAGTAGCTTTCTATCATCTACAGCAGGCACAGCAACTGGCCCCATACCTCTCCCGCTCCGATTTGGCCACAGTGATCCATGCAACTATCACCTCCAGATTGGATTACTGTAACTCACTTTACGCTGGCCTGCCTTTGGCTGTGATCTGGAAACCTGAGCCCTTTGGGGGAGGGTGCGTTATTAATGTAAATAAATAAATAAAATAAAATAAAATAAAAATTATATTTTAAGTCCAACTGTTTTATTTTAATCATTTATTACATCTAGATCAACATTTGTTTGTCAAAGAGTTGAAATGCAGCCTCAGAAAAATATTCTAAACTTAAGACTGAAGAAAATATTTAAGTACTGGAATAAAACTGGGAAGGAACACTAATAGCAATGGCTCAGTTTGATTTTCCATGAAACTTGCCATTCCTGAAACTGGAAATCTGGAAAAGCCTTTGGACAGGTTCAGCTCCTCTTTAAAAGATGAGTGATTCTCCTTCTTGCATTGGAATACACAGGGCTTTTTTTGCATGGTACTCAGCAGTACTGAATAGCAGTGCATTCATTTCAGGCCTCTCCCTAGTCTTGATCTTTGTGTGCTGGTTTGCCTCACTTAAGACAGTGGGGGGGAGGGAAGAGTGGATAATCATGAATAGCCTAATAGAAAGGGAAGATTGGTAGAAATCAGTGCAACCTTATATATGAGTACTGGCATCTTTTTTAAAAAAAGCATTGGGAATGCTTAAACTATCTATAGAAGTATTCATATTAGAGAGACTTGGGCCGTTTCCGCATTGAGGCGGAAGCGGCTGGGTTGGTGCATTTCGCGCTGACCCGACGACGCTGGGACCATCCGTATGGATGGTCCCAGAAAGAGCCGGGACGACGGCGCCGCAGAGCGCCATCGCCTGGCCGACCCGGCATGTCCTCGGGCCTCCGGCACGTCGCCAAGGCCTGAGGACATGCCCCCTGGCCCTGCGCGCCTGCTCCAGCGTCGCAGGGCAGGGGTGTGTGTCCCCAGGCCTCGGCGATGCGCCAGAGGCCCGGGGACAAGGTGTGCAGGGAGGGAGTGGGGGGGAGGCGCCTCCGGAAACGCCAGCTTGGCACCGGTCAGGTGGCGCGAGGGCGGCGCGGCTGCGATGCAGCTGCGCCCCCTGTGCGAATGGCGGCCTGGGGACAGCGTTTTTGCCGTCCCCAGGCCGCCATATTCCGCCCGTGCGGAAACGGCCTTGGAGGTGTGTCCCATTAACGATATAAAGCATTTGGGAATGTTTTGCTTGATCATATGTTAAAATCTGTAATTTTTATTTAGTAAACAGTGATTTGAACCTGGGTCTCCTATAACTGTGTTTAATATTCTGTGCATACTTTCTCTCAGGTCCCCATCTAAGTTGCATGCCTGTACATGATTCAGTGGAATTTAAGCAGATTGAAGCCCTAAAATATTAGAAAGCAGTTAACTTTTCTTTGAAGCATGATAATTGTCTTTCTTGATTGGTATTAGAATTATGATTAAGCCCAAGTGTATTTTTGCTGTCACATGATTTTTGTTAGTACAGGTTAGGCATTTAATTTACTTAACATAATCTCTTAATTCAGTGCATGCTGTTTTTTAAATTTCATGCCATCCAACAGTAAATCACCCACCTGTCTAAAGCCACACATTAATGATAGAGAGGCTGAAAATGCCCCTTCCTATAGCACTGTAATGGAAAATATGGAAGTCAGACATCTGGATGGTGGCATCTCTGGGAAAAATTAGTTATAAGCTCTCGGAACTGTGTGTTTGGAAATGTTTAGCCACAGGCTCTAAATATTGTGTCCTTTATGACTAACGAGTTAAAACCTTGCAGAGCAATTCATATGCAAAATTTTTTTCAATGCCTCATTAAAATTTCTTACAGCAGAGATAACCATCTGGCCTGGTGTCCTTTCCCCGCTTTCTCTATATAAATAAAGAATTAACCCCAGAGCCATTTAAGTCTACAAACAGGCAATTATATTAGTCATAATTTTAGTGGTTGCATTGTAAGAAATTATTTTAATTTTTAGGACCCTGAGTTCTTGAACAGTTTCTAAGGGCTTTCTGAGATGGGGTTTTTAACAGCACAAGGGCTGCATGGTCATTGTTCACACTGCCCAAAAAAGATGGCCTTAAAATAGTTTTTCTTTGCTTGCTTGACTTACTGTCAGCTTGTTGTAGAATGAAAGTGTGTGGTAGGTAAACAGGCCATACAGCCGAGCCCCAGCCCCCCTCCCCCGCCTCCATGCAGGCCATCAGGGCCTGGGGAGGCCAAAAGCTGGCCTGCACAGAGGCTGGGGATGGGGCTTGGCAGCAGTGGGTGGCCCAGGTGAGTGCCGACCCTGCCTCCCTGCACGTCGGGTCCTGATCTGGCTGCAGGGAAGCAGGGGGCGGGGCTTGGTGGTGTGCAGCTAGGACACATACTTTTTGGTCATGGGGTACATACCTTTTTGGCTGAGCGTCCTCCCCATATGACCAAAAGGCGTGCTCCCAGGGACATGGGTGACCCCATGTATCTATAGGCCTGGTGGTAAACACATCTCTGGTGGTAAACAGTGATTTCCATCCAGAGATGTATCTAGGGAAAATGGAGCCCGATGCAAAATCGGAGTTTTGCTGCCCCCCAGTCCCCTTGTAGCTCTGCCTCTGTTTCTATCCCCAATATTTATCACAGTTCTACTCCCTCCAGTGTCAGGGTAGTCTATGTTCATGGAATGGAATGGAATGGAATGGAATGGAAATTTTTATTTATATACCGCCCTCCCCCGAAAGGCTCAGGGCGGTGTACAACAACATAACAACAACAATCAGAATAATAGAAACAACATATCAATAATCATGACATAATAAAAACCATTTTCCTCCCTATTGTATTTTTGTATTTTTGCTCAGTTACGTAATCTTAGTTTTACTGTGCTGTTAACTGGAATTCTCTACTATCTGGTTTTTGATTTTTTAAAAAATTATAATTTACCTTGAGAAGCCCCTTGGAATAGAGTGGTAAGCTGTAGTATTGCTGTCAAAACTCTGCTCATAACTTGAGTTCAGTCCCAACAAAAGTCGGTTACAAGTAACTGGCTCAAGATTGATTCAGCCTTCCACCTTTCCAAGGTCGGTAAAATGAGTACCCAGCTTCCTAGGGGATAAAGTGTAGAAAACTGGGGAAGGCAATGGCACACCACCATATAAACATAGTTTGCCCAGTAAATATTGTGATGTGAATTCTCATCATTAGTAATGCTTGCACAGGAGACTATCTTTACCTTTTAATCCACCTTGAGTCTGAGCAAGAAGGAAAATATTTTTTTTAAAAAAAATGGCATGGTACTGTAATATGTAACCCAAAACACCCCATTCCATCTTCCTACATCATTTTTAACTTACACTTTTAGTTTTTATTGTTTGGAGGCATACACTTCATATCACTGCACTGGTAATCTGTTTGGTTACAAAGGTAGGCATCTTATTTGGAGGGGACCTCCAAGTTAGTTTCCATAAGTCTATGCTAGAAAAGGTCAAAATAATAGCAGCTGTCTCATTGTCAGAAGGCAAAAGAAGAAGAAGAAGAAAGACCTGTACTATGTGGTCCTGAGGTTCATGAAAACATGAGCACAGGAAGGAAACTCCATGAGACAAATCTGGATAACCTGGTTGGGGAAAAAAATGAAGGGCTATTTATACTAATAACACCATGCTAATTCTTAGCTTAAAAATTTATAGTGTAGAGATGAGGGAGCAGTTTTTCATACCACCCTAAAACATCATACTTCATACTTGCCAGTTGATAGGACTTAAAAGCATGTAACTGCATGTCTTAACCGTTTTAGAAAGGTACAGTTTGAACTAGGGAAGTCACTGGAGAGATGGTTAATCTTTTCTCACTACTTACCCCTCCAAATTTTATCCACAAAAAGGGATAGTCTTGGCCATGGGGCAACTGGGCAGCAGCCCCAGGCCCCTTACTTAGGGAGGCACAGGAGGCAGCTGTCTCCTCTCTCTGGAACTCTGGTGAGTGACAGAATGTAGAATGTAAAGGCATCAGCTTGGCCTGCACCTAATTAAGGGCAGAATGGGAGATAAAAATGACCCATTCTTGACTACCCATTTGTCACAGAAGCTCATACATTCCTTGTTGGGAGCATAAGTGCCACTTGTTCGGGTTAGGGGAGACAAGAGAGTAAGTCTGCAGTTTTATCCTGGACACTTGCCCAAAGTCCAGAATTGTTAAGACGCCACCTGTCCTCAAGCTGCTTATCCCCCCCATTCCATCCAGGTGCAGGGAGTTCCAAACCAGTACATAGAGATGCTGCTTGATATTATTTATACAGAAAACAGCCTGGTGAGAAGAAGCAGAGAAGAGGTGGGTAAGATTGAAGTGAGGGATAAATATATACTTGCATACTGCTTACATCTACTACTCTAAATCAACCATTTCTAAACTCGCATTTTCCTGTCAAATGTTTTTGATAAATTGTTGAGCTTTTGTTACATACTTGTGAAGTGAGTAGTTTTGATGTTTTATTTAAATTAAGAAAAATTTACCAAAGCTTTAATGTTCTAACATACTGTAATATATATGTTTTGATGAGGTTTCTAAGTATTTTATTGCAAGTTGGAATCTTTTTAGCTGCCTTGATATCCATGGCAAAACTTTCATTTGAACAAATTTGAATTTGGATATTGTTCCAAAAACTCTGTCCCATAGGATCCTATTCCTCACATGTTCACAGATTTCAGTCTTTGCTGGATAATTTGTTATATGACACACCTTTTTTATATCATGTATTGTTCTTCCAAAGTAAAACCTTTGTTTTTTCCTAATGTCATACAGGTTCAGTGGGGAAAAATGGGGTTTTAATTTTCATAAGCTAATTTATTTTTTAATTTCCCAAAGGCACAACAGCTTACAGATTTGGAGCAAAAACTAGCAATTGCAAAAGAAGAATTGGAAAAGGCTTCTCTTGACAAAGTAAGAACCCTTCTGTGCACATCTTTAAGCTCTATTAGTTACTACTGCAGCCTAACATGTCAGCAGATTATTTTGTTCCTATAATTACATACACATACACTTAGTTTCAATCATAATTAATATCCTTACTGGAGCTGAGGACTGTTCTGCCACTGCAAAAGTATGATTGTGTGGATGAAGAGCAACCTACTTTTTCTTTCCAGTGCTCAGCAAGGGGCGAGTGTATCAATTGGACTTTTCTAGCCTAAAACAAAACAAACAAAACACTCACATGCAGTGAAAAGGGCTAGAAGTGAAATATCGTACTAGTAAACACAGAATACAGAACAATTACAAAAATGTCTCAACTGTGTCTGGTATGAGAATTTGCTTGAATATACTTTAAAATATAAAATAACCCAGTTGATTAGTCCTACTCTTTGCTAGTCAAGAGAGAAAAGGCTCAAACAGAAGGCTTCTATATGCAGGATTATGCTGTGCAATAATTTATGTAACAGTTAAAATGCAAAATACTTATTATATGAACTGTAGACAACATAAGAACATAAGAACATAAGAACTAGCCTGCTGGATCAGACCAGAGTCCATCTAGTCCAGCACTCTGCTACTCGCAGTGGCCCACCAGGTGCCTTTGGGAGCTCACATGCAGGATGTGAAAGCAATGGCCTTCTGCTGCTGCTGCTGCTCCTGAGCACCTGGTCTGCTAAGGCATTTGCAATCTGAGATCAAGGAGGATCAAGATTGGTAGCCATAAATTGACTTCTCCTCCATAAATCTGTCCAAGCCCTTTTTAAAGCTATCCAGGTTAGTGGCCTTCACCACCTCCTGTGGCAGCATATTCCAAACACCAATCACCTGTTGTGTGAAGAAGTGTTTCCTTTTATTAATCCTAATTCTTCTCCCCAGCATTTTCAATGAATGCCCCCTGGTTCTAGTATTGTGAGAAAGAGAGAAAAATTTCTCTCTGTCAACATTTTCTACCCCATGCATAATTTTATAGACTTCAATCATATCCCCCCTCAGACGTCTCCTCTCCAAACTAAAGAGTCCCAAACGCTGCAGCCTCTCCTCATAAGGAAGGTGCTCCAATCCTTCAGTCATCCTCGTTGCCCTTCTCTGCACTTTTTCTATCTCTTCGATATCCTTTTTGAGATGTGGTGACCAGAACTGAACACAGTACTCCAGCAGTGCGGTCGCGACCACTGCTTTATATAAGGAGCATGACAATCCTTGCAGTTTTATTATCCAACTCCTTTCCTAATGATCCCCTAGCATAGAGTTTGCCTTTTTTTCACAGCTGCCATGCATTGAGTTGACATTCCCATGGAACTATCAGCTAAGACGCCCAAATCCCTTTCCTGGTCTGTGACTAATAAAGCACTGACCCTCTGTAGCTGTGTATGTGAAGTTTGGATTTTTGCCCCCTATGTGCATCACTCTCTTACATTTAGCTACATTGAACTGTATTTGCCATTTTTGTTAGCCCACTCACCTAATTTATCATAGGTCCACTTGGAGCTCTTACAGTAATCCTTTGTGGTTCTACACCACCCCTACGTAATTTGGTATCATCTGCAAACTTTAGCCACCACACTACCCACCCCTACTTCCAAGGCTTCATTTATGAATAAGTTAAAAGAGCACTGGTCCCAAAACGGATCCTTTGGGGACACCAGTCACTTACATCTCTCCATTGTGAGAACTTCCCGCTTATACCCACCCTCTTAGTTTCCTGTTCCTCAACCAGTTTTTTAATCCATAGGAGGACTTCCCCTCTTATTCCTTTTCATTGCTGAGTTTCTCTCTAACAGTCTCTGGTGAGGAACTTCTGTCAAAAGCTGCTTTTGGAAATCCAAGGAGACAATGTCCACTTGGTTCCCCCCTTATCCACATGTCTGTGTTTTACACCCTCAAAGAACTTCGAAAGTAAGTTTGTGGTAAGAGAACAGGACTTTGCTCTCTACAGTTGAAAGCCATGCTGACTCTTCCTCAGCAGGTCTCTGCTTTTCTACATAAGTTTAATAATTTTATCTTTAATGATAGATTCTACTAATTTACTCAGGAACAGATGTCAAACTGACTGGCCTGTAATTTCCTTGGGTCCCCCCTAGACCCTTTTTTTTTTAAAGATTGGTGTGACATTGGCCATCTTCCAGTCTTCAGGAATGGAGCCTTCGATTTCAGGGATAAGTTGTATATTAATGTGAGAACATCAGCAATTTCTATTCTTGAGCTCTTTAAGAACCTCTTTGGATGAATTTGCAATCTGGAGCCAGGGGATTTGGTAGACATTTAGTTTATCAATGGCTGCCAAGAACTTCTTCCTTTGTCTACCACACTATCTTCTCAGCTTAGTTCCTCGGATTCACCTCCCTAAGAAGCTTGGTTCAGGTGCAGGAATTTTCCTCACCTCCTCTTGGGTGAAGACAGATGCAAAGAATTCATTCAGCTTCTCTGCAATCTCCCTGTCATCTTTTAGCACACCTTTTGTTCCTTCATCATCTAACGGGCCTACCGCTTCCCTAGCTGGCTACCTGCTTTTGATGTACTTGAAGAACTGTTTGTTGCTAGTCTTGATGTTCGCAGCCATGCGTTCCTCATAATCCTTTTTTGCCTCCCTTACAGCTAACTTGCTTCTCTTTGCCACCATTTGTGTTCTCTCTGGTATTCTTCATCAGTTAAGTTGGACTTCCATTTTCTAAAAGACATCTTTTTTTTCCTAATAATTTCCTCAACCTCCCTTGTTAACCATGGTGGCTTTCTGTTCGACTGGGCGTTGCCTTTCCTAACCTGCGGAACACATTCCAGCTGAGCTTTTAAGACTGTGTTTTTAAATAACCTCCAAGCACCTAGGACATTTTTGACTCTCTTGATTTTCCCTTTCAGCTTCCTACGCACTATCCCCCTCATCTTTGAGAAATTTCCCTTTCTGAAGGCAAATGTAACTACATTAGTAGTTGTCACTTGTTCGCATGCAGAGATACTGAATCTGACAGCATTGTGGTCGCTGTTCCCTATCGGCTCAACAACACTGACTTCCTGCACCAGGTCCTGGGTCCCACATAGAATTAGATCTAGGATCACCTCTCCCCGGTTGGTTCTACAACCATCTGCTCTAAGCCACAGTCATTTAGCATATCCAGGAATGTTCTCTCCTTACTATGACCTGAACATGCATTTTTCCAGTTTATGTGGGGATAGTTAAAATCTCCCATTACCACGACATTTTTGCTTTTGTTGGCCTCTCTAATTTCTTTTTCCATCTCAGAATCCTCTTGTGCACTTTGGTCAGGGGGACGATAATATATTCCTACTGTTAAACTATGCTTCACCCCTGGTATTGATATCCACAGTGCTTCTGTAGAGGAATCAGCTCCCCCTGCATTGTCTATTTTATGTGACACTATGCTCTCGTTGATGTAGAGGGCCACCCCACCCCAATACGCCCTGTCCTATCCTTCCTGTAGAGCCTGTAACCTGGGATAACAGCATCCCACTGGTTCTCCTCATTCCACCATGTCTCTGTGATGCCCACTATATCAATGTCCTCCTTCAAAACTCTGTACTCCAGCTCCCCCATTTTAGGTCGAATGCTTCTACTATTAGCATAGAGACACTTGTATACTCTGTCTCTGTCCCTAACCTGGGATTTATGTGATTTGCCCTCCAGCCTTTTGTAGACACTATCACTTATCACATTGCTATGCTCCTCGCTTGTATGTGGTTGATTTAGAAAAACCTCCCTCTCTGTCTGCATCCCCATGGACTCTGTATTCCGAACCGAAGTCACCTCAGCTCCTGTCGGCTTTCCCCCAAGGATCAGTTTAAAAGCTGTTCTGCCACCTTTTTAACATTGAGAGCCAGCAGCCTGGTTCCTCTTTGGTTAAGATGAAGCCCGTCCCTTTTGTACAGGCCTACCTTATCCCAAAAGGTTCCCCAGTTCCTGACAAAGCTGAAACCCTCTGCCTTACACCACCTTCTCATCCACGCATTGATACCCTGTATCTCCGCTTGCCTAGCTCGCCCTGCGCGTGGAACAGGTAGCATTTCGGTAGCAGGTAGCAACAGGTAGCAACATATCACATATCACATATCACATAAACATAGACCTGACATCTATTTTTTAAAAAATATTAACTGTACAAAACAAAGATAACTCATATTGGTTTTAAAGTGATAATGTAAGTTTAACTTGGGGTTGATAAATCTGAGTTAGAAAATTCTTGGAAATATGTGGGGGGAGACTGAAGGTGGCAGAGTTTGGGTAGGGGGGGATTCAGTGGTGCGTAGTCCACCTTCCAAATCACCAATTTTCTCCAGGGGAACTGACCTCTGTAGTCTGAAGATAAGCTGTAACTTTGGCTTTACCTAGTTAAATCTTTAAATTACTAATGTTGAGGTCTAGTATTCAGTGTTTCTGTTAAGTGGTTCTAAGAAAATAATGCTTTTCCCCTGCAAGAATGAGGTTGCTGCTTTCAGCTACTGCATTTTGTACCCTTTTATCTGTTTTTACCCAAATTGAAGTTGGTTCTGAATGTAACATGATACGTTTAAAAAAAGATTATATATATAAAAATTTTTTCCACATTTCTGTAGTTCCGTTGCATGTGTGTAGATTTAAGATAGTCTTCTACTTTATGTCATATGTGGGAAACAATGTAGTCTATTGGGTAAATAGATATTATTTTCACCTGTGCACCTGTTCACTAATGTATGTTATTTTTTGTGTCATTTGTTGAAAACTGTAGAGAACATGAAAGTGGAAAGTACAGATTAAAAAATTATACTCGGTAATCTGTCTTTAAGATCAAATGACATTTTCCCCTCAGGAGTCACAGTTGAAAGCTCTGAAGGAGACCGTACAGCTGTGCCTGTCTTCAGTTTTGCACAGTCAACCTCCCACTACAAATATAATTCCTTCAAGACCAACTGAGAGACAGATTTCCCCAGTTACAAATGGTTTGAAAGTTCCATTTCAAGTGTCAAGCACCAAGGTATCTTTTTGCTTCTTTTAAAATAAAAGTGAGAGTTTGTCCTCCAAGTCCATCAAACTGGAACTAAGAAGGATTTTAAATTCATTGAAAGATTAGGATGAATTTCAAACGTAATGCTAAGCCTATGTCTGCAGTCATTGAAGTTTCTTCCTAAAAGTTGGAAATACAGCTTATTTTTCTTTGTTACTGAAAAAATGGGGTATTTGCTGTTCTGTACACTTTATATTACATGCAAAATCATTTGAGTTTAATGGTAAATATAGGATTTATGCTTTAAAGCACACTATTTTCTGGGAAAGTATGTAATTCATCTAGGATTCATCATGCTTTGCTGACAGAGTGCATAATCTAACAATAGTTGGCAAAAAGTTCTGCCAGGCAGGGGCCAGGGCACTAAAGGCCCTGGCCCGGGTGGAGGTTAGCCGTATCATGGAGGGACCCAGGACCACTGGTAAGTTGGCCCCTGTGGAGCACAGAGACTGAATGGGGACATAGGGGGATAGACGGTCCCTAAGATATGAGGGTCCCAGGCCACAGAGTGCCTTAAAGGTTAATACCAACACCTTGAAAATGATCCAGTGTTCCATCAGGAGCCATGCTATAAAATGTCTCTTTTAGGATGAGTTCATACAAGCAAGTTGGTTATTTTATCAATGTGGTCGTGGACTCATTGAATAAATCTTGTATTCACAAACAGGGTATTCCAAGAAATTACTTCCTTGCTAACTAGTGTGGTTTAGTGGTGGGAGTTTTGAACTAAGATCTGGGATGCACTAATTCAGATTCTTCTATTAAGCTTTCTGGGTGACCTTGCACTATTTTTTGTGCAAATTAACTTATGGACTCTTGTGAGGAAAAAATGGTGAAGGACTGCCATCCTGGACTGCCAGCGCTGGATAAATAAATTACTTATTTATTATCTATCTTTCTCGCCAAGGTTAGTCATAATATAAATCGGTACAATTAATAGGATGAGGATATTTTGAAAAAACAGTGTAATAGGACCTCAATTACAAAATTCTAAAACAAGGCGGGAGTGGTAAACATGACATATTGAACCTTGCAAGAAATTGTATTATGTAAATAGAAATACAATGCAATAAAAGTAGGGAAAAACATACAGCAACAGATAATCCATATTAATAGTCCACAAATCCTTCTTTCTGAATCAGTTTGTTATAACACACCCCATTCCTTTAGAAAAATGCCCTTCTGTTTTACATAGTTTTACAGAAAGCAAAAGTGTGAGAGCCTTTCTAACCTCCTCAGACAAGTCATTACATATGGAAGTCATGTGTATGGAAAGTTGTTGATCTTGCCCATTGTCAGGATTGCACCAATAGAAGACCCTGTATAGATGAATGAAAATGTCTTGGCAGGACATAGGATGTGGGGCTGTTCTGCAGATACTCGGAACCAACACCATGAAATGCTTTTTTCTGTGATAGCCAGTACCTTAAATTGAACCTGCTAACAGGCAGCTACTGGAATGCCACCAGAATATATGTAATATACATGCATCACTTAGTTTCTGATAATAGAAAAGTTATGGCATCATGCAGTTATTGGAGTTTCCAAGTTAAATTTGTGAGCAGACCTTTGTAAAGCTTGCTATAATATCTCAGTATTACTGTGGATGGATTCTGGTGGCCATATCTGCTGAGGCTGCATTAATTTGCTTTTCCATCACTAATGCTGGATCCAATGTAAACCCTAGGCTCTTGCCTGAATCAGCAAGGATAAGCTTTACCCCATCAAAAGTGAGAAGCACAGTATTCTTCAAGACCTCAGACTTCACATCCAGCATGGACTCCATCTTGTCAGGGTCCAATTTAAATTTGTTAATCATAGCAGTCAGACAGTGGCTCATTACCTCTATTGCGTCCGCACAAAATTTGGATAAAAAGCCCTGAATAGCAGGGCTACCTAATGTTCCATCTGCCTGGCTCACACTATGCTGGAAGCAGTGGTGATGGCAGCTCCTACTTCTCCTTTCTCCCACTTTTCTTTTCCTTTCATCATCTGCCCACCTTTCTCAAACTATCAGCCAAAATCTCTCAACGTATTCCTTTTCTGCACGCACAGGTTACCACTGATTTTCACAGTGGTCAAACCTTGTGTTGTGGAAATATTTTCTCTAAAAATAATTCCACACACCTCCTTTCATTCCATGGAATTGGAATGTGGCGAACCTTTGGCACTCCATTCATTCCACTCCTCTCTTCAGTTGCATTTATTTCATATGCTGCTGCTGAAAACATATTATTCCTAATAGTGGTGGGATGTCATCATGAAGCAGAAGAAGAGCTGTCCCTTTCAGCCATTTTCTCCCCCTCCCATCTTTTAAGGAATTTTTATAATTTTTTCTCTATCACATTAGTTATGTAATGTAAGGGCACAATCACAAGCTGGGTTGATTGTATCAGCTTTGCCAATTTCATTCTGAATGAGTGATGTAAGTGTAAGGTGAAGACAGTGTCTGCAGTTAGAAGCAAATGAAACTGACAATGAAAGTTGCTTTTGCAGGAGGAAATTAACAAACGACTGCTGCAGTAATGATTGTGTGTTTACTGCAGCTCTAATTTAGCTGAAAAATGTGGTTCTTTGTGGGGGATGGGCTATGTGTTTCTGTTTCTTCAGATAATGGTATCTGCTCTAGTATTTTGTTAAACTTTTCTTGACTTGTGTAGTTTCCCAACCTCTCTTTAGTCATTTTTCCTCCTCCTGTTATGTTTTTTAAAGGAATTTTATTTTTTCTCTTTGCCATATTGAACTAATGATGTAATGTTAAGGCAGAGATATAGCTTTGTTAGTTTCACACCGAACTTGTGATCTTAACACAAACTTACATGGTTGATTGGATGAGCTTTGTCAGTTTCAGATAGTACTTGCTATCTTAAGTTGGAGTTGGTTGCTTTGTTGTTGTCTTGCTGCCATGTTGCAACTTATTTATGGTGACCCTATAGGGCAGTGGTGGCGAACCTTTGGCACTCCAGATGTTATGGACTAATTGGCCGTGCTGGCAGGGGCTGATGGGAATTGTAGTCCACAGCATCTGGAGTGCCAAAGGTTCGCCGCCACGGCCATAAGGTTTTCAAGGTGAGAGAAATTCCAAGGTCCTTTGTCGTTGTCTCTAGGTAGAATTCTTTGGTGGTCTCCCATCCAGATCCTGACCAGGACCAACCCTGCTTTGCTTTTGAGGTTTGATGAGATCAGTCCAACCTCGTCGGATTTCGGAAGTTGAGCAGGGTTGGGCCTGGTTGGGATTTGTATGGGAGACCACCAAGGAAGTGATCTTGGGACTCTTTAGTTTGGAGAGGAGACGTCTGAGGGGGGATATGATTGAAGTCTATAAAATTATACATGGGGTAGAAAATGTTGACAGGGAGAAATTTTTCTCTCTTTCTCACAATACTAGAACCAGGGGGCATCCATTGAAAATGCTGGGGGGAAGAATTAGGACTAATAAAAGGAAACACTTCTTCACGCAACGGGTGATTGGTGTTTGGAATATGCTGCCACAGGAGGTGGTGATGGCCACTAACCTGGATAGCTTTAAAAGGGGCTTGGACAGATTTATGGAGGAGAAGTCGATTTATGGCTACCAATCTTGATCCTCTTTGATCTGAGATTGCAAATGCCTTAACAGTCCAGGGTGCCTCGGGAGCAACAGCCGCAGAAGGCCATTGCTTTCACATCCTGCATGTGAGCTCCCAAAGGCACCTGGTGGGCCACTGCGAGTAGCAGAGAGCTGGACTAGATGGACTCTGGTCTGATCCAGCTGGCTTGTTCTTATGTTCTTATGTTCTTATGTCCTTAAGTTCAGGTAGAGCTACAAATTAGCATGGTTCATTCTGTCAGCTTTGTCAATTTCACTCACACCTAACTGTGGAAATGTTATATTTTCATCTTAAAGTTACCTTATTCATTCGGTATTAAATAGATAAAGTGATACAATCTACCTGTCTTCCATCTATGCCCTTACGTTAAAGAGATTTTTTAAAAGAGTTTCTTTCAAACATGGAGGATGAAGGGGAAAAATGACTGAAGGGGAGGTCAGATGACTACAATGGGGTGTTGATAAGGACCAGGTGTTTGGTGGGATAGAGAAATAAAGATCATTTTAACATGATCACATGATCAAGGGAAACTAGTTCAGAAATGAATTGAATTTTTTTATAAAAATACTTAGGAAAACAATGGAAGAAAAATGAAGAGAAAACATTTGCAGAACCAGAGGTGGGAAATGCATTTTTAAAAAAGTAGCATGTGTTGTAAACAACTCATGCAGAAAAGGTCTTTTTCTCCAACTTTTTTTTCTGTTTCAGATTTTTATTTTATTTTTTGAAAATCTGGAAGAGTTTTAGCATGTCTGTACGTGGCCGCATTCAGGGTTTTTTTTTTTTACTTTACACTAAAAACAGATTCAGAATTAGATAAATGATTCCCATAAGCAGGAGACAACCACAAGTGAAAATGACAAATTTTCCTGGGATATAACTATCCTTCTGTAGCAATATTAACATTTCCCTCTGACTAGTCAGAACATAAATTGCCTAACATGCTGTAATTTTGCTTGATAAAACAACAGGAAAAAGTGAAACTATTATAGCATAAATTATACATAGGGTGTTTTTTTTTCAAATAGTAATGTTTGTGGGCCAAATTTCATTAGATGCACTAAAGTCCCATACAAATTAATCGGAAAAAAATAATTGGAACTGACAAGTTCCACTGAGTTCAGTTGAACTTAGTTGTGATCAATGCTAGGCATTTAACTCAAAGATCTGGAATCTGGTTTTATTTCTTTGTGTGATATTTCTTCTGAAATTGCTTAGTGCATTTGCTGCTTTTGGATAATTGCCATTTAACTGAATTAATTAGATTCTAGGATGAAACCCCTTCCTTTGTGCAGGGGATTTTGTCCCTTTATTGCCTATGAAGAGATGCAATATTTATATTTATGAGTGTGTTGATATAAAGATTTTGCAAATTATTCCACAAGGCTCGCATTTCTGCTGACACTTTTGAATCTAACCTTTGCTCTTATCTCATTCACACTCCAACAAACCAGTAGCCAGTGGGAAGGAAAGAAACAGTCATGTATTAAAAATGGAGCAAGAAGGGGACACATTAGATTTTTTTTACAAACAAATGAACAGGGAATTACATATGTCTGTCCCTTGTTGTGCTTCAAATATATTGTTTAAAAGAAAATGGAAATGTTGTGGTTACTGAAGTCCAACTACAGCTGCAGTGAGATGACAGTTTTACATGTTTGCCATTCATTTCTGGACATATTCTGTCAATGCATGACTTCAAATGTCCTAAAGAAATCAAAAGTGTAGCTATGCAAGCCCTGTTGCTTCACTCGGAATGTAATATTTGAAAAACAACTTGTTTAAAGGGAGTACGCAAAGCACAGATGTACAAACAGTCTGTTTTTCCCCTCCATGCAGATTTTTTAATAAACACTGTTAAATGTGCATTACCCCAACCAGTGATCGTCACTATATCTACATTGCTTATTTTATAATGTTATGTAATGTAACATTACTGGAAAGACAGTGGTACATATCTCATAGTCTTTTATATTAAAGTATTGAGTGTTCTTCTATTTCTATATCATCATGAATACATGAAGCTGTCTTATAAAAAGTCAGACCATTTATCTGTCAAGGTTAGTATTGTCTGCTCTGATTAGTAGCAGTTCTCTAGAGTTTCAGGTCCGAATTACATGATGCATGTTGCAGCTTCTTTGGGACAATTTTTGCTTAGGAAAATGGCATGAGCATGGGAAGGCAGTACTTCCTCCTATCCTCAGGCTATCAAATCCAGCCATTTTAGACATTTAAAGTATTGTTCCACAAATAAGTCCTTTGTATCACCTTTTAACTGGTGAAATTGTGGAGTGAACTTACCTGGGACTTCATGCATGCAGAGAAATTGCTCTTTCTTAGAACTCTAGCCCCTTTGAAATGCATGCATATCTAGAAAGGATGCATATATTGGTGGGGGCTGGGAACAAGCTTTTGACCCACTTTTGGAGCTCATCTGAATGTGCACATTCTAAAAACAGATCAACTTTTTTTGCATGTATCGGAATTACGTATTACCATGAGTATGTAATTATTTTTATTTATTTATTTGTTTGTTTGTTTCTTTATATTTATAAACCACCCTCCCCCAAAGGGCTCAGGGCGGCACACAACATGATAAAACAGCACGAAATCCCATATATAAAACCAATAAAAACATTCCAACTGTAAAAGAGATCGCAACACAACAGATGGCAGCACAACCCACTCCCCTCCCCTCCACACCCATGGGAGGCCGAGTGATGGTATTTACCTTTCTGGCTGGCCAGATGAAAAAGTGTGGTGGAACAAGGCTATCTTACAGGCCCTGTGGAAACCTTGTTGATCTTGCAGGGCCCTAACCTCCTTTGGCAGCCTGTTCCACTAAACAGGAGCCAAGGCCATAAATGCCCTGGCCCTCATAGTGGCCAGTCAGATATTTCTGGGGCCGGGTACTCCTCTGATGAACGGAGGGCCCTGGAGGGGCAATATGGGGAGATGCGGTCCCACAGGTATGTAGGTCTGAGACCGCTCATGGCCTTAAAGGTCAGAACCAAAACCTTGAACATGATCTGGAACTCAATAGGCAGCCAGTGAAGATGGTTTGGCTGGATGCTCCAATAAGGAGCCTGGCCGCTGCATGTTCCACAAGTTTAAGCTTCTGGATCACAGCCAAGCAGTAGGCCAGTGTATAGCAAGTTACGGTAATCCAGCCTGGAGGTGACGATTGCATGGATCACTATGACGAAATCAGAGTAGGAGAGGTATGGGGGCATTTGCCATGCCTGCTGCAGATGGTAAAAAGCTGTTTAGGCCATCTGGGTGACCTGGGCCTCCAATGACAACACTGGGTCCAGGATCCCTCCCAGACTACAGACTGATTGGGCTAGATGTAAGTCATCATCATCCAACATTGGCAGTAAAAGTCCACTGGCCTCTCTCCCTGGCCCAACCACAGGACCTCTGTCTTTGCTGGATTAAGCTTCAGCCAACTCGCTCTCAACCAACCAATGATTTATTTATTTATTTATTTATTTATTTATTTATTTATTTTTATATCGCAAATTTATAAACCGCTCACCCCCAATGGGCTCTGATGGCCTCTAAACAATGCTGGAGAGCACCAGGGGCTGAAGACAGATGGCCCTCCATCGTGAACATGAGCTGGGTGTCATCAGTATATTGGTAGCACAGCAACTTGAAACTCTGGACCAACGCTTCCAGAGGGTGCATGTAGATGTCAAAAAGCATCAGAGAGAGAATCACCCCCTGTGGCACCTCACAATCAATGGGATGACTCCTGGAGATATCTCTTTCCAATGCCATCTGCAATCGCCGGTCTTGGAGAAAGGAGGCCAGCCAGCTCAAGGCTGAACCCCACATTTCAATATCAGCAAGATGGTGGACCAGAAGGTCATGGTCTACTACACTGAACACTGTGGTGATATCTAACAGCACCAGCAATGCCGATCTGCCTCTGTTAAGGTGAAGCTGGAGTAGATCGCACAACTGCCAGCATCCTGTCCACATCTGCCAGGTCGAGAAGGCTGAAGTGGTCTAAAGAAGGACCAAAAGATGGCCAAGGGGCCTCCAGTTCCTGTACTGTATCAATTGTGGCAGGAAGGGCTTGGTGGAGGGATAAGATCTTGTCCGTGAAGGAAGTCACAAAAACCTCACATCTAAATGCTAATTTCTTCAATTTAGGACCTATCGAAGAGGTTGTAAGTGTCCGAACTACCTGCAATAATTGAACCAGGCGCAAACTTGCTGTGGTGATAGAGGTAGCAAAATAAGCCATCTTTGCCTCCTTCACGGCCCTCTCATAGGATCTCATAAGCGTCCTATACGACTGGCTTGTCCCCTCATCACGAACCCGCCACCACACTCACTCTAGCTGTCTCAACTCCCACTTCAGTCCACGTAGTTCTTTGGTATACCAAGGAGAGGGGCGAGTACGGGTGTGGAAGAGGGCATCTCGGGGCAATAGTTTTGATGGCTTCAGAGAACCTGGTATCCAAGCTTTTTACCAGTACATTGAACATGTCGCCAGTGGGTGAGGTCTCCCGCTAGACTTTCTGGAACTGCTCAGGGTCCATTAGTCTCCGTGGGTGAGTTAAAATATACCCGTTGCCTAGAAGGGGGCACAGCAGCATCAATCTGAGCCTTTAGGACATAGTGGTCAGACCATGACACTCTATTTATTGAGGATAAGGCCACATACACACTGGCCACAAAGATCAGGTCCAGAGTGTAGCCCTGTTGGTGCATGGAACTCCCAGCATTCAAGTGAGAGGCCTAGTGTCACCATGGATGACACCAGATCAATGGCCCCCACAGAAGAGGTTGAACCAATATGGGCATTGAAGTCTCCCAACACTATCAGGTTGGAATACAACAACGGCCACTCAGAGACGACCTCAAGGAGCCGTGATAGGCTGTCTGTCGGCGCGCTTGGCAACCAGTACACCAGCAGAACAGCCAGCCTCTCAGGGGAGTCCCAGCAAAGGTCCAAATACTCCAAGCCAGCAATCAACAGGACTGGGGACATCCTAAAGGAGATAGAATCTTGGACGAGCACCACTACGCCATCCCCTGGCTTTGTGTCTGAGGCTGATGGACAAATGTGAAACCACCCAGGGTGAGATTATTGAGAGCAACTGCCCCCCCCACCCAGGTTTCTGTAATACATACGAGGTCCATGGCATGATGGTCGATGTAGTCCCTAAGGACAGTAGTTTTGTTATTAACTGACCTCACATTAATCAACAACAGCCCCGGAGCAGAGTTAAGGACCTCTACCTCATAACCTACATGTATTGGGATAGGTCGCAGGTCAGACAAGGAGTGAGCATAGCCGTATCTCACTCAATGTCTACAATATGGCCTGGACCTACCATCATATCTCCCACACCTGGACCTACTGTCATACCTCCCACAACCTCTCTTTGGATTTCTCAGTATTTTTTTTTTAAAAAAAACATTCTGGTCGCATAATGCTTTGATTTATGTCCTGATTTCTGCACACATTTTTGTGCTTTTAGTATTCACTTTGTTTGGTCTTCCCCTCAGTTTGTTTCAGTTTCTGTTAATGCCACTTTTAGCCTGATCTTTTCTTCTGAAAGACAGTTTTGAGTAGCTTTTTTCCCCTTGTGTGTAATTTTTTTGGTTTTCTTAATCCCATTCCCTTTCACCCACCTCCAGCCTACTTTTCGATGATTGGACTGTTGTCATATCAAGGTGCTCCCCCCCCCTCTCTCCCCTCTGCCTTGAAGATGAATGGCTTCATTTTTATTATTTTAAGAGCATTAAAATATTAATATATTGATATACTGTTGCAATGACAGGTTTAGCAGGTTATCTGAATTCCTATCTTTCATTTTTTAAAGGTAAGCCTTTATCTTCTTCCCTCAGGGAAATGTAAGAGGAAAGGCACATCTCCACATGGAAGGGAACAGAGGCTTCCTTTAAAAAAATGAAATTTTGAATTTCTGAGAATCTGTTTAACCTATTTTTAGAGCAGAATATTATCAACATTTTAAGTTTTTTTGTAGTCATTATATTGATAAAGCTATACAAGCATGTGCAAAAAAATTAAAGGGGGAATGCTGTGACACCACCAATTATGATGCCACCAAATATGATAATATCCTACCTTGAATTTCTTAATTATTTAAGGTATGTGCAGAAGAAAATAAACTGACTGTACAACTGAGAACATGCAGAGAGATTACATGTAGTAGAGCTAAGCCCAAACCAGTTCCATTATTTGTGAATTGACTGCCAAAATAATTAGTAAGTTGAGTATGCGGAAAAGCCCTTTGTCTCATTCCACATCTGTCTGGTACTGTTTAATGAAGGATTAGGAATGATATGTAATTATTGTCAGTATTTCTCACTCCACATATGCAGAGGGGATAGGAAATAATGATTCAGATAACACCATGATACGTGCCTTCTTTATCTAAATATTTCACAAGAAATATGGGAGAAGCTGATGCAAGTCAGACATTTTTTCAATATTTCTTTTGTGTCTAAGATATGTACAGAAGAATATATTTTGTCTCAATAAGGTGACATCAGCAGAAGTTCTTTAATTTTTGTGCAAGGACCTTAGAATCTCAATCGAGAATTGTAACCACTGCATGAGTATTGTTTTTTGTTAAAAAATGGATTTGATAAAGAAAATTTTGACCCTGTTCTCCAATATAAAATAGAAATGATCTAGATAAATAGGAGAAACTTCCTTCTTTTCTGTTTTTTTAAACATCACAAGAAAAAAGTAATTAGTCACAGGTTAGTAAGCATTTCCTTGTGTATAATGTTCTATGTAAAGTCATGCAAAATATCACATTATGTCCCCAATTACAATCTTCCAAGATAATAAGCACAATAAGATTAGAGCAGTTAGGACACATAAGAGAGAAGGATGGAGGACTCATAAATAACTGTCAAATCATTGACCTGTCATATGGGAAGAGTATTTTCAATGTGAAGGAAAGGATATAAAGATGATCGAGTCACAAATACAGAATTTTAAACATGTTTCTGTAAGTGAAGTAAAACTACAAATCATACTGTTTTCATACCAACTCTGCATGTATGTGTCAATAGAGTTTCTAATTACTAATTCTTGAATGCTTTAGAAATCTACCACATAGAAATATTAAAATTTGCAAGTTGCTAAATATCCTTGCATTCAGTGCATTCAAAACAGACTTTCCTGTTACCTTAGAAATTGTGTACATATTGAGTAATAGGCGGTTTCTGCACAGCACAATTATACCTGATTACAACTGGTTTCTTACAATCTGGGTCTGCTTTATCCTGGTTTCTCCCTTTGCATGATTGCCTGTTTTGTGAAGGAATCCAGTGAAGACCGGGAGGAAATACTCCAATTTCTTTCACACAAGCCCAATTTTTTTTTTTGCACGAACCAGAAATACTTCTGTATTTACATTGCAAGCCCAATGTCATGCATCCTGAGCATGCCCAATGTCATGCATCCTGATTGGCAGTTGTTTTTGAATGGCAGCTTGAATGAATGTCAGGTGGGGAGATCAGTGGGGTGGGTGGAGGGGTGAGGAGATCAGACAACTGGGCGGGAAAAATAAACTAGTTCCACTCCCATGGTGTTTGCATGGCTAGCAGGCTCACCCCAGGAGTTTGGAAAAGAATTGCCAATTTAGTGATTTTTGAATACCCCAGGAGGAGGGAAATGTCACGGGGCAAACCCACTTGAGGCCCGGGAACCATGCAAAATTCTTGTATGGAACGGGGTATTTCCCTTCCTAAACCCAGGATATTTACACCATGTGGAAATGACCATAGAGACAGACATCAATATAATCCAGGAACTTGCACCAGTTACAATGCATCTTGTCTATTAAATTTATGAAATGTGAGAACCCAATGGGGCATGGTTTATTCCTGATCACCATTCCCGCAAGTATGCGGTTAGCTACAGTGTAGTTTGGCACTTTATGCACATTTCAGGATAAAAATGGATATTTAGATGACAATATATTCACATAACAATGAACACCATTCTTTCGGGTCTTTAGTGGATTCTACACCTTCATATGAATTGTGCCCTTAGTACATAAAGACAGAACATGACAGAATTTTTTAATGAGCATTATCATGTTTGAAATACAGAATACAAATTAACATAAAGTTTTTCAGGATGACACACATTAAGTCCCCATTTCATAAATGTGATTAAGATAATGAGCACTCAGCAGAGAGATAGGTTTTCTAAGCACTAGGAAATAGTGGTAGGCTTTTGACCCCATCTGTGGTTCAATATGCACTCTTTCATTAGCCTCTCAAGGTCAGCTTTTCAACATTAGGAGACTAGAGTTATTACATTAACTCCTCCATTGAAGGTCAAACAGGTACAAGTTTCTGTTAAGGTTTTTAAATAGGATTTTTTTAAAAAAAAAAAACACGTTCCATTGAGGACTGCTGAGATTTTGGGTTATGTCAGTAAATTGTTTCTTAAATCATTTAAGACAAAATAAATTGGATTCCTGATGGCCAAAATTTCCTATGTTTTTATGGTCAATGATTCAACACAAATCATCTAAAATGATTAGATGTGCAATCCATGGTTGCGTTGTAAAGGTCAGTTTGCCTGATTCAATGTTCTTTTCCACTGAATGTTTTCTAAATGGTATCTTTGCCAAGTTAACACACAAAACAGGAGTAATTCATGACAAGCTATCTTTTCTACTACCTTCCACATATGTTTGAATACAACTTTATAATACTGGATTATTAATACATTCATCATATAGGGACATCATGTTTAATATGCATTATAACGAATGCTTAATAGCATTTAATTCCTTGGGAAATCTTTCGGCAATTACATCAAACAATGTGAACTATTTACAAATTATTCACAACTTCTTTTTACACCCATTTAACATTACATGAGTTTCCAAGGGGGAACATTTCTATAAACTTAAACATTTCACATGTATCTAGACAGTCATCCTGAGGGCTTGGCATTAGCATTATTTTTGTAATTTTCTGAGCATTTTAACACAATGTATAGAAGGCCTCATCTGAGAGCATGTTCAATACATTTTAGCTTGAGCATGCAGAGTTGCTAAAATTAGGGGTAAGTTTACATCTTAAAGGAAAGAGGCAGCACACATTCACTTTATAGTATGTGGATAAATGTGGGGTTTCAATTACATATTCAGCTGGTCAAGGGAATTAACTTTCTTCAAATACAGTTTCATGTTCAGGTTTTTTTCCCCTGTACTTATCTCAGTAAATGCCAGATGACATCAATTTGGTGAGAGCAGCCTTCCCTTCATTGGATACTACAAGTTCAAGGCTATTCCATAGACATCTAAAAGCCCTGCTGCTTAACTCACTGAAGACAGCTGTAAGGGTTGGGAGGGAGAAATTTCACACATCTTTCAGAACTTCACAGTGTCTTGATTGGTCAGCAGATCAGCTGCTTCCTATAAATGTAGACTATCCTTATAGCCACCTTGAGTCTCCAGAGATATGGTGGGGTATAGATGTAAACAGTAAGTAAGTAAGTAAATAAATAAAAGGAGGCCACTCTTCTTTTTCCTTTTTCCAATATCCTTTTCCTTCCATACCATTGATATTGCCTTCATTATGTTATCCTGCTATTGCATGTACTCTGCATTACGTTGCTGGAATTTGCATTGTATTTGCTAGTGCTTCAAGACCCTAACGTCCATGTTGCTTTTATGTACTTTGAACCCTGTATTGTTTTTAGTTTTTAGGGGTTTTTTTAACCCTCTATATCCGTGGTGGCGAACCTTTGGCACTCCAGATGTTGTGGACTACAATTCCCATCAGCTCCTGCCAGCATGGCCAATTGGGAATTGGCCTGGGGCTGATGGGAATTGTAGTCCATAACATCTGGAGTGCCAAAGGTTCGCCACCACTGCTCTATATTAAGGTTTGCCTGCCTTTAAGGTGTTAGTTTTGGTGAGCTGGCTGGTCCTGATCCAAAAAAAGCTCAGTTACATTATTAAAGGAGCGTTTTGTTCCAGGGCCTCAGGCTGGAACCAAGAAAACAATGTACTCAGGACAAGGCAGGGCAGTCTTTATACAGCTATACATGTGTCAAAAAATAAAATTAGACATATTCAACATCTGTATAAAGAACAATCAAGTGTACATTTTACATGGATTCTGTGTACGTTCACTGTAATTTATAAACAGGTAGCTTTGAGGATCCCCCCCCCCCATTCACTGATAACAGTAATGACTGAAGGGCAACAGGTATATTTACAATATATAATCCTGTCAAGCAGAGTAATGAGCAGAAATGTGGATTGTGTGGCAAATTAGAATAGTTATCTCTCAAAAGACCAGTCGTTTTACCTCAGAAATTCATAAGCATGAAGGAGGGTGCCTGGCATCACCCGGAGCACCGTTTGTGGCAGGGGAGGACAGAGTGGCTGGCTCCTCCTCCTCCCACCTCTCTTCCTGCAAGGAACATGTCATGTGACAGTGGGAACCGTCACATGACGAGGGAGCCGGGCAGGCTATTTAAGCCTGCGCCCGGCTCAGCTCAGCTCTTCACGAGGCTGAGATCAAACAGACTGAGATCAAACAGAGCAGTTGCTCCATTCAGGGAAGTCTTTGCAGGCCGGGTGGGATTTCAGCGCAGCACAGAGAGGCTGCACGGTGCATAGGGGCCTTACTAGCCGGCGCTCATTGGCGGCTGGCTGTGTTTCTCCCCTGGGTGGCGACTTCATTGGCAGGGGTTTAGAAACCCTTCCCCCCTCCTCTCCCATTTCAAGTCGGGAAGCTGAGGCCATCCGTTGGCGAGCATCTGGATGGAGGTCCAGTGCCGCCCCACCTGCACTCCCTGTTGCCAGGGAACCCCCCCCCCAACAATTTTACTATGGGGGAGAATTGTACTTTTACTGAGAGAGAAAAGTAAACTGTATGTATGTTTACTGTAATTTATAAACAGGTAGCTTTGAGGATCCCCTCCTCCCCAAAAAAATTTACTCATGACAGTAATGACCACAAGTTAAGACAGGGTACAATAGCCGTGTTCCAGGATATTCATTTGGGAAATGGTAGTTTTTCTGCCTGAAGTTTAACTGGTAGCTGTGTTTGGATAGGAAGTTGGACTACCTTCCTATTATATTGACTGAAGTCTTCACTATATATTCAGTTATATTGATTGAAGTCTTTATTATTTTGTCTGTGGCATATTGTATATTCTGATATTTAATTATTTTACAATGGAAGTAAAATGTGCCCAAATATTCTCTAAGTGGTGTTCTAGCATCTCTCCCGAAGTTTCTATACCCAAGCTTGACATACTACTCATCAGTTGATTTAATTGTCCACAGATCAGTTGACTATTGGATATAAGATTCAAGCAGGAAGGTCAGGAATTTAAAGTATGGATAAAAAAAGATAATGCAATGTTCAAAATGGAATTCCAATCCTGTAATATTTCAGACCAAGTGTATGTATAATCCTGTATATTGCAGTAAACAATCAAATATGATGATGCTTGTTATTTATTTAATTAGTTGATCTATTTTATGCACTAGTAATAGAGAACATGTTAAATTTCAAAATCATCTTCCAAATGGGGGGCCATAGAAGCTTATATTATTCTCCTCTCCTCCATTTTATTCTCACAGTAACAATGTTAAGTAGGTTAGGCTAGGTGTGTATGTGTGTGATTGACCCAAGGTCAGCCAGCAAGCTTCCATGACAAAGTGGGGATTCCATCCTGGGTTTCTCAGATTCTTGTTTGACAATCTAATTATGCCATACTGAGAAGTTTCACTTTTCAGTTTTATTCAGTATAATTCAGTTTAGATTCTCAGTTTAATGAGCACTGGTGTTAAATATAATCTGGTATAGGACAGCCCCTCACAAAGAATCCTTCAGTCACAAAGGAAAAATCCTACTTTTTCTAAAGGATGCTTTCCAGAGGGATAAGGCACTTTTCATACTTTGAAGCCACATCAAAAAACTAAGATAACAGGAGAAAATTTAATTTAAAAGAACAGTCATTATAGTTTTCACAATCTTCTTTTTAAAGGGAAAATAGCTGTCCAGTCTAGCCCAGCCCCATGTACTTGGCTACATTTGATGTATTTCATGCATAAAGTGTCTGTTCACTAAATGGGAAGGTTTATAGGGTACACCCTTTAATTTTTTCAGTAATTAGTCCATTGGTTGATAGGTCTGGTGGGAAACCTGTGAGTGATTGCCATCTTACAAATTAATTTAATTATTCTTTTTAGTCCTTTATTTACTGCTGCTTTTAAAGGTTTTTAACTGTTTTTATCTGTATATAATGGCTATCATGTTGTACACCGCCCAGAGCCCCTAGGGGATGGGGCGGTCTAAAAATCTGAAAAATAAATAAATAATTAAATAATTAAATATTGCTGGCAGAACCATTAGGTTCTGGCAGTATTTTTAAGAAATTAAATTGCTGGGCTCTGTGGGTTAATTAATTAGTGGAGGCAAGAGATTATGGTAGTCATCCAGCACCCATCCTCGTCCACTGTCAGAAGTGCACTTACACCAGTGGATCCAAACTATGGCCGCAGGAGTGCATGTTACTATGACAGACATCCACACTAACACCAAGGCAGGGTAACCACTGACTTTTATATTTTCTCGTCTTTCCACTTTGAGATGACTCCAAAATATGGGAGCATGAAGTAGATAGCAACTTTCCCTCAACCCTGTTATTACACACCAGAAGGCAAAGGGATGCCCATTGACTTTTATTATTCTTTCCTACCCAGTCACTTTCCATGCTAGGTATACTGAAATAAATATACTGAGGTAGAAGTAAACTTAAAGAAGAATACAGATTTATTTAACTGGGAGATGAAATTGTAAAGGAGTGGATATTTAAATTTGGACATAGATGGCTGAGTCAAGGCAAGAGACAAGAGAAATATCTTTACACTATTCACAAGAGAGCTTGGCACAGATACTTATAGTTTTGGTGTCTTTACAACAGCATTTAAGATAATTTAGTTCCATTTAGCTTATATGTTGTTTTATAAGATGTTTCACAGAATGTACAGCTCCATTGTTTAGATGTTCTGGCTTTTGACTATTCACATAGAGAGTCCTAACATAGGCTAGCTACATTCACTGAGTTAGGCCCCCCCCCCAAACACACACAAACACACACACCCCTCTCAGGCATACCCTCAAAATCAATCAAATTCTTTACTGAGGTAAACATAAAGCATATACTTCCCAGAACATATACTTCCCAGAAAAACTGATATACCAGAACTCTCCTTTCTCTAGAAGTCCTTATCCTTATCCTGGTTTATTAAGCCTTCATCAGGGCCTTTCAATAAACCCCATCAGTATACAGTGTCTGTGTATGACTGCTTAAACTCAGCACTCAGACTGATACCAGTAGAATCAGTCAGTTACTCTGGACTGATCTACTCCCCTTAGAGTTTAATTTACTGTCTGTTAAAAAAGACAGCACTGAACAGCTGTTAACAGTTGGAACAGTTCCAACCAAAAATCCTCTAGAATGTCTGTGACAGGGAAATCTTCTCTTCCTCCCTCTGCATCACACTGTTACTTGCAGAATCAGAGTGCCACGGCCAGTCAGGTGGCTCCTCTGTTCCTAAACCTTTCCAGTTCCACTCTGAAAGTAAAAAGTAAGTTTGCTTTGCCAGAATTGCATTTTAAAATTACATTTTCCTTGCAATCCTTGCACTTACACTCAGTTTTCTGATTAATCATTGGCCAGAAGTTGGGAGAGAAACAATTCTTCTGAATACCTTGGCCTTCTTTTCTGCAAGCCCTAAGGAAGGGAGGGGGAGGGAGGAGAAAGCATAAAAGGAACTGTCTGAGTATTACTCAGTTACTTTGTGCAGGCCCCTAGCGTTGCTCTACTGTTCTTAACTGTGGTCAAACCCCACAGTGGCCAACTTAGCACACAGAGCCACAGGTTCTAGTGGTGACGTGGTTGTGGACTGTTGTTAGTTTTCTAAGCCCTTTCAGCCTGGGAACCCCCTCCACCCTCAATCAGTGGAAGAAAGTTATACCACCCAAAGCATGGTGTCATCCATAGGCACCTATGGAGGTTGAAATTCAAGCCTCTCTCCACAATCACACCCAGATCCCGGAGGCTCAGACTTGCCCAGGAGGATGACCACAGGAGCAACTAATTGGCTCCATCCACTGTGGTGACTGAGCTCCCTTGTTAGCAACCAATCGGACCTCTCCCTCCAGTCCTACAAAAATATAAACTAGCACAGCACAACTAGCAAGACAAAGTACACAAAGTGCACAGTGCAAGACTGTACCTCAGAGCTCCCTGCCATATGGACTTAGAATGAATGGTGAGGCACTTTGATGGTGGGAAAAGGACAGCAAGGGCACCTAGCACTCTGTGTCAACACCCAAAGGGAAAAGCAAAGTTCATACTTTGGCTGTCCTTTCCCAGTTCACCACTCAAAGGGGCCTGGTTCCCAAACTTGCTTCCCTGTTCTCCTAGCTGACAGGAAACTGCTCTAGAAATGATGCCTCCCACACTTGAACCCAGCAGCAGTGTAGGGACAACAGGAGCAACAGCCTACATGACAGTCCCTCAAGGGAAACTGGTGCATGGGGAGTGCTCCTGGATAACTGCTAGGGGAGGAAGCCCAAGTTGTGCGCTCCTTACTGGATTATAAGCTTATTTATTTGCTGGACTTCCCCATCCCCCCTGGACAGGACAGGAATGAGCCAGCAGAACATGGGGAGGGACTCCTTAGACCTCCAGATCTGATGGGGAGGGGGGCTAGAATGCCCAGTGCTAGCCATGAGGTATTCAGGAGAAACCGAGCACTCCTATGCTGTGGGGAATCCCACAGTGGCACCAGGATATGTGTAAGGAATCTGAAAGGACCAGACTTAAAGAAACTGTAACAGTTCTTAATTTCTTAAACTTCCAAGATGCACAATACAGGAAATGCAGACTCTGACCTTTCCCCACCAGACCGCTGCTTTTACGAGCGTCTCTGCCCCCGCTCACAGCACAAAGTAAATTCCCCCCAAAACTCCAACCTCCAATGTAGGTTCTCACGCGAACAGAAAGTAAGACTTCACACGCATATAATAAGCACAGATAGGCAGCAAGGTTAACGATAACAGCCACCCTGGGCAGCCCAGTCCGCGGAATGTTACCAAGGCCAGGCTGGCGAACAGAAACAGAAATCAAACCGCAACCTTTCAATATGGCTCCATGTTCCAAGGTTGCCTGACTAGGGATTCAAATTGCCGCATGTAAAGTGGATTGGGCCCCCTGAGAGTGCCTGCAAGCACAAAGAGTTTCTGACAATAAAGTTGCTGCATAGTCAACCCTCTCCAAAGATAGAAGAGACTGAGCCAGGTGTCCCAATCGGACATAAGGGGGCGGGGCAACAGAGGCATTCCTCCCATTGGGCAAAGTGGACAGTTGCCCAGGGCACCATCTTGTGGAAGGCACCAAAAATGCAGGTTCGTTTGTGGTATTTTTTTGTATTTTCAGTGTTTTTTCAGTTTTTGGCCTGCAGGGGGTGCAGCTTTTAGGCCAACAGCACCAAAATTTCAGGGATTTTTCAGGAGACTCTCCTAATGATATCACCCACCATCCCCCATTTTTCCAATGGGAGATAATAGGAGATGGGGGCTACATCTTTGATGGTCCATAACTTTGGATCCCCTGAACCAAACTTCACCAAACCTGGGTGGTATCATCAGTAGGGGCTCACAAAGATACTCTGAAATGTTGGTGCTGCTATCTTAATAATTGCACCCCTGACAGCAGGCACCCCCTAATTTTCCCCATATTCTCCTTTTAAATCCACCCCCTTCCTGCCAAATGCTTGTTTTCTTTCTTTTATTCTCTCAACGCCTAATAAAGGTTGTTGTTGTTGTTGTTGTTGTTGTTGTTGTTGTTGTTGTTGTTGTTGTTGTTAAATCCACCTCCTTCGGCATGGATTTAAAGGGAGAATCTGAGGTCCCCAGTTTAAACATTGAAAGTGATGCTGTTTCAAGGTCGGGGAGAATCCACCCCAAAATAGCATCACTTGCAATGTTGTTTAAACTGGGGAACTCAGATTCTCCCTTTAAGATGGATTTAAAAGGAGAATCTGGGCTCCGTAGTTTAAACATCATTGAAAATGATGCTGTTTGGGGGTGGATTCCAGCATCACTTGTTTAAACTTATTAATCATGTGTCTCTTTCTAGATGATGTTATCCTGTATACAACATTGGTTGAGGGTCTGCTTGAGGTCTCCATGGGAGGGACATTTCTGGGACTCCTGCCAACTGTCAACTGCCCAGTGATTGATGGCAGGGCTCATTTCCTTTAAGGGGATGGGGAGGGGTTTTATGGACACAGAGCTTCAATTCCTGGAAATGCCACTTCTTGCCTCTTGTCTGCGACATGTGCAGGGGTAGGTTCCCATGCCTGCCACCTCTTGATTTGTTCTGTCTGCCCAGCTGTCACAGCAAACACTACAGCACAGTTGCTACCTCAGAAGCCCAACTACATTCTCTTTTTCCTGCCAGTTGGCTACTAACCAGACACTTCTGGGAGCAGATCAGTAGTGTCATAGTTACACCAGCAGCCAGCTGCCATAGCACTGGTAGCCCTTAGGACTGTACTGCCCATCATGCAGAGAACAAACAATGAAAGGATAGATGCAGAAGAAAACAATCAAAAGAAACAATATACAATTTCACTAAAGTTGAAAGCATAAAAATGAATGCAGACTATGTTGCTATAAGCAAAAGTTGTATAGCACATATTGTCTCTATGACGATAAAAATAAATGTCTCCATATGAATGATATACATTTTATACAGAGATAATAGACAAAGATATTTCTGTATTCTTCTTGACAGTGTCATGGCAACAGCTTGAAATTATTGCATAAAAGAAATGGCTTTTTTAGAAATAAAGGATTTTGACATGCTTTAATGAGAGGTCATACCAAAATTTTTACATATATAAGCTTTACACACACACACGCACACAAACACACATGCACACACACTTTAAAAATGGTTGCTATCTGTCTCTTATATGGATGATAAATAAATGAATAAATCACATAATTCAATTTATATTGTCTTTTGTGCTCTTTAGAGAAAAATCTTTTGTTCAAAAGTCAAAACTTTAATTTAAATTAGGATATTATCATAAATGAAATTATCAGCTTTAGTTCCATTTTTAACATACACACACACACACACACTTTTAAAAATGTTATGTAATTTGGAAACATTTCATAGTCTCTGTGAGTAACAAAGAGATTCTTTCCTGGATCAAACAAGTACTCGCAGTGTTAATTTGCTTTAGAGTGGGCTGAATTCATCCTCAACAAATCACGGCATTAGAATCAACTGGCCCCGTAATTGCGACTGGGGGCAGAGCACGTGGTAAGAGCTCCAGAAGAGGGGCATGCATGGCTCTGGGCTGGCCTGGCGGCTGTGCCGCCCCACCCAGCAATGAGCGTGTTGGCGCACGTAAGCATTAGGGTGGAGCACGCGCCTACAGAATTGGGCACAGTGCGTTTACAAATCTGGCCAAGTGGCTGAGCACCCGCCGCACGGCTTATTCCTGGTGCATTGGGATGGGACACCCCCCCAACTCGCTTCGCCTGGTTGCTGTTTTAAGCTTGGATGTTGGTGGGCATGGCCATTTCTCCTGGTGAGTTTGGCCTTCATTCGTCCAGGATTGGAGCCGCCGCTTTGGCGGCATGCGTTGCCTGTTTCCCCGGTGCTGCAGAGGTTGGTAGTTTTACAATACGTGGATCTCACCTGTTATTTTAATGTTTGCTCAGAACTGCCTAATAAGTAGATCTGGATTTGGATCATGGCCATGGTATTGTCCACCGGGCAGATCAGTATGCCCTATCACTTGCCTGGGGTGCAGATCTGGAATTGGAGAGGATGTGGACGTAGTGGGCTTGGCCAGCGGGGTGCCCACTGGGAGTCTCTGTTGCACACTGTCCGGGAGCCCCTTCAGAGGTTTAGTGTGCCTCAGGGGTTTGTCATCCACCTCAGTGAGGATGACCTCCCAGTTTTGAAAGGTCTGGAACTGTCCTTGCAAGTACAGATGGCCTTCAGGAAGTGGTGGAACTTTCGCTGGGTGTTGAATTGATTTGGTCCCACTTCTTCCCAGGGCTCCTGTGGAGGGGTGCCAGGAAGTCGAAAAGGGGATGTGGCTAGGGTTGGCTGGCCAGCTTGACAAATCGTTGGGCATAGTATTGTTCACTGGCCCAGCAGGTACATGGCAGTGACTGGTTGGGGCAAGGATTTGGACTTCGGATGGGGCATGGATGGGGTGTGGCTCGATCACCGAGTAGGCGATGGGAGTCCCTGTTGCCCACCATCAGAGACTCCCTTGGCTGGCTTGCACCCCCTCAGGCAATTGTGCCCCACTTGGGGGGAATGATCCACCTGCATTGACGAGCCTGATGCTCTCCATGCGGATTGAAACCTGCTTATACGAGGGCATGGGATTACTCCTGGATGTTAAGCTTCTCTGGTCCCACCCACCACTACGGCTCTGCTGGAAGGGTGCCAAGGGGGCTCAGAAGGTGGTTGAGGCATGCCGGAGTTTTTCCAAAGTGGTGACTAGGGTGGTCTCGGTGCTCGTAGAGGCATGATCCCGCACACACACATTAGCATGAGCATTGGGTCCATACAGCAAGCTTTGTGGGAATGGCTGGGTTTCAAGCACAGCTGGAAAGGTGGTCTGGGTGCTCAGGAGAGCATGGTCGCACACCCAGGCAGGAGCATGAGCATTGGGTCCATATGGCAAGCTTGGCTGGAATGGTTGGATTTCGAGCGCAGCTAACATGGGTGGTCTGGGCGCTCGGGACAGCAAGATCCTGCACCCTCGCTTGGGCATGGGCATTGGGTACATATGGCAAGCATGGCTGGAATGGCTGGACTTCATGTGCAGCTGGGAGAAAAAGTGGCTTGGGTTGACTAGCTGGATCTCCAGCGGTGCGAGGAGGGTGGGCCGGGGCTCGAGGACAGCGAGTTCCCGCACCTATGCATGTTTTGTTGAGTGCCCTGGCATTTCCAACAGGATGGCGCATGCCTGTCTGTGCAATACGGAGGCAAGGGGCTTTGGGCCGCACGGTAAGCCCAGTGAGATCAGCTGGATTGCTGCGAAGCTGTGGCGGGAACTGCAGGGTAAGCTCTGTGGCAGTTTGGGCAGAGGAGCATATCTTTGGGGGGGCGAGCTTGCATGCTGGACCTCCCTGCCTATGGGGGCTTCCATAAGAGGCCTGGGGCAGGGCAGGCTCAGAGCGCATGCCGCAGAGGCCTCTGCTAGCGAGCCTGACACCCCAGCAGTGTGGGGGTCATGAAGAGGGGGGGAATGCCCCGTGGCCCAGTAACTCCCTGTCCTCCCCAATAAATTTGGGGTTGAAGCCGGGATCATCCATGAATGCTGACCAGCAAATAAGATGTGCTCCTCTTGCTCACCCAGCTTCGGTATAATAATTATATTAATGGGCTGCGGCCCATTTCAATCCAAGCCATGTCTGTAGTTATTACAAAGTAGCCTCTGCATATCTGGATGCAAATAACTTGTAGGTATGCCTTACTTTTGGAACTAATGGTTAGGACCACACTGATGTTCCTACCACATACCTTTATTAGATTTCCTGTGTTGTCAATAGATTTTCCTAAGGGCTTAAGTTAAAATCATTTAAATTTTGTGTCTGCGCAGGGGTGATGATACCCACTTATCTTGATCTGAAGTTTTTTATACATACCGGTAGTCTTACTCTTTATTTTAGCAGAAAACCAATCAGTATGAGAAGCAGCTTCAGTGACATTCTCGGGATCATTGTACCAGCCAGGCAGGATAGCTGCATGGTAGAATTTTTGCTTCTCAGTCTGATATTGGCCTGGACAATTTGTAGTCCACTGAAATTGCTGTATTGAAAACATTCAACAGTTCATTTTTTTAAAAAAAAATATTCAACACTGTATAGTCAATGTTCTTCAGTACAGTATTTCATACTACTGAATCAGGCCTGAGCTGTGTATCCATCCCTTCCCTTTCTGAAGATACTTCACAGCTGAGAGCCTTTGACATGTGCCAAAGAAATTTTAGGTCATTGCTCACAGCTGTTGCTTTAATCTAGAAGATGCAGCTGCTTCCAGATGTTTCTCAGGCATAGCACTGAGAGCTAAGTTGAGTGAATTGTCATTGAAAACTAAGGCACAGGTAAAATCATGATTTTTGAAAGTAATATCTTAAAATCTGAGGGTGGACCTACCTTACTTGGACTCATACAGGCCGACATGTACATTAGCCAATAGGATTATTTCTTGGAAAAGAATATGAAATGTCCAGTAATTACAGATGGCATAGTAAACACCATAGAGACCACAGAAATAATTAGGCTAATCAAAACAAGTATAAAGAATTTGGATTTTAGCAGAATATTTGTTGTAGCCTGTAGGGTATGTGACATCCTTTTTGTGTATTTCCCTTCCAATGCAAGTGCTGAAGTATTTCTATCATTTGACAGTGCCAAAGCTCAGAAGAGCTTTTATGTTGTCAAAAATGAATGCCCTTCCTTCAGCAGTTTTGGAGGGCAGATATAAAAAAGTACCATACTCAAACAGAACATATAGATGCTCACAAACTAAAGAAACAGAGATGAAAGGCTTCCATTATTTGCCTCCTAGAGCTGTTATTTTGAAATTCACTACCTCTGGGTGTGGAGATTATCTGTAATTATCAATGGCTAAAAGCCAATTATCAATGCCAATTGATAAAAGCCAATTATCAATTTAGCCAATTATCAATGGCTAAAAGCCATTGATGGACCTATTCTCAGTTAATCTGTCTTTTTTCCTTTTAATATCGCCCAAGCTTGCAGCAATCGCTATGTCACTGGCAGGGAATTACACAATTTAATTACTCATTGAGTTCAGAGCATATTTTGTCAATCCTGAATCTATTGTTCATTAATTTCATTGGGTTGCCTTGAGTTCAAGTATTAATAATACAATCCCCCAAAAAATGTTATGGCCTTTGGGTTCCAGTGGACTCAGAATGGTGTGACACTGATTAGGATTGCATTTAATGACCTTTTATCTAACTTTTCAGAAAATCCAGCTACTGTCAGCTTTTGATCTCACCTCTTGTATCTGGCCTGATGTACCTTGACTCCTCTGTCTTCATCACCCTGTAGAATCTGAAGCATGCTCAGTACGGAAGGGGAAAAATTAATTCAAATCTGTTAAAGCTGCTGATACAGCTGCATAAAACTCTGGGGATGTGCAAATGCTTTCATAATTGCTTACATAATTGTTTTTTGTCTATATTTTCTTTTTCTTTTTCTTTCTTATTTTGCTGCATGGATTAATTTGTTGTACTGGCTTGCTTCAACAATTTCCTTCATTTCATGCCTGAATTGGATAGTGTTGCCCTACCCTTTTCACCCCGCATTATTGGACAATGGATTCAAAGCGGTTTTTATGCAATTTGTATTGGCAGATGCCAACAGCTATGTGCGTATGTCTACAGCAGTGTGTCCAGACCAAAAGACAGGCCAAGCAATCTACCATCTTCTTTGAGACAACTGTTCTTTCCTTGAACCCCCATGCCTCAGCCAAATCTGAATACCACACCTGGACAGAGACTCTTAAAAGAAACTCTGCCCAAGCCATTAAGACTACTCCTGATTTAATCAGAGACAATTGGTTCTAATGTCCCGGTACTTAGAAATCAATAGATAAACTCCTGTGTTGGATGAACAAAACATTTCGTCCTGAACCTATGTATGTTTTCACATTTCAGTAGGAAGGAAAGGAATGATTAATCAGCAGCCTTAATTCAGAGGCTATGTTCCTCACTGGCAGCTCAGAACTCATATTGTCCCTTTCTGTCCTTTTCTACCTATTTGGAAACCAACTTCATGTGCAGAAAAAAAAAAGGATCTTTGTAGGTAGATTGATGCAGCTGGTGGTTGGAATAGGTTTGCCAGTTCCAGATTGGAAAAATTTCTGGAGATTTGGCGGTATAGCTGGGGAAAAGTGGGATTTGGGGAGGGGCAGAACCTCAGCAGGGTATAATGCCACCCTCCAAAGTAATTGTTTTGTTCACAGGAATTGATCTGGGTAGTCTGGAGATCACTTATAATTCTAGGAGATCTCCAGGACCCACTTGGACGTTGGCAACCCTAGTTTGGGAGCCAAATGAAGCATCCAGTCATTCAAAGCATTAGATAGCCTTGCTTGATCTTATAGCGAATTGAAGGGATCTCACCAGGACTATGTTTGAGGACAGTGACAGTCTCCATCTTGCTAGCCTCCTTTTCCCTTTTTTTCTTTCCCCCTTTCCCCTCTCCCTTGTTATTTCTCTCTTCACTTTTTCTCTTTCATAATATCCACTAGTGTAAATTGATATCTTTTCTATTAGAATTTAATTTGGCCTGCCCTTCCTTTTGATTGGTCTTGTTTGTTTTAGCACTTTTCAAAGTTTTTAGTGTTGGTTATATGATTTTATTGTCAACAATTTTTAGAAGGCACCCTGAGCCTGCTGTGTTGCAAAAGAGTACTATTTTCTGCATTATTTGTGCATTGGTAAATCATCATATAAATACCATATAACTGACACATAAAACCCATACAATCTGTACATGTGTTGCAAATCAATCTACCATAGCAGGAACAAACAAAAAAAGCTGAAACCATTTACACAAATAGAAAAGCAAAATAAGAAGGCTTGTAATGGAGAGCATGTCAGAGTATGGAAAAGGTTAACTAGACTTATTGTAGCCTAATGCTTGACACAGCAAGATTTTGCTAAAGACCACAGCAGGAAGCTGCTGAAGGTCACACAGTGCATTACCATCCAGGTGCAGCATGAGATCATCTGACCTGTGATTTGCTGAAAGATGTATATAGGTGTATCATAGAATAAGGACTGTGTGGTATGTTATGGTGGTGAAGTGTGGAGTGTGTATATTGGTGGAGAGAGATTTTGAACAGCATGTTGTATTTGTGTGCAACAAGCTAAAACCTTCCTGCTTTGGAATGAACATTGATGTACATATGTTTCTTCTGTCTACTGCTGGCTAGCAAGATCTCATCAGACTTCAGAAGATATGCAGGGTCAGCCCAGGTTAGTAATAGGATGGGAGACTACTAAGGAAGTCTAGTGCTGCTAAGCAGAGGCAGGCAATGGCAAACCATCTTTGAATATCTCTTGCCTTGAATACCCCAAGGGATCAACATGAGTCAGCTCCCCCTCAAAACCCTCAAAAAAAGTGTTTCTCTGGGCATATTGCTGAGGCTGTTCCTGGGATGCTGAGAGCCGATAGATATGATCAAATTTCCTAAACTCATTGTGCAGTACTTTCAGTTAATGAGCTCTGAAAGGTGTAAACTCTTTTTAGGATTGCAGTGTGAGCCTAGAAAGCCAAACTTAACCACTGTTTCTTTAGCACTTCATTCTACTCCCATAATGATTCTCTCTTATAAAAAAGCATAGACATGTGTCCCATATGCAAGAATATGAACAGTTGACGAATCAGGTTCACTCTCTGCTGCATATTCACTCTCCATGTTATGATAGGATACAGAAAGTGCCAAGGTATCTCTCTGTTGTTGATGGTATGTATAAATCCTTCAATTAGATTGATAGGATAATACACCATAAAATATGTATGTTGTTAAAGTAGAAAATGTCATTCTTTGTTTATTTGTGTTCAGTTTTATGTAGTCATGAATCAAGAACAAACAATGAAACATTGATTACTTACAATTTAATCATTGTTGTATTGATGTTTTCCTGCCTAAATGAGAAGCACTTACTGAGATAGACAAGGATCTAAGTTACATTAATAAACATGTCAGAGAAAATTTCAGATCTAAATCTCATAAAAATCTGTTGAGAAGTATTTATTGAAGGCACAGTAACAGATCAGTGCTAGAGGCTGGCAAACTTCTGACTTAAAAGAGTGGCTTAAGTTTGGCACTGGATCAATGCCTGCATTGTGTTCAACGTGGGAAATGGATTCAGAAATTAAGTTCTCTAAGAAACTTAGTGTTTGCTTTTGAGTTTCTAATCCTTGTAATGTCAAGATCTGTTTTAAAGTGCATCAGGAACAACTGTTGAAAACTAAACCACAGAGTAGAATTCCAGTGCCTCGTAGTGATTCTTCAGTGCTCTGCATTACCAACTGCCCCTTCCCATTAGCAAAACCATTGGCAAACTAACTTAATGGGCAAAATAGTAAACAAAAATGCAGCATACAAGATAAAATCAGAAAACATGAACACAGACATCATTTTCATAACTTCTTATAGGTTTCAAGGTTATCTTTTCTATTCTGCAATAGTTTGGATGCAGAATGTTACTTTTTTTGCATGAAATGCATTAAGTTCTCTTTGAACAATATATTGACCTCAGTAGGTGACACACATCTGCCCTCTAATGCTTCTTTGTTCACTGTACCATTCTTATATATTACTACAGAATGTTTGTTGTCTGACATTGTCCAAATACAGCTGGCTCTGTAGCCAGTTGAAAGGCACTGATGATATCATACAAATGTTCTCCCATTTTGCCCTTGTGTTCACATATTTTTGTGCATCATGACTGGCAGATGACTATTATAATGTTAGGGACTTGAGTAGAGGTCTTTCTCATCATCTGCAAACTGACCCTTGTAGCTGTAGATGCTGGCGTTTGAACATGGAACATTCTATTTGCATATCAGATGCTCTACCAGTGAACTATGGCCTCTCTTAATGTAAGAAGCAGCAGCCCAGGCCAGAGCATTATTTTTCTGTGCCCAGAACAAGCTTGTAACATACATTCTTGTATACATATGATCTCATCCTATACACAATCGTATGAGTCATTGCTTTACTTTCATTACTGGGACCTGGGCATGGCTCAACTGTAGAGCATCTGCTTTATATGTAGAACCTCTGTCCTGATTAAAGCATCTTGGGCAGGTAGCAAGAGTGAAAGAAGATGCCAGAGGAGGCAATTCTGAGTTAGAGGGACAGTGATATGACTCAGTCATTTCATTTGTGCACTGCAGTCTTTTCTCCAAATACTAGGTACTTGACAGTACAAAAGGTTACAGAATTGAGCAACAAATAGCTTACATATTTCTGGGATTTGTTGTCTGATCACAAAATCTGCAGGGAATTATAAGGAGATGGCAGATGTAGCCTTTTAAAAAGCAAGGTGGGTAGTTAAGCAGCTAAGTCCACGGAACTTCATTAGCATCTTCCCATTTCATTTTTCAGCCTGAAGGGAAAACATACCTCTATTATGTGAAAGTGAAATGAAGCACTGAAAATGTATCATCTGATGTTTGCACTGATTGTGGTATTGTACAATATGACAATATTGCAGACATTTGCTACTTTATATTCTTTACAGATTTTCTCTCTGTTAATGAGAAAATGGGTAAAAAACACAAATAAATCTAAAGGAGGTTTCATTTGATCTGGAATATATTAAAATTTCAGGGTTACAATTCACTAAGCACAGGAAAATAGTTCTTGAGATATTTTGCCAAAACCTACTAGCTTTCCATTGTAGAAGGAATACTATGATTGTGTGTTCTTGCATTGCAGGGGGTTGGACTTGATGGCCCTTGATGGCTCTTGGGGTCTCTTCCAACTCTATGATTCTATGGCCGTTTCCGCACGAAGGCGGAAACGGCCGGGTTGGCGTTTCTGACGCCGACCCGACGACGCTGGGACTGTCCGCATGGACGGTCCTGGGAACAGCCGGGCAGCCGGCGCCACGGAGCACCGGCGCCCGGCCGACCCGGCATGTCCCCGGGCCTCCTGCACGTCGCCGAGGCCTGGGGACACGCCCCCGTGGCCCTGCGCACCTGCTCCAGCGGCGCAGGGCGAAATGTCCCAGGCCTTAATTATAGGCGCCGAGGACAAATGAGATTCAGGTGGGGGGGCTGGTGAAGCCGCTGCGTTAAGCTCGACGCGGCTTCATAGCGGCGTTCCCAAAAAAACTGCACGCTCTGGGGAAGCGCCCGGCTTCAGGCGGCTGGGTGGCACGAGGGGCGCAGCTGCGTTGCAGCTGTGCCCCACGTCTTGAATGGCGAAAACCTGGAGACAGCGTTACCCGTCTCCAGGTTGCCATTTTAATGCTCCCGTCAGAGCTTGCCTATGATACTATGAAGGTACTTGCATTAAAATTACTATCTTGCAAGCAACAAACCTCATCTTAAACGTCACTAATACTCTTGGTTGTTGACTACTAGATTCCAGAACTTCCACTGACTGAAGGTTTACATCAGGGTTCCCCAAACTACGGCCCGGGGGCCAAATGTGGCCCCCTGAAGGCATTTATCCGGCCCGCCAGGCATGGCGGCGATGGCTCCATTCATGTGCAGTGGGGGCTCGAGGGAGAGGAGGAACCGGCCCCAACGGCTGTTGATTGCAGTTACATGATGGCACCCCCAAATCTCCATGAATTTTCTGACCCAGAGTTGGAAACCTTACATGTGGCAACGCCTGCTCCGCCCTTCCTCTCAGCTACTCCATGTGTTGCTCTCGAAACTCTGTAGCCTCACTCCCATTGGCATCAGCCAGGCTGGCGAATCACTCGCTGGCTGCTAGGGAGGAAAAAACCCAGGAAGATACCTGATCCTGGGTTAGATGGAATGCTTCATTGGGAAAGTTCTGCTTTTTTTTTTACACAGGGGAAGGTATTCCACAGCCTCCCCAACAATATTTGGAGCCCACCCTGTACTTGACATACTTTGGTCACTGTTCTAAAAATAGACCATGACAGAAAGGCTGAAAGGTGAAATCAAACATTTTACAATCATTTGTGCATAGGAATTTGTTCATAGTTTTTTTAGTCCGGCCCTCCAACAGTCTGAGGGACAGTGAACTGGCCCCCTGTTTAAAAAGTTTGGGGACCCCTGGTTTACATAATTAGTTTCTCCCCTTAACAGGGTTCTGAGATGACTCCTTGCAAAATGAACATTATTCCAATTAGGGGTTATGCCTTTGTATTTACATATAGCTAACAGATTATTAGGAGAGAGTATTAGGTTGCAGGAATTCCCAGTTTTGTTACCTTCCAGGGAAGAATCAGGCATGTTCCTTTAACAGTTCTTAATTGATTCTCTACCTGATCCAGAGTTTGTTTCCCCTCTTTCACACTCTCCTTAAGTTTGATAACATTATCCATTTTACTGTTTAGCAGCTTTAACTCCTTGAGTATATACTCAACAGTAACTACAATGAGTGATAAAAGGCTAAAATACTCCTTCATTTCATTAACATTCCTGTCCTCATCCTTTGCTGTACTTATCTCTTCATTAGAGTTATTAATTGTATCACAGGAATGTTCACTGGCCTTTGGGCATTCTACTGTTTTTCTGGCTGGCATGTCATCCACAATCTTTGTTTCATCCGTTGAAACTTCAAAACTGTTAGTTGCTTTAACTTGAAAAATGTCCATTATTTTAGGTTGTTTAGCATATGGTAGGGAGTTTCCTTCCGCCTCTCTCAGCCATTTTTTATGACCCATAGTATAATTAGCAAACCAACAAGCACCTTTGCAGCCACCACACAATTGTTTGGTTAAAATTAAAAAGATTTTAAAAAAATTATCAGGTCTTAATGGAAAACTCTTCCAAGCTGCTGCTTCTTCACTGTTTCGGGTTGTCCCAAATCGACTCACAATCTGTCATTAGTATCAAAGTACATTTCACTGCCGAAGAGGTTTATTCAGAAATTTATGATGTCCCTTGTTACTGGCATTGTACTTTGGAAACTGAAGTTTCTTTTTTTCAAATTCAAGCAATATTTAATCTTATATTCGTAGCAACAACAATGTGTGGAATCCTTTAAACTGTGAGAATGTGCATATCGAAGGGATTATTAATCTCTTCCTGCATTCATAATCTCAGCTGTTCCTGAGTATCAGCGGACACTGAAGAACAGAGTGTGAAAAAGTTCAAAGGGGAAATGGCAGAAATGATCCCTTCTTTAGTGTGAAAGCACATGAATAAAGCAAGGGCCTTTTCTGCACAAGTCACCTAGAACATTTTCAGAACATTTCTGATCCTCCTGCTTTCACCATGTTTGTCTGCATTCACCTCCTCCAAATGTTTAATGGCCACTGTGAGGGTTTTTTTTACTTAATTGTTGAAACAATGATTTGTTGATCCATTGGTTTAATGCTCCGTAGATCTGTTTAGTCAATGCTTCATTGATTCAACCAAAGAAGAAGAAAAAAAAACCTACACAAAATGATGAAAATAAAGAGGCAAAGGAGTAGGGATGCAAAACAATGGCTCATCAGGTGCTGAGGGGAAAGTTGGGAAATGACACACAGGCATGGAAAATGGCCAAGCTTTTCAGCAGGAAAGATAACAGGTTTTAAATATGACTGTACTGTGAGGGAAGCCAACTTGGAAACATTTTAGAGAAAATAAATGCTGTAAAAATGCTGTTTTCAAAAATGATGGAGAAAAAGTGTTTTAGAAACATTATCAAAACCAAGGAGGGGGGAGGGGAAACAAAGCAAAATTCCTTGGAGAAAATGTTTTATGTCAAGTCTGAAAATGGTGTAAATGGCATATACGGAAAAGGCTTGCATCAGTCTATATGTGAATTCTGATAAATCTGCATTATTCATGCAACCTCCCACCAAACTGTCCTCTCTGTCTGCAAGGATGGCCCTATAAAGATTGCCCAGCTCAGTGAACCTATAACAGCAGCTGCTGTTTGCAGTGAGGCACAGTAGGCTGTAACTATGAAGTCTTTTTGTTCATAGTTGATAGGATCAAGCATGATGGTGATGATGACAACAGAGTTACAGAGGCAGAACTGTTTTTCCAGGGATCTCAGTTTCACAAATCTGTCAGTAAATCTCATAGATGTGCTTCAAACAACAGGAGATATCATTAGTATCCACATTTACAGGAGTTTTATGCTTTCTAAAAGCAATGAAACTCAGTATATATATTCTGCAATGCTGATGTGGGTGGGTGAAACAACTTTCTTCACAGAAAGGAAACTCTGAATTTAATAGGCTTATGCAGAGGTCTTCGCAATATTCACAAAAGGAAGGGTTTTTTAAAATTCCCAATAGCTTCCTTTGTAAACCTGATGCAAAGCTGCCTATAACTCATAAACATTTTCCATCAATGGCAGATGCTTTCAGCCCATCAAATATCAGTGGAATTGGTATTGCATTGTTTCTGAAAGCGTAGACTAGGCTACATAATATATTTTGAGAAGTAGCCCTTAAATCATGGCTAAACTATGAACAGTTTAATAAAAATGGATATCTCTGCAAACAAATTAATCATATAAGTAAGTGAGCACATTAGTCCCAGATGAATCTGAGATGGTAGGCAAGAAATAAAAACCAGTGGGGAGAACATGAAAGTATTTGGTTAAGGCAAATGGCCATACAGCCTACAGTGTTCCTCTAGGATGGCATGGTGATAAAAGCAGAATGTCAGAAGCTGCAGGGAATTATGGAGAAAGTTACTCATACTTGTGTATGCTGACAGGAATACTGGAACCCAGCAGTTAATGTTTCTTTGGGGTGATGTCCATTCAGTTGATCCACTGTTTTCCAGTGATTTATTCCCAGGATGGCCCAGAGAATGAGTGTTTGGTTCTGTAACCTCTTCAGAGTTCTTATCAAAACAAGAACTTCTCATGGGCTCATTCCGCACATGCAGAATAATGCACTTTCAACCTGCTTTCAGTGCTCTTTGAAGCTGTGCAGAATGGCAAAATCCACTTGCAAACAGTTGGGAAAGTGGTTTGAAAATGCATTATTTTGTGTGTGCGGAAGGGGCCATGGTTTGTACAATGAGAGTCTGATCACCATGTAATGATTGTGACATTCGCATGAATTCTAAAGAAGGCTTGGATTTGTAGCACTGATGTAGCCCCTATCATTCAGATATAACTAACTCATCCTTTTCTTTGTATCATCATACATGGTACTGTCCTTAGGAAAGTGCTTGAGCCATTGGCTAAGCTGATTTTAATAGAACACAATTATGTGACAGTGGAACATTTACTTCTTCAAAATCCAGCAAGGATAAAAGCAAGATGCATAACCAAGCAACTGCAAATTAATGAAACTTATTTTTTTCTTAATGTATCAGTGAACATGTTAATCTTATTCCTTTCAGCCCAACAGTATTGCATATTATTTGGATGCCAAAAATGAAAGACAAGCAGTGTTTTATGTTTTGTTTTCTCCACCGAATATAATTTCCTTGGTTTGCCAAAAAAATCTGAGGAGAGACAGAAGCTGTGGACAGGTGTGGGAAACCCACCTTGTTACACTCAAAATCCCCACAGATCTTCAAGTGAAGCAATTAACTTTAGCATTTTTGCTGCCTTCTCAAAATACAGTTGTTGATTATTGGCAGTCACTATGCTCAAAGTCTTCACTATATATTATTACAAGTCACACCACTGGAGCTGATTTTTGTAAATGTACACATATTCTTAAAAAATACTCTTTTATGTCAATATAATTTATTTTCTACACATAAATTGCAAATGTAGATATAAAAGAACTGCATATTAACAGAATTGCATATATATTTATATTGTTTATATATCTATATTCCTGTTAATATGCAATTCTTTTATATATATATATATATATATATAGTTTTGAAATGTCCTTAATGGCAACAGAACCTATGAATAATGAACTAAACACTACAGGTAATAAATGAGAAAATATGCAGATTCTTGGTGCTTGCATTGTGCACTGGATTAGCATAAAATTATAGGTGCAGGTGTTTCTGTAATTGGGAGCCATTTGGAGAATTCACTGTGTTCAATGACCCTCTGCTGGGTTGTTTGCCCAGTTGTGAGGGAGATGTGCCAATAGTGTGGTCTCTGTCATGTAAAATAATGCAGTATAGCTGTCTGGGATCCAGGTCCTGACAGCTTTTATGATTATAATTTTATTCTTCATGTGTTTCTAACCCTTATTTAACACTATTTCTATTTCTCATTTATATCATCACACTACAACTCAAGGATCTCTCATTTCCACTCAAATCATTTCCTGACTGGTACAAATGCAGACATAAGCCTACTATATCAGAACAATGGTACATCTAATCCAAAATCCTATTTCCAGCAGTGTCCAATATCTGTGGATTGAACGTAGAGTATCGGATATTAAGAGAATATTTCAGGTCTTGTATTTCTATTATTTCATCACCCATTTTGAAATCCTTGAAAAATCCAGTTCTCTTGAAATGTCCCTGCTGTGCACAGTACGAAGGGAGAAGGGAGAGGATGCAAGGCTTAGATGTTGGGCCCTCTTCAACTCCCACAATATAGTTTGCACTTCCTTCCTCAGATTATTGGAAGGCTAGTAGGCAAAGTTGAAGGGTAGACTTTCTCCTTTGGTCCCCCTGGACCTGTATAGTGGGGGTAAGTTGAAACAAGGAAGCAGTACTATTCCAGCAGCCCACTTTTCTTACCAGAGTGAGTTCATGTTCATAGTCATCTTTGGTTTTCCCTCTAGGCACCATTGGTTAAAAGGTGAGGAAGGAAATGTGCAGAAGGGCCCTGGAATTTTCATGGTGTTGACAAAATAAAAATAAAAAGAGCCACTTCTTGGGCAAATCCATGGTTTCTTTGTCACAACTGTTAGAAGGGCTCTGTACTGAACTAGGAACATACTACAGAGGGAACTTCAGTGTGAGCGCCTTCCATCCTTCTGCAAGAGGGATCCCAAATGAAAAGACACAGGCAGCCATTTAAAAGTCTGATGTATCAGGCATGTTCTCAAATGGAGAGTAACAAGTTTATTGTAGTTTGCATGTGTCCTGGTGGAGTTCAGTTGCAATTGCATTTGAAGGAATTGAAATGCAACTGCAAATAAACTCCACCTGGACTCATGCAAATAAGCCTCACTTCCCCTGCCACCTGTGAGAAGGACAAAACATATACCCCACTACACTATCACTCCACAATGTGACAGAAACACTTCTTACTGTGACATGCCTCTGAGGATGCCATAGATGCAGGCAAAATATTAAGAGCAAAACCTACCATGCATCCCAGAAAACTCACAACAGCCAGTTGATTGTGGTCATGAAGTCTTCATCAGTATGTTGTCATTTATTTGAGGGAGGTTGTACTGTTTGGCCTACTCACCCGTGAGCATTCTTACCAAGTGAAACTGTGATTAAATTTGTGGGAGGAATGATTTTATAGTATGTCATTTAAACAATGTGTACTAAGGAATGATTGTTCGATAGGTAAGAATCTGTGCTTACAGCAAGGTTTCTTTATGCTAGCTTAGGGAGGAAACTGAATTTCTATTGATTTGAATATCCATATTCTGATTTCGTTCCTCCCTTTTGAAAAACAAAGCCATGAGACTGTGTTGTCACATCAGTTTTGTCATCCCATTTCTTCACATTAACATGAGCTCATTTTTTGAATGTTATTTTAAGTGTCAGTTGTATATAATTGGCAGCTAACAGATAGCCTATAAATAGTATAAAAGTGGCACTGAAATAGCACAAATAAATGCCAAAGATTCCAAACAAGCAACAGTAATAGTCAGAGTGGAAATAGATAGACAATTCCCTTTCACTTATTGACCACATACTTTATGGAAACATTTAGAGATATTTGCATAAAATACATGAATGTTCTGGTTTACCTTGTCCTGAACTTTCTTCCCACAAACGTCAATGTTAAATGCAAACCAGAAGCAAGTAATATTGGCTGTTTTCTAACTGGTTCACATTCAGAATTACAGTGGAAATTTCTGGAAACGCTAGGGTTGTCTGAGGAAGGAAAGTTGTTTTCCCACACTTTTACACATACTTTAATCAGAAGCATCAGAACCAACATTTAAAATGATTTCCACCGATGTGGTAAGATGCTTTAAAAAGTAGGAAAGGTGACTCAGGAATGGAAGGATGTTTTTGCTTGTTTCCTGGAGGACTTGTAGATTCAGCTCCTAAATTTGAAAATCCTATTTAATCTTTAAAGAAGCAATTTATCTCTGAATTAGACAGGCAGGAGGGAAGTGACTTCAGTAACTAACTGGTGAATGGAAAATATTCTGTATATTGCGTGCAGATGTGCAGAAACTGGGCGAGCATAAGGATCACATCCTGGTCTCCAGGCAGCAACCGCTGAACCTGGTATAGAGGCAGCCCCAGCTGACCCCCTGGGCCCTTCGGGCAACAGCCATGCTGAGCCTGGTTCTGTCCCCCATGGGGACTGGGACAAAAAGTTACTAGATGCCACTTGGGCACGTACCCATTTTGTGACACCCCTTCCTGTCAGGTTAGCAAGCCATCAAGCCCTCCACTACCCCAGACCTCTTATTGAGGCCCCTTCCACGGGAAGGTCCATCATGCAAGCTCTGCCTTCCCATTATGGATGTGCTCCTATGCCCCAAAACAGCCCGACCTGCGGCAAAGAATCAACAAACACAGTAAACATTAATAAAAACCTTGAAACTAGGGTGGGAGGGTGGGTCCATTCACTCTCCAGGCCTCGGAAAGAGGCCGATCTAGCCGGGCACTGCCTTTTATTGGCTTGCCCGGCTCTTCCTTGTCATGTGACTTTGCCGATAGATTGGCATGAAGGAGGAGGGCTGATGTTCACTTCTCCCCTACCACAACGGCACCCCAAGGTGAGTCTTGGGGCGCTTTTTCTCAGACATACTTTAGTGTTTATAAACAAATGCTTGGACTAAGCCCTTTGCAAATTTCAGAAGTATAAGGACAGTGACTATTCACAACAGCTATAACAATTACCTTAAATCTTGTTTAATACATTTATATTTACTCTTAGCCATTTCCGCACGGCCATGGTAGGGGTTGGGTGGGCGTACATGACGCCGACCGTTGGGACTGTTTGCATGAACCTACCGGGACGACGGCGCTGCACTGCGCTGTCGTCCGGTCGACCTACCTGCTCTGCGGCCCTCCGGCACGTCGCCGAGGCCAGGGGACATGCCCCCCTGCCCTGCGCAACTGCTCCAGAGTCACAGGGCAGAGGGGTCATGTCCCCAGAGCTTCGCAAAGCGATCGCTGGAGGGCCGCATAACAGTGCTAGTGGTTGACCCGGACATGGGGGGGAGGGAAAGCGCCTTCGACCTGCTAACGTTAAGCGCGGCGGCTGGCTTAGCTCCACCGTTTTCCGTAAAGCCACCTACGCATCCAAGAAGTGAGCAGCTGCGCCCCCTGTGTGAACGGCAAAAATGCCGTCCCCAGGGCGCCGTATTAGGCCCATGCGGAAAGGGCCTTACATTCTAATTCAGTATCATTTCTACTACAATAATATACTTAGTCTATGCGGTGCTTTATTTAGGAGGAACAAGAACAATTGTAATTCCCATGAAAATATAGTCTACATGGAGTGATTATTATCGTGTTTAATTAATATCATATTTTAATAATAAATTAATATCGTATTTTAATGATAATGAATTAAGAATCAAAGAAAATTATATTCAAGGAACTTTTGGTTGTTTTCCGTATGCCTATGTTGTGCTGTTTAGAAACAAACTGGTGGAAGGAGGTTAAAAAAGCATCTTTGTTGGGATGACAAAATACCTTGAATGAGCCCTGACCTTCACAGTGTAATGATAGCAGTCCTGGTGCCATTACAAGAACCTCCTGTAAGGATAATGGATATTTCTTGAACAAACTATGGGGTGAGCCGTCAACCTAGATTGTCTGTCTTGTTATGTTTAGTTTATGCATGATTGGGATTCTGACTTTGAGAAACAAGATAACAAGCATATTCAATCATAACAACATCTTAGAAATTAATACATAGCATGTATTTAGTACTTTAAAGTGTGCACCATGCTGGATTACAACTATAACCTTTATAACAATCCTGCAAGGTCAGTCAGCATAATTTCCATATTATTTTATTTATTTATTTATATTTTAGATTTATATAGGCCGCCTCTTCCCCGGAGCTGATAGCAAGATTAGTAGCTTGTATAAAAGAACCAGTGTGGTGTAGTGGTTAAGAGAGGCAGACTTAATCTGAAGAGCTGGGTTTGATTCTCCATTCCTCCATGTGAAGCCTGCTGAATGACTTTAGGCCAGTCACAGTACTCTCAGATCTCTCAGGCCATGTGGAGGCAGGCAATGGCAAACCACCTATGAATGTTTCTTGCCTTGAAAACCTTAAGCAGTCACAATAAGCCAGCTGTGAGCTCACAGCATTTTCCACCATATAAGGCTACTTAGTGAATTCTTGACAGTAGCAAGATTTGAATCCTGCATTCCCTGGTTCATAGTGAGTCCCTTTAAAACCCTGTATTACTAACTGTCAGAGTAACATTCTTTTTACCTGAAATGTAAACTATTGTGTTGTTCCCTTCTTGATTTCCCAGAAGGAGCTTAAGGCCAACAAAGCATATTTAGTATAATAAAAGTGTATGATTAGAAGAAACCAGTGTTAAAGAGCTCACATGTCACTTGTGTCTAAATACAAAAATAAACAAGGTGGGACAACAATGACTGTGAAGAAGGCAGTGCCAACACAGCCTTCAGAGGCTTGCCAGACATCTCAAAGCATCTGCAAAAACACCTCGAGCACTTCATCTCCAGCTGGTAAGGCAGCTGCTACTCTGTTGGGCTGTTCTGCTGATAAGTCTTTTTCACAGTTCTTAGAACTTTACACCAAATAGAGTTCAGGGTGACAGGGCAGAACTCAAGACTGAGGGGAAAAAAATGGATGATTGCAGGAACAATGGGTTTATATACTGAAGTGTGTTTTAGCTCTGGAAGAACTCAGACATCAGAGACAGCCCCAGCAGGTTTAAAATAGCTTTATTTCAATGAATAGGTCTTATACCAGTTCAGTGGCTTCAGATTCATGGCCTAAATGCCCCATTAGCATACTGGAAGTAGTCCCGCTACAGTTAGCTCATTTCTGCACTAATAGTAACAACACTACAGAGTGTTGGAATACTGGGTAGAGATCAAAGGCATTTTGAATGTTGTTCAGCTTTCCACTCCAGTTTTGCCTAACACTAGGGGGAAGAGTGTTTTTCTATATGCACAGGCAACATCATTGATTTCATGATCGCAAAGGAATGTATTCCTTTTAAGCCAACTATACAGTTTGAAAATTACTTTTAATTCCAGAAGCCTGTTAATCTGTTCCAGAAAGAAAACAGCAAGAGTTTAAGCATCACTTTAATTATGGAGTAGACTTTAGTCCATTAAAGCTTATGAGGGAACAAAATCTTGTTAGTCTTTAAGGTACCATGAGAACTAGTTCAGATTAGTTTACTTGCATATTTTTTATTCAATTTACAGATTTAATTTCAGAGCTTTAACATTAACAGAAGAAGGTTCTGCAAGCAATTTCTAATGCCATTACATGGCAACTGTTTTACCATATTTATTTATTTCTGAAATTTAATATGTATATTGTGTATTAATTGTACTGCTAAACACAGCTGAACTTCAATTAAGTATTCCTGCCTCCCTGATTGGTTGATAAAGAATACCCCAGATGTCCTCTTCTGCTCAATGGAGAATAACCCTTCATGGGTAAGTCAATGGTTAGTCTGTCAGTAGGGAAAGTCTTGTGGTACTAAAAGCAATAACATTTTAAAAGTGAAAAAAATTATCCCACAGTTTTGTAGAAAAGGCAAGCACAGCAGAATAAATATTATAACAAAAACTTTAAAATAAGAAAATATGAGCAAAGAATATATTCTGTGGAGGAAGTAGTTACAACATACCTTGAAGTACAGCTCTGAAAATATTTGAAGGGAAACAGAGGCTGATTACGCACAAGATGTTTGCTGCATGGTGGAGATCAGTGTCCACCGTGGCAAGATTTCTTGTTTAGACATATTTCCTTTTGCCCTGATTTCACTTTTCACTCTGTCCGTGGCAAGCAAAATCACTTGTAGCATTAATTTAATTTGCTTTGTGCCCCAGACCTCTTCCTTCTCCTCATGGTTAGGTTGCCGAGTCTCACCACCCACTTCCTCATGCTGTTTTGCATGCTTCCCTTTGCCCTCTTACCTGTTGCCAACTCCTTCCCACTTCTTGTCATGCTGTGGCCTCCCTGCTCCAGAATATCTTTAGATCTTTAGATTTTTTAAAAAAATAAGTAACCATGTTGGTAAATTGAAAATAACACAAAAATGTAAAAATAATAAGATTAATTGATCAGTCCAAACACCCAATCTGTCCATGCATTTGATCAATAAAGTGGGACATCTTCAGCCTCGAAGTTTTATACACAAGCAATCAGTGATTCCAGACCACAACAGGAAAATCCAGTCGGTCTTGATGCTTGATTACAACACATCAGGAGATAGACCTTTGTGAACCTGGGGACCTTAGCAAACAGCTGTTCATGTTGCCCTTTTACAGATTTGTGGTTTGCATGTCACCATTACTACCCCCTTCACTCCCTGCCATAAAAGACATTCAGTGTTTGGGGAAAGTGTACAAAAAATTATATAAAGAATTAAAGCACACATTCATGATAGAGACCCTTTGAAACATCATCCATCCATCCCTGCCCCACAAGCAAAAATCCGGCTGATAGGTAATGTCTGCTCTGCTGCAGACAAGGCAATGAGTAATAATGTTGAACATGCCCTGAAGCAAAGACTCCATGGTCAATTCTCTTTGAAGTCACAGGACTCTTGCCATGTGTAATTGGTAAGAGGGAAGCAAGTGAGCACTAATCCAGTCCTCTTTAATCTTGGAAAGGTTGAAAAGTTTGGGAGTCTAATATATTGTGATATAGAGTGTTTCCTTTTAAGATACGATAAATGATTAGTAAGTGATAGATGTTCAGGTTTCATATACCATATTTGATTCATCTACCCCAAGGGTAGGGAACCTGCGGCTCTCCAGATGTTCAGGAACTACAATTCCCATCAGCCTCTGTTCATCAACAGCGAACACATGCATTAATATTGGCCATGCTGGTAGGGGCTGATGGGAATTGTAGTTCCTGAACATCTGGAGAGCCGCAGGTTCCCTACCCCTGATTCTGATCCCTCATTTCAGTCAAAGCACCATTAGTTCTAGAAATGTGAATGGCAGAGGATAAAATTTTCTGTGGTTATCTAGTTATTTCATTATGGGGACTATGGTGGTAGAAAGTGCTGTATAATCACAGCTGATATGGCAACTTCAGAGGGTTTTCAAGGTAAGAGACAAATATAGGTGGTTTGCCACTGCCTGTCTTTGTGTAGCAAACTTGATTTAATTAGTGGGGTCCCATCCAAGTGCAAACCAGAATTGACCCTCCTTAGCTTCCAAGATCCAATGAGATGGGGCTAGTTCAGGCCACCCTGGTCCAGGCTATTTAGAAGAAGAAGGAGGAGGAGGAGGAGGAGGAGGAGGAGGAGGAGGAGGAGGAGTTTGGAAGAAGAAGAAGAAGAAGAAGAAGAAGAAGAAGAAGAAGAAGAAGGAGGAGGAGGAGAAGGAGAAGGAGGAGGAAAAGGAGGAGGAGGAGGAGGAGGAGGAGGAGGAGGAGTTTGGATTTATATCCCCCCTTTCTCTCCTGTAGGAGACTCAAAGGGGTTTACAATCTCCTTGCCCTTCCCCCCTCACAACAAACACTCTGTGAGGTAGGTGGGGCTGAGAGAGCTCCGAGAAGCTGTGACTAGCCCAAGGTCACCCAGCTGGCATGTGTGGGAGTGTACAGGCTAATCTGAATTCCCCAGATAAGCTTCCACAGCTCAGGCAGCAGAGCTGGGAATCAAACCCGGTTCCTCCAGATTAGATACATGAGCTCTCAATCTCCTACGCCACTGCTGCTCCAGTGGCATAGTATTATTTATTTATTTAGCTAAGTGTTTTTACACTCACACACACACAAACAAACAAACAATACAGAAATGTAAATTTTTAAAATATCCTGTATTAGAACAAAAGCAGGGAGTACACCTTGGCAATGACCAGTGAATAGCATGAGATTATGAGGCAATCCTTGCAGAAAGAAAAGGATCTCAGAAATCCTTTGCTTGTTCCCTGGATAAAGATTTGAGCAGTGGTGAATTTAATTTTCTTGTGAAATTCAAGGCAACCTGGCAGTGGTTGTAGAATGGTTACTGGGAAGGTAAAGATACAGATTCACCTAAGTTCTTCATTTGCTGGCAACGTTAGTACTAAGTACAATTCCCCCTCACTGCACTTGCTGCAATTCAGTTACCGAGTATGGTGGAGTTCTCTTGTGAAAGGCAAAGGGCATACAACAGCCCATTATGTTCTGAACAATGGTTTGGGTAGTTGCATTTGATCAACTATCCTTTTGTATTTTAAAAACCTCATGACACCAATTTTGTCTCTTGAGGTAGTAAGCTTTATTTCTAGTTTCTCTGTTTTTGGTTGGTTTGTTATGCAGAAACTGTTAGGTAAAAAGGCTATGATGACTTTAGTTGCCCAGCATTAATTAGTCATTTTCAGTTATTACAATCAAACATTCCAAAAGTCTATCAACCAGTCGTATTGAGAGTGTTCATTTCTACAGTCCTTCTGATATGAGTGGTGAGTGTGTGAAAGGGCCAATTGACATATTTACATATTTAACTATTGACATATTTAACCATGCAGTGGTTAAAAGTGATGAACTCTAACCTGGAGAAATAGGCTTGTTTCCGCATTCCTCTACATAAGTAGTGGACTCTAATCTGGTGAACTGGGTTTGTTTCATCTACACATGAAGCCTACTGAGTGACCTTGGGCCAGTCACACTTCTCTCTGAACTCTGTCAGTCCCACCTACCTACAAGGTTTCTCATGGAGAGGGGGAAATGATTGTAAGTCACTTTGAGACTTTCTAAAGGTTGAGAAAAGTGGGATATAAATCCAAACTCTTATTTTTAAAGGAGTTTCTTTTTGGGATCACAGTGCTACAAAATGGTGGCATGTCCACTTAGCATACTCAGGGATACTATTTCATTTAGTTCACTCCCA